>NC_137210.1:15521718-15609218 GCF_960531495.2 Zeus faber | reverse complement strand
TCGGCGTTTTACGATCCGACTCCTGGTCCCCGGGAGTGATGGCGCTGTCAGCTGCAGCCTTGCGAGCCTGTTATTACGCCGCTCGCCGGCCGCGGATGATACCTGACACAAAGTGAAATCCCATTGTTATTCAAATGCGGCCATTATTTTCCGTTAGTTTTTATTTTTCCCGGTCTCGGGGAAATATCACCAGATTTATCTTAATGGCGGAGCTGACAAGAGTTTGAGGGAAAGGCAGCAGAGACGCGGGGCGGCAATAAACAAAGGAGATGAATATTTATTATTCCCGGGTACGGTGTCAAACACACGGCGCTGTTTTAAATACGCTATTTTAAAACTTCCCAGGATGTAATATAAAGGTACAAGGCACACGAGCGGAGAAGATGAGATGACGAAACGCTATCTGATTTGTTTGGGATCGTGAGGATATTGGAGGTAATGTTGGAAGGATCTTCCGGTGGAGCAGCGCCGCGTGTCACGTCGCGTTTTGATTCCATACTTCAACGGTGGGGGGAAAGCGTTGAATTGTGCATGGAGTCGCGCGCCGCCGCCGCCGCCGCCGCACCCCGGAGGTGTCATGTTATCCCCAAAACTTTCCTGAAACATCTACACAACTGGCGTGGGAGTAATAATTCATCACGCATTTCATTTAATGTGACAGTGAATCTCTGAGAAAGAACCCTCCACGGCTCCAAAAGTAAACAGAAACTAATCGTTGAAGTATTATTTCCACGGCCACATAACAACCGACCAGACGCCTGAGCCTCTTCGGGCTAATGCGATGAGATTTCATCATTCTGATGAAAAGTAATCGTGATGAAAAGAAAAGAATGCATCATTCATATAACATATATACATTATAAATATCGGGAAAGAGCCGCAAACGACTAACATATTAAACACGCGGAACCGTCTTGTACAAGATGAAGAGCATCGCAAACTCACCCCCGGCTAACGCCGGGATCAGGTCCGCAAAGTTTCCGCTCAGAAAAATTGTTCCACAACAACGTAGCTAAATATACGTCCTGGGAAAAAAAACAAAAAAAAAAAAAAAACCAAAACAACAAAAAACAAACAAAGCTAGCCTATTTACACTTATTAATACAAACATTTCCGTAATGAATCTCTTGCAGTCTTCCATTATAGTTTCTTCGTAGCGTCACAAGATGGCACCACTAGCCGGTGCTAACATAAGCATTAGCATTTAGGCAGCAAGAAACAAGGGGAGACATCCGTACAGGCAGGGGGAAGTGGTTTTCCCATGACAATGCTCATTATTAACAGATTAGCAGTCGATTTCAATTAACAAACAATTACAACAATTAACTAGAGATGCACCGAATTCGGATATCGGCCGTATATCGGCAACGGCCGATATTGCCTTGTTGACTGCCATCGGCCATTCACTGATGGCAGCGGCCGATGTCTATCCAGTGTTTCCCACAAAAAGACTCTCGCGTTCGCGGGAACTCAGAAATCTGTAAGTCAAGCTGCGTTCAGGGTAACTCGGGAAACATCGGTATCAGCATCGGGCCTTCTCCAAATTTATATTTCAAACATCGGTATCAGCATTGGCCCCGAAATTCGTAATCGGTGCATCCCTACAATCAACGAATCTATATTTTTAGACAGTATTTTACTGATTGAATATGTGAAACGTGCAATCAGAGGGAACCCCAAATACATTGCTGTGGTTCCATTCTCTATTTACATAAACATAGGCCGCGTTCAGACGGCGCCCTTTCTACATAACATCGCCCCCAACCCTTGGACCTCATCCCGCAGTTTATCACGGGGAAGCTCAATTCATCGCGCGACAATCCCTCGGCGAGGGGAGGAAAACGCCAGAATATTGATGAAATAGGGGCGAGTTTGTACTTGTGATTTGCCCAAAGGCGACGACAACAACGACCAGAAGTTTCTATCTTTTTTTCTTTTCTTCTTTTGCGTTTGGAAAAGGAGGGGAGGGAGAGGGGGGGATGATTAAAAGGGAAGCTCTGCACTGTGGAGAAGAACAGAGCAATCACTGGCGGGGGCCTTCCCCCTCTTCCCTCCTCTGCCCTGGTTCCCAGCGGAGGAAGCGGGGCCAGAGTGTAATGGGGCCAACGCGTCTCATTAATGTATTGACAGATATGAAAAGTGGGAGAGCCTCCGTGACACCAGCGTTAGTCCGCAGCACAAGGGAGAAGGGGCGGGGGAGCCGGGAGCCAAAAGCCATCTATGAAGCAGCCCGCGAGACTGGGAGACCGAAACGAAATATACATATCTCATAACTGCCTCTGGGGGGGGGGGGGGGGGGGGTTTAATGACACTATTACGTGACATGGCAGCGCTTTGCGACGTTCTCACCACGGCTAAACTGTCGACCGTGAGATCGCCAAAATCCTGTGGAATTCACTTTCCGAAAACGCCGAACGTCGGTAAATGATTCAGAAACATCCTCCAACTTGACCTGGTTCTTAAGATTTAGAGGCTGTTGGTTAATGATTAGATTAACCATTCAACCACATTTCTTTTTTTTTGGGAGGGGGGGGTTGTGGCTGGCCTTTTTGGTTTCAGACATGGATCTTTACTGATCACAAAGTTTTAAAGGAGAATTAACGGGGTTTAGCACTCGAACACTTCAAAGCACGAGATCCCCGTTGTTGAGGTCTTACAAGTGAACAGATTTACACTTTTACACAGACTGGTATTTTGAAAACCCAGCACATTTTTGGGGGTATTTATTTTGGTTGACTGTTGTCATACAAATAATTGTAATAAACATTTTTTCTTTTAATTCATTTAATTCCACTGCGTAATAGGGTTGTAGTAATAATAATAATAAATATAGTTGCAGGCAGCAATACACGGGGTCCAGGGCAGTCGGCCCTTCTTTAAAGTTCAATGGACGTGTGCCCTGGCTCTCTGTCCCGGTGTGTTTTGTGACTGCGGAAATGAATTTGTTCCGTCCTGGTTACAGTGCAGTTCTATGATCGGGCATGATGGCATTCCTGAGGCTTCTGACGTATTGAAGAAGAGCTATCTTTTGACATTGAACATAAAGATTTAAACCGTCAATTTTCCACAGCCCAACTGCGCCTTATTCCCATTCTTTTTGTTGCAACAATTCTAGCATTGGTTTAAAACCCTCCCCCTTAACGTTGGAAGTACTGGACATGATGATTGTGGCGTCTGTAGATTTTTACAAAAAGATGGGGATCTGGTCAAATAATCGTGATCACATCAGGCCATTATGTCCTCCTTGTTACAATTGTCATTAAAAATTAATTGTTATCACAACTTTAACCCTGAGTAAATACATTTATCTGGATGGATGTAGCTGCTGTATATATATTTTTGGACATATAAAACAATAGATCCTCTCAGTCATGGGTACGTCCTTGACGGCATTCCCTGGCTGCCTCATAACCCACAATAATAATAATTCATAACTCGTAATTCATTCTGATGATCTGACCTGACGCAAATAATCAACAACTACACCTTTCAGCATTAACCTTTGAACAAATTCATACTCTGGACTCAAACAGACCTATGCGGCCATATTGGACCTCGACCTCGAAGCCCAGCAAACAACCATAGGTTGATGAGCATGTTGTTTCCATGCCACAGCTGTTCACATTTGCAGGAAGAGCGGGGCGACATCCTTGGGAATAAAAAGTGACTTTCACCACCAGCGCAACCCCAGCTGTTCGGCAGAACCACCCCTGCTGTTTGGGGAAACAGCTCCATCTTTCCCTTTCTTTCCCATTGTGGGTTTTGAGGTATAATGCAACAAAACCCTCCAATTTCCTCATCAGTATTCCACTGTGTACCATGACTACCGGAGGTATACTGTTCCAAAACCAGGGCTATGCAGAAGAAAAACAAAACACTTTTTTAAGGATGTAGACAGACAGATAGATAGATTGATAGATTGATAGATTGATAGATTGATAGATTGATAGATTGATAGATTGATAGATTGATAGATAGATAAGATAGATAAGATAGATAAGATAGATAGATAGATAGATAGATAGATAGACAGCAGATAGATAGGTAGACAAACAGACAGATAGACAGACAGACAGATAGATAGACAGATAGACAAAGATTCAGGTCTCTACTTGGTATCCTCATGGTTTCTCTCAACTTCCCTCTCACAGGACCATGTGGATTTCCCCATAGGGTTGATGATTTATATTTTGCTGATATTTTGAATTTGTCCACTAACCGCTTGTCAAGCCGCCCTCATTCCAGGCATCAGTGCACAGCAGGACCGTTCAATTCGGGACTGTTTGCTTTGGTGCGGTCTTAGAATACGTATCAATTATCTCAGAATCCGTGGAATGGGTATAATAATACAGCTTTGGGTCGAGCGGGTAAATACAACAAGCTTTGAGAAGGGAACAGTGGAGAGGCCACTTACTTTTAACATTCAACTCAGGTCCAAAAACAATAACGTCTTAGTGGCTTAAAATGTTTCGGATCAGGACTTTCGGGGAACACCGAGTGGCCGTTCCTTGATTGTTGAGTTAAAGAAAAAAAGCCACATACTGATGTTTCCCCTGCACCGATCCAACTTCCCCTCAACACACCACATGCCACGTGCACGGCCGTGCCGGTCACCAGCCTCGGGTGGTCCGGAGAAGGAGCGCCTGGTTACAGCTATTTAGGCGTAATTATATATAACGCACAAAGCCCTGACAACAAATGAGGGCAATCTGTATTAATTGTAGGATCTCATCCGAATCTGGAGGCTTCGCATTTACAGCCGCTTTAAAATGTGGAGCTCTCAGCGACCAGATGGCTGGATCTGCCTCCATGTGCTTGAAGAGCTTTTGTACCTGAATGCAACAAAACACAATGCAATTATCTTGTAAAAAAAACTCAAAAGAAATGAACATGAACATGAACGGGCCATGAAGATGAAGAGGATATTTTACAGATTGAATACCTTCATCAGTGCACCTACCGACCACATTTCGAGAATTTGATTTGATCTATACATTTAGAACCTCAACGCGTCAACTCCAAACAGAATGTAATGTGTTCAGAATATGTCGGAATAATACCACACCATAACAAAGAGCATACTAGGGATTTATGTTATTCTTTTTATATATATATATATATATATATATATATATATATATATATATATAAATGTTTTTTTTTTTGAGGCTTGTTGTATATTTTCTTCAATTTTTTTCAATCTTTTTTTATTTTTAGGATTGATTTTATTATTCTTTATTTTCTTGGTTGATTTTATTGTTTATCTGTTTTCTATTATTATCAATTATTAGGCTTATTGCATATAAAGCCATAACTATGCATATATGTATGGCTTTTACATAAACACAAACAACAGACCTGCACAGTGTAGTTCAGCACAAACTTAAAAGCACCAAAACTTCAACTCTCAAATGTCAAATCAAATTTAACGCCCCCTCACTTATGTGCAGGAGACCCCAGCATGCCCTGACTTTTCGTCCCCTCTTTGTACTTTTCAAATCTCCATTCCTCCGACAGCGCTCCACGGATGTGTGTTGCTGCGACAGAATGGGGGGTAATTATGCCGCCACGGCTCATTGAGCGGCTCCGCCATGGACGCCCATGAGCAACGGCAGGAGACGCACTCTGACACTCCCTGCCACTCCTCCACTCACACAATTAGAGGGCGAATGCACACGCTCGGCTCCAATCAAAGGAGAATTTAACCCTTCGCCACCGTCAAACAAAGAGCATCGCTGCAGGTAATTTACCAGCTGCCAGAATGGAAGGATAGGAAGGAAAGGAAAGAGAATGGAGGGAAAGGAAAGGAAGGAATTGACCGATTTGGGTTGGAAAGCTACACTCCCACAGGGAATCAAGACGCCCGCGGGTTGATAGATAGAGACAGACAGCGGCTGTAGCTGCAGTGGTTCTCAGCTCCCGAACTGGTCCAAAACTGGGCTTTTTCAAAAAGTCTATCCAGAATTTGTGTGAGTGAACTGAATTTCCAACACTACGCTTTTATTTAGAAACGTGGCTTATAGCCGTGGAGCGTGGCCGTCATGACTTCACACGAATGTCCCACAGGTCACGTCATCGGGGCGGGGGTCACGCCGCCGGCGCACATGCGCTGCAGAGCGACAGGCTGCAGTGCGACAGGCTGCAGTGCCTTTTTAAAACGGAGCTCGGCTTCATCCGGCGCCGAGCTGACGGCTTCACGGCGACAAGGAAAGCTGAGCAGGTTTCAGCTTTATGCAAATGAGCGAGCGCCGAGCGCCGGGCGGCAGCCAATAGGGGGGAAGACGCGCTGTCAATGGCGCAGGACCTTGGAAAATGGACGCCTGGACCAGTGAGTAATTGTTCATGATGAGGCTTTCTTTTTAAAGGAAAGACCTCCCTTCAACTATCGATCAAATAAGGAACACGTCATTTTGTGTTCCTCCGATGAGAGTAATTCTTTATTTGAAGGGACGGATGACAGGACTAGTTACGTCGCTTTTTGTTTTTTTTCGAGAGGTCATTTAAACAGCTACACCACTGTTCCATTTTTAAATTGTAGACACGGCATCTATCTATATAATGTACAGTATGTTAAATATGGAAAGGGAGAGAGGTTTGAGATGTTTGGCGCGCCCACAACACCCAGTGGATTTTGAGTCACAAAAACCAGGGGCAGAGAGACCTGGAGGCGCGACGAGAGCTGCTCGGCTTCTCTTTTCCCCTCAATGTTTGATGTTGAGGGGGCACGGGGTTGTTCATAAATGTCACTGTTCGTATGGCTGCGCGTTTGTTTTCCGATGCCGAAAACCAATAAGTTTAATGTCAAAAACATGATTATTTTTTTAAAATCAAAGCTAATCTTATCAGAGCTTTCCCCAAGTTTTTCCCCCCACATCAAAACCATCTCCGCCGTTTGATTTTTTTTTTGGAGTGCACGGACCTTTGCGCGTTATGGCGGGGACACACCAAAAGACTTTCAAAAGACAGTATCACACATTTAAAGACCACCCCCACCCCCCTCACCCCCGCCCCCACCTTTCCATCCCATCTCAAATGGAAATCAAACGACTGCCTGAGGAGGGAGCGACCCTTAAGACGAGAGGTTTTCTCAGGATTTCTCTTCAGATCTGGGGGAAAAAATGGGTCTCGGGCTCGAAAAGTCCCCGATGCTGAAAAGTCCCTTCTGCTGGATCCGGGGGCATCACTGCACGGCCCTTTTGGGAAACGCTTAAATCACGCCGGTGCCCGAGCACGAATAACCATCCCAGCGGTAATTGGGGAGGAGGCTCCGGCCGCTTGCGCTGCGCTGGCGGCCCCCCCGCGGTGGTTTTACCGCGCTCGTGTTGAGAGGCGCCGTCGCCGCATTTTCGGGGACGGTTTTATAGGAGCCGCGCGGGGACGTGACGCAGAGGGACCCCGACCCCATCACTCCGGTCCTGGGCTCGGCCACACGCTGTCACCGCGGTCGCGGGGCCCCGCGCCTTCATAAATTTTCATGGCCTCGTCGCGGCGGCGCTTCGGGCGCCCCGTGAATATTGGCTGTGAATTATTTTGGTTTCAGCAGCGGATTGCACCTTTGAGGCCGTCTCTTCTCGCCGTTAGAAAACACCTTCCTGTCAAGTGAGTCTCCAATTACTTTCCACCCTCATGCACCAACGTCATTTGAACGAATTAAAATCTGCCATTGTGCGAAGCGTGGTGATAGGTGAGATTTACACATGTTTCTGCATCTCAGAAAAGAAAGTTGAGTTCTAACTGTGGGTAAATGGCTTATATCATGTATTCTCACCCTTAACCCATATTAATCTGTAAAACACTGAGTTCTGAGTCTTTAGGGCACTTTTATTCTGAGCCTTTTACCGAATAATCAAAACTTAGATGTACAGATAATTGTCGGGCAAACTAAAAAAAGAGAGTTAAAGACAGACAGCCAGCCATCCAACCATCTTCAGGTGCCCGGTCGGAGCAAACCGGATTCTATACAGAAGGACTTGCCGGGGAGAACACCGCACACCGGAATATTTTAAGATTTGAACGGCGGGAGCCTGCGCTCGGGTGTACCTGTCTGACTCTCGTACTTCCCAAAATAAGCCCCTGCCACTCGGCCCCATCTCGAGGCGCTCTCCAACGCCCGCTAATTGCCTTCTTATTCATGAGCAGTCTGGAGCCCGGGCTGGGGCGTTCCATTAGAGCATATGCTGCCTACGACACCCCTACCCTACCCCACCGCACCCCCCCAACCCCCCCCGACCTGGTGTTAACACATTGGCACCCCCCCCCCCCCCCCCCCCCCCCCCTCCCAGCAGCTCTGATGGAACAGGCCGCCCGCTGATTGGTCGGCTTCCTCCTGGAGTTGACTCTATTAGCTCAGACAATGGGGGTCTCGCTCCTGTGATGCGTCTGGAATAGATATAGTCGCTGTGTGTTTGATCCCCGGGGAGGAGATCCACCGCCCCGCCACGCTGCTTCATGTCAACCTTGTTGATCACGCGGGCGGTTATTTTCACTTTATCGATGCGTTTCTCGCGATTATTTTTTTCCCCCTGTCACTCTGGGGTTTATTGTAGAATGCCATTTTTTCATCTGAGTGTCATGTTCTGGTTAATTCTGAGGTTTGTTGGATATTGCCACATTTTTCCTGTTTGTTGTTGGGTTCATTTTTATTGATTATTTTTCAGGTCAAATTGATGTTTTTGTAGATTTTTATGATTATTATTTATTGCCATGTTTTGCTTGTTTATTGTTTACTTTTGTAGTTATTGTTTATTTTCGATTGTAAAAAAAACAAAAAAAAAACAAAACATCTATCCATCCATCTATATCCATCCATCTGTCCATCTATACATCTATCTATCCATCTATCTATCTATATCCATCTATCTATCCATCTATCTATCTATATCCATCTATCTATCCATCTATCTATCTGTCTGTCTGTCTGTCTGTCTGTCTGTTTGTCTATCTGTCCACCTATCTATCATCTATCCATCTATCCGTCCATTTATCTATCGATCTATCCATCCATCTATCCATCCATCTATCCATCCATCTATCCATCTATCTAATGCTGCGTTTCAGGGGCCAATGTGTTAACACCAGGTTGTTTTGGGGACAGGCCTCTTGCTGCTGGTGTTTCAAAGAGGATACACTTCCTTGGCGTGAAGCTCTAATTCCTTGTTTTTTTCTTTTATGGTGGTGAATTCCGCGGCTGCAGCAGCGCAGCATCGGTACCGTGAATCAGTGGGATTTAGTTGTCACGGCGCTTGTTTACGACATATCTTCTTAAAATGCATGCATAAGAATCTCTTACAGCGTTATCTGCCATTGAAAGATGATACATGCAGGCAGTATAAAAACTCGGACCACAGGCTTAGCAGAAACGTCTCGGTATTAAAACGTCGGGGCTTACACTGTGTTGCATTTCACTCCAGACAATCCTCTGGTTTGCAGCGTGGAGGCAAGAGAGGAGAAGAGCTCAGTTTAGCATTAGAAGAAGCATAAAGTGGACATGATGGACGTGCATGGATTAAAAAACAAACGAAAAAAAAACCATGGAGCTGGTTTGAAAAAAATGAGGGAGAGAAAGTTAGTCGGAACAAAAATAGTAGGCGGTTATTTAAAAAGACAGAAGGCAGAGATTATTTTTAAATCAATGTATTCACTTGAATAATTAACAAGGTTATTAATTAAAATCCATACATAATTAACCTTAGCGAGAGCGTGGAGCCAAAGTGTCATAAAACCACAGCGGCGGAGAACAACAAACTCTGTTCATTGGGTGAATTTGCACAAGACAAAGCAAACAAAACAAACAAAACAAACAAGATTTGCACGATTTCAGGGGGCCTGGGCCGAGTGCGAGACGCATCTGAAAGAGCTTGTTTGGAAAAAACGGCCGGAGGGGGGCGGGGTGGGTGGTAGGAAGGGCAGTGAGGCTGCAAAAGTAATCCCTGATGAGAACTGTCTCTCAGCTGAATTGGACTGTCAGTTCCGGCCTGACCTTTTGCCCCCCCCCCAACCCCCCGAAGCGCCACTTTGGCTTCAAGGTTGTTCCTTGGTGGCAGGCGGCAAAATAAATAAATAAATAAACAAATAAATAAAAACCCGCGTATCACAAAAGGGACGCGAGCTAATTTGTGAGGAAACAACGGCTCTGTCTCTATGGCAAACAATTGATCCAGTCACTCACACCCAATCTATTCCTCTCGCACACAGAGACGAGGAGGACACGGGGACACACGGCACCGAAACCTTCCTCGTCCCTCTCGGGGTGAAGCTGTTGATTTGCTAACAAACACAGATCGATGGGAGGGTCTGAGTGGAAGACGAGCACAAAGAATTAATTTCCGGCTCTGGAGAAAAGGGTGGGGGCGGGGGGGGGCTATGGCAAATCGGCGGCTCTAATGGAGGAGGACAAGCGATGTTTATGGCCCCGAAAAAGAAAGGCGCTCCTGGCGGCGGGGTCCTTACCAGTCGGTCCAGGCTGGTGCCGGCTGCCGTGGTGGGCCGCTCCTCGGGGCTGTACGGCCTGAAGCGGGCGTTGAACACGTCCGACACGCCACGGGCCGACCGGGCCAGCTCTGCGGCTTTTGGCTGGCCGCAACCTTGGAAGACCTGCAATTACACGGAGATGGGCATCCGAGCCGGAGTCACCGCGGAGGCAGAAAATAGGGAAAACACCGTGTTTTGTCGTGTTTTCGTTGGGGTCAACGCGCCGACGGTTCAACCCCTGCACATTTACATCGATCCGACCGCGCCGACAGGTTCCCCAGAGCGGGGCCGTGACCGAATGTTATATCAGACCGCGGAGCGGAGCTTTTTCGCCAAATCGGGAGGTGAACACCACATATAATTAAGCGATAAACAAAACTGCATCTGTTCCAGGAGAAAGCCAACGGGGTATTTCGGCTCGAAGGAGGGAACGGTGTCCAGCATTGTGTAGGCAGGAAAAATGTTTTCGCAGCCACCTACATTTTTTTGTCTCACGGCGAACTACAATTTGCGGCCACGGGAAGAAATGCAGTAAAACACAGGAAACACATTAACTACTGTTAGCTTGAACTAAGATTATCTGGCCAGAAGGAAACATATAATTCAAATACAACGCTCTAAACTTGGGACATAATTATTGTGTTGTAACTGCACACCTTCAACAAAACCACAAATGTTTCCGAAAGCACACATGATACGACGGTGAAGTAAAAAAAAAAAAAAAAAAGAGGATTATGTGCAGTCTTATTTATAAACTTAATTGACGTACCCTGTAGGAGACCTGGGCACTGTTTTCTTGCATATTCATGATGGCCTCCGAGATCTTGACATCAATAGGCTCCATGACCGATTCGATGTTGAAAGGTCCCTCCAGCCGCTGCGCCACCAGCAGCATGGCGTCTGCCAACATGGGTTCATGGAGGGAAAGAAAGAAAGAAAGAAAGAAAGAAAGAAAGAAAGAAATGGTTAGACATATTAAAAACATTGGACAACTTAAAGCCAGGAACCAAAACATGTTTTTTTTTATGATGTATAATACCAAGAAACTGGTAATCTGGTAAAAAAATATAAATTAATTAAATTATTATTATTTTTTTTTAATATTAGGACTGTGTATTGGAAAAAAAACCTTCATTATAAGATTATAACATGACAACTTGTCAATTCAAATATCACAATATACAGAGGAACACGTCCATATTGAATAATTGGACAACATTTTGGGGATGTCTTGGATTTGTTTTTTAACATATTATACTGTACATGTGAGAAAGTAATTGCTGAAAACGTGTTAAAAGACTGAGCGATTCCATTCCATTCCCTCCGATTCCCCTAACCATTCCGGTGTTCCGGGTTTTTTGGGGCGGGTCTAAATCATGACTCGATGTAGAGCGCCAGGGGCTCTCTTACTGCAGCCCACACTAGTTTGCTTTCTAACTGCGGCGCCTTCGTCCCGCAAACGCATCTTCCCTGGACGCCAGAATGCACACAACAGCCCGGCCTCCTTATTTGTATTTCCGTATCTTTCCGAGCGTGGTGGCCCCGGGGAGCGGGGCCCTGAGCGGGGCTGTCCCCGGGCGCACGAGGAGGACGCCGGAACGGAGAATAAATATCCCATTTCCCCATGTTTTATTCTTAACTTCGGAACAAAATCAAAACAACCACGAGCAGCCCGTTATTGTTTTTTGGCTTTTGGATTTGTATAGGTATGTATTGGATTAGTGGCATTCAAGACGTGATGAAGGCTGCGCCTCTCCCACAGCTTCTCAGCGTAGAGGGAACTGCCTTCCCCCCCCCCCCCCACGATTTTGTAAACTGATTTTATATACTTGGAGATTTTTCAATCATTTGTCATCATTGAAATTTGGCTGGGCGGTTAATAACACATTTTTCTGCGGTGTGACAAACTCAGAACACATCTATTGTTGTTTTTACGGGGACTTTAAGAGCTTAAGAAAGGCTTAAGCCTTGAGTCGCGAACAGCCCATGTAGTCCAGAAAATTATTATTATAATTATATATATATAATATATATAATTATTATAAATTAATTATTATTATTATTATTGTATTATTTTACTGTAACTCAGCATTAAAGACAACAACTAACTTAAACTATATCATATCAGAACTATATTATTAAGAGAATCAAATCCAAGACAATATTGAGTCCCATAATTACAATCGATATTATAAAGATATATCGTCCAGACCTACAGTCAACACAGCAGTGTATTACAATTTTAGAGTCAAAGGTATTTAAAAGGATCAATATATTAGGTACAATAACATAATATACAATAACTCAACAATACTCAATATTGTTATTCAGCAACAAGGTTCAGCTCTTGCGTTCCACTGTCCGGACTTCACATTGGACACCACACACACACAAACACACACACACACACACACACACACACACACCGCACGCACACACACACACACACACACACACACACACACGTCTCGCTGTTCAATTACTCGTCAGTTACATCCTCGCCCCCATCGCAGTATGCCAACGCGTGACGAGGCATTCACGTTTCAGGCGCAGAAAAAAACAAAAATAAAAAATTGCAATGTTTATGCAGATCAACTCAATTAAATCAACAGAATCGAGTTATGCGGGGTGGAACGAACAGCGCTGATGAGTCATTGATTTAATGGAAGTTGTGAAAGCCAAGCAGTTTGAGTTCTCATTTACATTCGCCGCGGGCCGGAGATGCCGCGAGGTCAAAGGCTCATTAATACCCATGTGCGGACAGGAAGCGGGGGGCGCGTCGGATCACCCTCGCATTGTTCGCGTCGTCTTCCATCGACGTCGGGGGGGGGGGTTCTGAAAAGTTTTGGCGACGGAGATATTCTCAAAAGAGAGAGAAAAAAAACACAACCTTAGAAACAAAGCCCCGGATCGCACCTTAGAACGCCTGTCTGGGGGGGCGTTCCTTCCGGCGTGCGCGGACCTCCCCGCACTGAAAAACCCCAAACAGGCGGGCCTGTCACCGTGACTCTACAATTACCTCTCCGCCCGATTAGGTCACGCTGTCATTTTGCAGAGCCGCGTACGTACCTATTACTCATACGTTCCACCGGAGGACTCCGCCGCGCGCTTTAATTTTGACCAGGGTTTTTGTCAGGGAAAATCTGCCGGGAATCTGCCGCAACAAACGCTGACAGCGTGATTTCACGCTCGTTAGCGCAGATCATATCGCTACGATTCAACTTATCCCCGGGAACCGTAGTCGTGCTTTTCAACTGCTAAATAGATGAATGGCAAATTAGTGTGTGCCGTGAAAATGTTTCAAATTCCACCAAAAGTCAACAGATCATGGAAACCAGATCAAAGCTGCACTCAATTCATCGGACTCAGCGGTTCCAGCAGAACGGAACAAGCTCGAGTCTCACACTCGAAGAGAGAACTGTTCGCGGTGATGAAAGGTTCCGACTCCTTTTAGAGCTTCGGTTCTTCATGAGTCACTGAGTCAAGAGTAAAAAGTTAAATTTTCCGGCCCTTGGTTCATTTGGTCGAGCAGTGTTTTTTTTTCTTTTTGTCAGTCAGTGTGCGTTACAATAACAGGATGAAACAAAAATAAGCTCACAAACTGCACGGGGACAACATTTCAATGAGGAATTATAAATAAAGGGAATCACAAATATATTTTTATATGTGCGTAGGCGTCTCTCCCTTCGCCCCGATCGCCGTGCCCCTCGGTTCTCCAAATGAAACAACTGAAAAGTCTGCTTATCGATTGGGTGTCTTAAGGGTACTCTTATCGGGTCCTTGAAAAACGAAAACAAATCAAGAGCAGACTCAACACCGCTTTATTTTTTGCGCATCACGCATGGAGGGGGGGGCGAAGCGGGCGAAGCGGGAGCGACCCGCGCCCACCGCGCATCGTCACCCGCTCGGGAGCCGGGTCCTCCTCGTCCGTGCGTGAGAGCCACGCAGGGGCAGCCGGCCCCCGCCCCCCCGGCGCCTATCTCCATATCGGCGACGGAGCGGGAGAGAGACAGAGAGAGAGAGAGGGAGAGAGAGAGAGAGAGAGAGAGAGGGAGATGTCTCTTCTGATAAAAGTGAAAACGCTTCTTCGACGAGACTTAATCCTATTGCAAGTTACAAAGAGGTTGTATAGCATATACAAATAGAACATCTATTTTCTTAATTTCTCCAATACTGTTAACAGTACCGATAACGTCGGAGCTTATGGATACTACGGTCTTTAACCCATTTAATACTGGGTCTCGGTGACGGTGATCTCCGTGCCCCACCCCCGAATAGTCGAAATATTCACATTGAACAGCCGAAATCCGATTCCACTGACAAAATTCAGAGTTGGAGCACAGCCCTAGTGGCGTTTTTCCGCGGTGAACATGACAGCGCTGCGTCATTTCATTGCAAACAAAAAAAAAAAAAAAAAAAAAAAAAAGTGAGGCGGCGGGAAAACAGATTGGGGAAACTTAAACATCATGAAAAAGCCGACGCCCTGCGCCTGTTCAGCAGCAGAGCCGGTCTGAGCTGGGGTGGGGTGGGGTGGGACCGGAGACGGCCAGCCGGGCTTAGGGAGGAGAGCGCGGCAACATAAGCTCCGGCCTTGGATTGCCGGGGCGAGGAAATCTTGTGATATCTCGCTCAAATGAACACACAGTAAGTGAGCCTTGGGGTTCCAGCGGACGTAAGGTGGAGCGCACCGGCAGCTTTCCGGCTGGGAGGGAGTCACCCCCTGTATTTAATGTCTTCCACCGAGCGAGGAACGTTCTCATCGCTCTGCGCGACAAGAAAACTCGGAGACTATTCTCAACTTGTAAACGCCGCACGCGTTTCCTTCTTGATCTCATGATGTAAACCCGTGCAACAGCCTCGGGTCCCGTCCGCCCGTTGTTTAGCAACAAACAAACAGCAAAAAGTCAAGCTTGAGTTTTCACACACGTCAAGTGTAAATAGTGAAAATTCGGGTCAGAGAAGCCAACAGGGAGCTCTTCATATCTCGTAATAGGAGAAAAAAGCGGAACGCCTCCAGCGTTCAGAGACGAGGATGGCAATCTTCCCCAAGAACCACGGCTTATCTCCGACTTATCTGATGGGCTTCCGTAAGTGCGGCGCGCCGGGGAACTTTGCCACCGCGCCCGCCGTCGGACGGAGGTGGAACAAAAAAAAACAAAAAAAAGAGAAAGAGGTGGGAGGAAGAAAGAGATGTTGATGGGGTCGGGTCGGGTCAGGTCAGCGGTTCCTCCCGAAGGAAGAGCAGCCCCCCCCCCCCCCCCCCGCCCCGCTCTGGATCAGACTCCGACTCCACCTCCTGCCGAATTAATGACTTTCCTCTCCGAGCCCGAGCGGCGGAGTCCGATCCTCGGTGGTTTCGGAGCCAAACGCTCCCCGCCTCTCTCTGCCGCGGCTGATAGGCCAGTGGCCAAACGGAGGGAATCTCGTTATCATCACGCCACAGCTATGCAAATACACTCTTCTTGTCCCATTTTGAGAAAAGGGGTCTGAAAAATCCTCTTCCTCGTTTGCCGTTTCAATGAATAGAAAAAGTACGAAGCTGCGAGTGCTAAATAGTTTGGATTAGATGACGTGATATAATTTCATTTTTATTTATTTTTTTTTCCCCCGCATGGAGAACGGTTTTGTGGTGCCAGCTAATTTACATTGTCTTGCTGACCAGCGGAAAAAAAGACGCAGGGCTAAATGTTATTTTGTGCTCTGCCTCTTTATCGAGATTGATGTCCACTTAAATTCAGGCTATGTCAGCCAGCGGCAACCTCCGGCCGACAAGGACAAATAAGGAAAGTGAAAAGGCCCATCTATGTTTCTAAAGAGATCCACGGGATGAAAAATGACTCTGGTGTAATTTGGATTCTGTAAAGCATAGCTCATCTGTGGTGCAGTCAACCAGCTAATGGCGCTGGATGAAATGGTGAAGAAATGGCAAAGGAAAAGCAGATTGTCCCCGGGTCACTATTAGCCCTGACAGAAAAAGTCCTTGAACGCACGCACAAGATACATACACACACACACACACACACACACACACACACAAACACACACATACCTCTGTAAAAATTCACACACAAATATAGACACAGACGGACACAGATGTGACGCCTCTGCACCAAGGATGTCCATCCACAGAGACTTCCAGGTTTAATATTACAGTGAGATGAAATTCAGCTGCCGCTTCAATATATTTTGATATCGCTTCACATGTGGGATTTCTCTAGGTACTGCCATTCAATTTTCCGCCTTCTTTCCATAACATTATTTGTAACATTGGGCTGTTATAAAAATGCCCGTGTGCAGCTGCGCCTTCCCCCGGAAAATGGCAAAATGCAAAAATGTTCTTGGGTGCTGCGTTTCAAAGTGACCACAAGCAGCAGGGATTTTTGTTTTCCGTTTTAATAGGTATGGATCAGCTTACCTGCATCATCTAAAACAACAATATGGAATTTTGGCCATAATGTAAATTAAATAGAATTTCAGGACTTTTGGTGACAATGGAAAAAAATAAGAAAGAACGTATTATGTAATGCATGTATTACACTGTATTTTAAATTACACCTTTACGAACGAATGGAGGGGCATGTGTTTTTACAACATTATGGTATGCTAGAGATGGAATTCATATAAAAACAGACATTTCAAAATGAATATTCAAATTGGCATTCGCAACACCACGCTTCACAACTGAACTTGTGCTGTAAATTTAATGAGTCGTCTATTTTTAGAGAAAGCCACACCGGCTTCCTGACTACAACACTGACGCGGTAATGCAAACAAACGTATCCTCAATTTGCTCCCCGTGAAACGCAAGTCGGAAAAAACCAAACACGAGCAAAATACCGTCTGACATCATTGTGTCGACGCTGCGAAAAGGCACGGTGAGTGAAACACATCTGGAGTCGCAGCAATTACGCCCCACGCTGGTTTCCGTTCCCGTCATTTCAGAGCGACTCTGTGTGTTCAGGGTGTTTTTCGGCGTCGTCAGGGCGGAATATCTAGGACGCTCGGGAGACGCTCGCGTCACAACGTCCGGCGTCAGTCCGAGATCTGACGTCGGCACACACCCATAGGTCCTGAGGAACTGGGGGTGGGCGCTTCCTGGGAGGTTTCAGGGTGTTTCACGCGGGAGACAATGAGACCGCGAGCCGCTCCAGTAAGTCAAAATAAATCTAAATCACATTCCTACCAACCCGTTAACCCGTTTAATTCTATAAAACTTCCTCCTTTGTGATAGTGTAAGGGGGGAGGAAAAAAACCCCGAAAAAAAAAAAAAGCGCATCCGCGGGGTGAAAGGAAAGCATCCAAAACCTCTTGTGGTGTGCAACACCGTGCTGCAGGATTTGCATTATGCGCTTAATAAGAGCTAGCTCTGCGGAGGCTCTGCGAATTTGAACCAAAGCCCGGGACAAACATGGCTGCTCCCTCTCCTCCATCCCCACTGTCTGAATGTACAAATGGCTGGTGGCGGCGCTCCGGACAACACCGGGCGTTGATGAAACTAAGCCGCCTAATCCAATAATGAGCGTTTTCTGAGCGGATACTGTTACTAATGGGGTTGGAAATGTCGTAGGGACGCTGACAGGGAGTATTTTAAACGACTTTCCCCCACAAATATGCTCAAAGAAAATCCGTTGACCCAGTCAAATTCTTCTCTCCCCAAAACCACATGTTTTGGGACTCGACGTTGCCCGCAAAACCGCCCAGATGCAGCAGATCTGGACTAGTTTTTTGTTTTTTTTCTTCTTTCCTGCTGAACAGCATCAGACAACAGACCATAATATGCCCGGCTGCTCGGAGCCACGGCGAGAGGGAATAACTTCGCCCCGCTTCATAAAGTCTCTCCTACACCAGATTAGTAATGACACAGGTGGGAAGAGGACGCGCGATGGGAACCGCTCAGCCACATCTCTGTGGAAGAATGAGAAATTAAGAGATTAATATGTGGATTAAGGCTGATAATGAAAAATACTGAAGCACGGGGTTGAAAATAGAACCATATTAAATAAAGCACTATGTTGCAGAGTGGATCAATCACCCACCACCCCTTCCCACCGGGATCGTGTTTAAATTTTATTTTAGCGGAACGCCGGCCTCATTAAATTGGCCATTTCATCCCATAACAGCGCTGATCGTCCAGCCAAACACTTTCCTTCCCGATGGGAGCGTTAATGATTTTCTCGCCGCTCTCCCCACGGCGGTCACCTGGCAGAGCACGGGGGGTATACTTTATATTTGTGTTTGTTTAACCTTGTGTCTGCGCGGCGGCGCAGCCCCACGGAGATTAAGCGGCGTAAATAGACTTTATAAAAGCGTTCCACGAGGGTTCCAGCCGTTTGGGTGGAATGGCTTTTCGACGCCGGTCGACTTGGCACCTCTATCACACACGTAGAGGTAATACAGCCAAAGACTAATGGGAGACGAATGGAAATTTCACACCGAATAAATTGGAAAGACAATAAACAAGACAATAAATCCACATGCTCAGTTCATGCTTCTATGTTGGTAGCGGCTGGTGGGAGTCCGGGTCACATGCCAGAACCTGTGGCTCCTCGTTTTGTTCTTCGTCTTCGATCTGGTTTGTTATCGGACAGAGATGTTATTAGATATATCATTATTAAGACCCATCCTCGAATTACAAGGCAACTTCCTTCCCTTGGACGTTCCCTTTTCCCTTTACTTCCGCCTGCTGTCACATCGTTCATGCATGATTCAGGACGCGGGATGAGAAACGCCTGTGGGCTCGGAGCCTCGGCTGGAAATCTTTGATCCGAATATTCGGATTATTGATTTCAGAGCTGATTTCTTCTAAATTTGTCTCTTTGTTTTTTGCATAATATCTCAATTTTTGTGTGTATGTGTTTTACGTACTGTCCCTTTATTACAGCTACTTTCACTGAACTGACCAGCCTTTTTCTTTTTCTCTTGACCATTTCTGTGGGGTTTATTTTAAATGTTTGCGTGGATTTGTCTTGGAACACTGGTGAGACACTGTTAAAGGGGACCTTTAATGCTCTGTCATAATGCTGCAATGTCGGATGTTCATATCAGTCCTCATTAAACTAATGACAAAGTAATCACTGTGAGCAAAACGCTGAGTCTTCCGAACGCTCGGCTTTTCCACTCTCTGCACGAGCCGACGACTCGTCTCGTCACGGATATCTTGATTTGGTCGTCTGCTGCATCGGATCCGTGAGGCGTTTCTCCAAATAAAACCAATAAAAAATAGTGTGTTTTTATCGTATATGTATTTATTTTATTTTATCTTCTGACCTTCACATGAAACAAGAAATCCGGAGTCCAGTATCTCCCACAAGGCTGGCAAAAAAGCCAGAACTAACTTTCAACCGACACCTTGTAGATCTAATATGAGTGAAGATTCAGCAGCTGGATCGCTTATTTCCTCGCCTCAAACTTGAAAGTGAAGGTTGCGGAGTAAACAGCAACCAGGAAGCCATGCTCAAACCCCATTGGCACACATAACTCGGGGCCTTGGGAGGGTGGCTCCTCCCACTTAAACAGAGCGTCGGGAACACGATGGATTTAGAGGCACGTTAGTAATGGCTGTAATGCACAATCGGAGTGGTATTTGCAGCAAAAACCTTGAAAAACATGTCTTGGGGACCTCAGAAAGCTATTTTAACTTTGGTAGAAAGGAGCATAATAGGTCCACTTTGAGCATCGACAAATACAACTTTATATATCACACGAGATGCTCCGGATATTTCACCGTTCTTTTTGATTATTTTTTGACAAAGCAAAAAACCTTGGTGCATATACAGTGAGGATCAGAGAAAAAGCTGCTATAAAAGACTAACCTTTAGGGAAAAAATACGTGGGTTGATCCCCTTTTTCTTAACTCTCATTTTCAGTGCTTGTGCACAGCCATTTGGGTCTCTGACGGGCCTACTAACACACACACACACACACACACACACACACACATACACACACACACACACACACACACACACACACACACACACACACACACACACACACACACACACACACACACACACACACACACACCGTGAAATAAGACAACCCGGTCTAGTTTATCGTGAGCGGTCCGTTTCAGAAAACATGTCCTAAAACGAGCCGCTCAGTTTTGCTGCCTTAACATACGTCACTGCAGTAACATACGTCACTTCGATAGAATTAGAGCCGAGGAAAAAGAAGTGGGAGCGTGGGAAGTGCTCTGTCGGCTGACCAGCACAAATCTTCTAAAAGAAAGAGGAATAAATACCAACTTTCTGTGACACAGCTGCAGACGAGGGAAAAAAGAGTTCTGCTGTTTGTTTCTTTCCCTGTGTGTATATGTGTGTTTGTCCATGGTAGGTTCTCTAAGCAAAACCATAGATTTCTTAATCGTATTCATTCTATTTTATTTCCCAATGTTTCTGTAATTGAAAGAAACAAAAAGCCCCGGGCCCCGCGGGGCTCCAAGCTCCACACTGCGCTGGACGCCGCCGTCAAAAGTATGAACAAACTTTTGAATGAGGCCTTGTAGATCTAATATATGAGTGAAGATTCAGCAGCTGGAGTTCTTATTTCTCGCCTCAAATTTGTTCCGAAACAGATTCTAGTGTACTGATAAAGCGAAAACAAGGAAAGTTACAGAGTAAATAGAATGGAATCCGGAGCAAAGCTCAAACCCCATTGGAACGAGGGGCCTCTCCGCCCGTAGGGTGGATTGGTCGCATGTTAGAATGGCTCGAATGCATAATATATTTATGTATTGATAATAATAGTATGTGGAACAGTGCTTGCACTGCTGCCTCACAGCAGGAAGTTCCTGGGTTCGATTCCCGCCTGGGGTGCTCCGGCGGTTATCTCCCGATTAGGGGCCTTTCAGTGTGGAGCATGTTCTCCCCGTGCTCACATGGGGTTTCCTCCATGTAACATCAGTAAGGACCCCCACCAAAAACAGGCAGGACATCGTCGTATGACCAGGGATGGACGTTTGTAATTGGTCCCCGGCGTCGCTGCATACTGCCCACTGCTCCTGGCTGCCCCCCGGAGGAAGGACAAGCCAGGGCGGGTTAAAAGCAGAGAACGGGTTTCACCGGCCACCATTTTGAACTGGTGTGTTTGTTGGTCGCCCTCGCCGCATGGGTGCATGTGTTGTGGTGTGTGTGCGCCGTGTGATGAATAAAGAATCTTCTCGTAATTTCTTCAGCCAAAAAACACGTTTTGGGGACCTCGGAAACCTGCATTAACTTGGTGAACAGGAGCATAAAAGGTCCGCTTTAAAACAATAAAGAACAATTGAAGCCGTACGACAACAGTTGGACAGAGTCTCCCGGGTCCCGCTATCAGCGGGCGTTGAAACATAAAACTCAATAAATGATGTTTGAAGACGTTTCCTTTCAGTGCCCTTGTGGAGAAGAGGGGAAATATTTTGCCCTAGCTGCGAGGTCTAATTTCCAGCCCTGGCGTGTGAGAGGATGCCTTTTTCCTTTTTTTGGTTCAATATTTTATTCATGAGCAAGTTTCACAAAGGAAAAGGACATGTTCCTGGCTCCAATTTTCATAAAAACTGAACTCGAGGAGGTTGTAGGCTGGTTCCAGTTTCCAAATGAAACAAATGGCCTAATTAAAAAGAAACGAGCGGATGGAACCGGCGCGGATCGCTTTCAACGCCCTGACACGTCCCTCCCGAGGAAACAACAACAGCAAAGCGAAAAAGAGACAAAGGGAAAAAGGAGAGACGAACCATTTCGACTTGGAGCCCGTCGCCGGAGTCTCGGTGGCGAGCGGGCGGGGGAGGCGGGTTTCCATCAGCGGTGTCAAGCGCCTGTCAGCGACAAAAAATGATAATGACACGCGGGGTGTAAACTACAGAGGACAATATTCATCACCTGCGGGACTTGACTTATGTTTCCAGCGACGGCGGCGGATGAAGACATCCATTTTGGAGGGCAGCATGATAAATAACGTCATCACCATCGTCATCAGAAGGGTTAACAGGGAAAAATAAAAGGTTGTTTATTTCCTTTTTTCACCTCAAAGACAAGCGAACGCCGTTTAAAGCCCGGTAACCGCCACCTCTTGTACTATTTAACGTCCTTCTCCGGACGTATTCCGCCGCCACGCATCAATCCCGCATTCACCGCCTCGCATCGCTGACGAATTGGCGATTTTATACTCAAAAGACGTCGGGGTTTGAAGCCGTTGCTGGAATGGCGCTTGGCAGGAAAAGAGGGATAATCATCCCACGGCTCTACGGAACTCTCCATTCCGATTGGTCAACGGCGGCAATTGGCGGCCGGTTATTTGTGAATAATGACCGGTACACTGCTGCACAACACTTCAAACTACACAACACAAACTACAATGGAAAGACCCGAGGAGACCGTGGACGACTTTTTCCCTTACTCTCTAAGCCTAGGCTAATAGTTATAAAAAATAATTTCAAATTGATGTTCTGCCTCAATGTATTCTCTTATTTAGTAAGTAGCTGCTGTAATAAGAGGGATAATGTGCAGCCAGATGGTCATTATCACAAAATAACCCCCTTTAGATCACCCCGTTGGGGAGGGTTATTTTGCGTACATTATCCCTTACATATCCAAGCGGCGAGCCCGCTCACCAAGAAATAAAACCATTTCCAGTTTAATCCCCCCCGCCTACCTCGAAAGCATCTTCCGAGCGGTCAACGCGTTCGCTTCTCCTCATTTTTTTTTGGATCCGTGACGAACGTTTGCGAGAGTGATATTTGTTCACGCCACGGTGATGGTAATTACCAGCCACGCCCGTCTGTTTGGAGCAAACAAGCAGCATGTCACATTAGCTGGAGGTTGGGATTTGTGCAGCCATCTCGAAATATCAACCTGGTAATTTATGCAGAGGCCTTCATTTTTCATAAATCCCAGGGGGGGACTTAGCGCGCTGGGTTTGATTGTGTTCGGCGCGGTGCCGGTTTGGAGGACGAAAAAAACAAAAAAAAAAAAAAAAAACCCAGAGACTGACAGGTGTTCATCAGTGGTTTTACGCTCCAGCTAAACCATCTAATTAAAACCTAATCCCAGTTCCAATTATTTCAAGAATTCACACCTTATTAAGCGCGCTTCGCCTTTTACACGTGTTTTACCGTAAACGTAAAGCGTCCCTCACCGCGTCCAGATTCCCCCGATGACGGTTTTGTCAGAGGGAAGCTGTGAAGTGCCTTTCCTGTCATTTATCGCGACCCACTCTACATGTTATTGTTGTTACGTGGGGGGGACGGGAGGTCGGCGTGGATTCATCCTCGAACCACGTGCAAATGGATTACAGACCGGCCTGGAAGCCATTATAATCCATGATTATATGTTTAATTACATCAATATGAGCGAGAAAACCCACGCGACAAGCCAGGTACCGTATTTGCATATAGACGTTTCTTCCATTCCGCCGTTAATTCACACGATTGGAAACAAAAGCCTTTCGCTAAGTGAGAAAACGTTGAAAATTGCCCCCGTGCGGCAATCAGGGCGGATCAATCCGGCATCTCATTAGTTTCTCCTTCAACGTTTGGGGAGAAAAGTCCATAAACGAAACGCTAAGGTCGCCGCCGTCCGCGCAGCGTGGTCTGCGTTACATCATTAATAAAGCCACGGCCCACTGAGACCGCAGCTTTATTATTTCCACCCTTATAACCTTGCCCCCTGCGCCGGCAAACTTTCCACCGCGAGCAGCACTTTGTTTAAGTCTGACGTCGGGGGCCTTGAAGCCGGGCTGCCGCCAGAAGGGTTCCGGGTAGCCTTCGATCCTCGCGCTGGGCTCCTTTAAGTGAAATATCTCGGTCACATTTCGTTTGCCGGGTCCGTCGGTTTCTCTTGCCCCGGAGCGAAGGAGGAGGAGCGCGGACTCACAGGTCCTTCCGCCTGGGAGCCGGGGAGAACACATTTCTTTTGATCCAGATATGAATCATACGCCAGCAAGTTCTCAAGGACGTTTAATTTATAATAAATAATTGTATATAATTTAATATCTCATCTTATCGTAGAGACATAATAATAATGTAATAACATAATAAACAGTAATAATATAGTAATAACATAGCACCTGCTCATTCTTTCTTATCCATGCCTGTATTATTTTGTACCTGTACGTTAACCCTGAACAGAAATATCCATCTATATTCACTGTATATTTTATAACCACAGCCATACTGCCACTTATAAAGCTATTCTGTGCATAAAATCACATTTTCTATATTCTGTATATTTTTCTACTTTTATTTTTTGTATATTTGTACTATTTTCATTTTATATTGATTCATATTTCCTTTTTTTTTTTCTTATGATATTTTTGTATATTTGGCAGTTTTTTCCTGGACTTAAATGTTTTTCTATGATTGTTGTCTGTACAGCGATGCACCAAATCATCCCCACAACCGATTCCTGGTACGTGAAAATGTACTTTATTGGCTGAATTAACACATTGGGATTATGATTTCACACAATCACAATAATGCGAGTCTTACATGGGTAACCCTTCCCCTTCCCCTCCCTTTTTTGAACGTGTATAATCAGAAGCAAAATATCAGATGTTGTCTAAACACCAAATAAATATGCAAATAGGGATGCACTAGATACACTCTGGTTTGTGCAACACAGTCGTCCCTTCTGGTGCCGCACTCACATTGTAGACAAATGTCTTGGCTCATGCGAGTCCGCTTTCCCCCCCAAATTCCGTCGGAGGTTTAAATGTATTTAGTCGAGAAGGACTATGGAGTGGAGCAGAGGGAGGGTGTGAAGAGGACTCGCTGCTGGGAGGCTCAGCCTGCAGCTGAACAGGATTTCTCTCTGGATGGAGGAATTATTATTTCGCCGCCCAACAGCTTGTCTGCTCTGGTCCCATGGTGCTCCGAATGCCAGCCAGAGGAATAAAGACGGATATCTTTATAGCTTTGGGTTGGGGCCGGCTCGAGCTCTCTGTCAGGGATTTGGGTTCCATTTTTCACTGCGCGACTCTGGCCACTAACGTCTCGAAATGTGTTCCGAGGAGTTATCCTGTTTTTTTTTGGCGGCTATGTGAGCAGCAAAGTTAACTGCACGGGCATCTTGTGTGAATGGCATTTTACTTGTCAAGATGCTCGCTCCGAGACAAATCATTTAAATGGTAGGCTGGAGTCACTCCAGAAAAAGAGTGGGCAAGCGACTGCATTTTTGACTCGCAAACTGAAAATAATTACTGAGGACGAAATTAAAGACCGAAAAAAATAAATCCCCACACATTTGGATAATTCATATTGAATATGACCGATTCACACTTGGCATTCCACCAAAGCAAAACATTTTGACAGAATTCAACGATTCTTGGGAGAATTTCATGCAGGACTCAGAGCAGAGGCCACTCTTCTGACTCTTCACGGTGTAGGAAGTCCTCCCTCGCTCACCATGCGTTACACCAAATGAACCAAACGACCCAAGAGGCCCAGAACTGAACGGCTCTTTTACTCTTTACTCAGCGACTCATCAGGAAGCGAATCTCTAAAAAGAGTCGAAACTTTCATCACCGCCAATAGTTCTCCAATGCAGAGTCGCAGTTTTGATCTTGCAACACAAGCGCTGGTTTCCACAAAGTATTTAAAGTGGAATCTCAACACGTTTCACGGCACACCTGGTGAACCGGGTGACACTCGTGTGCTGCGGCGCTGGGGTTGAAAAACACTGGTTTAGTGTGTGCAGCGATGCATCCTACCACCTATTCTAATTGGTTATGTGATAAAGTGTTTTGTGAAAGCGGCAAACTTTACCCAAGAGCTGATTGAAAATCGTTTGTCTCATAATGAGCGTCAAATGTCACCGAGCAAAACGTTGCAGAAACGCCATTTCATCTACACAGAAATAAAAGAAAATTTAAATGACATTTTTTAAGGGGACCAAACCGGAGAGCGAATCGCTCCGTGATCACTGCTGGGGAAAGCAAGTTGTCAAATTATAGGATGTCACACCAATTAAATGTGCAATTAGCTGCTATAGAAACATGGGGGTGATATGTAGTGAGATGTGGTGAGCAGCCCTCCGGGGGGAGGAGGAGGAGGAGGAGGAGGCGGAAGAAGCACATGTTGTCTTTATGTATCGGTTGTTGTTTTTTTCTTCATTATTCTGGATATGTTACCGTCGTAAAACCTCATTTGGGTGAGATACACTGGTGGAGCCAGACCGCGGTGCGTGTGATGATGGAATCAATGTCCAGGTAATGAGGGAGAGAATCGTTTTCCTTCTTACACCCGTTCCTCAGGTTGACACACCTCGCCGCTAATTGCAAGGCCAATTATTCCGTCGGGTCCCGTGGGACAGTCAAGCGATCACATGGACGGTTCCAAGGAGATTAATGAGAGAATAGACCTCCCGAGCCGGCGGCGACGGCTACCTCTTCATAACTAAAATCCCTGGGTTTTAGTTAGTATTTTTAGGTTTACGTGACTATAAAACATTCAAATAGTATGAGTAAATCTATGATAAAACTTCCCACACAGGTCATTTATTACATGAATAAAACATGTACATATTTCCATTTTTACTTGAGAAATTCTAGTTCGCACTGAATCTTAAAATTTCAATGCAAAAATTATGACGGTTAATTTAATATATTTTACTCTAAAAAGTTCCGGGCCGCTGCGCGCGACCTGCGGAGCTGTCCATGGTCCTGAGGTTCGATGCCATCTGTGGCTCAAGGCCAGTTTTGAACACTTTATCGCTATCCCCTACAACTTTTAGTTGTATTTTTTTTCTATATCTTTTGAGTTTAATAGAAATTATAGAACTGTTTTCATCAACCTCTGTAACGTCTTTTTTGTACAATAAATTATTTTTAAACAAAATTAAGTTTAAGTCAACAATTTGCTTTTGGAGAGCGTTTTGAAAACCACCACGGACTGCTGCCCCGTTTAAAGCATCGCTATAGGATGCCTTGACAGTAATAATAATTATAATAATGGAAAGACTGGGTGTGGCACCCCTTCTAAATGACCTTCAACTGCACCAGCTCTCTGCAGATGGTGATAGCGTCACTCTAACTGCGTGTGGCTATTACCACCAGTGTTGGTGAATTGGATGCGTTTTGCAACTAGGCTCATTTGCAAAGAAAGGGGCCAATTTTGCGGCAAATGTATGAACAATACCTCATTATATATACGCAAATAGCAGGGCGGGGCAGATTGGCTGGTTTTACTGGTGCATTTCACCGTTTGCGGGTGCTTTATGAATTAGACGCTTGTCTTTTCTGTTATTTGCGACCCTTTAGCAGCCGAAAAAGCCGTGCCATCCCTTCGTGAATTCCTTCCAGAGTTGTTCATATCCAAATTGTGAGGTATAACGATTAGTGACTCCTTGTCAATGATTTTTTTTATTTTTACTTATAATTTAATTATCTACAAAGCAAATGTTTTATTTATATCAGCTGTTGTATAAAACATGTACTGCATGTAACAATAGCATTAAAGCTACAGTTGGTAACTGAAACAACTGGTGCCATTTTATTTGTTAACAAACAACTTTAATCTTGGAACAATTTCAGCTACACAGATTTTACCCTAGCTCTGTTATGTGGAGATTCAGCCAGAGTTCAGTCAGGAAGACCATTTGCTATGACGGCCGTGCAGCATTTGACAGCTCCACCACGCCCCTCGCCGCGCCGATCCCTCGGCTTCCCGCCAGTGTTTGTACGGCCGCTCGCTCCTCTCTCCTCCTGTCATTTCAGACGCTCCGCTCAAGCGCTCTCACCCCCACCCCTCCATCCCCGCCGGTGGCCAGCCTGGCCGGATCCTCCCGATGGCCGTCCTACAGCACGGTCTCCGTCACCACCGGCGTCAGGACTCCGCCACGGGGGAAAGATCTCCACAGTGCCCCTCGGAGATCCACTTCCATTTACTGTATGTACGTCCATAGATACTCATCCATGTCTTTACGCTGATACGGCATGGGGTCCTATCTCCCAAAACCAAGTGTCGAAATTATTGTTAAACAAACGTCTTTCCTCAATTTAGTCTCTCCTGGTTTAATTGGGTTAGGGTTAGGGTTAGGGTTTTATGTTCTAACAGTGCGGACGTTTGCCCAATTATATAAACTCAGCGGGTCTTGAAGGAACCAAGAGAGAGGGAGAGAGACAGACAGGGGGAAACACGCATCTCTATTTTAACTCTCTTTCCAACAGGACCTGTTATATGTTTATTAATGCTACATTTTAGGACTTGACGTGATTGAATATTACATTTTCAGTGACATGGGTATATAGGAAAAGGTAGATAATTATCATATTAAAGACCAAATAATAATAATAATAATAAAGATATGGGATGCGATACAGTTGACATATTACAACTACAAGGATTGCAGTTCTCAACGTGTAGTCTAGGGACCCCCAGCAGTCTTATAGGAGGTTCCAGGGGGTCCCCAGCAAAAATGGTTAATAGTTATACTTTACTGTTATTTCATTTAGAAGATGTTAACTCCATTAGAGAATGTTCAACAACCACTGTTTTGATCCTCGTTTCACTGTAAACTCTCCAACTATGGTACAGACAGGTATGGAGACTTGGACTAAGTCATATCTAATGATAAAGATCTATCCCTCGTAGGGACAAAGAGGCAAACGTACATGGATTCAGTCCGTAATTAACAGAATAATCAACAAACACATTACTTCCATCCGTTGGGCTTAACATGAGGACTTTTTATTTATTTCTTTTGGTCGGTAGCCAAGGCATGTAATAGGGCACTCTCATATTCGCTTTTATCCCTGACTGGGTGATTTTCGTTGTGAATTTTAAACAGACATCAAACATCCTATGATGTAGGTCAACACATAGAACCTCTATGTAACACGCACACTTCCTACGAGGCCTTGGGTCTCAGGAAAGATCAAATATGACTGCCTAGGGTTCTGTCGGGGGTGTAATGAATATGAAAGATAGACATCTGCCACCTTATAATGATGTGGGGAATTGAATTACGGCCATTACAATGAAAACCTCAAAGTCACCAAACGTTCCACAACAATAATCTTCGCTGACATGTCTCGTCTCTTAATATTAGCAAATAATAAACAACTCCATCCTGTATGTTTTCCCCTCGTAGCATGGAAAGTCTTCTCAATTCTGTTTAATAACTCTCTTTCCTTTTATATTATTCAAATGCTAGATCGATAGCAATATCCATCCATCCATCCATTATCTATACCGCTTATCCTCGTGGGGTCGCCAGGAGCCAATCGCAGCTGTTATTGGGCGAGGGGCGGGG
Organism: Zeus faber; assembly: GCF_960531495.2. Lineage (NCBI taxonomy): Eukaryota > Metazoa > Chordata > Actinopteri > Zeiformes > Zeidae > Zeus > Zeus faber. The sequence goes on along the minus strand of NC_137210.1, from coordinate 15,579,522 downwards.
TACACTCTGGACATGTTGGTCGATAGCAATATAACACCAATAATCTGTCTTTGTGACAAAACCAACAGCGAAATGCCAATTTGTACCTTTGTTAAAAGTTCAGAGATGGATCAAAATGCATGATGGGTAAAGTTGCAGTGAAATGCATGCATACGATTTTATTTGCTCCCATGAAAAGGAAGCATAATTCACCTCGGTGGGACGCTTGGAGAGAATCACATGAAAAGCCAGTTGCAAACAAGCAGGTACACCGGTGTCGGGTATTAAGGGTCCGTCAATGACATCAACAGGAGACAGGAGAGAAAGAACATCTCTACTTTCAACTGTGATGCTGTCGGACACTTCCGTTCAGTCCCACAGAACCAGCCGATCGGCATGAAAGCAGAATAGGGCATTCTATATACAGTACATACAGTATACTGTATTTTTTTTATATCCATAGGGCTAATCTTTGTCTCTGAGCTGCAGCTCCTGTTGAACCGCCCCTCATCCCCTCACAAAGCTCGACACTCCCCGCGGTGCGATACTGCCCTGTTGCAAGTCCTCATTTGGTGCATAACTCCATGAATAAAACTCCTTTCATCCGGGAAATTGTAGACAGAAGAATGACAAATGAAGTAGCCTCTTATCTCCAGGCCCAGTGCTGTGTCGGTGAAACCAGCGCTGTCAAACAGCACGAAGGCCCAAAACACGACAACAAACAACGGAATCAGCAATAACTCGAACTTTTCTTAAAATAGCACCGGGAGCTCGGGCTTTGTAACGTGTAGATTGCTTTTGCTCATCCAACTGAATTGGCGGTTATTTTCACCCTCACTTACCGATGTACTGGTTCCACTCTGGATCCAGGTCTGCTTGGTTGGCCAGGCAACCCTTCATGACGTTCAGGCAGTAGTTCCTGCAGGGGCGCAGGGCGGGCACGCCCTGGCAGAAGGGGCAGTACAGCATCTTGGTCAGCGCTCGGATGCATACGGGGCTACTGCTCACCTGCGGGGGGCGCAAAAGGGGTAGAGAACGGCTCCTTAATGTTAAGTGAGATGTTTGGCAATGACTCTTTTTCTGCGCTAAGGAAAACAAGTTTGCATCGTGATCGTAAAGACAGGCTGTCTGATGAAGTGTTACGAGCATACAAGTGTCAGATCAACTGCCATCTAGTGGCAGACAGTGGTAGTGCATATATAATAAATCTTATTTGACACGTCACGTAAAATTAATTAATTAATAATTAAAGGATAAAGATGTGTAACAAATACCACAGCTTCCTCCAATATTGGTCAATATAAGATTTTCTTCTTTAAAAATCTTGCATATCTGGATGTGTGTGTGTGTGTGTGTGTGTGTGTGTGTGTGTGTGTGTGTGTGTGTGTGTGTGTGTGTGTGTGCGCGCACGCGTGCGGGTGTGTGCGCACGTATGTGCATACATACTCCTGTGGGCTTGTGTTCATGTCTATTTATGAATATAAACATCCAACTTTCTCTCCATTTGCCTGGTAATCAAACGTAACATCTCACCTTTAACAGTTTTTTCTGCAAGTCTTTGAAGCCGTCCAAATCACTCATGTTTTACTTACAAAAGAAACTAATCAATATTCATTCTACATGACGAAATTCCACCCTCTGTCCGGCTGCGATAAGCAGGTGGGACGGAGCTTGTCCTTGTGAAAGAGGCACAGTCGAGAGAGTGCGCAGGAGCGGGGCAGACGTGAAACAAAATGGCCTTTCTGTTTCTTCAGCCACCCTTCCCGGTCGGGGTCCGGCGGGAGGCTGGAGCCGATCCCGGCCGGGGATGTGCAAAACACATTCTGAACGGGGCGCGCCGGCGCATCTCGACACCGACTGACGCACCGTCGACACACCATCGGCCTGCAGCTAAAACGCTAGTCCGGGGGTTGGCACCGCCGCCTCAAAGAAACGAGGCTCCGGGCTCAAAGCCGACGGGGGCGTTTTTCTGCTCTTTGTATGTTCTCCCCGTGTCGAGGGTTTCCGACAGATGCTCCAGTTTCCTGTTTCCTGCCACCCCTAAAGACATGCGCGTTAGGGTGCATGTGTACTGCAAAGTCGCTTTGGAAGGTACTTGTGAAATTCTTCCCCGATAGTTAATTCTTCCCGTTTGGATGCTCTCTGTCCACGTACCGTCGTCTTCTTTGCGTCCAGCAATTTTAAAATACAAGCGTTTTTTGTTTTTCCACTGCACCTGACCTCTAAGGGCGATCTGCCCGAAATGTGGTCATTTGCAGGGAAGATGACTCATGGCACCCATACATGAGCCATTTAAAAGTAGTCTCGCAGTGATTCAACTGTAACTTATATCATGATGACGAGGGTTTGAGAACGCCATGTGAACGACTGCATCTCTCCATCCAAAAACCTCATAACTAATCGGAATGATAATTTTTGATCATTAAGAGGTAATAACATTTGAATATTATAATACCTTATATTACCTACCTACTGATATATTGATTGGTATATTGCACTGCTGAAAACAATTTAAATGGATTTTTTTTTTTTAAAGCACTGATTACGGTTTTTGTAGTGTAGTGATTGGGGAAAAAAATACTCCACTTAAAGTTGTCGCATTGGCTATGCACATTATACCGTACATAATACAGCAGAAAGTAGTCAAATTAAACCAGGGAGCCAATGAATAAAACACAGGCAGCAAGGACACTGAACAATGAAGTGATGCGAAACCACTCGTGAAGAGGAACCTATTTTGAGATTAATGTTACTTCAAAATGTGACATTTATTTCACCCCGTGTTTTGGGAATTGTAAAACCTCCTTTGAATGTGAGTTTAAGATCACAGAGTTACATAACACACTAAATAACACGTTCAGAGATGTCATGTGAAAACCAGGTGTGGAAGGAGTCTGGGTTTCACATGAAACACTTGTTTTTCCGACACACAGGCGCGTGCAGTTGACACGGCGGATACATGTTTGCCTCCTTGCTGGGAAGCCGCCCTGTTGTTGTCTGCGCATCTTTTGAAAGTACCTCAGATTTAGGCGGGATCAGTTGCAAAATAAGAAAGCGCAGCCCCCCCACTGCGACTAGAGAGCCGATCCAGAGTCGCTCGTGAGGCGAGGCAGCTTGTGAACCTCCCACCAAAAACCTGACTGAGATGTAACGACAAGGTGTCGGGCGGGGGGGTAAGTTGTCATGTTCCAGACTAAACTACGAAAAAGCACGGGGAGAGAGATTATATGAGTAAGGTGAGACAAATAAATAAATAAACAAACAAACAAACAAACAAATAAATAAATAAATAAATAAATAAATAAATAAAGGAAGAGCAAAGAACTCGGTGCCACGGCTGGTTGCTGACAGTCTTAATGTTTGATGAGCCCAGACGCGCTCAACTCTCCCGGCGCACCGGGATGTATCTACGAGACCCCGCACTGACCCGCCATTCCACTTCAGCAACACACCGCGTGATAGGATCAAATAGAGATTCTCTCCCAAACACACGGAATCGGGAACCGGCCAACCAAGTTTATATTGATTATTTATACAGAAGTGGCACATGTGAAGAGGGAGATGTTTTTTAAACGGCGCAAAGGCTCCAATCCGGGTTATTATTTTGGGGTGAGGTAATGCTGCAGGGGTTATCCTCTTTTCATTACAAATATTTAAATGCATAAATATACACACTGCAGTGGTGCGACTATCAAGTGCTGCGTTATCAGCAGAAATGACACTATCGCTCGCCGTGCCTTTCACACGGCGCTCGCAAACTGAATTATCGAATGGGACGGGGACTCTGGGAACACGTGGCGCAAACCAAACCCCGCTTGAGATGCATGGAGGAGAGAGTTCACTACACACGTGCAGTGGTGCAGAGCTAATTTTATACACATAGGAGTTGGTAGGTACCCAAAAAGGGGAGTATACAGTACCTGTGCTGGGGAAAAAAATGTAGGTATTAAAGTGAGAATCCATGTGATCATTGCCACCTTTTTTTCTAAGTTCTCACATTTTCTCATTTTTTCACTGACCGCAACTAGCTACGCTGCTTTATCAAATGAATCGTTTTTGCCCATACTCGATTACGGTGGCAGACCCCGCCTGCGACGATGGAAACATCAAACACATTGAACTGCTGTTTCTTATTAAGTGCGAGCACAAAAAACGTACACGGGATTTTAAAATTTCTAATTTTTTTTTCGAAATAATCTATGGATTACCACTTTAAAATGACAACCTTTTACAACGCCATTATGTTGTGCAAAGCATGTCGAGAGGTGGGGGCGCGACGAGACGAAACACAGTAAATCTTCACCGCGTTATTAAATGTGCCGATCCACAGGGTGTTCCATATATCCACATGATGAATGTTTGTTAAAAACGTCTCAGCACCCCTCTGAGGCCGTGGTGAGGATCCTTGCCAGCGCCGATTACAAATGATAAAGATACGCCGCTGATAGCACTTTTCCCTGAGTCTCACTTCCTGAAATGTGTGACAAATCTGTGGAATCTGAAGCAAGTGGAACACTTTGTGAGTGCGACCGGGTGAGCGCAGCGCTAGATCATCCTCGCTGTGCTTTTCAGCGACAACAACTGTTATGACAATGAAAATTGGAACGTGTTTACAGACGTCTACTTCCCCGTGAACAGCGGGGAACGTGTCTCTGGGCTTTTCAAACAGGGTTTGTACTGAAGAGCAGTCAGTGTCTCAGCATCTAGAGCATGGTTAAGGCCGCCGTAACAAAACGTCAGTTTGGGAAATAGTCTCATTTGAACACGTTTATTGTCGTTTTTCAAGACTTTTACGCCATATAACAACATAAAAGACTGTATGCATAATATATTACTACCAGTGATGGGGTAGTTACTCAAAAAAAGTAATGTATCACATATTACTTCTTACTTTTAAAAAGTAATACATTACACATTAGTCGTTTCTCAAAAAAAGTAATGCATAACACATTACTTAAAAAAAGTAATGCATTACACATTACTCATTACTTAAAAAAGTAATGCCTTACTTTCATTATTACTCCCTGTAGAAAGTAATTTGTTACACTACTCATTCCATTACTTTTGCATTACACAATGTGTTACACATGATTTACTCCAAGAATATTGAAACGAGCCATTGATTGAAACCTGAAATAGCAGTAAGGACCTTTTCCTTGTACATTTCTAGACACATATCTAATATTCTAATCAAATACAGTATCATTGAATGTAACACATTATGTTTCAGAGCATATCGTCCAGGTCCTCGCTGTGCCTGTTTTTATTGACTAGTCCCTTTGTTGCCGTTATCTTCACCGTTATGTTGTGTGTTCATGTGTTCGTACAGTGGATCCTTTGCACTTTCACTACCAGAAAAGAGGGCCCGATGCGAGTAATAAAATACCGGGAATTAGTTGAAAAGTTTGGGTTGCTTAATATACCGACGTGTGAGGAGAGGTTTGTCGTGACTCCAGACATGCGTCTTTGTTTTCTCGGAGCCGGCGGTGTCTGCGGCGCGGCGGAGAGACGTGGTGATGAACTGCAGCGAGCGCTGTAATTCAATAAACACCCTGGCAGCGACAGGCGTGGCTGTCACATCGCACCGGGGCTCGCAGGGTGTCTTATTCCATTATGCTTATACCCGATCTCCCACCGGGAGGAGTTTCAGGACCCCCCGAGGATCAAAGGGCCGCGGCTGCAGACACATGACCTGTGTCTCGGGTCCATCCCCCCCCCCCCGAAATGTCAGGGGTGAAGCTGGGCGACGGGCGACCGCGGGGCCACTCATTAAACACATACTAACAAGTCATCCTGAGCGGCTGCTCATAAAGAGGCTCACTATGAAAACTGTGCATGTATACAGTGTATATATATATATATATATATATATAGAGAGAGGGAGCGAGAGAGAGAAAGAGAGAGAGAGAGAGAAGGCGAGAGGAGGGAGAGAGAGAGAGAGAGAGAGAGAATGAGAGGGAGAGAGAGAGAGAGAGAGGGAGCAATGAGGTTCAAGCAGTTCAACATGGTGAAAACCCAGAGTTGAAAGAGCAGCTAATTGGCAAACCACTAATTATATGGCTTCGACAGTGAGTATGTACAGTACATTACATATTTAGAATAGTGATTGGAATCCCATTTAACTGCTATATCCTTACAGGGCTTATTAGAAAACATACTTGCGTTGGATTTGGATTCACAGGGTTTTTCTTTCTTCCCTGTCAGAAGAGTGCTGTTGTGTTACACTTCAGTGTGCCTAACGCTGAGCCTTAGTCTCTGGCTTTTCCCTTTAATCTTATTTTGTACATGATCAAAACTACACGCGCACACACACCCACACACTCCCAGGCCCGTGTGGTATATAGTGCAGAAGCCGTGGTGAGATTACATCACATCAAACAGAATACTATACGGCTACAGAGTGATTAACGTCTCCAGAAACACTGGGTTAATATTAGGCAACGGGGATCCAGAGACTGATGCGCGATCCTTCCCCCAAACCCTTATATTGTCTGGTTATTATTTCTCCTGAGCGATCCCAACATCTGACTCGCCCAAAGTGAAGTGAGCCCACCGTGCCCCAAGACAGGCGGCGAGAGGCGGAGACAAGAATATAAACATTAAGTCGGGGGGGGGGGGGATAAATAAATAAATAATACTGTTTTGGGAGAAATTTAAACCTCAAGGCCTTGAGGTGGTTGAGAAGTGTGTTCTAAGCACAGTTGTACTATTGATTTCACATCAATATTCCCCATTCATTGAATATTTTTACGCGAGAAAAAATATATTTTCGTGTTTGTTGTTGCAATATTAGATAGATGGATGAATAGATAGATAGATGGATAGATCGATAGACAAATTTATAATAAAAAATTAAATGGCAATATGCATTAAAACAAGAATTAACTAGAAGCTAGAAAAACATGACAATAACACTAAATAAACTATAAAAATAAACCCAAGAATAAACCAGAAAAACAAACCAAATAAAAAATACCAATAGAAATTCGGTGATATCGTACAGCAAACCTGATGATAAACGATAAAATAAAAATATGACCAAATATGTACAATTATTTGGAATGATGATCTTATAAAGTTTTTCACAATTGTAATGAAGTGGACTCCTTAACCGGAGGCACATTCAATCTGAACGACGTGGAAATCCCCCGGCCCTACCTTGGACACCCTGTGGGCCACCTCGCGGCCGACCGACAGCCCCTGGACGAAGGTGCGGGCGGCGATGAAGGCCCGCGTCACCTGGGCCTTCAGCTTGCGCGGCACGTCGCCGAAGGGCTTGAGCTGGTCCGTGTACTTGCTGACGCACTCCAGGTAGTCCTCCGAGATGACGTACTGCGAGTTGAGCAGCGTGAACATGCGCTCCAGCAGCCGCGACCAGAAGTCGTTGAGCATCTCCTCCAGGTTGACGTTGCCGCCCGTGTAGTAGCGCTTGAGCTCGGCGAACAGGTTCTGGAAGACCTCAGAGTTCTGCATGTAGGGCTTCCCGTACGTCCGCACGAACATCTCGTTGAGCGAGCGCTCCGTGTTCTCCAGCAGCTCCAGGAAGAACTCTGCGAGCGAGGAGGGGGAAGAAGAAGAAGAAGAAGAAGAGAGATTGCAACTTCATATTAGGCAAGAATTTGTCCGACGATGGATTCGACGCCGCATTTCTGAATCACCGTGTTTAAGAGAAGGCATGAGTGAAATTCGCCCCCAAACTTCCCAAACCATCGGGGGGAGCTTATCCACCAATGCATTAAAACAAAGAGGCCTGCTTGAATGCCATAACCCCCATGATCAAATATGGCTCACAAACAAGAAAATACCCAGAAATCTGCAGAACAATTATAGCCTCCGTGTTGATTTCATATCGGGGAGACCTCAGAGCTTTGTTGATTTTGTCCCGAGTAAACTCGATTTGAAATTGCAGAGAACCCAGAGCTTGTGTAGTTCCAGGAAGCCAATAAATCCTGTGTGTGCGTGCGCGCGCTTTCGGAGGGGTCGGTATTTGTCCAAACCGAAAAAACACCCCATTTCTCTTCTCCCCTCAATAGAGAAGACGGACGCGGCGAAATTACTTCCTACGTAGGGAAGACGTCGCACCGCGGCGTCCTGAGGAGGTGGGGAGAAGCGATAATAAATGATGTTTTTACCGGGAATACGATAGTACATTATGTCGACGGCTCCCACTGTATTCAGCGCACATCATTGCCTTTTCACACTCTCTGCTTATTGTTTACCACATGACCCCCGGTGGCCCCCCCTGGAAACCAGGACGGGCTGCTAATATTTCTCGCCAGGCCACCGTCCGCGGCGACGGTGCCGGCTCCCAAGGACCCAGATTAAATTCAAATGGGGTTGGAGAGACCTTTGCACCGTGTGAGAGCACGAGGGGTGCGACAGTTCAAGACTAATATGAGTATACTTCCACGGCTCCCATCCCTAAAAAGGCGCGGGAGGTTTTTCATTAAGAGCCTTTTTCATTGAGTCCACGGGAACCCGGGGAACTTTTATTTCCTTCCTCGCCTCCTGCTTTTTTTTCGCGGCTCTGGAACTTTCCTCGCCGACCGTCGGGCTGACTCTCCCGCCTCCGCCCGCATTCCGATCGCTCATCTCGCGGGCCTCGGTCAAATTGGGGAGGGGGGTCGCCGGGGCTCTGGGAGGTTAGGGGGAAATTACCAATCGAAGACGAAGTTAAAGGCAGACTCTTTTTCGACGGCGTGGACCGTGAATCCAACCCGCCGCAACGGGCGTCAAAGTCTTCCCCTCGTCACGTTTCGAAAATACGATTACAACAGAGGCCGCGAGACAGGACGCTGTGATATAACGATTCAATAACACACACATTTGCTTTCATCCGGGCCCTGGCAGGCTGTGATTCGTCCGTCTCCCCGCATCAAAATCACTTATCCTCCGTGCGGTGACACCTGGGTTGTTTTTCATTATCGGGCTCTAAAAGAGAAAAAGCCTGTGTGATAATGTCTTGATTATAACGGTTATTCTTCAGGGAACGCGATTAAAATAGCAGTGACGCGAGATGAGCACTATTCCATTCTATTCACGACTGCCTCGCACCGCGCCCGGAAAAACTGCCAGAACGACGGAAGAAAAGGCTAAACGGGGATGAACGCACCCGCCATGAAATTTGATCGTTTATGTGACTGTATTCTTTATGCCTTTATGTTATTTTCAAATGTTTCTACTGAGCTCTAGCATTGAGGGAAGAAAAAAAACATTTTCATTGCCTACAGTAATAGTTAGTGGGGAAAATGTTAATTTTATGGTGTTTTACCTGAGGCGTGGTTTGTAAATGGTGAATTAACTCAATGTCCTATTCTCTCCCTCAGCTTATACTACAAGCTACTGTATATATTATATACTATATATATATATTTATATATACTTACAGCATATTAATTAAAAATCTCCCAAAAGACCTATCTGTGCATCTGTGCCTGTACAGTATGTGTCTTTTCGGACTAAAAACGTATACAACTGTATCAACGGCGTACACGTCAATTAACAAAAAAATACGTAAAAAACAAAAAGAATATTATTTTCTATCTTTTACTCTGCTGCAGCTCTGAGGTTGGCACGGTGCCTTTTTTCCCGCAGTCCCGGAGACTTCTAAACTGAGGTGAGAGACTCGGTGGCATAATAATTTAATTATGCAAAGTTTCAAGCATGACTTGTCCTTCAGCAACTTCAACGGTGAAAAGTGTCTGTGGCACGTAGCGATATGCACCTTGATTAATGATAGCTGTGCGACGACTGGCGTCAGGAATGTGCATTTAATGAACACATGCCTGCATGCAGCGGATTCGCCTTTTGCATCAGCCAAGATATCAATATAATGTCATCAATGCGATTAAAGCCAAATTCACGGTTAGCCTGGCGAGAATAGTGGAAATAAATGGAAGCTCCATTTCAGAATGATGAGGATGAATAATTAATTGGGAAAATCCACGGGTATGGATCATTTTTCAACAATGGACCGTTAGGCTGAAGGATAGAAATTGAAATGCTTAGAAGGGTTGTCTAAATCCCCCATAAATCTCCGGCGTTTAGAAGCCGGGCGACGAGCGACCCCGAAGTTTCCCAAATTGTCTTTTGTGCAGCTCTGAACCGCGGTGAAGTCCCTCCGTTTTTCTTCTCCTTTTTGAGGTCCAACGGGTGGGGGTGTTCCGGGGTCCTCGGGGCGTGCAGGCGAAGCAAGAGCCGGGAATCTGGTGAGTGTCACTCTGTTGGAAGTCGGGGATGTCGCTGACGTCTGAACTTAGGGAAAATCTTTGTCAAACAGAGCAGATTCCCCGGCGCCGAGCCGCCGAGCCGGGGCGGTGACGGAAGCGAGAGGGAAACGGAAGAGAGGGAAACGATTTTGTGCCTTATTGCTTCACAAGCGTCCACTGGCAGCCGGGGAGACGCGGTGAGTCAACTTGATTCAGCCCACAGCCCATAACTAACAGAGGAGGCGGCGGAGGGAGGGGGGGGGGGGAACCGCTACTGTGCCTTTATTAAAGGAGCGCGGCGGGAATTGGGCAGATGACAGCCGTTAATTACAGCAAAGTCCCCTGCGCCGGCACGGGCGGTGGAGCTCCCTCCATCCTACAGTCTATCATCTCCACTAATGCAACGTCCAGTTGATTAACATGACGGACGTCGCCGTTTCCTGTCGCTTTCAAAGGACACCGGAACGTGTTAGTCCAGCGAGACGCGCGCGGGCGGGCGTGGGCGTGGTGTCGGCCGCACCGGCTCAGGTGATTTAAAAGCCCCAGGAGGGGAAAAACAAAAAAAAAAAAAAAGGGTTTACGTGCCGTGACTTTTGTGAGATGACAGCAAAAAAAAAACGAAAAAACATGGGAGCCACATAATTAATGCAACGTGCTGGGAAAACAGCGGCGCGCTCGTCCGCCGCCATTCATCATCGCGTGGCAGGTCGTTAATGACGCCCCGCCCCCCAATCCCAAAAAAGTCCCACGGTGTCGTCACGTTGACCTCGTGGTGAATTAACTTATTTGGCCGTGGCCCCGGGCGTCCATGTTTGAGGGCGGTGTCGATCACTGCGATCGGATCACACTTCGGCGCGTCTTTTATTGGCACGCTATCACCAGAGCGATAGCATGTTTATAGAACAGAATAAAAGTCTTGTACAATGGTACCGACGCTGTAGTGACCCAATTTAATGTGTGTTAAGGACAAATAAGGTTAATAAAGTTGAACCATTATTGTAAAATACGATATGCTGGTATGGTATGGTAAAAATAAAAAATGAAAAATGTCTCAGTGCTGATTACTCTTCTGAAAGTGGAAATCCATAGGCTCACCTACACGGATTAAGTCCCACAATTCCATTTTAAACCGCAATTATTTTTTCCCGACATTTGCCTTTTTTTTTTTGCTTTCTTGCCGGGAGCGGCGGCAAGAAACGTGTAACATGAAACGGGAGCGGCGGAAGGGTCGACCGCAAATAGGGGAGCGCATGCATGCAAATACACTGAATGTGTCTTTCTTATAAAGTGCCAGCCTAATAGATACGAGGACGATAATTAAATATGGAATTTTTTAACAAAACAACAACATTACAGATTACCACTTTAAGTCTGCAAACGATCCACCCTGTGATCCGTCGCTGCAGCCTCCCTATGGTGAAAGAGCAGAAATGGCTCGTTGGCTCTGAACAAGCTGCTCACTGAAGCCGCGGCACCGGGGGCCCGGCTCCGGCAGGATTACACACAATCAAAGGGGAATGCCGTCACTCACGCCGGGCCGCCACTCACGCCGCGCAATATGAGCCACACATCCTTCCGCTTCCTCTTCCTCTCCCCCCCAGAACAACAGCTTCCATTTCCAGCTGCCAGTCATCAGCTCGGCCTGTGATTGGTTTGACTGGGAGTGCTGTGTTACTCAAAAGGACATGACAGATTGACCTTTTGTTCGTCCATTAGCTCGTGATAATCCTCCTGGGTTGGCTCCTTTTTAGAGACCAGCGCTGGCACCTAACAGCTGAGGCTACTGTAAACGCAGATATTATAATGACTCAAGACGTTGGATGGAAAGGCCAAACTGATCATTTGTTTAGTAATTAGATACGTTAAATGAAATGATATTAATCTCTCGATATAGAGTTTACATTAATCTCTCTCATATGTTGAGAAATTCTATCAAATTTATACACAATTTGGCAATTCTTAAAACTCATCTTTCAGCAGCATCATGATAAAAAGCTCCAGGATGAATTTTTGGATTTGTGTCCTATATGGTGTTGGATATCCACGATGAAGGAGGTCATAGGGGACAATGATCGAGGACTTGCATATGAGATACTAAAGGTCAGACGGGCAGGTACATTAGATTCGTAATTTCACTGTAAAAAACAAAAAGACTAAAATATTTTATATATTTTTTGTGCCCTGCACAGAAGACCCCAACACAATTTGCTTCGTCCGCGTAACTCACCAGCACTGAGACATTTCCACCGCCTTGACTCAGGACGCTGAGTAACGATCTAGTTCCAAAAGCTAACATTCATATTTGTGTGCTTGATAATTTGAGCACAACTGGATTCATTCCAAAGCTTAACCAACAGGATTTTACAGCAGCAACACAGGGTTATTTGAGAGTCACTAACTCCAAATGCAATCAATTACAGGGGGGGGGGGGGGGGTCAAAGTACATTAATATTCTGTTTCGCTCCCCTGCCCCGTGGTGTCTGTGGTCAAGGGCCGCCGATTGATTAGTAATTAAGACCCCCGACTTAGTGCTTAATGAGCTAGGTGGGAGCGAAATTTCGTCTCCCCTCCATCGCCTCGTTTGGCCGGGTAGCAGAGCTATGATTTCACGGGGGGGGGGGGGTCTTCTGGGTGGTATATGGATTACAGACAAAAACACTGGAAAACCCCACAAGGACAGACACAACGCCGCCATCATCCAGCATGAATACACAAACCGGCGAGGGGGAGGGGGCGGGGAATGAAGATTTATTGGCATCGATTGTTGCCGAAAACCGCATTTTCTTTCTCCCGAGCCCGGCGCAGCCGCTCGGCTCTGCAGAGCGCTGGGATATTTCTGTGTTTCTGCTCGGATGGTCTTGGCACGCTGGAGCCTGCGCCCTCTCGCTCTGACACACGGGCTGTGGCGGCAGGTATGCGTGGGCCGCCCGGCTACTGTCAGCTGCAGTGAGGCTCACCGCGCGGCTCCGCCCGGAGAGAGTCGGCGCTAAGCGAAAGCGTGTAGGTGGGCCTCCGTAACAAGGCGCTAAATACACGATTAAGAGCTCCTAAACAAACCTAACTGCTGGGGCCAGCGTCAGGCAGAGCTCGGCAGAGGGGCACTGATTTTCAATGGCCGGGCACCTTTTTACATGGCTCTTACGCAAATTGTATTTGTGGTGTGCATTATATTTGTAGTGACACCACAGGCGTTTTAAACAAACAGAGCAGGGAAAGCAAGCTCACTTGGCGGCCCTACAGCTCCGCTTCAATATAAACAAACACGCGAAGACTCGTTATCGCACTGACGAGAGAGAGAGAGAGAAAAAAAAAAAAAAACTGTCCAAAAAAAACAAAACAACCACATCTTGATATTCCGGTTTCCTCTACCAGGAGTGTTTACAGTACGATAATAAGCGGCGGCCCTCCACCCAAATATATAATCTTATTGGAGCTGTCATGATCCAAACAAACACACCCACAATTAGGGGCGTGCGATGTGACGATATAAGATCGTGGACGATTAAAATGTCTCCACGATCTGCCCTTACGGAGTCAGTACTGCATGGTGCTACAGTGCACATTCTATCAGCCGGAGTTCCATGGCTCATACGCGCCTCCGATAAAAGTTCGGCTCTGGCTCCCTTATTGTAAATTGATACAAGACAGAATAATAGGATGTTGGTATAACAGATTTGTCAGACATGATCCAGAAACACCTCACTTCCGCATGCATGCATGTTGCGCCGGTTGCCCCGCCCGCCGACAAATAAATTCAATGGGAGGTAACATAACATCAATTTTATTAACAGATTTTTAAAGTGACGATGGAGGTTGAAGATATTTTAGACGCCTTCCCCAAAGAGACACATCAATAAACCAATAAATGTCAGATTTAGGTTGTTTCTTTTTTCTTTTAGGTTTTGTTACCTTGTAGAGCTATGCCTTATTTAAATGGGTAAATTGATTGGGTTGTACCGTTCAGTAACTTGCAAAATAGTCAGAAAGATAAACGTGAAAAAAAATCATGATCAGATCGTGGAATCGTGATCCTGCGTGAAAAATATAGTGATATGATATTTTTGCCATAGATCGCACACGCCGACCCAAAGTATGGGCCACAAGAAATACAGAGACCACAGCCATCCACCATTATCTAAACGAAACACACCCATAATGTACAGTCGGCTTTAACATAATAGAGAGACCATGCACTTCTATTGTCCAAACCAACACCCATTCACAACATACAGCACAGAGATGATTGTACATTAACAGAGGGAAATAAAACAGCTGTTTCTCCAGGAAGGAAGTGACATTTCAGGACAAAGGACAGTGCAGCCAACCAACCAAGTAAATACTGCACTGGTATGTCTCATTATACCACACAACGTAACAACACAAATTATGGCAATGCCAATTACAATTACAGTCCCTGGGAATTCAGCGATTTGTTTCTAAACACATTATACATGTTTAGGAAGTAATTGCAGAAAACAAGTGTAAAGACTGTGTACGATGTAGTACCGAATTGTGGAGTTAGACCGTTAAACTGTTTCTCACAATTTTTGTGGTCCGGATTTTTTGGGCGGGGCTAAATCTTGACCCGGTGAAGTATACGAGGTCATACTTTGCACGGTCCCACCCCCAACACTATATAAACACCAAGGTCGGAGGGTCTGAAAGGGAGAATCGGTGGTGAAATAAGCTAAGCTAAGATAGGCTACGCTAAGGGAATAAACACCTGGAGCGAAATGCATCTTCAGGGAGACCGTGAACTCATGCCACGGAAGCCAGGGACAAAAAAAGAACCGTCCCGTTTGTTTGAGCGCACGGGGTTTGGTTAAGTGAGCATTAGCTGCATGCTCGCAGGCCGCGGAGCCCCGACCTGGCCTGCGGAGGAGCCAGCAGGGGGGGCACCGGAGAGCGGGGGGTCCCGCAGCCAGGCAACGGCGCTTTGAGGTGAGGAACTAGACAAAGGACTGGGTTCAGCAGCACATCTAAACATGGAAGTTAATTACCAATGTAAACGTTTTATAGATTATTACATGGTTAGTCTCAGAGCTTTATATATATATATATATATATATATATATATATATATATATATATATAATTATTATTTTTTTATTTAATTTTTTTCCACGATTTTGAGACCTGATTTTATATAGGTGCAATTTTTTAGTAATTAAAAATTTTTTTACAGGTACTTTAATTTGACTCACCAATAGTAGAGCTTAAGGCGCCACTTGTGAGATGAGGTTCGAGAGCAGGGTCCTTCCATTCCTTGCCACAATCTTTTGTCAAGTCCTTCTCAAATGCAAGCTGAACTTGTCTGGCCTTTTCTTGCAGGGAGCACGCTGCCTCTGTGTTTTCCCCGAGAACAAATTTTTCAGAGCGGAGAAGGAATTTTCCCAGGTCACAGTCCAGGCACCAAACACCACCAAACACCCGGCAGACGTGTAGGGCTGATTCCTGGAAAGCTGCCCCGCGTTAACCAAGGTGGAAATCGCCGTGTCCGTCTCAGCGCGTTATCCCTCGTTCCCTGCAAGCGCCCTCGCAGGTCAGGTGCTCTTCGGAAACTTCCATATTTATGGAATACCTTTTTTGGCTTCGCTTGCATGCTTCCAGTTGCAATATCCCTTCGTGATAAAAGTTGAGGGGAAACAGAAAGCGGCGTCTGTTTTACACAGTAATCCAGCCTGTCTCTCCCATGATACCAGTAACCCACAAACAAACGTTTTGCCCCCCCCCGACTATAAAGGCGGCTTGGATACTTGTCCAGTTTCACCCGGTCGGGCTTTTCATCGCGGACCTTAGGGTGGAGGAGGGTCAGGGCAAAATGTGCTGGAGCTACTACCTGTGCACCCTGGGATTAACCGGGCTTCGGTGACCTTGCTGTAAGGCAAGGTCAGCAGAATCAGTGACGGACATGCTTGATGGTCACGGTGGCAGGAAGCTCCTGGGTTTGAGTCCCACCTGGCACGCTGTTGGCACAGTGCTCAGTTGCATTATCTCCCGATGAGGGGCCTTTTGTGTGTGGAGTTTGCACGTTGTCCCCGTGCTCACATGGAGTTTCCTCCGTGTAACATTGGGAAGGACCCCCACAAAGAACATGCAGGAAGGACAAGCCAGGATGGGTCAAAAGCAGAGAACGAGTTTCACCGGCCACCATTTGAAGCGTGCTAGTGTGTGTGTGTGTGTGTGTGTGTGTGTTTGTGTGTGTGTGTGTGTGTGTGTGTGTGTGTGTGTGTGTGTGTGTGATGAAATAAAGAATCTTCGTCTTCTTGGAGTAGATGCGGTCACTTGAGGTTCAGCGTTAGAGGGGTTTACAGGTGTGGATGAATGGGCCATCTTCTTATGTCTGTTCCCTAACCCTAACCCTAACCCTAGAACTTTGCGATAGCTATCTTATAGCTTAGCTAGCTTATGTGCGGGTAATGCCCCACCCCTGCAACTGAAAGTCCCTTTTCACGGACATAGCGGGCCAGTGCGTGTGGGAGGGGGTTGGCAGGGGGGTTTCCTCACAGGGCCCCTGGGATTTTTATGCAGGCTTTACTGTATGTTCAACAAATGAACTGTTTGTAAATGTATACTTTTAATTATTGTGTATTAGTTAGTGCAATGTCAATTTAATTAAACCTACTGTATATCATTTGGTAAATTATATCGTAATTCAATTTGGATCGCCCCTTGATGCCCCCCATAACGCCGGCTCTGCAAACTACACTTGCACCGTGCGATGTTGTGATTTTTCATTTTTTGTAACAGAGGCTTCATATCGACCTCCATACACTTATGCTCACATGCGAGAATTTATATTTGATATCAAGTTCCCCTTCAGAGACAGAGGCATGGCCCCCGTCAAAGAGAAAAATAAATCTATAACCTCCTACGAGATTTTGCTTTCTGCGACTAGCACTGATCCAGCCATCCATTCTCGGCGTTGGGTTTGCGGACAGGGAATGGGATGGGTGTGTTGGCGGTGGTGGGGGTACTGGAGCTGGGTCCCTGCTGACAAAGCAGGAGGAGGCATCCTGAATGGGACACTATTGTACCGCAGAGTCACACAGTCATCCAGCCACACACACGGACAATTTAAGAACAACCCTGGACCGTGGCGCTGTACCCACAGTGCAACCCTGCTCTGCTGCCCTGATTCGAAAGCTTTTTTCACCTCAAGGTCCCTCAGCTTCATGCACATTAGGGCCATGGACCATCATTTGATAGGATTTTGTCTGAAACTATGGTCACTACTTTTCAAAAGTGCAGGAACTTTGGGGGTGGGGCTTGCAGTGCTGAACATTCCTGATTGGTGGAGTACTAGCAGCATTTTATTTCAGACACCATTTGTCAAAAGCTGTAGCCGCAAACAGTGTGTGTGTGTGTGTGTGTGTGTGTGTATATATATGGACACACTAACTAACATGTGGTGCATATAGCCAGGTTTGATTCCCTGTGTGTGAACTCGTGTTTCAAACTTGACAATAAAATCCTGATTGTGAGAGGGAATATTTTTTTGACAGTAAATAGAATAATAAAAGAATAAAATGGATAAAGAAAAACAGACAAATAATATTCACCTATGGACCGCGGTGGAAAAGCAGACAACAACGGGCTCAAGTAACCTGTTAATACCTTGAAAATAGTTCCCAGGACCAAAGGTTCCGGGTGCTTTGGGTGAAAAAGTCTCTCTCTCTCGCTCTCTCTCTCTCTCTCTCTCTCTCTCTCTCTCTGTCTCTCTCTCTCTGTAAACTGTGCAAAGGAGGAAGTCTGGGCTACAAAGGGAGCCGTCCTTATAGTGAACAGCTGTCTCAAACCTGGTGAAGAAACCAACAGATCCCTGCGTACCTAATTATCTCTGAAGAGGGCTGTCTGTGCTCTTGCTGACTATTTTACCGGGTGACTGATTTGTCTCGCCTGGTTTTTGTTATGTTTTTTTTGGTTCCTTCGTGATAAAGTTGCTGCTGCTGTGACATGACTTACTGCAAATAAAGGAATCTTAAAAGTCATTCTGGTTCTGAATTCCTGCCACTTGCAGGTGACACTCATTCTACAATCTAGTCAGCTGTCGTCACCATACCCATTACCCCACCAGCATATAACCAGTTCCCCGGTCACTCAGTATTTGACGGATTGTTGCAAGACCACCACTTACCAACTCTCTGTGTCCATGCCCTGCCCTGCCCTGCCCTGTCTACCAACCTGCCTGACCTTCCCCTCCTGCCTGATCTACCTGCCCGCCCAGCCTGCCAGACTCTCCGCGTCTGCCATCCCCTTACGCCCTTGTTCCCTTTAATAAACCCTAGTTCTTATTTGCACCTGTTCCCGAGCCTCTGTACCACTAGATAGTGTTAGCATTAGTATGAAGGCTGCGTGAACAGTCATCAACAGAACAGTGGTCATCATTCTGGAATAACTGACCACTGATTGCCGCTTTTGACCAGTCGGAATCCAATATTCCGCACAGCCGTGTAATAATGTAGTTGAATTGATAGGAAACACAAAAACAACAAAGTACTCCTGGCCAGCGCCCAGAACTCCAGAAGTGGAGAGCCGTGGTGCAACTGCAAATCTGGCAACTCGCCTCGACAGTGATGGAGTTATGGAGAGTGGCAGTGGGTCCTTGGGGGCCGCGGGGTGCCTGGAGTCATGCATCTACAGTTAAGTGCTGCTGGTCAAACCCTATTTCCTCCCTCACCGGAGCCCTCGGCCCCGTCCTCGTGACATTCACCGTCCTGACAGCAACTGATCAAAATAACACTTATTTATTTATGCACGCTTCCAGGAATCGCATGTGTGCCGGAAAAATATATTCCTGGAAATAAGTAAATAAATAAAAAAAAAAACCAGACATCACAGCGGCATCCTGACATTGAGTTTCTCGTCAAAGTGTTATTATTCCAGAGTCTGTAACTTAATAGCGTAGCAGTGTTTCAGATAAGATAAATGAAGGCAGTGTGTCGCATAACTTGATTTGACTTGTGGGTAGTGACCCACTGAAATTCCAACAACACCCACACTAACAATGATTAAATATAATTATACATCATTTGTATAATTACGCCAATTGTAAAGAATATCATAGACCACTGTCTATAGGGATGGATTGATACCTATACTGGTGCCAGGCTAAAATAGGATATTGGTATTGTATAATATTCCCAATATAAAATTCAGATCCAACAGTTGCTAGGTTCTCACAAAAAGAAAGAGAAAAATATACTACACGCCACACTTTACATTCTAATGATCCCAGCCTCCCGTTCCCTAAAAGGAATGGATTGGATTGGCACTCAAAGCTAGTTTCCTGAGTCAATATTGGAAAAAAAGTGTATTTTATGATGGAAAAATGGATCCATCGGCCCATCCCTTACTTTTATAATGCGACCCTTGAAAAAGCATCGGTCGCAATTTAAGGTTTTTCTATAGTCAGTCCAGACCGTTCGGTAGTGTTTTATAGAAATTAAGATAGAGAGATTGTTCAGCCACCAGGCTCCAGTTTTCCATGACTAGATTGAATGTTGCGTTGGGATTTCGAAATTACAGTTGACGTGCGGCCTAATGAGATTCCAGACAACAGACACCGCACAACTGAAGTGCAGCGGCGAGAGTTATTCGATTTACTAATGGCACAAATTGTTGATACTATCCTTACTGATCAAATCAACCTTTAATGACAATATATTGCTGCAATTTTTGTTTACACATTTCTGTCCATTAGTGCGGGATCTGTGTCCATAATGACGTGAGATCTGTCAGTGCGATTTGTCATCTTAACACACACTAAATCAGTAAAAACATTTAGAATATTTTGAGGGGAAAAAAGCAATTCTCAGAGCAACAGAAAAATTCTAAGAGCTAAGACTAAACATATAATAATAATAATAATAATAATAATAATAATGACAACAACAATATAATAATAATAATAATAATAATAATAATAATAATAATAATAATAATAATAACAACAACAAAAACAACAATAATAATAATAACAACAATACATAACATAACAACACAATCTCTACTTATCCAGACCAAATAATGACAAAAAAAAAGTATTCTGGTTCTGCTGACAGAAATAAATCTTGGCATATAAGGTTTCTGCTTTACAGTTTATCTGCCGAGTACATCACACTGAATAAAAAATGTCCTCTTAGCTTCAAATGTCTGCACCGTTCAACATTTTCTATACTAGATATCCAAGTAGAAAAAAAAAAACATTTGTGTTTTTCCCCTCACCAGTCCCAGTGCGCTCTTGAATTATTAATTCATTAGACGGGTGTCGTTCCTCACCTTATACACATTCCAAATCCAAACCTGCCTGCAGAGCCAATAGAGAAACTATACTTCGAATACTGTTCAAATATTGTACTCTCCGTTTAGTTAAAATCATTTTCAGCTGAAAGAGTGATGATGAAGAGGTGTTGAGGCTGAGCTGGGGTTGCACTTGGGAAATAGGGAGAAGGATAAGATAAAAAAAAAAAAAAGTTCAAAACAATGGAAAAAGAGCAGAGACAGAGTGTAGGCTCCCGGGGAGCGTCTTCCAGATCCAAACACCATGTGAAGCCCGGTGTTGTATTAGGATCGGCTCGTGCCGCGCGCACGCTCTCCACGGACCCACAAAGTTATCAGGGGGGGAAAAAAAAAAAGAACAAAACACAAATCCATCACAAACAACAGTGGGAGAAGGAATGAAAAAGGAAAAGTAATGAAAATCTGATAGTCCAGAAGCGGTTTGAAGGGCGAGGATGTGGAGCGGGATGATGGATGGTCCGATTTCAAATGTTTTTCATAATGTTTTCCGTTCCCCCCCCCCCCCCCCTCTTATCTAAAGCAACAAAAACATCGGAGAGGTGTAAAAGAAAAAAGAAAAAAAAAAGATGTACTTAAAGTTTGATTAGAATCTCAAAAGACAATTTAACACACATGGAGGCGGGTCAGAGTTTGACCTCACGTCCAGGTCCTTTAAGCCGATAGCGCGTCTTCCCGATCCTCCCGTGTTAATCACACTCATTAGGAATGTGGGAGTCCTAATTTTCCCTTTGTGATCTGAGTGGAAATTAACCTGCTAAATTTCCCCTGGTGGAAAACCCATTAGGCCCATATAGAACGACTGTTATAGAGATTGAGTGATTATGGGCTGGACCAAGACTGGCTCCGATTTGGCTGAACTGCGCACACACTTTGTATTTATGCAAAATGGAAATGGTACAGGAATATAAATAGGATCATTTACTGACTTTATTTTAAATGTCAAACAATATAGAATAATGCTCCACCCCGTTACTCCCTTCATCTCTCCCAGTTTACGCCATAAAATATGTTCCTGGCCATATTGCACTCTACCAGACCATTCCGTAATACTAGACGAAATGACACAACACTCCAATACAATACAATAATAGTCATGCTTTTTACTATACTATGCTAAACTATGCTCTCTTATGTTATACTATACCAGCGTTTCCCAACCTTTTGTCTGCCACGGCACCCTTCTTAAAATGTAATAATTCCAGAGCACAGCACTATACGATACTATTATACAGTAGCTATTATACCCCAGACAACTGTTTATTATTATGATCTACTAATAGTTCTGCTTTTGAGTGTGACACTTCCTCTTATTGTGATGAACACAGAGGTGCTATTCTGGCCGGAACTGATGAATTAGTATAGCCCTGCAATTTTGATATTGCGACAAAAAAGCAAATTTACATTATTTATTTATTTAAAGTGGAATTAGAAATAATTCACATTGCACAGTGTTTGGAAAACCCTGCACTATACTAAGCTATATTTAGTATAAATCTGCGGTAGAAACCCTCATTTGCAAGAATGTTTATCAGCGCCCTACAACAACGGTTGCCCAGTTAACCAGGGCAACCAATTTGTGGTTGATTTCTGGTTATTTCTGGTTCCAAAGTTGCCTACTTTTCAATAAAAAATAAATAAACAAGTGCGGTGCGCTTCCCGTATGTTCAGAAACTTCCACCAAGGTCATTTGAATTATTTCGGCGAATCGATTCACTCTGTCAAAAATGGTGAGAATATTGAAATATGGATTTATAATTATATAGGATGACCGTCACTCAATTCCAAACTGATTCAAATTTGGCAATCGTTTTGTCAGCCTTGGCAACCAAGAGCAGACGCAAGGCTGACCTCTTCCAAAAGTTGTGTAGAGAAAAATAGAGACGACAGAAACCCCTTTTCGTCCTTGACACGCTGCAACAGAAGAAGGATTTCATTCCACAGAGAAAGGCGCTGAGGGGGGCGGCGTTAACTCGGGGCGGCAAGTTTTTGACATAAATTACAGCGACGTCAACTCTCTCGCCCTCCATCGGCGTGGGCCGCGAGGACGGAGTTTCCACCCACGCGACAGCGCGAGGGATTACCACCGCTCATTAAACTGCTAGTGGGCGGCGGCGGCGGCGGCGGCTCAGTCCTCGCAGAGCAGGAGGAAGGCTCCAGGAGGGAGAGGTGAGGAGGTGGAGAGGAAAGGCTTGCTTCATTATGAGCGGATCCCCGTCCCGGGCTGTGAAAAAAACCCCGGATAAGCGGTGGTGGACGGAGTCGGCGCCGGGGGTTAAGGCGGGATCACACGCGGCGGAAGTCCGGCGAGGGGGCCTTAATAATGTAGAGTGCCGCTCCCTGCTCTCTGTTCCGGCTGTCAATCCGCTGCGCAAGAGGCCATGTTGGTCTGATCTAAACCAAGAGGGCACTTCACTCTGAGAGATATTAAGAGGATTTTCCGTCCGTTCCTTCCTTCCTGCCTTCCTTTGAGGCGCGGGGGGCGTCTCCATTTTCACCGCCTAGGATCTCAAACTCCTCTCCTCTGAAAAATCTTGTCGTTCGCCGGGTGATTTGCGGGGAAGCGTCCCTGGGTAAAAGGAAAAATAAGCCGTGCCTTGTGGCGGAAGGCGCTTACCGTCAAACTTTTTATGTCTGGAGACAAAGGTGCTTCGCAGCTCGTGGCTGGTCTCGTCGACCAGGTTCTCGAAGTCCTGCTTACTCTGCTGGCCGAACCGGTCCTCCATTTCCTGCGTGCAGCACGTGGTCCCTCGAGAGCACACACGGAGATGTTCACCTGCGGAGGGGAGGAAAGTCAGAGAGTCAAAAAAATAGCAACGCCAGGGGGTAGGCTTTCGTCTACGCGTTAACTGGGGCGGAGCGATCCATCAAATTCAAAACCGACATCGCAATGTAATACAACACAATTTTCAAATCGCAAAGGCTGCGATTGAGAAAAAATATGTTCTTTTTTATATAACACAGTCTAACCAATATGGCTGAACCCACAGAGCTGTCCAAGGCCAGCTCTTCCTACAGGGGAGATAGGCGGCCGCCCGGGGAGGGCCCGCAACGCCCGGATGGAGCCTCTTCCAGAACACTGCGTCCGTTTGTTTTTTGTTTTGCTATTTTATCTTTTTTTTTTTTTTTTAATTAAATGAGCATAAAGCTGTCCCAGAGCGGCGCTCCGACAAAGCTCATTCACTTGGGCGCACAAAGAGGATGTATGTGGCCGTATGTGCGCAACATTTTTATGAAAAATGTATAATAATTTCTGCGGAAGCATTGCACATTTTTTCAAGTGTTGATTTTCAGAGTAAAGCAATCACAAGGCTTGAAGTTAAATTAATCAGTCCATATTCATTTACAATTCCAGAGTTAAATAAAGATTTGTTATTCATATCAATTCATACATTCAATGAATCTTATCTCCTCATAACACGTAGGCCTGGCCTACAGGAAAGAGCAGTTTATATGTTGACTGTATCCAATGTTGTTTTGGTCATACTATAGAAAGATGTATTGCTTACGTTAAGTAATTAATGCTGAAGATAAGGAACTTGAAAAAATTGCATACTAAATCTAAACTGCAACAATGGTCTGAAAAGATTGCAATTTGATTATGTGTTATATATACATATACTGTATGTATACGGGATATAAAACACATAACACTATATATAAATGACGTATTACAGCTGTCAAATGATTAAAATAATGAATTGTGATTCATCGCATGATATTGGTGTGATTCATTGCAATTTAAGCATTTACTACTCAAATTTGACCCGAAAGAAAGATTTTTCTATTTCAAAAGCACTGCATGGAGTTATAGCCAGGCACCAATTGGATTAATGAGAAACACAAAGTAGTCATTATCAAAATGTATTTAATGGCCGTAAAATGTTATTTTCACACTGAAACCGATTTTTGTATACTGTATTCTGGGCTATTTTTATTTCTTATTTGGCCATTTTCTTTGTATATTTGACAATTTTTGCCAATTTGGCTATATTTGTTATGGGTTTTTTTCTAACTTTCTGTCCAGCAATGCTCCAATCTTTACAAAAACAAATTCCTTGTATATAAAAATGCACTTAAAAAAAAACAAAAAAACAGATTCTGATTCTGAGTCTGTTACAAGCTGTTATGCAGGACGAGGTGTCCCGATATTATTTAAATAACTGGCTGAGGCGCAAAACTCTTCCTCCTCCAAAACGACCAGCTCCTTTCTGATTGGCCGCTGTCCCAGATGTTTGGACATCACAAACATCTGGTGAACGGTTGAATTGCTGTTCTAAATCAACGCTTGTGACATATCAAACTTTGTGCAGCCATAAAAGAAAACACTAATCCAACAAAATTTTGGAGGAGCAACGCAAAATAAAACACGAGAATATCAAACCGGGCCCCAAACACACTCCGTACAGACATTTCCCGACACGAAAACAAAAGACCAGGGGTGTCGTTCATAAATCTGTGTGTGTGTGTGTGTGTGTGTGTGTGAGTTCACGACTAAAAAAGGTTGCATAAGGACAAATGGACCCCCCCTCAGACGGGTCTTAAATCCAGATGTTTCCAGACAGCGGCTGAGGCGGAACACCTGGAATTAAAATGAGTCTCGAGTGACCGAATGCCATCAAATTCGGCTGGCGCTCTCACTATGCAAATAACGCCCCCCTCCCCCGTGTTTTGGAGTGATTTCTTGATCATTTCTGGCAAGGCCATTGCGAAAGGCACGCGTCGAAAAATAACTCACAACTGAGTATCAATATATGAATGGATATTTTTAACTGGGTAAAACGACATGCGGCGCGCAAACAAAATAAGCAGCTTTTATTCTGCTGGTTGTGTTCATCCGATGCGTCCTGTGAGGAGGGACCTTGAATCAAACAATGAGAGCAGTGTTGAGGTCCCTGTGCCTTGGTAGTAAAGCATGGCCTCACTAAAAAAATGGGATCATCATTACGACCGCGACATCGATGGTGCGTTTGCGATGAAAGAAGAGCGAGACGTTTGGATGCGATCGTAGGTCACGAGTGGGACCAGGAAACACCTGAACGAGGTGATCAAGAAAGAGAACAATAAATGAGATAGGCTGGTGCAAACGGTGACACATTAAAGGACCTTTTTTTGTTTTTTTAAACAACCGCCCAATGAGCTCATCCTTGACCTGTATCGCCAAAGCCTCGTCCACCAAGGACTTTTAAATTTTGTCATCGAGAGAGACCCCACGACGGCCGCGAGACCCGTAATTCCCTCAAACGCGTGTCGCGAAATCCCATAAATAAATAACCGGGAAACAGATTTGTATTTCATCTGTAACATTTTAATCCGCGCCATAATCAAAACACATTAATATCGCCCTTCAAGGTCCCCCCCCCCCGGTTCCTCCGTCTGGAGATGAAAGAGGCATCATGGAGGGCGGGTCATCGCCGCTAAATCACTCGTGAGAAAAGACAGAAAGGCATCTCTTTAAAATATCATTCTCTCGCATGTTGCATAATTGATGACATTGGGGAAATAGTGGAGTGAATCAAAAGTTAATGATCTACATCATTCCATTTCCCAAACAGCCATTTATAAAAGAGGCAAAGATAATGCCGCCTCAGCCGCGCGGCTTTCATCTCTTCATTTCACACCCTTAAACCCAATATCACGAGTGGTTGAGCCCAGCAAGGGATGAAAAGAAATATGATCACATGAGATGATCAAGTGGTCAAAACCAGCCATTGATTCCTGACATAAGTAATGGGACTAAAACACAAAAAAAAAAAGGACGAGAGTCAAAGGAGATGTCGGAGAGTCGTCTAAATCGTATTTTCTTTAGACGAGGAGCTAAGCTGACATCCACTGGTCTGAAGAATAGGACAAATCACCATCTGCAGGGTTTTCTTCCGTTGTGAGTTCATTTTTGGATCAAAAAACTCAAAAATCAAAATAAAAATGAGCGATATGTGAAGCAAAAAAAAAAAAATCGGAATCTGTTTACAGATGAGATTATGAATGTGCAGTGCGATCACAAACCAACGTGGTCTCAGCGGAAAGGCAGCAGAAAGGTCTCGCGGGCACGGGCACACACACACACACACACACACACACACACAGACACACACACAGACACACACACACACACACGGCCTAATGAGGCGGAAAAAAAACCGCAGAAATGTCAAAATCAGATGGAAAACCATGTTGAACTGGATGGATGGAGGCCTGTAGCCTTGTACTGTATCGAGTAAACAGGAACACATAATATCTATCAAATGTTAGCAGATATCTAGCAGATATTAGATATGTGCAGATAATATCCAAACTTAAAGCCCACATCTTAGACATACATGAGCAGAATAAGAGCAATGCAAAGGTATATTTACATTCATGGGATGTAGTAAATTCTCTTATTATTCCTCCATTGTAACTACTTGGAAGACAGAAAAAGAGCTTTAAATATATGTATATACTAATATATATTTATATATATATATATATATATATATATATATAGTTTTATTATTATCATATACATACATTTAAAATTTGTATGTATATATTACATATAAATCACATACATTTCTGAAATGATTTATAACATTTTTCTTTAATAATTGTAATCCTGTATCACTTATATGGGAAACTCTATTTGGAAACCGTCTGGATATATTGAATGTGGAGATGAATTCTAAAAGTGTAGTCTAAAAATACATCCCAAAATACATTGCCAGTTTCATGTAACCACTCCATGTAACGAACCACATAAATAAAGACGGAGAGAGACAGAGAGATGACATTATGGAGTTAAAAGTTAACCGTTTCCTGTAATCCCGTCGGCCAAACAGAGTGCACTCTTGAGTAACCTGGACGGTAAAACCTTAGTAGGACAGGAGCTGAGGGGCCAGTCCCTCTGGTCGCTGGTTTTGAGTGCAGCCACTCCATCAGATGGAAAGAGAAAAAAAAACAAAAAACAAAAAAACGAAGAGGAAAGGATGCCACCGCCCTGACACAACAAGACCATCATGTGTTGGCAGTGGTCTCAACAGAGCAAAACATCGCTTCAAGTGGCCCCATCGTACATCAACATACAGGAGGAGCGGCTTCCCGGGGACCTCTGCACCCGGCCCGGGAGCCGCGTCCGCTCCGGCCAAGGTTAAAACAGCACCGTGGGCTCAGGGCCGATCCGTCTATCCAGCCCAAATGACCACACAATGCCAAAAAAAGAGTTTCTACAACATTTGTTGTAAAAGAGCGATAGATGTTAGCGGGAGCTTTAGATAGTTAGAGGTCTATGGGTCTAAGGTCGATTCCCACAATTCCCATTGTCCACAACGCCGTGAATCAAGCAAAAAAACACAACATATATGAAAAACACCGGGGAAATACTCTCTCTGTTACGTGAAAAAACACACCCAAGTCGAGATTTTGGAAAAACTATCTCTTTGCTTGTTTATTAATATTATATGTGTCGCATGTCCAAATTGCACCAAATACGACACTGCACATCCTTGGGTCCCCAGTGATACACCCACCAAGTGTGAAGTAGATCGGATGAATAGTTGTCGAGATAATCAAAGAACATGCATACATACATACTGTACATACATACTGTACATACATACAAACAGACTGTACATACATACTGTACATCCATAAATACATTCATACAGTACATACTGTATATACACACACTGTATATACATACTGTACATACACACTGTACATACATATATACATACATACACATTGCAGACATACAGTACATACATGCTGTACATACATACAGTACATACATACATACACACATACTGTACATACATACATACATACACACACATACTGTACATACATACACATACAGACAGACATGCATACATACATACATACATACTGTAGATACATACACACATACTGTACATACATACATCCAGACATACTGTACATAAATGCATACATACATACTGTACATAAATACATTCATACTGTACATAAATACATACATAGATACATACATTTAGATACATAGATACATACATGCATAGATACATACATTTTGTTTGTATGTATGTTGATTCATTTTTTGCGACCGCTCTAATGAAGCATATACTGTAGTTTGGAATTGTATACACAATTTTGACAGATGAAAGAATTAAAAAGGCATACAGTCACGGAAGACTTTGCCAAATTTGGTTGACGTTGCACATCGCAACAAAGACGTAACAGTATTTTGGGAAGGTCCTCCTGGTCCATCCACCAGGCCCTGGTTTCTGGTGGCCCGGCTGGTTTCCACCTGAAGCCGTGGCTTTGTGATTCCGAGCGAGGTAGCTGTGGCTGAGGGGGAATTATTTCGCACTAATAGCCTTGTATCAAAGCCAGCCTCTGGCGAGTCATTCAGTATTAAGAGGGCTGTGAGGGTGAAATAAAGAGACACGTCCCTGCACAACCTCTCCACGGCAACGGCAGCCATAGCCTCCTTTTGTCTTGTGACGCATCAGTGCCGATGGAAGGATGGAGAAGGATCGACAATTACCTTTTTTCTTCAAGAGATACCGCAGCGAAAGGGTCTAAATGCATGTCGTAGATGTCATTACCGTCACTAACACATTAGTGAAATGAAAGGGGAACATGTGTTTTTTAGCCCAGATGGCACCAATCCGATATCCACTCTCAGATTGCGTGTACAATTTCGATTCCATCCTCTAAGAAATATGTCCTGAAATATCACGGAAACAATTTTGTGACGTCGCCGTTGTGACATAACGTTGAGAGAGGTAAAGTAGGCCATGTGATGACAACACTAGCCACACGTGGCCTTAACGTTACCGTGACAACAACAAAAAAATGAACAGGGGTAGGAAAACAGGTGTTCACTTCTTGCTTCTTACTTTTCAGACATGTACCTTTTTTTTTTTTTTTTTTAAGAATTTGTTCTTTCTTTTTTTTTTCTCTTAAATGTGTGAAACAATATGTAAAAAATTAAATGAACAATCAATCAATCAATCATTCATTCATTCATTCATTCATTCAATCAATGAAAACGCCAGCTTTTCAGCATGGATTGTGTGGGAATTGCCACACTGTCAGCTGTGTAGCAATATGTCACTAATGAGCGAAAAATAAGGTAAAAAAAAAAAAAAGAGTTTTCATTTATTCATTCAAACAATTTCATAAAGTGCTGGCAGAAGCAGTTGGTAAGAAAGTTGAGGAGAATAAAAGATTTAGAGGAAAAATATTGGTATCGGCAGATACTCCGATTTCAGTATCGGAATCATAATCAGAAAAAAATAAGTAAAATAAAAAACACAATTAAGTGCTATCTCTAACGCCATTAGAGATGCTATCACGGACACGTTCGTTTGAGAACCACAAACAGCTGTTTGGCTGATAAACTGTTGAATTCACCGATAGAAGGGAGGACGGCGTAAAGGCATAAGGAGACGGGCGCTCTAACTGAAGCCATCGCCATCTTAAGCCGCTGCAGCGTTTTATTTGCGCGTGCCTCCGTTGCTCTATTCTAAACACCTCTTATGAGCCGCCTCCGCAGGACGCCGTCACCTGCCGTCGCTCCGGCGCCCGTAATCAGGCGCGGTGTCAGTCGGGTCTGCTCCCTATTATCACTGCTGATGAAGCGCCTTCCCGCCCCTAATGGACACTGACATTTATATTCCACACCGCGGGCCAAGACGTGCACGTGTCTTTTGCTTTGCATTTCCCTCCACATCAGTCCGACGACGGGCGTCCTGCCTTCAAAGCTGCTGGTGGACTGCAGATTATTGTGGACTGCAGATTATTGTGGCCTGCGCTGGGGCTGTTATTGAGCGTATCGAACAGCACCAGATGTGCGGTTGATGCCAAGTCCCGCTTCTAGGTTTTGGGGCATTTCCGGTTGATTTAAAATATGATATCAGTTGCTCCTAATACGAAGAACAGAAAACTGTCAGCGATGCATTTTCACAACGTCTTTTGAACACATTTTCTTATTTTCCACCGACAAATGTTGGTGAGTTGGGTGACATTCTGTGTGATGACATGCATATCAATTTTTATTTTTTACCTGCTACACTTACTGAACATACAATGCACTGTACCATCAAACACGTTTAATGATTCCGAAAATGGAAGAATTTCCTTTTTCCTTTGTTCCCTCCACTCCTACATTCCATCAGCGCCTTTAACCGTCTTCCACACAACACACAAAACTGACGCCGACAGGAATGCCGCTGGTTATTTCAAACCGCGTGATGACATGATGGCAGCCGCTTCTTTCACGAGCCGTTACAACAGGGCTTCACTCGCCAGGCGTCGTTGGGGGACTAAAAAGTGTCCGAGCTCCACCTGACGGTGGGGAAGGCGGGAAGGCGGGCGACTCCCTCAGAAGTGCTCGTCAGTCAGGCCAAAGGGAGCGGCAGCATATGTGCCGCACCATCTGCCGCGTCCCACCGCCCCGTCTGACAGAATTTTTAAAAAGGCCTCAAACTTAAAAACCCGCCACCCATCCTAATGAGCTCAACCACGATGGCGCGTGCCAAGCGGGGCTGGTGACAATCCTTTCGTGGCAAACGCTGTTTGAAAAGGACTCGGGAGTCGGGAGTCACTCCGGCAAAGGAGTCATTCCTTTGAGACTCAATACCGGCAGCAACACCCACCCAAAGAGAAAATATTAATGAGGACTAAATACATGGGAGATAGGGTGAAAGCATTTGCCATAATTCAGATTTAATGTTACAGATTTTTTTGCATTTCACCCCTAAAAACAATAGTTTTAATATAATTAAATGACTCTTGTGTAAATTCCTTTCATAACTCATCTGTACCGACTCTCTGGACTCATTCCGCCAAGTCAAACGAGGAGTCGGAAAATTTAACAAATCTTTTCACGGAGTCAATCGTAAAGAGTCAAACCTCCAAAAAGGAGACAAACTTTTCATCACTAATCGTCTTGGGATTGTCAACCATCCAGTAAAAAAGGGGAAAGATGTTTCAAGCCTGCTCTTGATCCCCGTCATTCCGGCCGCTATTTGGACGACTCTCGTAAACGGAGATCCCGGGATTTTCTTTTCCGAAACCCATTGGAGCTCGGAGCATTTCGGTCATGAAGCGCTTCCCTATAGAGGCGTGAATCTAAGCGACGTTCAAAGTGGGAGAACCCAGACCCCCAAAAAAATGGATCGGATCGGCTCGCTCTCCCCCCGGCCCCCCGATTAAAAATTCACCCGCTGGCCGGGGAGCTTCCCGCTCGGTGGCTACCGCCTCAGCGGTCGTCCTCAAGGCTGGAGGAAGTCGCCTCCCGGCCATCCTTCTGACAAAAAAAAAACAACTCACAAACAAGCCCAGTCCCCACGCCCTTGTGGGGTTGGAGTCACGTCTTATATGCCTCGGGAAAAAAAATATTTTTGAAAAAAAAAAAAAGTTTTAATATTCTCCGGATGCGGACACCTATGAATTCCCGGCGCCGCCTCCTTCAAACCCCTTAATAACGTCTCCTGAGGGTTCTGTGTGCGGAATAACAAAGTTCGCCCAGAGACGGAACTCGCCTCAGTCGAATCGACAGTATTCCCATCGAATTTCAGGCCGTGTCAGAAGTCATAATGAAAGACACGTCGGCATTTTAAATAACTTGGGGGATGCTGGGGAGGGGGAGGAGGCGGAGGAGGGGGAGGAGGAGGTGGTGGTGGTGGTGGTGGAGTGTGTGTCCTTGTCTGAATGAGGACAGGTTCAAGCGAGAAGAGAGAGATCTTTTCCGGTGACGGGAAACAGTCAACAATGAAAGCAGCGAGGGTTGTCGGCGTCCTCAGGAGAGGCGGAGTGGAGGTGGGGGGGGGGGGGGGATCAAGGACGCGGGAGCGGCTTTCATACTCCAGACAAATACGTCCAAATTGACTGAGAAGATGCCGAGACCCTCCGACGCAACACACAGCGTACAGCCGAGCGCGTGGGATGGAACGGCGACGACAAAATCTCGACCAAAACAATGGGAATAACTGAGCTGAAAGAGAGAAGTAATGACGAGTGCGAGCGCGAGTTGCCCCCCCTCCCTCTTTAATCTTAAGTTTATGAAAGAGAAAAAAATTTCCCCATTTTCTCTTTAATGCACCAGTTAATGATTTAAAAGACGAGCTGCTTTACACAGGGGGGTAGAGAACAGCATGTGGCTCTCTGGTTAATATTCCATAGTCTGTTAGGATGAGGCTGGTATCATCTGACTTGCTAGATAATACTCCAACTGCACTGAGATGAAGAAACTACAAATTACAACATTGAATATGGGAGATACTCATCTATTTAGCTAACACGGTACTAACTGTGACAAATGATGTTATTATTATTATAAATACCAGCCATTGCCACTTAGACGCACATAAACCAACGCTGATGATGAAGTGTAAAATATTAATTTGCAATATTCTCCCGAAAGGTGGACCGGCCGTACCATTAGGGGCTGAGATTAATGTAGGGACTTCCCTCACGCCATGTGCGATACATTTTGCAACGACAAGCGTGGCGTAATCAGCATACATAGCACCATGTCTGGCTTTGATATTTATTAAGGAGCGTGTAATAAAAAGCCTGCTGGAGGAATGGGAAGACCGCTGCGGTGTGGATACTTGATATGTACATGGGCAGCGGGCCCAGAACAGCCCCCCCCGGCCCGGCCCGGCCCCCCGCGTCAGGGTCCGCTAACTAGAGCGTGGCGGGGTCCGCCACTGCAGGTAGCAGCTGGTGGCTCCATGGAGAAACCCGGAGGTCCCTGGGATCCAAACTGATCAGATCATTACCTTTCACTCAGCGTTTAGCGCTTAGTTCAGCAACAGCGGCCCTGATCAGCTGCGACGCCTCGGCCCCTGTTGTGGGCTTCCAGGCGAAGCAGGAGACGGGACAAAACCTCCCCAGATAAAAACCTCCCCCCCTGCGGCCTCTCCCCCCCACCCCCCAAAAACACACACACACACCTCGCTAACCCCTTGCCCAGGAGCGGCGTAAATGCAAAAAAAAAAAAAAAAAGAAACCTGCTCTCCGGTTGCACATCACGTCTAGTCAGACGCTGTCAACGAGACGGGAATGGCAGACGCCGGCGCTAAAGATAGATTCGACAACGACGACGCGGCGTTTGAGGGAACTTTGTTTCGCAGTTTTGACAGGCAGATGAGGAATAGGGGAAACATCCCAGCAGCAGCAGCGGCGGCGGCGGCGGCGGCAACGGCAGCAGCAGCAGCGTCACCGGTGAGGAATAAGGCAGATCAGATGTCAGATCCGTGAAGAGAAGAGAGAGAAAAAAAAAAAAAAGCACCCGTTGATATCGCAGCCGTTGATCTATGAAAAGGATTTTGTTGATCCATACCCCGGCCGGCTTCAAAAGTTGTTTGTTGGAAAGAATTTCTGCAGCTTCTGGAAACAATTTGGAAAATAAGCTCGGATACGAAAGTACGAGGAGTAAAACAGTTAACAGATGCTCACTGACCTATCCAGACCTCGAAATAAATATTATTTTGGGTTATTCCCAAAATGAAAATGGATTATTATCGTTTATTGTGGATCTTTTTTTTTCCCCCATCATTATCAACACATTGGATTAATAATTTGGGGAATTATTATATACCCAATGCCACGTGTTTAAATCTCAGACGTTGAGGGGGGTTTCATTTGAAAGAGCCAAAGTCTTAACGTGAGAATAAAAAGTAAATGTTGCTGTGTTATTATGACAGAACCGCATCTGATAACTTGAGGGTTTAAAACCTTTGATATGTGCTTTTTTTTTTTTTTTTTTTTTAATCACGATCAAATCAAGGAAATGATCTTTGCTAATTATCTACACAAACACTAATTGACACCAAACAAAAAAAAATAAAAAAAAGACAAAGGATGTTACGTCTCAAGCTTTAAACGTGATCGAACGACGGCAAATCGAAAGTGTCTTGATTGAAATGTAATTGAGCGGGCGCTGACAGCTCACGCTACATCAAGATACATAAACTGAGTTGTGGGGCCATCAATGTAAATAGTCTTTCTTAAACTGTTTGTAATGCGGCGATCGCAGTTTGTCTCCGGAGAATTGCTTCAAACAATGTACCTCGTGTTTCACAGCGGATTTATTTCAAATCCGTCAAAACGTTGAATCTTTTTTTCTTTTTTTTTTTTTCCCCGCTTCTGTTGCGTCGGCGGCGTTATTTGCTGAGTACCCTATGTGACAGAAGTGCTTATCAATATTAAGCACAAAGTCTGTCAGCTGTACGCCAGCTGGCATCGGAAAAAAAACATATTTTTTATCCTTTTTGTAATTAGGAAAAGCACCCAAAAAGTGACATATCGCATATAGTGACTGTACAAATATGTGGAAAGTGTTTAAAGCTCTGAGGAACGACGGAGTAGAAGTCAATAGATAGTAGTAGAGTAGAGTCAATAAAATAGCAGAGTCAATGAAACGCATCTTTAACATCATCCATTGATTATATACAGTAGTACTCACATTGGGGCTCATTGATGAACAGCAGTTCTGCAGTACAGAATCGTGCGTACGCAACATCTACACAGGCAATTGGGATCCAACAATTATGTTCATACTTGTATTTGTTCTAACGTTAGAAGGAAATCTTGAACTGCCACCTCGGCCCATGAGTACGTGAAAATCAGCAAGACACACACACACACACACACACACACACACACACACACAATTTAGTTGTGTGTGTGTGTGTGTGTTTCATATTGTATGACATTGAATATTTACTCCTTTTTTACTCATATGCCACTTACATTTAGTTAAAAGTTCGGCAATACAGTGGTACCTCGACTTACGGCTGCATCTACTTACGACTAATCCAAGATACGAGTAGCGATAGTCGTGAAAACTTATATCGACTTGTGACCGACTGCTCCAAGATGCGACCATGGAAATTTGCAGTTGCAGTCAGTCAGCAGTCACTCAGCGGTCAGTCAGCAGGAAACCTACATCGTGTGTGCACGTAGTTTGTGGCTCGTCGATATTTTTTTCTTATATACTGTGTTTGTGCTGTGTATTTTGTTTATTTTCACCGTTCATGAATTCATAGTTTATATGGGAAAAATTGCTTCGACATACGACTGTTTTAACATACGACCGCTCTTATAGAACGGATTACAGTCGTAGGTCGAGGCACCACTGTATAATTGACGTGTGTTTTTCTGTACGTTTAAGTCCAGGATCCTTGAATTAACTCTGTTGTACGTTCAACTTTACACAAGTCGGCTATAAATCAGTCACATTGGTCTCAAAGCAGGTTTGACAGTGGATTATTTTGCTTTATGGATGATATATTTATGGGTATTGATATGTGATCAGGTGATCAATGGCTGATCACCTGGCTTCCACTGGCAATGACAAGCTCTTGTTACATTATTAATCATCGCTATTTCATTCTTTCATTATATATGAAATAACCTGGAGGCGCAACTTCAAAACCAGATCAGCCCAACATTTCTCTGCACATATTCGTGAATGAGGCCGTGTGCCTCTGTGATCCAGTCATCACGGCTACATCAAAACCCACACATGGTGTTAATATTAGTGATGAGCAGGAGAGCAGTCCAAATGGACAAATAAATGTCGTAATTTGGACGGCAAGTAAAATGCATGTGATCGTTTACTGGACATCAGGGGCGCGCAGTGGGACCAAACGTCCTGAAAGCACTTGACGGGAGTAAATTCTGAGCTTAAAACGGAGACTAAGAGAGCCTTTTCTCTAGAGGTTAGAGTCACTGGCCGAGACGTAAATAATCCCAGAATAGAGAGAGGCATCGTTTATCAGTGACAAGGAGAAAAAGGGACATTCCCAATAAGATTGAGTAAATGTTCCTTTTTAATGAAAGGCAAAAACACGATCTATCATCCCCTCAATTCCATCTCTCTCGACCAAAAACGGCAAAGAACGATGGCGACAACCAAAAAATAAAGTTTCCGAGCTCTGCCTTTCTTTTTTACGCCCAGGCAAAAATTCTTTTCGGTTGTTCAGTGTCTTTGTTTTGCAACCCTGAAGCACTTGTTTACAGGACACAGTAATTTATCCCGCTCTGAGAGGGGAAACACCCATAGAGAGAGCGCATCATGGAGCCATTTTGGCATTCATGATCGTGATTGATGGCAGAGCGATGGAGGAAGTATTTGATTCTCCCTGGTGAGGTGGGGAAAAAATAAATAAAAATAAATAAAAAAAGAGGGATTGTTTGGATCCTGTTTTCCTCCTGTGTCACAATGGGACGCACGCATTGCCGCCGACGCCACTAATGGAGCCGCCATCTGGAATTCCAAAGAACCAGTCGGTCATATCCACCAGGGCAGATTTTTTTTTTATGCTGTTTTGTATAAAAAGCACAGTATTGCATCACAAGCCACAAATTCCTTCTCAGAACTTCACTTCCAGATCAGCGATGAAAGGTTCGACTCTGTTTTGAGAGCCGTTCTTGACGAGTCACTCGGCAACAAAAGAGCCGTTCGATTTTTTTCCAGACTCTTCGTCGACGCTCGATGCAGTCGGCATGAGGCGCGGCGATCGAGGGGAATGGCCGACAAGTCAGACGAGGCGGTTTGGGACGAGCGGTTCGGCAGTGCTCTAGATCCATCGGATACGTGCGGCTGTATTAATTTCACAAAGAAACACACTGAAACAGACTTTCATACTAAGGCAGGAGCTGGAAGAGTGACCTGGCTATTCTCTTGCCCAGCACTCCCATTTGGCGTTTTTTATTTATTTTTTTAAACCTTTCCATCCCATTAACGACAGACGGATTCCCGGGCACATTACACACTCTGACGGAGATCATTTGCCCGGCTGTGCGCAGGCCGTCGAGGAGCCCGCGGTTATTTCGGTCTCCCCTCCGTCTCGCGAGCTCTCACCGGCTCCGAATTAGAAGTCGGTGGCTGGACCTGGATTCGTACAAATGACAAGGCCGGAGCAGCGGCACCCACCCTGGGGAGCTCCAAACCGACGGTGACTCATTTTCCAAAATCACCGGCATCCCTTCCGCAACCGGTTCACCGTGTGTCACAACTCAAGACCGAACCAGAGGCCGTTCCCCTTCTCCGGGAGGGCGGTGGGTTTGGATTTAGAAGAAGGCTAAAATGGAATAAAGTTGATGACAAGTCAGCGTGAGTGAAGTATGCACCGGGGAGACTGTTGCACGGGCGGAGGGGAAGCGCCGGCAATTTTTAGATGTGGTAGCAGTTCCAGGGGCGTTCCGCAGGGTTACGCTCCCACGGCTCGGAGGGGTGTGGGCGACGGAGCCGCGGCCCAACGGAGGTGTCAGAACCAGGGGAGCAATTCCGCCGATCAACCCCTCATGCCTTCGCTGACGGCGACTGTTGAGGTCAATAACATTCCAATTTTATTTGAAGGGACGCAAGCCCAAATCCGGCCACTTTAACGAGGGATGGTGTCAATTGGAATCATACCGGGACTTTCCAATCATTTTAGCCGGAGGATTACCCATTGCGCGTTAGATGCATTGCCTGCATCTAACGTCCCAACCACGCCCATGTGACTTTCACAACCATTAGAGAGACGGTTCTTCTTATGACAACATGACTACGTCCTGAAGAGATAACTCCACTGATAACAGAGCGCAGCCTTGATGTATTTACCATTATGGAATTGGCCATAAGTTTATTTATGGAGCCCTAAAGCTACGGTCGTCATTCGCTGCTTTCCGGTAAGGCGGTTTAAAACTGACAATAAGAGAGATGCAAAGACCTCCATAAAAAGAAACAGCTCCTCTGGGTTGATTCCCAGAAAGGCCAAATATCGAGACGCAAACTATTAACTTCATATTAAACGCTGTAATAAACCCTTAACCAAAGCACTTAGGCCCCCGTCAGCTAAGTGCCAAGATATGGGCTGACAATGTTTTCCCACCGACACACTTTGTGTATTCACGGTAACCTTTCAAAGAATTACCGAAACGCCCCATAGCGTGTTATCAGGTCCGCCGCATTAGGGAAACCGTGTAAATCCTCATCGACAGCAAACCTCTGTACAGGGTTTAAAAGTGAGCGTGTACAGTGAATATGTACCATTTGGAACCGAGCGCTTTTGTTTGATTTACATTTTTCCATTAACCTCAGAAGTGTGTCGTCTACATGTTTTGACATTTTAAAAACAACATCCCGCCTGAGCACACCGCAAACACATAATAATAGCGCTAATATGAATCAAAACAATTAGGGAATCGGCTCATTTGGACCTCTTTCGAATTGAGGTAAAGCAGGGAGCCTCCTCCTCCTCCTCCCCTCCTCCTCCCCCTTGAGCTCCCGCGGTGACGGCAATGTAAACACTTTCTACTGAAGGCTTTCACCGTTTACTATTTCTATCGAGCGAATTAAGCCCCTTCATCGGCCGACCAGCCTCGCTTTCTTGTGCCTTTAAGCGGGCGGCTGTTGTTTGGGTGAAGGTTTGGTGTGGGCCGTTTGCATGGGCGAGGTGAGTGACAGCGCCATTAGATCACAGGCATGAAGGACATGCCCATCACGGTGTGAAGCTGCTGAGGTGTTGATAATGCATTACCTCCCCGGCCGACACAGAAGGTTACCACTCATTCGCCAGAGGAGTTCAAAGGACCTTTGTAGATTTTTCGGAGACAACGGGTGAGACCCCCCCCCCCTCCCACCCCATTTAAGGAGAGATTCGAATTAGACGTGACGTCAAAAAACATACATCTGGAGGATTTGATCAGCCAGCTACTGGAGCCATCCAGGAACAGGTGTGCCTGTTATCAGATATGCGGTCCTCAAATTGCGCCGGATTTCCCGCTGCAAGCAGCGAGAGGCGGGCCCCGCGGCAACGACAATAACAACCCGCGCGGACAAACTGGGCCCCCGCGAGGAGCGCAAGGGGAAAGAACGACCACCCCGAAATCGCTCGCTCCGGAATGTTCGAGACTCGTTTCTGCCGGTTGCCGTCCCTATTTCCTGTTCTCGGCGCCATTACCAATAGGTTCCGAGCAACTCTATCGCAGGAAAAAAATAAATGAAGGTCTCGACCTCAACCCTTCTTAATGACGTATTCTGTGATTAAGATTCATTTTTCAATCATGATTTCATAAGAATTTCCATTTGAATTAAAAGGGATAATAATTGCAATCTCATACCACGAACAACGCAAACAGTTCACAGAAAGTCCCCCCACACACACATATAAAGTGTTATTCACTAAAGGCTGTATATTATAAAAGCAGCCATCGGATGAATTGCTCTGGACAGATGGAAAATCAATGGACGCTCTCAAGCGTGATTACAGATAAGGGGTGCATGCAAGCCCACCGCATTACCCCGTCGTTTCCACAGCACAGGCCTTTGATGTGATGGGTTAACAAGTCACTTTCCCTGGTAAAACTCTGCAGGAGACCTCTGCTGGACACACATACGTCTGACAAAAGCCATAATTACTTTTTTTTTTTTTTCCCCCCCACAACAACATCTCGATACCGATCACTTTGACGGTATTTCAAAATAAAATCACTATCAGTGTGATTATTGGATCCAAGCAGGTGGTTAGGACGGCTCGAAAGGTCAAAGTTCAGCAAATTGGATGACAGTCGGGACTGCGGTGCAGCTTTAAAGGTAACGTTTAACCTATATCGCGTTATCGCGATAACAAAAAAAAAAAAAATACCGGACCATATCAGGGGGTCACATCGCGATATCAATACAATACCGTTATATCGCGCAGCTCTAAAATGATACATATTGTAGGTCCGTGTGGTATGTAGGACTAATATTAATGTCGACACCTTGAGGGTTGGTGCATTACGGGTTTTATTATCATGTTAATATTATTGAATGTTGTTATTTTTATTGTATTAGGACGGCGTTTTTGCCGAGTGAAAGGACAGGGCATTAAAACTCTCTTTGTATGTATGACAGGTGGTTATGCTTTGGTTATTTCGGTCGATTTTTATTACAAGTTGCTATTACAAGATTGCATGACGTGCAAGAAAAATTATAGTCATGATTATAACTTTTCTACTCGGGTGCTCGGGGAAAAAAAACCGGGACCGTCACTCTGCGGACTGGTACAATTTATCATCATATATATCATTATTACTTTTTATATTACATTATTAATTATTATTATAATTGTAATAATTATTATTATTGTTGTGATCATTATCAGTATTATATTTGTACGAATGTCAAGGTATTCATTGCAGTGAACTTCTCACCTGCTATCTCCTGCAGGGGAACATGTGTGAAGCTGAAGCCTCTCTCGGTGCAGGCTTCCCTCACCTCGCTGCAGTTCCGCGCCTTCAGATCCGACTCGGCCGCCACGTACAGCACGGAGAAAGTGCACACGATGGTCTCGATCCGAAACATGGTGCACTTTGCGCAGCTCCGCACACGAATATCCCGCTGGCTGCCGGGTGAGAAGTCCCCAATCACCACCACCACCCGCAGCAGAACGGTCCGCAGATTTTTTTTTTTTTTTTGACTGAGCGCGCTGTGGTGGATGCCACCTCTAAAAACTATCAATATCCATCAACACATCTTCAGTAAGAGCCAAAAAAAAAAAACAACAAAAAAAAAAACAAAACAACAACAACAACAAAAAAAAAACAACAACAACGTCTAACGTCAACAATTGATAAATTGGGGGAATGGAGGAGCCGCACGGATCGCGGCTCAGGTTCCCGACGCGCTCGATCACTGAACTTCTCTCTCCGGGCGGCGCGGCTCATTGAGCTCCGCCGCGGTGCTGCGTTCGAGTGCCCTAGAAATGCTGGGAGAGCGGAGCACTCTGAGCGCAAAGCAGATGCGGTGGTGGCGGACCACAAAATACGGAGTGGAGTGGAGTGGAGTGGAGTGGAGCCCCCCCCCCCCCCCCCTCACCTCTCAATGTGGGGGCTGCTCCGCTCCCAAAGCTTAGTCACCTCCACTGTATACACCGTCATAGCCTACTCCGACGGGTTACCAAACTGGGGTCCGCGGCCCCCTAGGGATCCGTGGTGGAATTGCAAGGGGTTCCGCAGCAATATACTGTATATAAATATATATATATATATATATATATATATATATATATATATATATATATATACAAATATATTTTTTTTTTACGGGGTGAGGTTGTTAACCCCCACGCCCAACCCCCAACCTGGAGGACCCCGGGTGCTGACTTACCCGTGTCACAAAGGCAGAAGGAGCGGGAGGAACTACCTAACTAACCATACTGTATATATTTTATTTACGGTTTTTTTTAAACCTTTTTTCCCCCCACTAATGAGCCTGGGTGTACTTCTAGAGGTTTTTAACGTCCCATCGTGTTTTTTGTTTAACCTAATTCCCATTTAGCTTCACCGGTCTACATCAGATATTTGTGTCGCCCCATTTTGCGCTCCAAGCTGTATGGCGGTTTATTATAGGCGGATGGAGCGTGTCCTTTCAGTTGTGTAACCCTGTAGCTCCTCAGCCCGAGCTTAGTCTTTACCACTAAAAAATTTGGGAACCCATGACCTATACCGTATGCACGCCTACTCCACATGAAAGCCTCTGGGGTAAGTCGGTTCACTGATGTACAGTAAATTCCTTGAACTTCCAAAACATTGTGTTTTGGGATAATCCCTTTTTTTCCTCACCCAGATCCAGATGTGATGGTCAATATCAATTTAATCCACGTGTATCCGGTAGCAGACAGCGACGTGCTGCACGCTGAACGTATGAGCTCAATGCGAGGCCACGGGTGGCAGCACCTTGCCTGGCTCCTGTGAAACTAGGGACATACGCCCCCATCCACCCAGTACCATACCAGACACAAAGATGGAATCGGTATTGAACGTCCGATTGACCTTCTCGAATTTCCCCAAAAGCTGGAGTCTCCGTTTGATTCCCACATCATATTGTTTTCGATATCACGAGTTCGAATGTGATTTTCACGTGGGAAATTGCAGGCGGAAGGGCTCCGTTAGGTTTCCACGTGGGTGAAATGGGAGTTAAGTGGATGCAGCTTTGCATGTGGCCCATGAACTTGAGGATGTAAAGGATCAAGTAGAGACCGTATGCCAAGATGGTAGCGTCTCATTGATTTTTGGAGGAGGCTCAGCCCGGGGTGGATCAACAGTGGATTAACATGGCTTCCATCGCAGGGCGAGGCATTCCACCGGTAGGGGCCCCCGCGGCGCGCCGTCGGAATGCGGGTCTCCGGGAACGCTAGGGCTACGTCGTCTCCCAAATTTGGAGGGAGATTTTTCCTGGAAGGAAAAAGGGGCCAAGCTGAGTCAGCCAGCGCCGGCTCTCATCCTGTAGTGTTGCCCAAAATAAATGGATCAAGCCGTCGACCCCATGTGCTCCCTGCTCAACGTTGTGTATGACAAAAAGAAGGATAATGGACTTCTCACTCGTCGTATAAACACACGGAAAATTGCCACTACCCACAAATGACAGTTGTCGCCCAAATATAGTGTTTAATTCCACTTCTCGAGGCAGTGTTACTTTTGCATTTCTATCTCACACTTGCGGTAGAATTTTTTTTTTTTTTTCCCGTGCCCTCACATCTCACGGAACCGCTCGATAAATTGGATTTTATAAAGTTTTTTAGGTGTTGTTGGCGAAAGCTGTTATTTGATAATGTGATTCAATATAACACACGCTATCACACACACACACCCCCCCCGCTGCTAAATCAACGATCAACAAAAGAGTCTCCGTCGAGACAAAAGATGGCATGAATAATGTTATGGTTTAATGGTCTGTGTTGAAGCTGTCCCATATTTGTCATTTAAATTATATACAAGATGAACCCAAACCGTCTGCAACGTAGTCGATAAAATGATAAAATGACAACCGCTATCTCCGTCGTCCCACGATTATTATAAAACAATTACTTGCGGGGAAAAAAACCCACGGCGGCGTTTGTTTCACGGGGCATCTGTAGCAGGGAGGGGAGGAGGGGGTTTTACGGGGCTTCGGTCCTTGCATCTGTCGACGCTCGTAAAAGGGAAACTGTAATCCTTAATTCTGTACTTCTGTAATCACGCAGATCCATTCCACTGTATATCCCCTCGCTCCGCGAGATTGTACTTTATTTTCAACCCTCAACGTATGTTTTGTCGCTAGGATCAACTCCCCGAAGCACGTCCCTCGACGGTAACTCCGAGCGGTGGTTGACGCGTGGTCAGAAAACGACATCCCCTCGACGAGGTAACGGCCCCTGCGTCGAACGTTGCCGTCCGGGACCGATGTTCTCCGTCGGCGGCGACCCGGGCGCTCTCCTCCCCTGGTGTTCCTCCGATAAAACAGCTTGGGAGCGTGGTCGGGGGGGGGGGAGGGGGCCCTGCTCGCCGGGCCAGGGCCCCCGAGGCGAGGCAAGACGGAGTGCGTTTCGGCGGCTCACTCGTCGTCGTTTTGGCAATTGTTCATTGTGAGAGAAACAAAACATGTCTTTGGGGTATTCTCCGGCTGACTATGAGTAAATGTATACATTACATAATGGTGAGGAGGGGGGTTGAAGGGGGAAAAAAATAAAAGATCACCGGTTGAAGAATGCAAATAGGCCGAACAGGCAAATTAATTTTCTTCTTGACAGCCTCGGCACCCTGGCACTCCGCTCCACTGCAGCAGAACACCGTTCAGGTGCACGCGGCGGCGGCGGCGGCGGCGGATATAGTTCTTAGATCTACGGTGATGAGAGGAGATGTTTGCAGCTGAAATCTCCTTCAACTTTTTAAGGATCTTTAAATTATTATGCAGCCGGATCTTCCACAAAGCAAAGCCAACTCCCGTTTTCTCTCCCGCCCTGGAGGCTATTGACACAGCCACGCAATTAGCATTCCCTTAACTGCGCGAGAGCAGAGGAGGCTGGTGCCGGATTCCACCTGAAAACCGCCCAAAATAAAGGGTCTGGGGGAGGGAAATGGAAGTGGGTAGAGGAGGAACACGGAGCGACGCGAGACGCCGTGGCGCCCTGATCTTTTCAAACGTCTCCCTCTCCTTGCACAGACGGACTCGAGGTGCTGAATTATGTTGTTGTGCACACTCATCTAAATCGGCCTTAATGAAGAGTTCCCTGTCAAGGACCCGTTGGAAGGTATTAAATACTACTAGAAAAAATTATTGAAAAATAAATAAATAAAAATAAAATTATATATATATATTTCTGTTATTATTTATTTATTTGTTTATATTTATATATTTGTTATTATTTATTTAGTAGTTTATATATATATATATATATATATATATATATATATATATATATATATATATATATATGAGACGTATCTAAATAATCAAGCTTCAATA
The DNA here is from genome assembly GCF_960531495.2 of Zeus faber. Taxonomy (NCBI): domain Eukaryota; kingdom Metazoa; phylum Chordata; class Actinopteri; order Zeiformes; family Zeidae; genus Zeus; species Zeus faber. The sequence goes on along the minus strand of NC_137210.1, from coordinate 15,534,804 downwards.
ACAGCCTTTAATCAATCCTATTTAAATGGTCAATGCTGTTGTAATGTCCTTTCAGTTCAGTTCGGTGTGTTTTTGCATGTTCATCGTCTCAAAAACCAGCGCCTTCTCTAATATCCTTGTGCGGTTATTCACGGGATTTATCTCTCCGCCGATGTTCAACAAGAGGGATTTAATATGCTTTGCGACCGTGTTTGCTTTGCTCCCTCTCCAAGGTTGTCCGACACGGCATAATGAACCGGCGGCACAAACAGCCCGAGCCACGCGTCACCCAATAAGATATAATGTCGTAAAACTTTAATAGATAACCCTCTAAGCACGCAGCGCACTTGAAAACTTCTGCGCGTGTGTGTGTGTGTGTGTGTGTGTGCGTGCGTGCGTGTGTTTGAGTGAGCACCCGGCCGCCTATTTATAAAATGTCAATTGCTCAAAGCGACTAAAAAAAAACCAACGGCTCAAATGTCTTAAAAGGATGATGGTGCAACAGCATGATCGAGCACATACGCTGCGGTAATGCACGTCACATTGTGTAAAATCAATGGGCTTAAGGGCGAGATTAGCATTATCCCTCTTTTCTCCGTCACACATTCACGTCTATGGGATTGTGCAGCGTAATGCTCGCGCAGCAATAAGCGGCGCGTTAACGTAAATGTGCTTTTGTGCGGCTCCTTAAGGCACGGTGAGGGTTGGCACAATACGTGTCTGGCAGTGGTTTGAAAGGAGTACTTTTACCTTCGCCTAAGCAAAAGTAGAAATACCCCGACGCAGAATTGAAATCCCCACGTTGACATCTCTAATGCCGTGGAGTGGAATTTTAAAGTCTCCGAAAGTGAACGTACTTCACTAACAGATACGTATTAGCACAGTCACAAAGTACTTATACTTAATTACTTTCCGCCGCAGCACGTCTTAGAGGTTGCTGCTGCTGTCAATTCTCGTGAAAGCAAAGTTTTGGGCGCCTGCTTTTCTGACGATTCGCATTGATTTTATCAAATCGGTGAACAATTCTTGCATCAAAATTGTAAGTTACAACATCCGTTCTAATCAGGGCCGTTTGTTGCAATGCAAATTCAAATTCCAAAACAGGAGCCTTTCTGTGTGGAGTTTGCATGTTCTCCCCGTGTTCACATGGGGTTTCCTCCACCTCACGTCAGTAAGGACCCCCCACCAAAAACATGCCCCCATCATTGTCTGACCAGCGATGGACACTTGTCACCTGGTCCCCGGGCGCGTCCACGTACGCTGCCCACTGCTCCTGGCTGTGCCCCCGGAGGAAGGACAAGCCAGGATGGGTCAAAAGCAGAGGAGCCATTTCACCGGCACCATCAAGCATGTGCATGTGTGTGTGTGTGCAAGCATGTGTTGTGGAGTGTCGTGTGACAATTAAAGACTGTTTCTTCTTCTTTCTTCTTCTTCTTGTTGCTATATGCGGACTCTGCGGTTGCATAGCTCCCCTGAAGCCAGGGGGCCCCCCAAGCTGCCATTTTAGCCTCTTTTTTTTTTGTAGCGCAGTCCGTGCTTGACGAGCTCTCGCGCGGTTGGTTTTTAAGCTTTGTCAAAAATAATATGAACTGTTAAAAATAATATGGTGCCTCTTGTTGGAAACAGTTCTTTGTGGCCAGTTGCACACATGTTGCTCCTGTACTTTTCCGTTTGCGTAGATGTTGTTCATGTTGTTCGCCTCTGGTTGGAATCAGTTCTTTGTGATCCATATGTCCTTTTGTGACCACTTGCTTAGATAAGACTATATCAGGATCCAGGGAGGAAGGATCGGGGCTTCCAGGGTTTTCCACGGGCTGGGCTGAGGCTTGGCTGAGCTCGGCTCCTGGAGCCCGGGCTCAGACTTCGTGAACCGAGCCTGCTGTACTTTCTGATTCTGCCTGACAATAAATTTGACCAACTCCTAAATTTGTGTTACGTCTTCTGATTGACGCTCCAACCCATCAACGAACACGTGGAGAACCTCGAAGGTAGTTGTTATACTTGAATTGATCAACAGCAGTTTAGTAATTGATTGAAACAGGTTGTAATGGTTATCATACTTGAATTGATCAACAGAAGTTTAGTAATTGATTGAAATAGGTTGTAATGGTTATCATACTTGAATTGATCAACAGAAGTTTAGTAATTAAAACAGGTTAGAAAGGTTTTCTACAACTGAACACTTGGTGATCCTTCGAGGAGGATATACTGTATATATATTTCTCCGAACAGCTTCCAGTGTGAACGGGAACAAGACTAACACACAAATCCGTAGGCGTGTAGCATGTCATGCGAGCTCGCTGGGTGGATGCTAGCTCGCATGCTAACTCGCGTGCAAGCTCGCAATCTGTTTTCGACAGAAGTAAATGGGTGTGACTATTTTCGAAAAGGGTCCCTTGACCTCTCACTTGAAGATATCTGAATGAAACTGGGATCGTTAGAACCACAAGCGTCTCACCTTTACAGCCATGCCTGACATGGCGGCTACAGAGGGTATGTTAGCTTCAGGGTCCTAAACACGCCGTGGTCTGCAGTGAAGCCCCTTTCATTTCTTTTATTTCTGCACACTGTGGTACCTCAGCAGTCGTGGGATTGTAGAAATTTGGTATGGCTACAAATCCGAGACTCTTGTGAATCCAAAGAGCCCAATTGCATTCGTGTGCGATGAAATATGGCCCCAAAGTGCTTACAAGGTGCTTTTTCAATGTCACAAGGTCTTCTGGTGGTCTTTTGGGGGGATTTTTGACCCTTTCCCACGGTTCTTGAGTGGTCAAAAATGGCTAGAAAGTGAACCCAAGCTCTGTAATTGATGGTATCACCCTAATACTTGGTGCAGCAACTAATCACACATAATTGAGAACGGGGCTGGATCATTAGGCATGAGTTTAATGTTCAAAGCCCATTTACACTCAAAATCTTAATGATTTTATCAGGCACAGTTACAAATATGATGTTGATTACCTTGTAATTGACAGAAAATATTGACATACGGTGTCACGCTGCATCTCAAATGATTTATTCGGGCCTCGGCTTCCTGATGGTGCAAAGCTGGAGCCTCAAACTACAGGCCGCGGGGCCACATCTGGCTTGCGAGACAATTTCACGTGGCCTGCTGCATGGTGATAATATATTGATAAATCTGGCCTGCAAATTGTTTTTTCAAATCACAATTCTTAATTAATAATTTCTTATCTGTTATTGATAATCTTAATTAAAAAGAGAGCTATTTCTAACAGGAGTGTGAGGCAATTCACTAATGTGCGGGAGATAAAAACCTGACAAAATAAAAAACACAGGCCGGTTTTCCCTTGAAGCGGAACCTGGCCAGCGGCCCCCAGGTCATTTGAGTTTGAGACCACTGGTGCAAGGCACTTGTATGTGTCACCAGCTCCAACACCTCCACCTCAATCAGAGCCCAAGAAAGGGGCTCGGGGCGTAGGCGGTTAAGAGTTTTTCACAGAGCTAGGCTGTTTTTCCTCTTAAAGTTCATTCAAACTAAATGCATGTCCCGGACCACCTTAGACGGTTTGGAATCCCCCCCCAAAATAGGGGCCCCCAAACAACATTTTGCATGGGGCCCCCAAAAAGCTAGAAACTGCCCTGGCTGCAATGCATGCGTGTGGTGTGGGTGCAACAGAACCACAAAGTTGAAGAAAAAACTATTTCAACCTTGAATCCTCCCAAGAAATCACACACAATGTTCTCCATGCAGGAATGTCCAGCTGGTATTCTGCTAAATGTTAATTTACAACGGCGATTTGATATAAAGGAAATACAATTAATTAAATTGGTAAGTAATGTTGGAATTCAAAAATACCACCCTTGACCCTCTTTAGATTGGTTTACAACCTGCGAGCTATTACTAGGAACCCATTCAAACATTCTGTTTCCTTGGTGATCCAAACTGGACAACCATTTAATATGATTGTGTCAAATGCCTTGACATTGGTTGCCATGGACTTTAATTTAGTCCTGAGTAATTCTTCACTTTGAGAGTCAAAAAAGATCCCCCGCCCGCCCCAACACTTTCGTCAGAGTGACGTGACTCCTGAGTTGTTTAAAAGATTCTTAATTCCAGGAAACTGTTTCTCCCATAAAAGAAAACTAAAAACGAACCTAACCTATTCACTGTTATTAATAGGAAATTGAACATATCCGCATTCATCTCTCCTAGTCTTCCACTGTAGTTTCCATGAAGAGTCACAAGATGCGGGCACTAGTTAGTGTTAACATGTAGGCGACGTGATACGAGAAACATGACTCCAGACGGGGAAGTGGTTGCCCGTGACAACGGTCTTTATTAAGAAATAACTGACCGCTGATTGCTGCTGTTGACCAATCAGAGTCGAGTATTATGCAGAGCCGTGTAATAAAAACACATGTGATGATCCGATCACCAAAATGATGACCACAGACTAATGCAACCTCACTGGTAATGTGATGGGAATGTGCATGTGTTCCAAGCCACATTCATCATCTGCGTAATTTGAAGCTGCATTAATTCACAAGACGTATTCAATATAGGCTTATGGATGGCACATCAGAGGGACCAGATGTTTACTGTCTATTTGTTCTAACAAAGTAATGATTCACATTGCAACCGAGCTACAAACAAGGACATTGCACAACAAACAAATTGAGGAAAACGGCTGCAGCCAAACTTGGGAGCAGCGGCAACGAAGAAGCCAAACACCTTCAGTTGGCTCGCAGGGAAGCCAAAGACGGCAGAGCGGCTGTTTGCATATTGAAATCAGATCTCAAACGGTCGCCCGAGACACGCGGCGTGACACATGTTGTCACCAGATCAATATTTAGACACAATCTGGTCGAAACGCGCACACAAGACGCCCGGTCTGAAAGGAGCTTGTGTGCTCAACGATGCCTCTTTCTCTGTGTGGCTACGGCTACGCACAATTACTGGAATCTCATCGTCCCGGTTGGACACATTACGGCTTCGGCCCCAGAGGAAAGATCCATCTGGTCACTCCGGTTTGTGCTCGCCTGCTTTATTTATTCATTTTACCGAGAGCCGGCCGACGGACATTGATCACTGACTGTTGAGTCACGGACGGGAGCGCGGGGGGGCGTGGGACGGTGCCACGCAATTAGAAGCGCGGTATTAATCAAATCAAAGCCCTTGTCTTATTTCGAGAGGGAGAGCGGCGGACAATGCATTAAATACGACGCCTGCCGCTCGATTGACAGCCGTGTCCCGCCGTGTCGTGCTCCCTGCAAAGGCATCGCTCGAATACCAACGGCTCTCCATTGTTAAAGCCCTTACGCAATCAATTCCAATCTAACGCCGCTGGTCAATCACCCCTATAGTGGACACGCAGCGCCTGCAGATGAGCGCGAGAGGAGATAGGAGATAGGAGATAGGAGATATGAGATAGGAGATGCGAGATAGGCAAAGCCCTTGATGTCCAGCTCCTCCCTGCTGTCAGTGCTCTGTGGCGTACTGGCAGTGCACGGGGCTGTACACCAGTGTCGGTGGAATTTTTTTTTTTTCTGCCACTGCTTCCTTTTTACAATGAAAAAAGTGCTTGTATTTCATTTTGGCCGACTTAAAGTTAGTAATGCAGGCCTCATGGAGGAATTGTTGGTAGCGAACAAATATTTGAAATGCCTCGGGAGTCGGGAGCAACTCCAGCAAAAGAGTGGGCGAGCGAGTGAATCTTTGACTCATAAACTGAAAATAAATATTAAGGAATAACATAAAAGTCCAATGTAAACAAGCTCGAGGTATTTGGCCTGATTCATATTGAATGTGGTTGATGAAGAATTTGCATTCCACCAAAAATAAATACTAAATTAAATAATATTGGCGAAAATCCACTGAAGGAGATATTGTCAGTTGACCTTTCACAATCTCTCGCTTATATAACCAATGAATCCTGATGTTCCTGTGCATATTTACATATAATGTGATTGCCTCCATAACATGCGCAGCCTCCGTCGGTTGGGGTTGTTCAGGACCCTTGTTCGTATGCTTATGAGGTGTCCACGCGCAAAAAAGATTCCTTCTTTGCACCAGTCGAGATGAGGGTCGCACTCGAGCTTGCGAAGGCCACGCCACATTCCTTTGTTACTCACCCTTGTGTAGAGGTTAGGACAGGATGGTGTTCATACACGCCGCACTCCTCTCCCACTCAGAGATACTGATTTTTCTACTCTTGGATATTGATAATTTACTTTCATATACTGATTGTCTAGTACGAAGGGGATAGCCACGGGAGCGAAAAAACAGCTGGCAGACATAGATGTCTTCTTATCTGATGTAGTCATCGTGCACCTGATTGCGGACTGTGACCGCGCCGGTAAGCACTCAGACTATAAACTGCTGATTTTTGTGTGGGGAACGATACATGTGACTGTGTGGCTCAACGGCTCAAACTCTTTCCATGTAAGCACGCCTCCTTTTTCGCTCAGCTTATATCCTGTATATGTCCTCTCATGCCGCAAACCCTTTTATACTTCTCCGGTTGTAGCACGCCGGGTGCACTTGGACAACGTTCCCGGCTGTTAATACATTTTCTCAGAGCTCTCACAAGTAGGACTTGGACTTATTTTCTCTCCGCGCTCATCCATCTCCAAGGCAAGCCCAGAGGAAATCTCCAACACGACCCTCGAGCAGAATCGTGCAGGGAGTCCTCCCTCGCTCGCCATGCCTTACATCAGCTGAACCGAGCGGACAAAGAGTCAGAAAATGTAAACGTAAATGTCGAATTGAAAACGCCTCTTTACTCTCTGCTCCGTGACTCGTCAAGAAGCGAATCTCCAAATAAAGAGTCAAACCTTTCATCGCCGCTAATTGCTCTCGCGTTCCGTGCAAGGCTCGACCTTGCTCTGATGAACACGGAGCCGCTATTCTGCCGGAACCGCCGTCGATGAATTTGTTTTTGATCTTGCAACACAACAGCTAGTCTCCATTATTACCGAGCTCCCACAGCACGCTCGGGCGCCACAGCACAGTGGTTGGAAAAAAACATTTCTGTACACAAACCAGCTGGGCCCCAAAAACTAAAACCCCCCCTCGAAATCCTGACGCCCGGCATGGCTCAGCGCTGGTTTAATCCCTTCGCAAGCCCCTTGCATCTGCCAGAGACAATAATACAGGCTGGATATTCCAGGAGCCTAGAAGATCTTCCGGAAATATATCGCAAAGTCCAACGCGGCAGAAGGAAGATGTTCGACAAAGCCCCCGTGCATCTGCGAGGCGGAGGAGGACGGGAGGAACCACCCGTTCCAACAATGAATGCTGTCAAAAAGCATAAACTGTATTAAAGCGTGACATTCCTGTTACCGTTTTGCCGCAAAACATGAACTAGGATGGACATGGAAGCCTAATTTATAGCGTGTGTGTGTGTGTGTGTGTGTGTGTGTGTGTGTGTGCGCTGCTCTGAACCTCCTTGACACCTCAGCGTGTCTTCGTGAATGTTTCGCTTCACGGCACTCACGTCCCGCATGCGGCAAATAAACAAAGTCGACTCATGAATGTCATGTTGTCTCCCCTCTTCGAAGGGCTTGTATCATGCCAGTCTGAGGATAATTTGTCTACTTTTATTGAAGCGCAAGGATCGATGTCTATGTTATCCAAATAAGTGATAACTAAAAATATTGCCAATGCAATCGTGTTTGAAATGAAGACACAAGAACCTTCAGATTTCTTGGTGACATAACCAGGGTAGCAAATTCTAAAATCCAATTTTATATACAGTAATAATGTTTGTAATAATGTCTCAGACAGTTGGCCCCCATTGGGTCTCCTTTTCGCACAAATTGGTAGAAATATATGACTGTGTGTCTCCATATGGATGATAAACAGCCAAACAAATCCTGAGTTTTAGTACACAGTTATATAACATATTTCTAAGATTATAGTTCATATATAAGGTTTATTGTACATTTTATTTCTTATCTTGAGGTTAATCTTCTGGTGTACTGTTTCACTGGTTTCTTTCATTTCATTAATTTCTCCTAAGGTAATGATGAGGCGTCAAATGTCTGTGTGTTGCTCGTGTTGTTAATGCGTGATGCATGGCCAGCCAAATGATTGCTAAATGTCTGCAGAATACATACAAAATGGTCCAACAACTGATAATAAATAATAAATAAGCTTTCCAGATGCAGTACAGTACATTATGTACAGTACATAACCCCTTAACAAGTTTTCCAGCTCAACCTTCAGCCCCGGGCAGTTCGCGTCCCAATCCACAGGATCTGGAAACATTTCCCACAAAACATTCCAACCCTTGTATTTTTCTTTTCTTTTTCACTACCAGGGCGATATCATCGGATGCAAACCGGATTCATTTGCGTTTTGTTTTTTTTTGTTGTTTTTTTTTTGTCTCAGGTGAACCGCTGCACTGTGAAAACAAATCAAAAGAGTATGAACAAGTCAAAAGGGGGCCCTGAATCTTCTTCTGATTAAAGTGAATTTCCATCAAGGAAGTGACACTCTGGGAGAACGCTACGCCGCTATTATGCCGGGGCCCTGGCACCTCCGGGACCCCGAGTCTAATTTGCCTGAAACCTAAAGGCAGATAATAGTGCTGATCTGACAGCTGGCCAATTCCCAGCTTCCCTCATCAAGAACACATTCAATTTCCGGCATCAGACTGTTTGAAACATAAAGGAAAAGCCTTTGAATGAAAAGAAAAGTCAGGAGAGGAGGAGGGGGACTCAAGGAATGTGATTCAGTTTGACAAGTTGGAGACACAATCAGCCTCCGTGTTCCCAGCCCGCGTATGGTCCAACATTTTTAATTGTGTGGGGAAAAAAAAAATAATAATCTTCTTGGCCATCTTTTATTGTTCACAAAATAAATGGATGATGTTTTATTCTGAAGTTGTGAATGTATTTATGCATGGACAAAAAGGCCATTAAGATTTGTACCTATAATTAAAGTATGCTGCTCTGTTTTCATGTTGTATTTTTTCAATGTGCAGCCTTTGTATGGTTGAAAGGGCTTCACTGTGTTTACCAAACCTCTAATTAATGCCTGTAATCAATGGCTTTTTGATTTTTATATACAGCATATATATATAGCGTACACTACATACTATAATTTATCATAACACAATTGTATTATTTGTTAAATGTATAGAGGATTATTTATATGATATGTGTAGATTTAATTTCTTATTACTAATGATATGGTCCAGTGGGAGTGGCCTTCAGTAAATGGGTTTGAACCTTGTCCGAACGTGCCATCATTAGGTGGAAACGACCTCTTCCCATACGGCATCCAGGTTGCCAGCTGGCAACCTAGCCTCACTCGGAGTGTGACATTGATAGATAGATAGATAGATAGATAGACAGACAGACAGACAGACAGACAGACAGACAGACAGACAGACAGACAGATAGATAAACCCAAGTCTCAACAATTCAAATGTAGAAATAGGAAATTGGCCACGTATGCATAAAAAAAACCCACATTATTCCTGTATAAAGAACTCCTCCCAGGGTTTTGAGATCAAGGTTGCAGTGTATTTCTTTTTGGTACCAGGTAGATAAAGGGAGGAGGACTCTGAACTCCGCCGCAGCCTTCAGAGGGTCTGGCCCGATGCGATGTGACGGCTGCCTCTCCGCACCCTCCTCCCAATCCAATCTGACAGTATCACCACGTTCCTGTCACAGCCGGTGGGAAGCAGCAGCCCGACCAGCACTCTATAGATTACATGAGCAGGAAAAAAACCCCACAATTTCTTATGGAGATTCCCTCCGACAGGAGAGACACGCTAGAGAGGGGTGGGATTGCCCGGGAGCAATTATGGCAATGCTCTGAAATAGATCGTTTTTTTTCTTTGTCATTGATTTTTTATTTTTTGCTCAAAGGGAATGTGAGTTCATTTCCGTCAGGGTGATCCATGTTTCCCGGGAGCCGCCGTGGTTGCGTCTGCCCGGGCCCCGGCTGTCTGGGGCGACGTCGCCTACAGGGGAACTTGCGCGGACGCGATCGGCGGACAAGTGGGGGTCAAACCGTCAATGCTCCTGCCAGCAGGCGGTGACGGATAGTTGCTCGCGGCTCCCCCGGTGAACTTGGCGAGGTTTGTCGGCGGAAGTTTGATTGGCTAAGCGGGCGTCGGGAGCGTTTCGCCGGCACGGCTTCTCGTCTGTAATCCGTCTAATGGCGGCTCAGGAGGCCGGCTCATTGGTTGTGATTCATACCATTGGCTGGCACCGTGGCTGTAAATATTTAGAGGGAGGGGGGGATGATAGAATGAGTGGTAGAACCAGAACTATGGAAATGTTCAATTATATCCTTCAGTTGTGGAAATATGTCAGTTGCGCGGACAGAGCCGGCCCATTTCGTCGCAATATTTGTGTTTCAATCTCGTGCCGACGTTCGGTCTGACGCCTCCGCTGACGCATTTTTCAACCCGACTTTTCCGTTTCTTTTGTAGAACAAGTCATCAGTCGGCTCCGATTAAGGCAAAATATTTTGGACAAACTTGTGACATCAGCCTCAAGGACGTTCATCGCGCCCGGTCGAATCGCGGAAATCTGAGACTAAAAATAGCCCCGCCGTGGCCCCGGTATCTACGGACCGTTCCGTAATTAGCTGACGCTGACTTGAGGCGAGACCCCGGCGATAACAATGGCTCGGCGGTCTTATATAAATCATTAGAACGAACACGCTCGTTCTCGTTAGATTTTTATTTATTTATTTATTTATTTATTTATTTTTATCAGCCGGAGTGACTTCCAGAGCGAGAGACCTCACGCTACTTTCCACGGCACCACTCCTCCAGACCCTCGAGACAACTTATTAATTAATGAGGAGCTGCTAAGAGGCCCCCTGTCCCCTCCTCCCCCTCCCCTCCCTCCCCCCTCCGCCGGCTTTCTCGCAGGAAATCAATTTGTGTCATTTCCGCTGCCAATAAATCCCTCGCTCCGCAAGCTTTTATTTCCCAGAGTGCCGGGGACGGGAAGGAAACGCCGCCGCGGCGAGGCGCGAGACGAAAGGGACAGAGGAGAGCGGGCGGAGCGGTCGGGAAAAAAAAAAACGTCCTTGCGTCCCAGGCGCCGGGAAAGATGGTCGGAGTTCACGGGGAGGGAACGGCAAAAAAAAAACCCCAAAAAAAACAACCCCCGCCGCCCGTGAGGACGGAGACGCCCGTCAGCCCGCTGCGGCAGACTGATTGCAGTCGACCATTAGAGAACTTCCAGGATTTTCGTGGCAGAATGAGGTTTTCCCTTCGAGATGTCTCACGCGTTGGAAGAGGAGAGGGCCCGGGGTTTTTTTTTTTTTTTGGGGGGGGGGGGGGGGTGTGTGGAGGAAAAATAAAAAAGAGTTATTCTTGAGAACCGGAGAGAAAAGAAAGCAGTGCCTCCCTTTGGCTGAACACAAACGGTGGCGGTGGAAATGCCTTAAGTGAGATAAGGCTAAGCCGATGTTTCATGTTGCCATTATGAGACGTAAGAATGGGCTGAAATGATTCAGCGTTCCATTATGCTCGGCTTCAGCCCGGGAGAGAAATGCCCACTCCTATAGAAAGAGGGGAAAGGGAAAAAAAAAAAAGAAATAAAGAAAGAAAGAATCTTCTTTATTCAACGGCGTCTGGCTCTGCAAAGCTCTGCCGGTCGGGGACCAATTCGACGCACGTTTCTTGTTGTAGGCGACGGGGAGAGAGCGAGAGAGAGAGCGAGAGAGAGCGAGAGAGAGAGAGACAGAAAGACGGAATGCGATTGAGTGATAACGCAACCGGGGGGGGTTAAATCACACGGCGGCGGACGTCGGCGCGGCGAGAGGACGCGCTCTTTGTGGGCTGACATGAGCGAGAGAGAGAGAGAGAGAGAGAGAGAGAGAGAGAGAGAGAGAGAGAGAGAGAGAGAGAGAGAGAGAGAGAGAGAGAGAGAGAGAGAGAGAGACGCCTTTGTGGGCGGGAAAAAAAAACCCAAAAAACGTCAAAGGCGAAGGAGGAGTTATTTGGCGGCGGCGGAGAGGTCGTCAAAGCGGGGCGTTGATATGCGGCGGTGTGAACCGCAGAATAAGCGGTGAAGCGAGAGGGACGAGTCGCTTTCCTTTCTTTTTCTCCGTGGATCCTTTATTTGGGTTAAAAAAACAAGTCTTTATATCAGTACATTAGAATCATTGTCTGAAATCAGGGTTAGTACGCACACCCCTGACGCAAGTTAAAAAAACAAAAACACATTTACTCTTCTACTTAAGTAAAAGTATATAACAACTTGCTCTAAAATGTGCTTTAAAAGCAGTAAAAGTAAAAGTACTTTTCATATGCCGAGCCCTGATATAACAGAGCCTATTATACGGGATGACGTGGCTGATTGGTTGACTGGACGGTTTTCCTCTTGCTTTTGGTATGTAAAAATATAGACGCAGATTTATTATTTTTCTAAAAAACAAAAAGTAATGGGACTGTGCGAGAAATGTAATGGGGTAGAAAGCACAGGAGTTTGCTTTGAAATGTAACGGAGCAAAAGCTGAAGGTCTCCTGAACCTGATGTGCTTCAGTAGCTACAGCAGCTTGAAAAGGGTGCTTTCCGCCGCTGAAATAAGTTACAATTTCTACAACATTAAAGCGAATAAAATCGTGCTTTACGCCTATTGCGGGGTTTTTTTTGTTTGTTTTTTTGTTTATTTTAATAGTTGGATGGATAGAACAGAGAGACTGAGACAGGTTTTTTTTCCCGCAAGCCATAAGAACTGTCAATGCTGACCTCACCAGGGGTCCACATTGAGCCACACACATAGGCTCCACTACCTCACTGTACTGTATGTAGCATACTGCACCGCATACTGTGTCACTGTTCTGGGTTGTTCGGTGTTACCGTATTGCTGCGCCGTACTGTTGTATACTGTGCTGTATTATCCCACAAACGCTACCTCACTCTATTCACATGCCACTTTAATGCACATACAGTATCTGTATATATATAATTGCATAATCTCATACTATCCCATATTTGTAAGCCTGTTCCCTCTATCTATTCCATTCAATTTTGTTTTATTTTCTATATATTTTTATTTTATTCTATAAGTATTCCACTTACTGTATTACGTTTTGGGAATCAGTTAGTTGGTCTGGTAGAAAGGAATTTTCCGAGGACATATTGTGCGTAATCACCGGGAGCGTTGCA
>NC_137210.1:15421718-15516718 GCF_960531495.2 Zeus faber | reverse complement strand
AGAGAAACACAATCATTCAATATTCCAGATAAACGCTTTGAAATGTATCATACCTGAACCTAAATCTCATCCATGCGGAGGACGTTCAAATGTCCCCCCCGGAAAGGACAAATATAATCACGTGAAATTCTTATAATAAAGCATGCAAGCGGTCATCAATGTAGTGCATACAACTATTTTAACTGACTTTTCCTGTTTGTTTTTGAAAAGTTCATCTCCCCCTCCAGTCTTCTGCAAAAAAAAAAACAACTTAATCCCATCATATGGACCACCGCTTAAAGATGACACTAAGCCACCAATGATTGTAATATTTATTGAAAGCTTTATACAAAAAAGATAAACACAAACTCCCCTCTAGCTGGAAGGAACAATTAAATGTCACATTAAATAATGTGCGTTGGAAAGACTCCAAACTGTATAAATCCATGTTAATAAGCCATTAACACCATTTAGGCAGAACAAATTACTTACAACTCAGCAGGAATATTTTCCAAACACATTAAGGTTGGAATGTGTAACAAAGAGGTCATAACACAAACAATTAGGCAACACTTGTCTCCCACAGTGACCAACTAAAATGCTCTCATATAAGAATTATTAATGCATAAACATGCACGCAAATTATTGTTATTGGGGATAATAAATAAAAAGGATTAAGACTGATATAGTGAAGAACCGTGTTCATTGACTGAACATTAAAAAAAAAAAACTTAATGGGCCAGAATTAGTCAGAAAATGTTATCTGCTGCCCCCTTGGCAGGTTGACGGCACAACGAACAACTTATTCTTCACAAATCTGTTCTCACAAAGTGAGGAAGGGGACATTAGGATAAAATGTTATAGCGAGTAGTTAAGACAAATGCCTGTGGACAGATGGTTAAAATGACTCATCACTCGTGATTCATAAGGCAAATTAAGCTATAAAGTAAATTAGAAACACTTGCTTTGCAGGACGTTTCTTTTATGTACAAGTTTATAAGACAACGTGAGCGGATGGCAGCAGCTTGATATTTATTTTTGCCGTAAAGGTTGTGGCATCCCTCACAGGAAAGGAGGCCTTTGAGGAGACGCGGCAGCAGGACAGTTCCCCAAATCCTCAACAGGCCGGGACAAGTGCAATACCGTTCAGATACTGAGCATTGCGACCCCTCCCAACCTGCACAGAAAGGGGTTTGCTTCGAGGGAAACCGATATCAGCTCCATGATCAGTTTTGCATGGATTTGCACAGCGGCGCTGAGGAAAAGCTGAAGGCAAACCAGCAAAACTAACCAGAGAGCCACGAGGCGGGACCGGCGGGGCAGCTTTTTTTTTTTCCCTCCCCGAACGACGAAGCGCGTATTTAGAAGTACTTCAAGTGCTCACACTGCAGTAGAAAAATCATACAACTACCTGCACTATAAGCACTTTAATACTGCTGAAACCACCTCGGTGCTACAGAGCGGTCCGGGGGAAGGAGGCAGGCCGGAGACGGCGCCGGTCAACATTCAGGGCCAAGACACGGCTTTTTCGCAGCGACACAAGCCACTGTCAGTTTTGCATAGATTTGCACAACTTAACTTTCTTGCAGCGCAACTATGCAAAACTAGCAGAGGACCTGCAGCGGGAGAGGGCGGAAGGAGCGCAGGGCAAACAGACGACAGTCCCAGCCCCTTGTGCCAGAAGGAGCACTTAGGGCAGTAGGTGCTAGTCTACTCCACTATCTGCACTAGATGCACCTTAGCACAAGCACCAGCAGAAAGCAACCCGAGACGGGACAACACACACACAGACACACACACACAGGGGGAAGCCCGCTGGGATGGTCAGGGCAGTGCTGAAAGTGCCTTCACTGCAGTAGATCTGCTGAGACTACCTGCACTGTAAGCACTTTGACACTACAGTGACTTGTGGTACGAGGCACCTCCACCACCTGGGGTCCCGGGCGGAGAGGCGTCTCCGTGCGTGCGGGCGGGAGAGGGGTCTCTGCGGGAGGAGAACGGGACAACGTTAGCGCTGTGATTGCATTTCATTTTCAACAACACGTCCCTCCGAGAAACGCGTTGACTGAGCATCACCTAATGGTTAAAGATCACTCGTGTGTCAACCCCCCCCCCACACACACACACACACACACACACCTCCCCCCACTCCGAATACAACGTGCTCCGGAAACAAGTCTAAAAAGTTTTAACGTGATTCTTACATTCGGATCCCACCTCCAAACCGTGCACTAGCCACCGTGCGGCTTTATTCTCGTTTGTTTTCATTTCCCCATCCACACCCGGAGCTTCACTACCACAGCGCGCCCCTCCCCCACGCGCTAACATGGCGCCTCGCTCCGCATTTGCAGCCTCGCTGTCTCCACAACAATCGCCCCGCGCGGGACACGCCGCCGCAGACGCGGACGCCTCGTCCCGCGGAGCGCGCACACCCCGCGTCGGGCGGGAGGGGAGCGGCGGCGGCGGCGGCGGCCGCGTGGCGGGGCGCGCCGCGCCAACTTGGCGGGCTGCAAAGTTCGCCCGAGAGCCCGCGGCGCAGCGGGCTCCACGAAAACACGGCAACAAGCGTGTGTTAGCTTAGCGCCACGCTACGCTACCTGCCCGCGTTAGCCTGGCAGCGGTGTGGGGGGGGGAGCCCGCGCACACACACACACGCCCGGTCGAGCCGCGGGTGGCTCGTCCAGTGGGGAGCTCGATAACCCGCGAGGTTAGGGCGGCCGGCGCACCTTGAACGAAACATGAGGGGAGATGGGGGAGGGAGAGAAGAGAGGAGACGCCGAAAAAAAAAAAAAAAGGCGGTGGACGCCACTTCCCCTGCATGTGCTCAAACCGGAGCCGCCACCGCGTTAGCGTTAGCCGGACGCGGCTAACCTCCACCCAGCTAAACAAACCGCCATTTGGGAGCCTCCCGTGAATCGCTACCGGTTCCGAAACGCTCCACGCGGAGGGGGGGGGGGGGGTTCCTCGTACGCACCGGACACCCCCTCCCCTCCGAGGGGCTGGTCGCGACCGCCCCGGCTCACGGGTGAACCACAACGAGGGGTGGGGCGGGGGCTGGTGGGGCTAGCGTTAGCGGCTAGCGTTAGCGGCTAGCGCTAGCCTAGCGCCAGGGTAGCAGCGAGGGCGCGCGGCCTGCAAGCGCACCCATGTGCTGCCGCTTTGTTCTGGAGCCACTTTGAGCCGCCAGCCCCGCGCAACTCAGCCCGCACTTTGAAACAA
Organism: Zeus faber; assembly: GCF_960531495.2. NCBI lineage: Eukaryota > Metazoa > Chordata > Actinopteri > Zeiformes > Zeidae > Zeus > Zeus faber. Next base: position 15,513,520 of record NC_137210.1, on the reverse strand, counting down.
CGCAGTAACACGCACCGTTTCGACCTCGAGCGGATTTGTTTTGGGTTTTTTTTAAATGTACTACTACTACTACTACTACTACTACTACTACTACTACTACTACTACTGACTAACCCCACCAACCCGCCCGCCGCCGGAGCTCCGGACCCGACACGCGTTTTCAAATCTCCCTCATTCCGCAGCGTGGAGGAGCCGCTCCAGCCCCCTGCTCCAAAGCCCCGAACTCCCCCCGACACACACACTCAAACTCACTCCAAAACACACACACACACACACACACACACACACACACACAGAAACTTACCCCCAAAATACACACACACCCGCACGCTCGCACACCCTGCCCCAGAACCAGGGAAGGAAACTACGGTGTTTACCACGCGGATGGCCGCCTCCACCCTGCTCCTCCTCCTCCTCCTCCTCCTCCTCCACCGCCATCACTCCACACCCCGCGCTCCATTCCCGCAAAACCGCCCCAACAACACCGTCAGGTCCGCGCAGGCTCCGCTCCTCCATCTTCACCCACTTGTCCGCGTTCCCTGCTCCGCTCTCTCTCTCCCCCCCCCCCAAAAAAAAAAAAAAAACAACAACAAAATAAAACCCCCCCGAGGAAAGGAGCTGGAGGCACCGCGACCATGTAAGTAATCCAGGTGGAGGTGGTGGAGGTAACGAATAAATAATAATCATTTTTAAAAAAAGCAGCATGTGCTGGTATTTAGGTGAGTGGGAGTTTCGGGGACTCGCCGTGGAAGTGGCGCGGCCGCTCGGCGGGTGGGGGCAGCATGTGGCGCGCGGAGGGCGTGTCCCTCGCTGCTCATTAACATGGAGACGGACGGGACTTCCGACGCAACTTTGAATCACTGCGGGGAAAGCTCGGGGAAAGGGGGATGGGAAGATGTCGAAAAAAAATCAGCGGAATCAAAAGCAAAACACCGGAGGAGAATAAAATAATAATAATAATAATAATAATAATATTAATAAAAAATAAAAATAAACAAGCCCCCGCCTGGAACAGGGTGCGTAACTTTACTCGACACGCACCGTGAGAGGAGCACGTGTTCACAGCCTGTTTTATTCCCTTGTTTTTAGTAAAGGTAAAAAGTGCAACATTAAAATGACAATAATAACGAAATAATAATAATAATTATTATTATTATTATAAAAAACGGGAAAGTTTTTTTTTTATTGCCGTGGATACACATATGATTTTTGTGAAGTCATCACATTCACTGTGTTATACGCCGATCAACCACAACATGAAGTGAATAACAGTGATCATCTCCTCACAATGGTTCCTCTCAAGGGGCGGGATGTGTTGGGCAGCAAGTGAACAGTCAGTTCTTGAACTTGATGTGTTGGAATTAGGAAAAATGGACAAGCGTATTTTGACGAGGGCCAAATTGTGATGGCTGGACGACTGCGTCAGTAGGCAGTGGTTAGTACCCACCAAAAGTGGTCCAAAAAAGGACAACTGTTGAACCGGTGTCAGGGGGCATGGGCGCCCATGGGCTCACTGATGCGTGTGGGGAGCGAGGTCTTGTCCGTCTGGTCCGATCCCACAGAAGAGCAACTGCAGCACAAATTGCTGAAAAAGTTCATGCCGCCATGATAGAAAGGCGTCAGAACACACAGTGCATCACAGCTTGCTGCGTAGGGGGTTGCGTAGCTGCAGAGCGGTCAGAGTGTCCGTGTTGACCCCTGTCCACCACCAAACTCCTACAATGGACACGTGAGCGTCAGAACTGGACCATGGAGCGATGGAAGGAGGTGGCCTGGTCTGATGTATCACATTTATCTTCTACATCATGTGGATGGCATCTGTGGACAGCATCTGTGGGATGTGCTGGAACAACAGGCCCGATCCGCCTCACAACTTCCAGGACTTAAAGGACCTGCTGCTAACGTCTTGGTGCCAGATACCACAGGACCCCTTCAGAGGTCTGGTGGAGTCCATGCCTCCACGGGTCAGAGCTGTTTTGGCGGCACGAGGGGGAGCTACACAAATATGGCACAATATCTCACAGAACACATGTTCACATTCTAACTATTGTTTAGTCTATTAATGGTTGAATTATTTGCTTTTTCTCGGATTTTAATCTATTACAGAAAAACAAATCATTTGATGGAGCATAGCATGAAATGTTTCATGTTTGTAGCCATCATAATTGTTTATAAGAAATAAAATAATGTTCAACCAAAAGAATCAGCTTTATTTTATATTCAAATGAGATACATTTCTGATTTTTAAGATAATGACTGGTTTGTTTGCTTGATTTGGTTGAATGGTTTCAACATAATTGATCGAAACCATTTAAAATCGAATGGCACCAAAACAAACAACAAAGCTATCAAAAGAATTAAAAGGAAAACAGGAGGGATGGCAAGCATTTTTTGGCTCCTGTCCCAGAAAAGATATATATTGTAGACACTACTAAGATGCCATTTCAAGGCATTGCATTACATATTATTTTGTTATAAATAATATGTAAAAGTTATGACATAAGCAGTCAATAACACCACATATTTGAAAAAAACAGCCATTCCGGTAACCAATGAAAATGCTCCTCCCATCCGGGGCCGTCCGCTTTGGGGGATGGTCCTGCTGGCGACTTGAGGTCAGGCCAGTTCACCTCCTCACCCCCACATCCATTCATATGGAAATATCACATTTTGAAAGCTCAAAACATGAGGCCGGTTTATTTTACAGAGATATCATGTAACAGGTCGTTCAAAAAAAATAGGACCTCAGAAATTGAGACCAATCTTCTACTGCTGCTCCAGTCACCATTGAGGGAAAAAAATGAAATTAAACACAAAACTGCATATATTTTTGTGTTTTAAATGTTATTTTTCTTGCTGAATGAGATAGAATGTAAGTCCATCTTTTAATTCATCCCCAGAAATAGCTGAAAATGTATAATTTGCGTCTCACATTAGGTGCTACTTTTGGATTTAAAGGTCACATATTATATTCCTCTTCAACAAGTTCATATAGGTCTCTCTGGTCCCCAAAACATATATTTGAAGTTTTTTTTCTGAAAATACCACTTACATTATGTATTCTAGCCATTCCGACGTGCCTCTTTTCTGTTTCCGTCCTTTTCTCGACGGGCTGTTGCGGTGTCTGTGGCTTTAAATGCAAATGCACCGCTGCTCGCCACGCCCCGCTCCGCCTACACGCCTGGTGGCGGGGCGGGGGGCAGAGCTGAAACGGCCTCCGTGAGTGACGGAAAGTCAGTAAAGTTCTTGTGAATCTCTATAAAATCCGCGGCAAGAAACACTCCGGGGACGTCGGCACCCGTTCTCTCATTTGACTCTCCCGTTATTTAAGAGTGTTGATTTGCTGGAGTTCACCCTGCGGACGTTCTACTCACAAACTGAGCTCATTCTAATGAGCCCCCACTTGACCTCGGGGGGAGGGAGGAATCCGAACGGCTCGTCGGATCACATGTTTTCTGACCTGGGCATCCCACAATAAACTGACTTTGTTGTCTTATTTCACGGTGTGTGTGTGTGTCAGTGCGCCCAACAGACCCTACTGTATGAGCACGAGCACCGAAAAAAAATGAGTTTTCCATGATTGGTGACCTTTAAGCTTGTCTCCAGATGAGTTTCATTAAGTCGGAAGAACCTCAACTCAACCTTCACGTACTGTAACTTGTGCCACAGTACAATTGCACAAATTGCGATATTATAGCAATTTGTTCATGAACGTTGTCTTTTTTGGGCAAATAACTTTGATTAAACGAATAAAATCCGTTGTCAATCAAAGTTCAATTATTTCACGAAATGCCAAAAGTAATATTATAATATTATATACATAAGTGTAATACAAATATATGCAATGTGTGTAAATAGTTGCATTACTTTTTCACCCTCTAAATGGAACATTGAGCGAAGAGTTTTTTTTATTTTTATATAAATCAATAAGTCATGTTTCTTTTCTGGATCTCTTGCTATTTTCTGTTGAATGTAAATTCCAAGCTCCAAGGCAGGAAGGATTCATTTCAGCAAATGTCTATAAGGGCAGGACTCCCTGTGTTTATCCGATGCCTGGAACCCTCATGTTCTGATTGTCCTGAAAGCTCTCCGTCCGTTTTGAGACACATGGAGCTTTGACCCCCGTGACCCCCGTGACCCCTGTGCTGGAGGGGACGATGCTTCCTCGAAACGCATCCCGTCCCAGAGCAGGTCGCTCCCTCCACGTTCCCACACCTCGTGCTGCCGGCCATCTGTCCTCCCCTGACCCCAAAACCCCTGTCCCGTTCAGGCCCCAGGACATCCCATAATCACCCCCCCCCCCCAACCCCTGCATCCTGTTACAGCATTTAATTCATTTGAAACACAAACTGAAGGTTAATTAACAGGCGTAGTGATTTATTTACTTCCTACTACTTTAGAAGAACTGACTGAGCACCAGCACATGATACATAGATGGATAGATAGATAGATAGATAGATAGATAGATAGATAGATAGATAGATAGATAGATAGATAGATGATAAATGGATGGATAGATAGATGATAGATGGATAAATAGATGGATGGATAGATGGATAGATAGATAGATAGATAGATAGATAGATAGATAGATAGATAGATAGATAGATGGATAGATGATAAATGGATAGATAGATAGATGATAGATGGATGGATAGATGGATAGATAGATAGATAGTTCAAGTTCAAGAGATTATTTGTCATATACATACGGATGGATGGATATATAGATGGATAGATAGATAATAGATAGATAGATAGATAGATAGATAGATGGATAGAGAGATAGATAGATAGATGGATAGATGCATTGATAGATAGATGGATTGATGGATAGATGGTGTGGTGTGGGGATGGTGTGGCGAGCAGCCACACCTGACCTGGATCTAGGTGATTGGGATCAGCGTGGCTGCATGCCCGTTGCTCGTCGGTTTATCTAATGAGCAACAGGTTAAAACCTCCATCCCCGCACTCACTCAGGAGAGGAGCCTGTGTCATGACATGTTCTATCTGCTCCTGGGCTAATTCCAGCGAACCCACCCTCTCCAATAAACTGGTGTTAACAACCCCCGTCGTCTGTGTCTCTGTGTCGGAGGGCCCTGAAAACACCACTTGGGTGGTGTGTGGTAGGCAGAACTGCCACAGATGGGTAGGTGGATAGATGGATGGATGGATAGATGGATGGATGGATAGATGGATGCATGGAAAGATGGATAGATGGATGGATGGATAGATAGATGGATGATAGATAGATGGAGCGCCACGGCAGGAAGGATTCATTTCATAGATGGGTAGATGAGAGATAGATACTGTAGATAAATACTCGTACTTTAATAATACCTGGAGCGATATTACAGTGTCAATAGCAGCTCACATCAAAATAGGCAACGATAATAACAAGACAATAGTGTAAAAATAGGAAAGAAAATGGCAATATCTAACAAATAGAAAGAAATGATCATTATACAATAAACAATGAACGTCAACATAAACAATAACACATTAAACCCATTAAACCTCTGCAGCAACAATTGGAAGTGTGAGTAGAGCAGGTTTCCCACGCTGCACGTTGGTCCGTCAGTGGCTGTAATTCTCTCCCGCGCGCACCACCCGGCCGCCAGCAGAGGACACCCTCCACATTGAAATCACGTTGTTGTTTTTGTTTTTTGCCTGAGACCACCAGAGGTCAGGACGGTTATACTTTAATATCGATGTACATATATATACATATATATATAAAAAAAAAAAATCTCCAATAAAATATTTGGAATAATGGCGTGACCACGCCCCTGCTGGGACGCTTGAATATGTCGGTGTTTGGATAAGCGGCGAAACGACGCCTCTAAGCAGGAGCGGAATAACAAGAGAACCATGAAAAGCAGGGTTTTTAAAGTGGACCTATTCAAATGTAAAATTCACTCATTTTCCACCACACAAATGAAAGCGCTGAGCAGTAGCGGAATTGATAGAAATGTGTGGTCTATTAATATTTTGTTAATAAAGTATAAATATAAATGTATGAAGTGCGGCATACCGCCCGCCTCCCCCTTTGCCCCCAAAAAAAAAAAAATCAGGAAAAACCATCAAAGTAAATTCACATTTGGACACTTTCAAGTGTGTCGCCCCTGCAGCTACATATTTCACAGCGCTGGGATGCACAGGAAGCGCGCTTTTGAAGTTCAGATGACTCAGTTTCTCATTAAGTGCCATTTTTTTGGGGCGGCGGGGGGGCGGGGGGGGGGGGGGGGGGTCCCAATGTTAACACACAGGAGCGCCAAACAAATCCCTTCTCCACGGAAGGTGAGAACGTCCCCACGCCGTCGCGGAATTTGTGTTTTGCGTGCCAGGGGGAGAAAGAGAGACTGGGGGGGGGGGGACCCCAAAAAACGGGGCCTTCACGCGGCGATCAGGGACGATTTCCGGGAACAGGGGCGGTTTCCGGGAACAGGGGCGGTTTCCGGGAACAGGGGCGGTCTCCGGGCGACGCGGCATCTCCGGCGGCGCGGCGGCGGCCGCTTCGGAAGGTGACGGCGCCGCCGCGCACCTTCAGCGTCCCGCGCTCGGGACGTCTCCCCGTTGGGTCGCGGGGAGACAGGCGGCGGCGGCGGGTGCGTTTGCCGAGTTACTTGACGACCTCGACGCCCGCGGCAGCGATGGAAACCTGGTCATAATCGTGCAGCTTGGGGGAGAGAAAGAGGCGTGTTTTGACTCTGCCCAGTATTTCACCGGTTAACGGAGGGGGCACTGACACAATGAATGCTCTCTCAGTAATCCCCTTCTTATTTGCATTTCAATTCTTTGCTCCCCCCCCCTCCTCCTCCTCCTTCCTTCCAGCCTGGAAGCTAATCCAATGGCGGCCTGAATGTGGCCTAAGCCTGCATAAACATTTCTTAAGATACCTCATCGCTGAGATACGAGTGTCCCTCTCTTATAATTCCTTTAATTTCACTCATTGTGTGAAATGCAGAGAAACACTAATCTGTCTCTTCGGAAGCCCGCCCCCCCCGTTTTCATTTTTTTCCCTCTTTCAAACATCTGTACGGTCCACACCACCACACGACACACTACGGAAAATAATGGAGCTATTAGAGGAACATGTGCGGAGAGAGCAGCCTCACCTGCAGAGTGCCCAATAACCCCAATCATAGCTCTGCAGCTTTTAGAGCTCCCTTCCTTCCTGACCCCGTAGCGATGAGTGCGGATCCATCCCTTTAACATTCCACACACACACACACACACACACACACACACACACACACACACACACACACACACACACACACACACACACACACACACACACACACACACACACACATGCGCACGCACAACACACACACACACACACACACGCGCACACACACACGCACTCACACTCTCCGCCGAGCTGAGGACACACCACGCGGATACACTGACAGACTGTGTTCTGTGTTCCGCCATTAATAGACCTTTATCAACTCGTCCCGCTCCAACAGCATGCGCGGCGTCGACCACGTGGGTTAAGGTCCAACCGACGAAGGAAATCAGTTGGATCGGTGCATGGCTTGAGCGAAAAAACCCCGGCAGGATTTTTACTTCCTGAACCTGGAATTTTTCGACTCCGATAGTAAAAGGCTTGTGCCGGATTTCGTCCATTTTTTTTTTGTGCGCTGATAACGTGGAACTCTGCTGCTGTTTCTGGCTTTGACACCAAACGGAGGCGTTTGGGATGGCTGAGGACTCTGCCCGGATGTTATCGGGGCTCTCGAGATTTGATAACCCCATGAAAAAAATAAAAATAAAACCTGGTGTGACCAAAATATTACAGCGTTGCCATTGCGGTGTTGCAACGGCGGATTTACATATGAAATGCGAGTGCAATGAAGCTAAAAGACACTCAGAGGGCTCGTCCCAATATGAGCGGAAACCTGAGTTCCGCTTCGCCTCACTGGAGGAAAGTCATAAAGGATGGGTGCGACGGGGGACGGTTTTCCCCGGAATGGGGAAAGATGAGGAAATACTGCGGAATAATGACGTTTTTTTCCTTCATATCGTCTTACTCTGTATGTCCTATTCGGCGTGCGCTGCCATGGTCTGTTGATTTATTCCCCTTTATCCGTGGGAGCATTATTAGTTGGCCCATGAAAGAGACTTCCACCGTCCCCGTGCGACGTACGCACAAAGAAACAACGTGAATAAAATAGAAATGGAGGTTATTTTGTCTCATCAAGAGGAATAAACATTTACACAGAGGGATGCTTCGCGTAATTAAAATCATAAAAACAAAACAAGCGCTTCTGACACGACAGAATTCCCCGGATCGCGGAACACGAGCTATTTATAGCCGCCGAGTGAAAAAGATGAGTTGTTGGTTTTTTGTTGTTGTTGTTTGGTTTTTTTTCTTTCCCAAAAAGCAGGCCGGTATCTCGGTTGTAATTAGCCCCCTGGTTTCCCGGTGCCAGCTCCGTGCACCGCGCACGGAGGGGAGGGAGGGAGGGGGACTCTGCGTTGCGTAACCACAGCGCCGCTCCGCTCACTCACCATTTGGTCCCACTCGGCCTCCTCGCTCGTCACAAACGGCATCTGCCGCCTCCGAGACGTGCGAAGAGGGATCTGTTGGCGTGACGCGGCCCACACGGATCATTATCATTTTCATCATTCGGGTGGGGGGTTTCTTCAATGCACGGGCCCGAATCTTTGTTTTTCGCATTCTCGCTTTTGCCGTTGCGACTAGCGCTTTGAAATATGGCGCGCGGGATCGAATTGAACGGCGTGGAGGTTATATTCCACTTTTGCGCTCTCGCAAATCTGACTGTCGGCGGTCCGGGAAAATAGGAAATCATTTCGTGAGAGGTGGCGTCTGAATATCACACATTTTTCTCCGAGATTGCAGGAGGTTATTGCTTTATTTCCGTTTATTAAAGTGATAGAATTCCCAGGAATCAATCAAAGATTCTGAATAATGCTGATCCAAGATGTTTTCTGGACAGTCACATGCTGGTATTTTTAGGTTTTACTCATTTTATTTATGTCACAGCAGAGATTTGGTAAACAGCTTATTGCTTTGTGTAAAGGGGAAAAAATTGCAGGAAATGAACACACACACACACACGCGCTTTTAACAGTGTTATTCTGATTATTTGGACAAAAAAAGAGAACGCCGCCGCGGCTTCTCGGCAAAAATACGATTAGTCATTCAGGTGGAGACCAGAAATAGACACTATACACCGGAGTGTGTTTTATTATGAGTGTTGTTTAGTTGAAAGAGAAGAGGTGTTAATAGAGTCAACAACTGTAAAGTTGATTCATTCATGCGGAATGATTCAAAGCATCTGTGTCGGTAAGTCAACGAACGATGACGATGTGACGCTGAAAGGCGAAAATACTGAGCTTTGAGATGGATTCATAATACTGTATATGCTGTAGATAGATAGATAGATAGATAGATAGATAGATAGATAGATAGATAGATAGATAGATAGATAGATAGAGTGGTACCTTGATTTACGAGTGCACTAACATACGAGTTTTCCCAGTTACGAGCCGTCGTTCCGTCAATGTTCTTGTTTTGATTTGCGAGCAAAAATGTGAGTGACGAGCAGCGAGCTTCAGGTGCGCCGCCGCTAGTTGGCGTGGCGAGCGAATCCGGGCCAGCATCCCGCGTCTCACTCGTTCTCTTCACGTGGTTAGCTGACCGTGGAAGCATCTCTTTTCTGTTTTGTGCTCGCGTTTTGTGCTTTTTGTGCAGTTATTTTGCCCAAAAAATGTCTTTTCTAACCACGGGTCCAAAGAAAGCAAGTGCTGAGAAGAAGAAGCGGATGATGTCGACTGAATTAAAGCATGAAATCATAGAAAAAAACCACAGTTTATTTCTTTACCTTCTCTTTTATTATGTTTTACTATGTTTTTATACAATATTTGTTATTTAAAAATACATTTTTCTTATTTAAAAATACGTAACAAAAAAAATTGTGGTGTTTTTTTTAGGGGCTGGAAGGCCATGGCATTTCAATGAATTTCAACAGGGAAAATCGATTTTCTATACGAGCAGATTGAATTACGAGCTCTGTCACGGAACTAATTAAAAACGTAAGTCAAAGTACCACTGTAGATAGATGGATAGATAGATAGATAGATAGATAGATAGATAGATAGATAGATAGATAGATAGATAGATAGATAATATATATATATATATAGTATAGATAATAAAATAAGAAATTCAAAACATGAAAAGGAAAGTGAAACACAAAAGTGAAAACTCAGTTGACAGTACATATAAAAATACAGCATGAAAATAGAAACCAAACCTGAAAAATGAAAGCAGTATAGACCTGAAGTATTTCAGCAGTAAAATACAGAATTAAGAACAAAACTAAAACACTAAAATCAACAGCAAAAAGGTAGAAAGTCATCATACACCTTAACAAACACACGTCACACTTCTGGTTGTTGATGTTGTTGTTGTAGTTGTTTCCTTATTTTTTCAGGTTTTATAGTATATTGATCTATATATGGAGGAATACTGAAGTAAACTGTGATGAAAACATATTGTTTTTGGCTTTAGACGGAGCTATTCCAGCGTCTGGATCTTCAAACAGGGAACATTTATTCTGCAAACCACGAGTGTTAAATGTGGAGCAGCGAGCGACGGGCGATTTTTAATGATTACGTAAAGATAAATTACAGTGAGTCATACTCTGGCCAGGAACCATAGCCATCAGATGATTATTTAGGCCTACGCGCACACACACACCCACACACGCCCAGACACGCACACAGACACACACATGCACGCACACACACGCACACACACACACACACACACACACACACACACACGCGTGCGCGCGCACACACACACTGAGTATGAAACCACTTCGCAGGGTGTAATGTATTCTGTCCCCTGCACATTACAGTCTCAGGACACCCGCCGCAGCCCGGTGAGAATACAGGCCGTGGAAGAGCCGGGGAAACTTAAAATCTTTCCAGTGTTTTCCGACCTCCCCTCATAAATAACGCAGGCGGCTAACAGTACGATCACATCGCTTTTGACGTTGCAACAACATCACGCGCCGCCGCACATCCGCGTGTAGAACATGCAATTTCGGGGGCCGCGCGGGGGGTGGTGCAGGGGCGGGCGGTGTGACGGAGATCCGGACGGCGCGCCCTATCGACTGGGGCATCGGACGCGACGACACGTGCTCTTCAGAGTCCCCCGTCCTCGCGGCGGGAGGCGCAGAGAGCGTGGTTATCAAAAGGTCAGGGCCGGGCGGGGGAAGAGGCGAGCAAATAATCGGGAGGAGTTGTTTTGCCTAATGTGACCTGGAGGGAAAGAGAAACAGAGCAGAAAAACACCAACGCACCACAGGGTGGGAGCCTCCATGTGGGAAATTACAAACACGACCCCGAGAGCTATTAAGTAGGTGGAAACGGTAGAGCAGGGTATTATAGCCCGGGAAAGATGAGGTGGGGTAACATATTACGACATCAATTAAGCCAGTTCTTAGACAAGCCCATAGAAACAGTAATACAGAACCTTAAAGCCCCGATAAGATAAGATAAGGTAAAATAACATCAGATAAGACTTTATTAACTCAGGTATTACAGCAGCGGATGTTGTGTCCATAGGAACAGCAGTACAGAATATTAAAGCCGGTATGAGATAAGAAGACGTTAAGTATTGATGTATCACAACAGCAGAGTTGACAGGACAGTCAAAAAACAGATTAAAACTAAAAATTGAAATAATAATGAATATTCCAGCCATTAACCTATATGCCTGTGTTTTCTTCCTTTAAACAGCCTCCCAAAATCAAATTCTCAGAGGGTAAACACAAATTATGTCATTTCTTGTTTCCACCCAAACCCAGTGTGTGTGTGTGTGTGTGTGTGTGGGTGTGTGTGTGTGTGTGTGTGTGTGTGTGTCACACACTTCACTTCACGCCGTTTTCACACCAACGCTGCTGCCGTGGCGGTGATATTTAATGTGTTGGGCGGAGGAGCAGGAAGTGATTAACCTCCTTCTGGAGGGCTACGCCGTGTTGGGCACCTTAATCATAATTCTTTGTCTTTGTGACTTAGTGCTTATCGCGCCATTCTGCTGTTGATTGGCCTTCTTTCCGGCTTTAATCCAAAAATCCTTAATTAAACCCTTTACTATATTTTCTCCGGGCTTCTCTATGGAAGCCCATTTCCGCCGGGGGGGGGGGGGGGGGGGGAGAAAAAAGAAATCGAGAAAATATAAAAAATAATGTAAAAAAATCGAAACAGTATCTCGTAATTATGACTTATTAAGTCAAATTTTTTGACAGAGTATGTCGTAATTTTGACTGTGGGCATAACTATGAGTCCATACTGAGTCAGTATATATGAGATGAGATGAGATATTACGTCAAAGTTTTGACTTTATGAGAAACTTGAGTCGTAATTATAGATACTCAGCCATCATTTCGACTTTGCCCTCACTACGCGTACGGGTGGTATGGCTTTGGGGTGTCACAGCGTCGTACGTGATGTCACAATACCGACCGGGAGGGACAGACCTGCAGTAGGACGCATATAAACGGCTTGTAGACGGCACCAACCCATTATTCCATTCGTCATTATTATTTGATGATACTAAGTGGCTTAGTATCTGATATGAGACGAGTTATTACATCAAGATTTTGATTTGGTATCTCATAATTATGAGATACTCGACTCATCATTTTGACATCCCCCCCCCCCCGAGCAGAAATGGGCTTCCCATACTTCCCAGTTCTTAGCGATGTGTTGAATATTTTATAATAACATCCTCCTGTGTAACAGTAACGTGATAATTCTCTCGTCTCGGGGTGGGAGGCGTAGGGGCCATATATGCACTATAAATGTTCATTTCGTATGCATGCAGACGCCCGGGTTCAAACATTGATGGCCCCGAGTTAAATGTTCTCTAGAAGCTTAATGTGAGGTATTTCTGCCTTGATGGAAACCCAAGATGTGATCATCCCATGCAGCTGCACCATACTTTGCCTTTCTTATAATTATAATTTACAACGCTTAGTTGTTGTGACTTATATATGTTTGAGAAAATTAAATAAATATAAATCCCGATTTAAGAAAAAAAAAGAGCGAAAAAAACAAAGCAAAAGTTATGAGGCTGCGTTAGAAACGGAGCAGAAAAAGCCGAGATATTTGCCTTGAATTGCAGTGGCGTAAAAGCCGAAACATCTTATTTGAAAAATATGCTTAAGTGCTCGTTCCTTTGCTACTTTCCACCGCTGATGAGAGACATTTATATCGATTCCTGTATTGTTTTTGTTGTCGAGTCAAAGCGGGGGAATTAAAAAGCAAAACCACAAACTAAAACGCGATCCTCCTGAACCACACTGCAGCCGTTGAGACTTTGTAAACGTCGACTGTTCTCCCACTCCCATGGATGCAGCTTTGATGTGGTCGCCGGTGGCGAGGAGGAGCGAGGAGTTGAACTGTGTTTATGACCAGTGGGGAACAATCTCCCTCTGGGTGGGGGGGGGGAGAAGAACCTCTTTGCATTGCACCGCATCTCCGATCCCATCAAAGGGAAATCTCAAGTTCCCAAAAGTTGTGCCGCATCCCAGGCCCTTCCTTCTGGATTCCACTTCATACGCCGTATTTCGTACTGTGCAGGTTCTCATCGCGAGGCGGTTTCCGGCTTTGCAGCTTATTGTTACCCAAACTGTCCCCCTTTATTTTATTTTTTTTGGTGTGGATTAAAAGATAATACAGCGTAAATATTCATGAAAACGCCTCCTCGCAATCTCAGGTATTTTCAATTGTGCAGGAATCCGATCAATTATTTACCAAACATTGTGAAATCTAAAATAGTGTTCTTGAATAATTCATCCTCGCCCCGTTCGTTCTTGAATTTCATATTGTAAACCGACGGGAGGAGGGATTCCTTATCATACACAGTAAGGAGGCACCCTCACCCCCGTGCTGCATGGTTTTATGCCTCCATCAGCTTACTGACATTCCGTAATGCCGAGCTCAGCAAAAAATGCGTAGGTTCACAGTCAAAAATAAATAAATTAAAGAAAAAAAAAAAAAAAAAAAAAACAACACAAAAGAAAAACCTGCTAACTTTGTGAAATGATTTGTCCGGAGGGGCGAGAACATTTGGAGGCGGCCTCGTTGCGATGAGGGAGATGGGGGCAAAACTCCGGCGCCACTGGGGACCGCGTACCGTACGGGCCGCGCCGCGAATAATAGGATCATTGTACGGCGCATCATCTCCAATGCCGCGCTCCGAAAGAGACTTGAAAGAAGTTTTCACTTGGAGTCAAGGCTTCTCGCCAAGAGCGACGGTACACAGCCTTCACAAGCGATTCTCCCCGAATGGCTAATGAGGAGCGATTGGAATGGTCAGAACCGACTCCGCGCGGAAACGCTGGCGTGCCGCGCTTTGAAGTGCAGCGTTTTGAATATTAATCGCACCCGTGACCTATTTGCTACCGCACTTTATGGAAATTCCTCGGCGGCCGCGTGGCACTGGGATACAGCCGCTGCAGATGCGAAGATGTTCTGTTGTACTGTGGCAAAAACAACAACAGTCCAATTAAATTGTCGAGAGTTTGCACGCGCCCGGAACTTTCCAACAAAAAGTGTTCATTAGCGGCGGCGGTGGCGGCGCCGCCAAATTCTCTGCGAAATGTGAAAACTATTACAATGAACGGGAATTTCTTTTTTTTTTTTTTGTGTGTTGCATGATGAACCGACAAAACACCCGGGGAAGATATTTGTCTGGCTGCTTGTGTGTAGTAGCACTCCCCGGGGTCGGGGAGGAGGGGGGAGACGCCCACCTCGCCATCTGTCTGCAGCCATCGCAGCTTATTGTGGATCCGGAGAGAATACAGAGACAGAAACATGGAAATGTGCTTTTCGGGAAAGCGCTCTGAATCCGTCTCTTGTTATGAGTGCTGAGGGTGACGCGGGCGTGTTGCTCTGCCATGAAATGTATACTGCTCCAGAAGAGGAGGAGAGGTCGAGCCCCGGAACGGCATTTGAGCTTCTGTAAATGGGGAGGGTCGTTTCCCAGATAGAGAAGTAATGCATTATTTACATTTATATTTACATTATATTTACAGTGTTGTCCAAAGCCACAGGAGAGGCTAGAAACAATCAAAGCATACGTAACCTCCAACTGAAGTGCCTGGGCACCATTTTCTACATTCAACCAGATACAAGTGCAGGACAGCTGTGAGGAATCACAATAAAAGTTGTGTTATTTCGTAATATCTTTTATTTATAATGCATCTATATAATGCATCACTGTTGTTTTTGTTGTTGCTGCTGCTGGTGTTGATGCTGTTGCTGCTTCTGTTGCTACGGCAGTTGTAGTTGCTTTTGCTGTTGTTTTTGTTGTGTTTGTTGTTGTTGCTGCTGCTTTTGTTGTTGCTGTTGTTTCAGGGGCATTCTTTTGAAATGACCAGCTGACAACTATGTTCTTTTTTTTTTTGTATTTCTTTGTAAAGTCCATTGTGTTGCCCTGGTATGAAATGTTGACAAATGATCTTCCTGTTATGTGACATTTATTTGTTTTTTTATTAATTTATTTTGTTCCTTTAGTCATTGACTGACTGATTAATTGATTGATCAATTCATTAATTCATTTATATATATATGATTCATATATAGTATTTGTTATTATTTTTTATAATTATAATAATAATAATAATAATAATAATAATAATAATAATTATTATTATTATTATTATTATTATTATTATTATTATTATTATTATTATTATTATTATATATGTGGAGCACTATGGGTGACTCAAAGCCAAACCATAACAATAATATTGCTCCAAAATACCACAGGCATGGTATCATGTCAGGTTTATTTTTATATGAATTCTGAAAAAAGGGGATTCCTCTACAAAACTCCAGCGAGGAGGCGGCCAATGAATCTTTGAAAGAATATGAACGGATTGCCAACAATATCTGACAAACCTTAAGAAACCGCCGCACGGCCAGATGGAAACCAAACCAAGTGTAAGTCTTAGCCTAGAAGCATCCTTGGAAGTCGGCTAAAAATAACGTGACACGCTCCTCAGTTCATTTAGTTTACTTAAAGAAAAAGTACATTTCAGCATTGTTGCAATGTAATTAACACGCGCGTGCGACGCTCTGAGATGGGGCGTCGACGCGCCGCGTTCTCGGTGGCGTGTAATAATATCGGCGCCGTATCCCTGATATTTTTCTGAACGACGTCCTCGATCTCTAATTAACATCCCCTAATGTTTCCTATTAACGCAACCATGGAGCTTCTGACTCAACGACGGCGCTTTAATAAGACTAACATGCCGTTAATGCACCAAGGGTTTCTTTTTTTATCCCCTTAAGACAGCGTGCCATATCGAATAAGCTGCTGAACTATGACATGCCTTCACGTTATTGGCACAATAGCCTCCTGTGCTCTCACACAAGGGATGTTTAGAGATTCATACTGAGGCCCAACTAAGTTGAAACCCATAAAAATAAATATATGCATAAAAAGACTGCAAGGACCTAACGGGTTGTCAGGCTGTAAATTACAGATCTTAAAACAAGCAATAAAGGTGGAAGCGTTCAAATTAAAAAATAAATAAAAAACAAGGAAAGTCTTCGCCTGCATCACCGCAGCGTGTCACAATTCACCGGCGGCGGCCAGGGAAGGATAGAATCGAGTTGGAGGGCCTCAACGTTGATGGAGTTAGCAACCCCCAAGGATAACTGACTGGCGCAGCCTTAAATGTGGCCGGCTTCTCTTCCCGTTTAGACGACGTGCCGTTCGGTAACCAAGGCGCCAGTTGGACTTGGACACATTTCCTTTCTCCCTCCATTCTGGCGAAAACCCGGCAATCACAGTAGCCGCAGCAACCGAGGGGGCCAGCGTGGCCGGTTCGTATCTGCTGTACTGACATGACGTAGCTCAAAACAAGGGTATTTAACCGACTAGTGCGATGGAGCTGGATTTTTGGGGACGGGATCGTAAATATAATTTCATTGATATTTTCATTGATTGACTAATGTAATGATTTGCATCAGCCTCATTTTTGTATATTTTTTAAATGTGTAATTCACAATACATATTTAAGCATTGCCTTTGTTTATATATATAAATACACACTGTAAAAACTCTATATATACATTCATACTGCATATACTATATATGTGCATCTATGTAGATGACTATATGCATGTTATATATATAATATACATATATATATATCTTTATCATTATATTATTAAAATATATATAAAATGATGACTGAGCCAGCTTTGGCATCCATCCCAGAGCAGTTTACTTCTGCCCAGCACTAGTTCCTTTCAGCCGCTGACGGACTGCATATCATCGCTTAGCAGACAAGCCCACACGCATAAAGTGGAGAAAATGAAAGATCTTCCTCCGTCCCCGTCTCCACAACAGACAGATACAGCCTCTAAATTTTACAAACCAATTTTCTTTTCTTCGTCTCCTTCTTCTTCTTCTTCTTCTTCTTCTTCTTCTTCTTCTTCTTCTTCTTCTTCTTCTTCTTCTTCTTCTCTGTGATAAAAGCTGCTCCGTGACCGACGAAGCACCCGATGCTTTCAGAAAGGCCCGGGACTTTTTGTGGACGAGAAAACCTCTACTTCGAGGTGAAAAGCTCACAGGAGCAAAGCAAACGTTATTGTTTTCAGGAGCTGCGTGTTATTAAATCATGATAGTATGCGAGTCCCTAGAGTCTGACAGTAATGACATAACAACACGAATGATGAGAAATTGCAAAATATCCTAATACACTGACTGGAATATGTCCTTTCTATCTGATTCAAGAGGTTTATTTGTCACATACATATACATACGTTCTGGGAACGTGTCCTTAAGCAATGCTGCAAATTCAAATAGATGTAGATGGGAGGAGACCATGTGGGGAGATATATTCGGTTCAAACTGTTGCAAAAGAAAAAGATTGGTTGTGTTTTGAGAAGGAACTAAAGAGACTCAGGGCGGACGGGGGCTTGGTGGTAGATTTGAGATGATACGCCGGAGCGGCCTGGCACAGTTTTCAGTATCTGCCCAATTTCCCAGAAAACTGCGCTGGTTGACTCATGCATCACAGCACTCGATTCAAGAGCTTCCCGGCCAAATTGCTCTAATCTCAGAGACAAGTCGTGACATTTCCCAAATAGAATAGTTTTAACCCTCTCTAAACTGGAAGGGCACACCGTTTTGCAATGAAATATTTGCTACCACGTATATTTTATCTTACATTAATATGCTTGAAGTGCTGTTCTGTCGCTGAGAACGGCATTTTTTTTTTTTTTTTTTTTCAACAATTACAAATGTAAGACAAAGCAGCAACAACCCCCCGGAGGTCAGTTCGCTGTCACCTCAGACGGAGTAAAAAAATGAACAGGCTTGGCATTATCAGGTCATGCTTGTTTGAATTAAGCGCAGCACATGACAAAACAAACACGCTATGATTCATCATTTATTAACCTTTGCATTCGACGCTTCTTATCGGAATCCCTTTTCATCTGTGTCGAGCGGCCCAGCATCTGGTGAGTGAGACAAAAAAATTTTTTTTTTAAATAAACGTTCCAAGTCCAAAAATAAGTTGGGGGTTTTTTTCACTGGGAATTTAAGCCCCCACCGCGCTCAAACGCCGCTGCCAGACATTAATTTTCTCCTGGCTTACAGCAGCCAATCTGCCTGTTCTCTCTATATTAATGCCACATCCAATAATCGTCCGCGATACGTTGCAACATAATCTCCTGTACGAGTCACTCTAAAATATTGTCTGACGCGCCTGGCTGTGTGTGATAGTGGCCGGGTGCAGCGTGGGCCACAACACTCGGGGCCGAGATGGAGACGAAGGACGTGCCCTTGATGCGCCTGAGAGCCGTGGGGGCGCGGGACTGATACAAAGGGGGTGGATGGATGGATGGATGGATGGGTGGGTGGAGGACTAGGGGCCATGGCTAAGGGTTAATGAGAGTTGAGCAACTGCCGCAACAAAAGAGCCTAAATAGCGCGCCAATCACCAGGGAGCGCTTAAAAAACACGTCGCACGACCTTGGGATGTGGGACCTGTGTGCAATCGATACATGCCGCGGTTTAATTTGTCTGGAATGTGACGGGAAATCTAAGCGCAGGACGCCGCGCAGAAGCCTCGGTCCAAAAAAAAACCCCCCTCCCAGCGAACGCGCGACACTGAGGGGACATTCAAAAAAAAAAAAAAAAACAAGCCTCTTATAAACACTCATTCACTCTATTCTAGTGCGGCTCTTTTCAGAGGCTTTTTTTTTTTCTTTATTCCCGACATGAAATACAGTTCATCTGTTAAGTCTGAGCACCACAAATAAGGGAGGATAAGGAGGGATTTTGTCTCTCCGCTCGAGCATCCGCAGTCATAAGCCTGGATGAGCCCGTATAAATATTACCATGTCTCATATCCGCACTCTCCAGTCGGGGGAAAACACACTGGCAAGGTGCACAGGCGACGTCCCCGATCCAAATCTACCTCGCCGAGCCAATAATTATTCTTCCACCCCAGCAGCCCAGGCCTCCTAAAAATACACTGATAATAATACCCAGTATTGAGACATATCTAAACAAGCGTGACGGGCCTCAGACACAGGTGTACCACATGCATACGGCGTTCAATTATTGATTTGAGATTCAAAACTCGAGAGGTTTATCCACGGATTATTATTAAAAAAAAAAAAAAAAAATTGAACTGTAACTATGAATTTTGCAAAAGGTATATTAAAACAAAATGTTCCAAGAGAATAGAAGCCTTGCCACATTGGCTGATGCACTTGAGGCATGCATGAATACGCTCTGAGTCAATAATTTATTCACGCGCACGCACACACACACACACACACGCGCGCGCACACACACACACACACACACACACACACACACACACAATCACTCACAGAGAGAGAGAGGGGGAGAGAGAAAGAGGGAAAGCGTTCCAGTAGTGCCAAGGCAAAACCTGAGCACAGAAAGTGCTTTGAGGACAAGAGCATATGCTGAGACTGAAGCACCTGACAGCAACGCTCGTGTCGCCGGAGCGGAGTCTCCCCTTTTCCGTTCCTTTGAGGTCGAATTCAAATCGAGACGAGTAAAAGGACATTTGACTGGGTCGGCGCCGTCTCCACTTTGTTTACCTAATTCATATCAGCAGATCGCGGGGCTTTCATCCCTCGCTGAACACTCGCAGTCGTATGCCGTCTTCTCGCCGCCTGACATGTCTCCTCAAGCTTACATAATGCAGATCTGCCCTAATTTCTCACTCTGTGGCAAGGCGGAGATCTTCCAGCAACTAAGAAACCCAACACCAGTGATCTGTCACATACAGTAGATACATCAGAGGCTTTTAATAGCCGCGAATGATATGATGGAACACTTCATCTGTGATTTGGGGGGCGGCGCTCAACAAGAGTGCCAAACATTTAGACCCACGTTTTCCACATAGTTGAAGTCATCCCCAAATGCAGGTTAAAAAAAAAAAAAAAAAAGCATTTTACAAGCGTCATACAATGGAGAAGCCGCACACAGGGCAAAATAAAGGTACTAAAAGCATATCTATTTGTCAAAAAGTTTCATTTCACACTACCCCACACAGTGCTCCCAAACTGTAATTCTTGTACTATGAGAAAATATATTTTCTATGTCAGGTAATTGGATGTTTCCATGGATACTGGGCCCCAGTAAAACCATGTCTGCTCTAAGAATAGAATGCTTGCAAGTGTCTGTCTGCATGCCCGCATGCAAATGTAGCTGTTGTTCACATTGTACAGTTACAGTCAGATCACAGCCCATTACTGCAGCAGTGGTGTTGTCTCAGCGGAATACTGACACAGCAAAAAATAGGCTGTTATGTTTTCCTTTGCTGGAAATCAACAGATAAATTGAAAAAAATAAAAATAAAAATAAAAAAAACATTAAAAAAAGAAAGTCGCTCTTCCTGTATTCCATTTTGCAGTCCGAGGTTGGGTTTGATTTGCAACTGCCCCTCATCCAATTTATATCTATTCAAAGTAATCATTGATAGAAAAACAGGTTGCTAATATTTGAAGCAGGGAAATGTTTATTGGAATTGGCACTCATCATTTATGTGGATTCTAATGAACATTTAGAAGTTTTATTTGTCGTTTAATTTGTAGTAGGACGTTTAGAAGCTGTAGTTTGAGGTCCATGTGTGACCAACGCAACCTGCTTAGAGGTGGTTTGGTCACATAAATCAAGTGTTTAAGCTTAAGTTGATGAAGACTATGGTCTTTACACGGGGAGGACCATGGTCTTTACACGATGAAGACCATGGTCTTTACACGATGAAGACCATGGTCTTTACATGAGGAAGACCATGGTCTTTACAAGATGAAGACCATGGTCTTTACATGAGGAGGACCATGGTCTTTGCACGATGAGGACCATGGTCTTTACATGATGAAGACCATGGTCTTTACATGATGAAGACCATGGTCTTTACAAGATGAAGACCATGGTCTTTACACGATGAAGACCATGGTCTTTGCACGATGAGGACCATGGTCTTTATACGATGAGGACCATGGTTTTTATATGATGAGGACCATGGTTTTTACAAAATAAAGACCAAGACCCTGGTCTTTACAAGATGAAGACCATGGTTTTGCATGGTGACAACCATGGTCTTTACACAATGAAGACCAAGAGCATCATATAAACACTTTACGCGAGGAGGACCACCATCTTTAAAACAATGAAGACCATGGTCTTCACAAAGTGAGGACCACGGTTTACACGATAAGGACCATGGTCTTTATACGATACAGAGACTTCTTCCTGGGCTTTTTCAGGAAGCCTTTCATATTCCACTGCACACTCTTTACACACACTTCATGAACACATGAGGGTTAGAACAAAATCAATTCACATCTTTTATTAATTTGCTCACAGCTAGACAAATTTCTGACCCGTTTGAGACACATTTACTTCACATTTGTCAGTTTGCATCGCCTATTACCAAGTTCCTGCGTGAGCTTTTGCAAAAGAAGAGCAAGTGTTTACACCCAAGAAGTTCAAATGGAAGGTATAGGGTGTTCTATTTACAGTTGTGTTTTATAATAATAATAATAACAATAATAATGCCCATTATTATGTCTCAATAAATGGTCTTCCTTTCTTTCATTGCAAACAAATGTTTGCAATGCATTTTTCATTCTCTAATATTTAGAAACTTCAATGTTAAACAATGCACGTTTGGTAATATTTAATGAAAAAACAGCTTGGAGAAAGCAGAACCTATTCATCACAAATGACACAATGTTGAAAAAAAAAATGGCTGAAATTCTTGATAAATAAAAAGCCAGTGGAAAATGAAACCAAAAGTGAAGTCCCTGTGAAATCGATGTTTTTACACAAAATAAACCAGATAAAAACCTGAAAAACAAAAACATTGGTGCTACTGTCCCATTGAGCTTTACATTTTTCTTTAATCTCTTTTCTGCCGCTTGCTTCAAGTAATTCAGTCCATGGAAATTTCCTTCAATTTCCCAAATATTAGAATGTGAAATCTCGCGACGAGGAACTTCACAAAAGCACCCGTAGTGTTTGATAACACGGTTCATTTTTCTTTTCAACAATTTGAAATCAACAAACTCAAAAAACGACAACCACATCAACCTTAACTCACAAACAGGTTTCAGATCACCATGTCAACCAATAAACTGAGAAGATGGGATAAGTGCATTTTCTTACATATGACTGGGCTTCCCTCCGTACTTGAAAAAGGGAAAGGAAAGGAAAGTAAAGGAAATTCAGCTTTGTTTTTACTTCGGTTATCAACCCTGAAATAGGTTGGACTGCATTATATTTGGGATGAGGCGCCTGGCGCGCTGTAGAAGACACAACAACCTCTCACATGTAACGTACAACAACAACTCAAAGCAGGCATCCAGAGATTGGATTCCTGTGTTGTGCTTTCAAATGTGCTAATTTGGATTTCACAAATAATTGATGTTATTTACAATGCACATCTTTTTGGATTACCCCCAGACAAGCGACCACTGTTCCGAAGAGCGCACAAAACAAAGGAAAATGTTTTTTAAATGCAATGCCTTGAATGCAGGCAGACAAAAAAATTGCAATTAAAAGTGTTTTTGAAAAAAAAAATTCTATATACTGTGAGGGGTCTATGAGTTGTTTTTATATTATAAAATATTTTTAGAAGAATCTGGAGGTGTGTCTGGTGTTTTGTGAACGAGGGATTAAGGGGTTATTAGGAGCTTTATATATATGTATACTATGGATAAAATATCTGGCTATATCAATGCATAGTGCAACAACTTTCTAACACTTAATTTCATTTTAGATGCAGTATGTTCATGTTTACAATTCTTCAAACCTATGGCTATATACACGTTAGAACATGTACATTTCAGAAAGTGACATCATATTGTTGACCAGCAATAGTCAATAGTGCATTTTTGTGCCAAAAAAAAGATGAAAACAAAGAAACAACTGTATTTATACACTGTATAAAAATAAGTAAACATTTAAAATATGCATCACCGGGGCCACAGGCCAGCAGATGTTCAATCAATCATTTATAATCCCCATTCTCTGTAAAATAGGCAGAAAAATACAGACAAATGTTCTCACAGCTGAATTTCTCAAAAGTGCAACAAGCGTACATAATCTGCACGTGCGTGTGGTTAGTTATGGGAGACAGAGGAGCTCCAGCCAAAAGTGGATTTAATGCAGGCTACTCCTTCCTATGGGCTGCTGGGCGCTGCATCCACTCCAGCGCAGAGCGGCAGCATGACCCTGAGCAGCCAGATGACAACGCTAACCTTCAGGATGTGCTCATTGTACGTTGGATAAGCAGCGTCCTAACAGACCGACATCTTCCAAATTGACAAAACTACCGCCCGCATCGCCAACCAGGTCAGACCGCTGCATGGGGTTCAGGGTACAGGGGGAAATTGGTTCATATAAATGTATTTGCTGAATTCACCAGGTTCAAAAATGATGCATAGTTCACGGGTAGTCCGCTTAGCAACAATAGAAAAAAAAAAAGGGGGGGGGCGTGAAAGGTTCATTTTCATTCAGTTCACTGGCATAGAACTCATAATATGTCCCCTGGAAAAGCTCAGGCTCTATTTATTTATATAGACTTTATTTGCAAAGTCGAAACTCAAAGGTGTATTTTATGATGATCATTGATTGCTTTGTTGATGCACTATCTTCTGTCTTTGGAAGAATTGCTATTTACAGTATGTTTCCTGTCAGACACCGTGCGCCTTACGCCCTTTAAGATCCCATCCTGTAAAAGTGGACGACAAAGAAAGTATTTACAAGTATTTTGACCAAACGAGCTTGCAATGGGTCATACTAAGAACGCGTGACGGAAACCAAACCAAAACAAAAAAGAAATATGCACTCATTGTTCGACAATTCCCAGTTATTTTCAACAAAGCCACATAGCGCCACGACCATTTTGGCATCAAGTCGATCAGAACTGCGTGTAAGTCGTGCGTTTCTCGAGAACCTCGAGGTAATCGGGATCGATGTGGAGCTTGGCTTTCAATTCCCAGTACTCGCTCCTGTTGGGCTCAACGTACACAGTACTCGGCGCCGCGCAATACAATATAGTCTGTTGTATTCTCTCTGGGTGCCCGTATTGATGGCGCACGTCAAAGTCAGAGTTGTACTGGTTGGATGAATGGGCGGCGTGCGTGTGCCTGCACGGCAACGTGTTGCTGTAGGCCGCGTGATTGTCCGGCTCCGCCACACCTCTGTAGAAATAGTGATCATCCCGCGGTGGGGAGGAGGGCTTGTTGACGGGCTCGGGAGTGGTGATGCTGTACTCAGAGCTTATGGCGTTACTAGCCGCCTCTTCGTCCGAGGTGGCGGGGAACTGGCCGTTCAAATCATCAAAATCTCTATAACCATCCAGAGCCTTGCTCTCCATCGAGGTGTAGGGGGCGGCCGCGCTGGTGGGCTCCGCAGGGGGCGGGATGTACTCATAGACGTGCCCGGCCGACGTCCTGACTTTGGGGACGGATCCCTTCTTGTAGAGGCCGTATTCCATGTTCAGGGAGCTGATGCACGCGTTCACCGAGTTGTTCTGCTCGTTTTGCGTTTTCTGGTGCCTCTTCTTCATCGCCACGAACAGCCCGGCCGCCACGAACACCGACACGATGAACATGAGGAGGAGGGCGAGAATCAGCACGGATAAGGGAACGGCGTTGTAGTGCATGTCGGAGTCCAGGGATGTTTCTATGGTGATGGTGCTGCCGGGAAAGGATTCTTCCGAGGGCGGGATGACGGAGGCCACTACATCAGAGTTATTGGGGCAGAAATTAGTCGTCTTAATGTATCTCATATCCTCCCCCGCCAGTTTCTTAGGGGAGCCGCAGATGACGTTATTTACGACCGTGCCCGTGCTCAGCTGCTCCAGCCACATCTTCAGGTCCAGGATGGTGCAGGAGCAATCCCAGGGATTCTCAAACAGATCGACCTGCACCAGCACCGTGAGCCGGTCCAGCACGCCCTTGACGGGCACGTTTCGGAGGTGGTTGTTGCGAAGATTCAGCCGGGCCAATGTCAAGCTGTTAAACATTCCCTCCGGTAGCGTTTTCAGAAGGTTATTGTTGAGGAAAAGCAGCTGAAGGTTGGGGACGTGCTGAAAGGTGTCGAAAGCAATTTCTTTAATGACGTTGTATTCTAGGTATAAAAACTGTAGGCTCTCCAAACCGTAAAATATATTGATGGTGAGATGGTCTATCAAATTCCCATTCAGGTACAGCCTGCGTAAGTGTGACAAATCTCCGAAAGCTCTGTCGTGTATGTGAGCTATGCGATTATTACCAAGGTGAAGCAAATCTAATGCGGTCGCCTCAATGAAATCTGATCTGCGCACAACAGGGATGTTATTACCCGTGAGATACATCTTTTTGGGATTGTAAGGTTTGGGGTTTAAGTCAGAGATGCGCTCAATCTTTCTCTCCTGACAGTTGACGTTAAGGCCGAGGTCTGAAATTTGAAGGTTGCAAGTGCAGGCGGTCGGGCAATCCAAAGGCACTGGGGATTTGGTCTGATAGGAAACGATTTGGCCGTAATTCTGGGGTCTATTAGACGGGGCGCGCGAGGTGGGTTTGGACTTGAGTTTTCCCGACTGGCGAGGTCCCTTGGTGGGCCTGGATGAGGATCTCGCGATTCCGGATGAGGTTAAGGAGGCCGTGACTAACGCCGGTGTGGCCCTATAGTATGCATCGGTGCTCAAATGTGGCAGGGGTGGCATCTCATACTCGGCGATGGCTCTCCGAGGACACAGCTCTTGCTTGGAAACCTCGTCCAGATCCCTCCCGTGGAGGCGGAAGGGAAACTCGCAGACCACATCGCCGACCAACGCGGCGTATGATATGCTTTCCAGCCACGTTTTCAGCGCAATCAGCTCACACGAGCAGTTCCACGGGTTCTCCTCCAGCTGCAGCTCCACAACGCTGCCCATGTGCTCCAGGAGACCCGAGTAAGGCAGCACTTTCAGCTGATTCCCCCGCAAGTCCAGGTGAGTCAGCGGGACGAGCTGGAAGATGTTCATCGGCAGCGTGGCTATCAGGTTGTCATTTAGAATCAGGACCTCCAGATGATTCAGCTTGCCGAAGGCGCCGGACTCCACGTGCGAGATGTAATTATAGTCGAGCTGCAGATATTCCAGACTGTCCAGGCCCAGGAAGAACTCCTCTTGCAAGGCGTCGATTTTGTTGTTGTTCAGGTGCAGTCGTTTTAATCCCTGAAGTCCGTTAAACGACCCCGCCTCCACTTCGGATATGTCATTGTTGCCCAGGTGTAATATGGTCAGTCCGTTGTGCTCAGCGAAATCGTTGGCGGACAGCTTTCTCAATAGATTCCCCGTGAGCAGCAGATGATACACGGGGAAGTACACCGGGCTGACGTCGGAGAGACTCGCGATCCCTCTGTTTTCGCATTCCACAGTCAGGATTCCCTCTCTCTCCTCGCAGGCGCACCGCCTTTCACATATCTCTCCGTAGCTGTCGAACATCTGGACGGCACAAATGGACGTTGCACTAAACCAAATAAATGAAATCCAAAGATGCATCTTCTTGTGCTGATGGCAACGAAAACTCGCTGAGGGCCGGTGTGTCGGATTGACTCTGGAAACAAAAAGACATTTGATTTTTAAAGAGAGAGAGAGGGGAGCGAGAGAGAGAGAGAGAGAGAGAGAGAGAGAGAGAGAGAAGAAAACGGGGTCATCTACAATTGCTAGGTCTGGATCGGGACGCAACTCAAAAGTCTCGACAATCAGGAGCCAAACTCAGCGTATAAAGGACAAGTGACAACCGGAATGTCATTCGAGTTGTTTTTTTCATATATAATCAATATTGACGTGGCTTTATATCCATCGTAGCAAAGGTTCTCAACCTTGTTTTTCATATCAAGCAACACTCAGTTTGATCTGTACCGGGCTGCCGACCCCAATCTGAGAATATTTCAATCATGGGACAATGATTTAACTCCCAAACGTTTGTCTTGTACCACAATTAGAGAGATCCAAACGGTCATTATTGTACATTCCTCGAACGACACAGACGTCTCCGAAATTAAATAACGGTCAAGTTAAACTAAATACATTTTTTTTTTTTTTTTTTTTGCCGGTGACCCCCTGGGAACCTCTTGAAGGACCGCTTTGGGGCGCGCACGTTGAGAACCGCTGCACTACAGACTATTATCTACGAACACGTGACGCCATGGAAACATAAAAACAAAAGCAACAAACGGCAACAGAACAGTAAAAAAAAAATTAAAATAAAAGAAAGGCGCGTCCTGCGGACACATTGTTGTCCTGCACGTCGTCTTGTTTTTTCCACCTCCCGGACGTACCTCACGCACGTTGATGGAGACGCACGCTCGCCAGGTGTCGCCGCGTCGCTTTCATTTTAATCCGTCGGAACGTGTCCGACGTGCGGATTCAACGCGAGCAAGCGGCGCCGTCTCGAATGCGCCAGAGAGCGTAGAGGGAACGCTGATCAACCATGTCTGCCGAGCGCCGCGCTGGAGGAGAGGAGCCCAACCTGGCAACTAAGTTGCTTATTCTGTCTCTCCCTCCCCCCCTCTCCCTCTCTCTCTCTCTCTCTAAACCCTCGCTCTCCCTCGCCCATCTCTCTCTCTCTCTCTCTCCCTCCCCCTCCCACTCCCCCCCTTTCTCGCTCTCTCGCTCTCCCCCCTCTCTCTCGCCATCTCTCTCTCTCTCCCCCTCCCACTCCCTCTCTCTGTCCCTCTCTGTCTGCCTGTCTCTCTCTCTCTCTGTCCCTCTCTGCCGGTCTCCCCCCCTCCTCTCTCCCTCCCCCTCCCACTCCCCCCACTCTCTCGCCATCTCTCTCTCTCGCCATCTCTCTCTCTCTCTCTCTCTCTCCCTCCCCCTCCCACTCCCCCCCTTTCTCGCTCTCTCGCTCTCCCCCCTCTCTCTCGCCATCTCTCTCTCTCTCTCCCCCTCCCTCTCTCTGTCCCTCTCTGTCTGCCTGTCTCTCTCTCTCTGTCCCTCTCTGCCGGTCTCTCCCTCCCCCTCCCACTCCCCCCTCTCTCTCGCCATCTCTCTCTCTCTCTCTCTCCCTCCCCCTCCCCCCCTTTCTCGCTCTCTCGCTCTCCCCCCTCTCTCTCTCTCTCTCTCTCCCCCTCCCACTCCCTCTCTCTGTCCCTCTCTGTCTGCCTGTCTCTCTCTCTCTGTCCCTCTCTGCCGGCCTCCCCCCCTCCTCTCCCCCTCCCACTCCCCCCTCTCTCTCGCCATCTCTCTCTCTCTCTCTCTCTCTCTCTCTCCCTCCCCCTCCCACTCCCCCCCTTTCTCGCTCTCTCGCTCTCCCCCCTCTCTCTCGCCATCGCTCTCTCTCTCTCTCCCCCTCCCTCTCTCTGTCCCTCTCTGTCTGCCTGTCTCTCTCTCTCTGTCCCTCTCTGCCGGTCTCTCCCTCCCCCTCCCACTCCCCCCTCTCTCTCGCCATCTCTCTCTCGCCATCTCTCTCTCTCTCTCTCTCTCCCTCCCCCTCCCCCCCTTTCTCGCTCTCTCGCTCTCCCCCCTCTCTCTCTCTCTCTCTCTCTCCCCCTCCCACTCCCTCTCTCTGTCCCTCTCTGTCTGCCTGTCTCTCTCTCTCTCTGTCCCTCTCTGCCGCCCCCCCCCCCCTCCTCTCCCCCTCCCACTCCCCCCTCTCTCTCGCCATCTCTCTCTCTCTCTCTCTCTCTCCCCCCCTCCCACTCCCTGTCTCTGTCCCTCTCGGTCTGCCTGTCTCTCTCTCTCTCTCTCTGTCCCTCTCTGCCGGTCTCTCTCTCTCTCTCTCCCTCCCTCCCTCCCTCCGCCGCAAACACCCGCGGGCGGCGAGCGCTCCCACACACACACAACCGTCCAGGCGCGCTCACGCGCTCACGCACGCACGGACGCACGGACGCACGGACGCGCGTTTTTTTGTAAGTCGAAAGAATGTCAAGTCATTTCACACTGAAATAACAGGAGTGATGAGAAGGATCCGATGACCCGCCTCCCCGCTGTGCGGCTGATCAATAATCCATGACTCCCATCGGTGAATCAGTTGTCATTTATTGCATCATCAGTTACTATCTATTATCATCACTTACTGTTATTCTTATTATTATGAATCAGCTTCCAAAAGTCCACGCTGGGAGAACACATCTGTGGTGTGACTCCACGGGGGTGGGGGGGGGGTGGTTAGGGAAGGTGAAGAAAACTAAATGATGGGTATTTTGTCTCAAGCACGGCGGCGGGGGCCGCGGCGGAGACGGGGGCCGCGGCGGAGACGGGGGCCGTGGCGGAGACGGGGGCCGCGGCGGAGACGGCGCCCCTGCAAGTCGCACGCGGCCCCGGCAGCGTGGCGGCGACGCCGCTATTTTTGGAGCTCTCACCTCCGACAGGCGCTGACCAAGTGGCTGCTCTGATGGACGTCACATGGCGCCGGCATGCTGCCGCCGTGCCGCGCCGGCGCTCTCCCAGGAATTCATCTTGCCGCGGTTTCTGCATTTCAGTAATGGGTGAAGGGAAATTAGTCATGTGTGCACGGTGCATATTTATAGTATTAAGCTTGTTACCCAGTGTGTGCGCGTGTGTGCGTGTCTGTGTGTGATTCTCAACCTTTTATGCACATCGAGGACCACTCGGTTTGGTGAAGAAATCCTCTGTGACCTGAATCTGGGGAGATTTTTTTATTGTTAGATATGATTTAGTCCAAACCTCCAACCTGTCTATATTTAGGGAAATAACAGTTAGACCATGATTAAAACAGTCGGTGTACATTCCCTTATGGTCAACTTTAACTATTAATCATTTTGCTGGGGAACCCCCTGTGACCTCTTGACGTACTCTTGCCGGTCCCCAGACCCCAAGTCGAGAACCACCGCCCTAGTTAGGCACACAACTGGCCAACAATAACCATAAATATATTAGTGATATACGTGATCATATCCACGACCAAGTCACGCTATGACATCAATCTCCCCCGTGGAATGAGTTTCCTCACCTTAATCAGAACCGCGCCGCGGTAGTGGGGGGGGGGGGGCGGTCGGGGTGCTAATCCGATTGTCTTATCGTCTCACTCGGCCACCGTAATTTTTTTGCGTTATTTTTTTGCTCGCGCGCGACTGCCGGTTACCGTCGCGGTCGCCGTGCGCGGCGGGGCCCGCGGCGCCGCGTGACACGGCCCACTGACACGGAGCGAAAGGTAAAGGGAAGACCTGCCACAACCTCCTCGGACGCGGCCACGCGGAAGGATGTCAAGTATCATTGTGCATCACTGTGGGCTCATGTTGCCGTATCCATCATCCTCCCTGCCGCTGCCGCCAGGAGGGTGGGGGTGGCTGGGGGTGGGGTGGGGGGGGGGGCGGGCACATCAGGGACACCGCCTGTGGCACATATTAAAGGCCGTAACGCCCATCTCCAGCTCACATGCGTATCATTTGTATGGTTGCTGTTTTCCCCGCTTTGCCTTCAGAGGCTCAAACGCCGCCTGTCTGCCCCAGCCCATCGTCACAGCGATATTTGTGCATAAATTAGCATTGATTCTTGTTTTATTTTTGCTCCGTCTTGCCGCGTGTAAGCAAAGCGTGCGGCTGCTTTACATCTCATTACTGCATTAACCGCTGTCACAACAAGCGGCTGATTGACAGCGGCTGGTTTGCATTGTTGGCACGTCAGGAGGTATTCCAGGCTGATTCGATCCCCGCCCGGATGTTGATGCCGCAGATGCAGTACGCGCGTGCCTGTGCGCGCGAGCGTGTCTGCGTCTCTGCGTTATGTATGCAGATCTGCCCGGGCAGGTCCGATTTCTCTGAAAATAAACGCACATTCCGAGGAGGCCGGAGGAGACGCAGAGCGGCAATTTTAGGGCATGATTTCAACCTCATTTGATGAGTCTTCAGGTTCTCGCTGACATTGAGCATAATATTTATCAATTGGGGACACTGTGCCCACTCTCTCTCTGCCCCCTCTTCACGCACACATGTGCACGACACACACACACACACGCACAAACACACACACATACAAACACAGGCACGCATGCATGCACACACACACACACACACACACACAAACACACAGACACACACACACACACACACACACACACACACACACACACACACACACGCACACACATAATTAATGACTTATATGAAATATGATGATGAGTCACAATTGCAATGGCAGGAGATTCATAAATGGGCTTGGAGTTGTGCTGCTGTAAATAATGTGCAACGCCTGTGATTTATGTTCCTACAGATGGCATGTTGCACTTTGTCATCTGGATCCAGATGGAGCACACAAGAGCACACTGTGCCGCTGTGCTGCCTGCAACGGCGCGGACAGAGCGGCTCCTTGTTGCACCGTACTGTATATCTCTGCGGATACCGCAGAAAACCCATGACATATAAGATTAGCTTTGATTAATACCATCATTTTAGTGTCGTAGCCGGAAGGCGGAGGAATACGATGGGTGATTTGCGGGCTGTCTTTATTTTGTCCTTGAGTTCCATGATGACCCCCTGACATCTCTACTTAATCATCCACTCTGAAAAGAATAGTACACTATTAGTATATTAGCATACACACTATTAGTACATTAGATTCAGAGAGCAGCGAGAGGGAGCTTCATCACTATTTGCCCTCATTATGGTGGGTTAGATTAGGGAAAGGTTAGATGGTCACCATTACCAACTAGAAGACATCTGCGTATCTGTGTTTTACCAAAACTAATATCCATGACCCGGATCACGTAGTTGGTGTACTCTTAGACCACTGAACTGAGAAGACTGGTTTTTGGGCCCCATGCATCTTACTGGACATGACGGAGGTCTTGACGTGAGACCCACTCACGGTCATGTCTGATATTATTGGCGACGCTTGTGATTGTTTTAACCAGTGTTAACCAGTGGTTCTGTAACAGGTCACTCAATTGTATTTTTTCTTTTTTTTCTTTTCTTTAAATAACATTCGTTTTCTCTCAGATTTCTCTTGCAAAATAGTTTTTAATTTCAATAATAACCTTGTTTTATATATATATATAAAACCAGGTTATTATTGAATTATTGAATTCTACTTTTATGAAGTTTTTAATGTTCAGTTTTTGTTGACAGAGTCGGAAATGTGTAAATTCAGTTATTATTATTATTATTATTATTATTATTATTATTATTATTATTATTATTATTATTATTATTGTTATCATTATTATTATTATTATTGTTATTATTATTACTGTTATAATATGTTAATGACTGAGGTCATAGTTAAATGTGGTGTTGTACTGAACTACATTATATTGAGGTGTTTCTTATTTTTTGTCCTCCCTACTGACATACGTGAGGGGGGCAGAATACTAGAAGCACCTCTGAATATAATGCAGTTCATTACAACACCACCACCAACTATGACCTCGATGCTAAAACATATAATTAAATGGATACCTCTTCGATGACAGCACAAAAAACATTGAACATTATGGGCAACATAAAGAAAAGATTTATGGCTGAACTGGTGTATTAGATTACATTGGGTTGTACAAGTGTACCTAATGAAGTGCATATTGAGTGAGTGTGTGTGTGTGTGTGTGTGTGTGTGTGTGTGTGTGTGTGTGTGTGTGTGTGTGTGTATATATTGTATATATATAAATTGTTTAAATTGGAAAAAAAAAAAAATAAATTGCTGCATTCGACAACTGACGATTCCCTAATTTTTATTAACCCTGCATTTTCTGTTAGGAACTCTAGCGCCATCAGGTGGCACATTTTCGCAGATGCAATAGTGAAAACATTGCCGGTTGAGATGAGTCAGCTTCAGGGCTGTGACCCTGTGTCCAGGGTGAGTTTACCAAGTAACTCATCCGTCTGCCACGTCGGCCTTTTTGTTTGTTCAACGACAAAACCTATGTATTCTTGAGCGAAGAGATCTCTTTCCTGAAATATTTT
This sequence comes from Zeus faber, assembly GCF_960531495.2. Classification (NCBI taxonomy): domain Eukaryota; kingdom Metazoa; phylum Chordata; class Actinopteri; order Zeiformes; family Zeidae; genus Zeus; species Zeus faber. The sequence goes on along the minus strand of NC_137210.1, from coordinate 15,480,072 downwards.
GATACGACGGAAAGAGAGAAGGAAATTATTCTCACGATTAGAAAAAAAAATGAAAACAAGATTTTATTTCTGCATATATGTTTAAGAATTTAATGTACTTTCCCCCCCCCCAGCTAATTTGTTAATGTACAGCAATGCAGCTGTTACAAATACTGAACATTTGGTGGGGTGAAATTTGGATATTTCCTTTGATACAAGATAATAATATAACATGGAGAGTAATCCTCGGGAGGAAATTCGGATGTTCCTGCAGTAGAACAGGGCAAGTAAAATACCTTTTCAAAATAACAATAATGATAATTTAAAAAATAAATAAATAAATAACAATCGGATCAAGTGCATGTACACATCTATCAAACAGAAGTTAACAGGGCGTAGATGCAAACTCTTGAACATTTTATTTTAATACAGAACATCAGTGAAAGTAAATGGTAACATAAATAAGGTATTTGCTTTAATTTCAGCATGCTGGATGGTCAGCGGCCTTTAAGGGACAGTGACAATGATGATGATGATGGATATAGTGATTATTATTATTATCAACATTATACTTGTTGTTGTTGTTGTTGTTGTTGTTAACAATGGATAGCACATTTGTCTGAGTCAGAATGCATGATTACATTCAAAACCTCAAGATGTCACTGCTGACTTACAATGTGCTCTAATCAGAGTACTGCAGTATGGCTCCTACTCCCTGAGCTTTATTTACAGCAATTGTATCAGAGTCGTCATTAACTGAACGATTATTCAGTGGCCCCTTATTTATAGGTGTCACAAAACCCAATAAAACGTATAAGACTGTATACGGTGCATAACTAACAATAAGTGTGTAAACATGCATCATTGTATTGAAGAATCTGCATTGAATAAGCAGTGAATCCAGCGATGGCAGCGGGAAAAAACAAAGTGCTTTCCTGTGATAATGAATGGTTATCGATGGGGAAGAGTTTAAATGAGGAGATGCTGAGGTCAATTGCCCCGTGCCCGTGTCTGCACCGCCAGATAGTTGGAGGCTTTCTTAATTAAATACCACATTCTGCTTATCTACCTGTTGACACGGCGCCCTGCACACTTAACACCCTGGCTGATAGTTCAGATGAATAAACAAACAAGCAACTATCACCAACCTTGCTCATTTGTTGCTCTCAGCGGAATAACAGAAAGTACAGTGCACGTGATACAGCGACTATTGTTATTAGTCATATTTGGTGTATCATATATTCTATGAATTTGCAGTACATTGTGTATTGTCTATGAAAAGTGCGATACAAACAAAGATTTATATTTGATAAAAATATATAATAATAACAATAATAATAATAATAATAATAGTAATAACAAGAACAACAATAATAATCATAATAACAACAAGAACAACACTACTACTACTACTACTCCTACTACACTGCTACGACTACTACTACTACTAATAATAATTATAACAGCAACAACAACAACAATACTACTACTACTACTACTACTACTACTACTACTACAACTATTACAAATAATAATAATAATTATTATTATTATAATAATCATAACAACATCAACAGCAACAACAATAATATTATTAATAACAACAACAGCAACAACAACAATACTACTACTACTACTACTACTACTACTAACACTACTACTATTACTACTACCACTACTACTACTACTACTACTACTACCAATAATAATAATAATCATCATCATCATCATCATCATCATAATTATAACCATAATCATCATTTTAGAATCCTTTTTTAAGTAGATCGTTTTGACTTTTTGTTTTTGGAGCGAATGCACATCTATGAACTTTATACCATTTCATACGCATGAATGTACTTGTGAAAAGCTTCCATCCCGGCCTCCCCTTAAACCTTGAACATTTACGGGTTTTGTTTTTTGTTGTTTGTTTGTTTGTTTGTTTTTTCCCCCCAGACGGACGCTGGCCTGTGGAAAGTGTTCCAGCGGAGAACCGGGAGCTTGATTTTGGCGACGCGTCTTTAGTTCCCCGGAGGCGGCGGGAGCGTCACGCGGGCCTCTCCTCACAGCCGCAGGTCCGCGCCGCGTTGCCACGGCAACGTACACTGTGTCCGCCTCTGCGCGCGTCTCCCGGCCGCGGCTCCGGCGGCGCGTGGCGCCCATAGTAACGATGGAGACCACTTGGAATTGACGTCACACAACGCAGGTCCGTTTCTCCGCGAACGACGCGGACGTGTTGCGTGTGGCCGCGGAGGCACGTGCGTGTTGAAGTCATTTGCGTGGACGAAGACATTTTATTTTTGGGGTTTTTTTGTTTTTTTTGGGGGACGGGGTGGGCTCGGGCGCGCACGCGTGCGCATGCGCGTTCTTCAGTGCCCGCGCCCGCAACACATGGGCGTAGTTTCCGCGAGGAGGAAGGAATTCAGCCCCGAACAATCGCATCACGACGGACGAAGAAAATATTGACTGTTAACTTTTTTTTAATTCTATATATATATACCCCCCCCCCCCCCTCTTTGCATTATTTGGTTCCAATTGATAGTTTCAGTGTCAATGTGAAGACTTAATACTCCGCCCTGGTTCGACGCTGAGCAGGCTAAAGCTGAAAGCGGACCTTCTGACAACAAACCACTCCAGTCATTCAACAAATCGAACGAGAACCTCGCAGCTCACAACGCTGCCCTGTGGCCTTCCGAGGAGTGCATACATGTCCTGTCACTTATAATAATAGGTAGAGAGACGACAGATGCAAAACACATCAAAAGGGTCCAGCTTCCGAATGCCCTTTCAAAATGCAAAACCATATATATATATATAAAGAAGGAAGTAAAGAAACAAAAACGGATCGATCTCACCAGCACGGGGTGTGTAGATGGCGTTTTGGATTAAACCACTTTAAAAAAAAAAATTGAAAAAAAGGGTTTAGGGGCTTAACGGCCAAGGGGCCCCGGAACCAAGCGCAGGGAGGGGTGAACCTAAATGTGGTCCCTCGCTGCTTCAACATGTGTCCGGTGCCGCTCCGGCGTTGTGTCCCTGTTCCGCGCCAGCAGCGATAATTCAACGGCCCCGCCGCCCCCCCCCCCCCCCCCCCGGCCCGGCCCCGCCGCCCTCCATCTCTCCCCTGTGTGAAGGGGTAGTTATGAGGCAGGGGAGCGCGTCCTGCGAGAGCACATAAACAGCATTAGGTATTTCCATCACGTTTATCGGGCCATCCGTCCAAACGGTTTGTGGAGTTGCCTCCATTTTCCAGTTCATATTTGTGCGACCGCGGGCGGTAACACAGAGTAATACCTTTTTTTTTTTTTTTTTTTTTTTGGCAGATACAGGACTCAGACCGTCGCCGCGGCGACGCATTAATGTCTCCACTCAATTAAGCCGAGGAGCGAATGCAATGGAAAGGGTTCTTTCACATGTCTCGGATCCCACTTTATAACTGCCGCGCACGATCAATATTTCAGCTGATTACGCGTGTAGATGCGTCCGGGGCGCCGTCGCGTTTTTGCCGGCGTTTCCTGCGCATAGCGGCTGCGAGGGCGAAAAGTGAGTCCGTACTGGATACTTAATTCAAAGGATGAGAGGATAAGTACTTGCGATCTGCATTTGTGCGTGCGCGCTTGTGTGTGTGTGCGTGTGTGTGTGTGTGTGTGTGTGTGTGTTTTCGTGTGCGTGCGTCTATCGTCGTGTGCACATAAGTGCGTCTATCGCCCTGTGTGCGTGTGAAGAAAGAGAGCGAGAGAGAGAGAGGGGGGGGGTGGGGGGCGTCTAAAATAGCGATAGATTTTCAAATGAACAGACAATCAAACTGTTAAGTCATTTGAAAATTGGTATTCAACAGTGACTCCCTACCTCAATCTTTTAACGCGGAGGGTTTTTTCTCCCCCCCGTACAGGCCGTGACCAGGGCTGCAAAGCGTGCAGGTGAGTATTCAAGCAGAGACATTCATGTAAATGGAATTATTTTCCTCTTAGTTCACTTTTTTTTTTTTTTTACACACCCTTTTCCTCCTCAGCCCATAGACAGCGCAAATATGTATTTACAGATCCCAGTGCACTTTACCTTATCTGATATGCGAGTTGCTGACATTCAGTTCTACCAGCATTCCTCTGATACACAGTAATCTGTCAACATTTCAGAGTAGTACTAGGCCTGGGCGATATTGATGAAATCAAATACCAATATTTTCAGACCTACCTCGATAAAGAACATTTGTATTTATTTATTTATTTATTTATTTTTTACATTTTGGGGATGACAGTGCTTTCAGTCGACATTTCCACACAATAAATTACAAAGCAATTTAACTCAAAATAATGAAGAAATAAAAATGAATAAATGCAATACATTACAAAAATGAGGAACAATCATATCATATTGGATATTATGACCAAGCAGGTAGAGGCATTGAGTAGAACACATTGAAGAGTCTCGGGCAGGGGTCTCAAACTCAACTTACCTGGGGGCCGCTGGAGGTAGAGTCTGGGTGAGGCTGGGCCGCATCAAGTATTCCACAAAGAAAGGGTTTCAAGTATTGCAAAAAAAAGTACAACTTCTTTTCCCTTTCCTATTGCAACACTATGCTGTCTTTATTAGGTCACCGATTACTCTTGTTGAGTCCACCCACTTCCTAAGTCCTCTGTACCTTGCGTTCGATGACATGATATATTTTCCTTCCACTTAGTGTCACTCCGGGAATCACGTTTCATTCAAGTGACTAACGCGTTGGCTAACTTGTCAACAAACACCACCGGAAGCTGTCACGAGCCTGAGCTATGGTAGCCCATAAGTGATTCAAAAAATCGAAAACGCCCAGGGCAACACTCGTCGAAAAGGTGCGTGTGAGAAAAATGCGCGGGCCGCACTAACACTAAACTTTGATGTCAAGTAGGGGGCCACGAGTTTGAGACCCCTGGTCTAGGGAGTTCAGAAAATTGCATAAATTTACTGTCATTCAGGTTTAAAAACACCATTGAACTAGATTGCGATAATACGATCACCGAACCAGACGATATTTCGTCACACATTCGTCACGATATTTTAACAAGATGCCGACACACCGCCCCGTCCTCATTAGCAGCATTACTTCTGTTCTGTTCTGTTTGTTTAGTGTATCTACACTACTCTCCACAGCCAGTGTAACCGCATTCTCCCAAAGGAATCATTACCGCTCCCTCTGATCTGACCGAAACCTAATTTGACCGCGGTAACATCTTCGTCGCCGTCGGAGCTGCTGGAAACTATCACAATCCTCGTTACCTTTTACGCCTCATCCACGCCCAACTTCTCCTGAGCCGGAGGTATGGACGGGGGGGGAGAAAAAAAACGAAGAAAAAAAAGCTGTCGGCGGCCTCCGAGGACCCAAGGACCCAAACACTTAAAATGGCCACACATTCAACATGTTTTAGGCCTGTTTGGGGCGGGGGATTCTGGGAAAACTTCAAAGGATAATGGGGTAATTACTGTACTAACCACCAGAGGGGAACGGGATCGGGAAACAAAGAGAGGAAGAAAAAAAATTGAGAGAAAGAGGGGATAATGGACGCTCAAAAAATAGACAATACACTTAATGGGGCGCAAATTGAATGGCAATACGCATTCTTGGAAACCTCCGATTTGGGATTATTATTATCAGCGTCTGGGCTGCACTCTCCGCCCCCCCGCTTTTTTCTCTGCTGGTTTTGGTTTATTCGGTGGTTATTTGGAGGAGTTTGATGGGGGGTGGTGGGGCGTGGGGCGGGGGTGTCTGGCTCACCCCAGGTAACAGGAAACAGCTGGAGTAAGCAACGCAGCGCCGCTCTAGCACCTCCTTGTGCTGATTAAATTGCAATCGATTTCTGCCAAATGTCAGGAAACACAAGAGTGCCATTTAGTGTGTCAGAGGAGAGCTGGCGGGGAGGGTGTGTGTGTGTGTGTGTGTGTGTGTGTATGTGTGTGTGTGTGTGCGCGCGCGCGCACGTTTGTATTATCAGTCATGTGTCGAACCCAGTGAGGAAAATGACAGCGTGGTGCCGTGAGTTTAATATGCATCCACGCTCAGGGGAGAGGCCAACACTCAATATGTTTCTTTGGAAGTGGAAGAGTTTTCTGATCCGCTGCAAGGAAAAATCATTTGTATGTGTTTTCAAAATGTGGATTTACTGTCAACAGGCTTTACAATAGCTTGGACGACGGCGGCGACGGCGGCGGCGGCGGCGGCGAGTGCTTCAAGGGAAACAAACACACAAACAATGAGTTGAGCACACAGCGCCCAGAACCAGGCCAGCGCAGAGAATCACAATCAATCACAATCTGAATCTGCTTATTTATTCTGCCAAGTACATTTTCATATACAAGGAAATTTTCACGGAGAGGATGGGTGCGTTTCTCTAACGAAAATTAGCATTAAGAAGTCGGTATGAATAATACTAAAATTTTCCAAATTAATGTATTAATTCCAAAATATAATGAATTAAAAATGTCCAAATAAACAGAAACAGCCCCCCCCCCCCAAAAGAAACAACCAGAAACATACAAAATATACAGCATATACACATACAACGATTCTAAGCACAGCATAAATCATTGGTATAGGTATATAAGGTATAAATTATGTACTTCGTAAATTATTGTGAAATTATATCGCTGATTAATGATGTTTTTGGTTAATAAATAACAGCACAACGGCCACTTTTTTTGATCAAAATTCTTTGCAGCTTGTTCCAGCCCTCAAATGAATTAAAAATACACCTGCATAGTAATAATGCTCTTCAACTGCAATTTCCTGTTTGTTATGTGAGGGAGCGATATGCATATGTATCACTCCCACAACATGAAACCATTTAGAAAGAAAAAACAAAAACACCTAAAAATGCCCGCGTTGCATAGAAACCATAAACATAAGCGATAATTAATGGAAATAATCGACCAAAAAACCCAAACAAACAGAAGGGGAGCGGGGGCAGCGGTTCCCGGGCGGCCGCCCTGCTCTGTTTGGGGTTTTCCGAACACCTGAGATGATTACTCTTTTTGGGGATTTACTGAATGAGTGAATGGGGTGGGGGTGGAGGGGTGGAGCGGGGGCATTAATCAAAGCCCGCCCCTGGTCCACAGAGGGGGAAAACATATCTGCAAGCGTCTCATTTCAGCTTGGGAGATTTCTGGCAAAAGCTATAAAACGTGGCGTCATAAGTGACTGGCCTGACTCCAAAGCCATTAATGACACCATAATTGAACTCCCATTGATGGAATCACCCGGGACTCTCGAAAAAAAAACCTTGTGTCCTCGTTCCGGCCAGCCCAAGGTCACTTGGCCGCGGGATTTTGATATTGACGTTCGGTTATTCAGCTCCGTCGTCCGGTGTGGTGTAGCCCTGGCTTTTAAATACCCGACGATAAGAAGGCACGAGTCGTTCCGAGGCGGACTGTTCTGCTGACGCGGGGATAAATAAAAGAAAGTTCTTCGACTCGACTCGTTGTGTCTGAGCCTCCTCATGCGCCCTGTCAACAAACAGAGCTCCAAAAAAAAAAACCCCCCTCTGAAGTGGTCACAGCTGAGCTGCAACCAAATGGAGGCTTCTCACTGTGTGGTGTTGGGAGCGGAAACGCTGCCCAGAAATGTTTTCTTTTTTGTTTTTGTTTTTTACGACACATACGACATTAGACACCTACAAATGGGAGTCTTCGTCTAAGTCTAAATATTCTAAACCAAATTAGTTTTATTAATATTAATTAATAATTGTAGGCCCCACCATTCAACACCATTCAACTACAGCATGGCAACAACATTATTCTCTGGGATTGCTGGTTCAACAGCCAATTCCTTTATTCACAGAAATCTTTGCCGGATGTGGCAACAGTAACCATGGAGAATTGTAAAAAAAAAAAAAAAAACCCTAAGTATTTCAAAAGAGGTCGATTCCACAATGGAAAAGAGGCGTGGCCAAAGGTCACAAAGCCCCCCCCCCCCCCCCCCAAAAAAATGAAATAATTTTTCCTTGTGTTAAGGTATTCATGGTCGAAGTGCTCACCTGGGGGTGTTTTTCAGGACTACGCACACACACACACCCAAACACACCCAGACACGCACACAGACACACACACGCGCGCGCGCGCGCGCACACACACACACACACACACACACATACACACAGACACACACACACACACACACACACACAAGGTTGAGAGCCACTGCTCTAAGTGCAAATGAGGCAGAATTTATCTAACGGTTCGACCTGGCTGTGGAATAGTGGCCAAAGGTTTTGAGTAAGGAATTATATTAAAAAAAATATATATATATATATATATATATATATATATATATATATATATATATATATATAAATTCAGCTTCAGAGACCAAACTGCAGATCTTAATGAGCTGTGAAACAAAATAAAACAATTTTCAATTCAACTGCCCCCACAAACTGTAGGCCAACAGCAGTAAAATCATTCTTTTGTTCTCTGTTTGGCATGTTTTTTGTTTTTCGGGGTTAGATACTGAGTTGAAGGCTCTGGAGGGATTGGAACCTGCGCTCTCAGAGAGTGTTTGCAAGTGGAAATGTCGGGGCCACTAAAGCAAGCTAATATAGACTGGGGACGCAGGTCATTTTAGCCTGGAAGCCCATTACGGCGCTGTTTGGCTTCTGACACGGTGCCGCCGGACAGGTCAGTAAACAAACCCTGGGAATTGAAATTGAGTCAACAGACAGCGTCGTTCTCACCTTCCGGCACAGAAGAATTTAGAATTATTATGGCAGGACTTTACATTTGGACAGATCTATCGATCTATCTATCTATATATCTATCTATCTGTCTATCTGTCTGTCTGTTGGCCCGTCTGTCTGTCTGTCTGTCTGTCTGTCTGTCTGTCTGTCTATCTATCTATCTATTTGACAGCGCTTAAAGGTGTGTCTGTACAGAATGGGGACGTGATGTTTCTAAATCCGTACTTATTGATATTTGGGAGCCGTTCAGTCCTTGTCACTACAGTCAGTGTTGTTTTGAAAATTCTGGACCGCGGCGTGAAGCTTTGTTAGGAATGTGTCCAGTGTTTGTCTGGGATCCAGTGAGACTGTCAAACCAAACTGAGGGATCGACGGACGGAGACCGATCACACACACAGTGCCCCCCCCCCCCCCCCCGGCTATTTTTATTTTGGCTATTTTATTAAAGTAAAAAATCGAAATAAAAGATTAAAATAAATAAATAGCTATTTTCTTTTTTTCAGACTGTTAAGCTGTTTTTTTTTGTATTTTTTTTTATGCTAATTGCCTGCACAGAAATGCACCAATCTTCACCTCAACAACTTCCTTGTACAGTATATCAAAATGTACTTGGTCAACATTAGAGACATTAATATAGAGTAGTAATATACACTGCTGACACACTGGAGGAGGGTGATGATGATGGAAGGACGTGATGAAGATCAGATTAAATTGAGGTTGTTTGGGTGACTGAGTCCTCGCTGCGTTAACACCTGGCTTTTATGGCTCTATCTGCTCTCCCATCACAATCAGATCGCCCGGCGTGCATGTGAATGTGCATGTGCGTGGTATAAATGGACGGCCCCCGCGCTGGATGTCCCCGGGGCCCAGTTTGTGGTTTTTACTGGCAAACGGCTCTGCAGCAGAGTGGTAACACGCAAAATAGGGTCTGAGTACAACCTGCCTCAGCAAAAACAACAAAACATAACTAGATAAAGTAATTGGACTTGGGATAATTGATGCGTTTCTTCATTCATTCCTGGTGCGTTCTAAGCATCCCACTGACTCTCAGCGATCACAGTTCAAACTATTAGCAAACAAGGTTACTCCTAATGGTGATAGTGATAAGCAATACAGAGACAATAGACAGTATATCAGCAATACACTGTATACTCAAATGCACTATAGTAGGGTAGATTTACTGTGAAAATTCCACAAACAGACTTGAACTTTAGGGAAATTATAGAGAAAATTATGTTATCACTATAATATCAATATATGTTTCTCTATAGTCCTTATATTGCATTAAAACCAACAATAATATACATACAATAAACAACATATCAGCATTATATATAGTTTTACTATGAGATAGTGAAAAATAGCATAGAAAGACTTACTAGACAATTATATATAGTCCCTATAAGCATATTTGGAAAAAGAAAACAATGACAATAGACAGTATATTAGAAATATATGCTGAAATGCACTCTAATAAAGTAGATTGAATGTGAAAGTACCACAGAAAGAGAAGAGATGGTATTACTGTGGTGTTACTAACTGGTTGATATGTCTTTTTCAAATATACTGTGGGGAAATTATGGAGAATATGATCATGTTATCACTATTATATCACCATAGTATTCTCTATAGGCCCTATAGTGCATTTGAGGGGAAAAAACAATCAGCAATACATTGACAATGGACAGGATACCAGCAATATATTGTCACGGGTCAACTTGGGACGAAGGCAGAACCCAAATGCAGACACAGAGACGAAGGCAAGGTAAGGTAACAATGACTAGTAACGAGTAACTTTCAGAGGGTACTACTCAAAGGGGCGTTTAACGTCAAATGTAGAAGTAATGACGAACAAGCAATAACACACACTAAGGGCAGGGAATAAATACACATCGAAGGGATTACAAATTGTCAAAAGTTGGGTGGCACAGGAACCAGGGACATAGGAAAGAGTCATCCACCGAAGCAAAGACGAGCTGCAAGAAAAGACCAGAGGGATAAAATGACAAGCAAAAGAAGGGGTCTATGATCGAACCATGACGAGGGGGCCCGGTTAAGCCACGGTCAGCAGGTGACAGCGCTGCCGTCGTCCACCGGTGGTTGGTCCAATCAGTACCGTTGGATGACCGCTGCTCCCACACGGGGATGACCCAGGTGCGTGTTCTGCTCACCAGCAGAGTGATGAGGTAGGTGATAGGGGTGCAGCCGTCGGGAGGGAAGAAGGCTGGAGCTCAAAAAACAGGGAGTACTGAGCTAGGAATGCTCTACAGGTGTCCGGATCCCCATTGTACCGTGCAGCAGGAGGGAGGTGAGGTTCCCGGACAGGGTTGATGGCAGCTGTTGGTGGAGTCGCCTCTCCAGCTGGCGAGGCCAGCTCCGTAGAGAGCGACTGCATGACGGTCCTGAGCTGCTGCAGGTCTTGGTCGTGCCTGCCAATGGTGGCCCCCTGTGCGCGGATGGTGCTACGAATCTGGTCTGTGTCTGCTGGGTCCATTACTGCCTAGTTTGCACTGTCCCTGGTCAATTTGGGATGATGGTAGAACCCTGATGCAGACACGGCGACTAAGGCAAGGATAGGTCACACTGTTGCACAGTAACTTTACATGGAGTACAACGGGAAACTGTGCATACAAAGAACTTTCAGATGGTACTACTCAAAGGGGCCAGGTAACATCAAACATAGAAGGACTGACGAACTAGCAGCAACACACACTGAGGGCAGGGAATAAATACACATGGGGGCGATTATAAATTGAAGTAAACAGCTGGGTGGCACAGGAACCAGGGAGACAGGAGGGAGACATCCACAGAACCAAAGACGAACTGCAAGAAAAGACCAGAGGGAGATGACAAGCAAAACAAGAGGTCTATCATCAAACCTCAGAATATATATTGAAATGCATTATAGTATAGTAGATATAATAAGAAAATACCATAGAAAGACTTAAAATACTGTGGTGGTTCTAATGGGTTTCTTCGAGGTATAGGCAAATTATAAAGAATATGTTATCACTATTTTATTACTTTAAAAGTTCTATATAATCCCTGGAGTGCATGAACAAAAATCAAACAAAATTCATTTAGACCCTGAAAACTAGTCTGTGTTTCTGGCGATAAAACTAAAGTAGCCTGTCCTGCTGGCTATGAGAAGACCTTTAAAAAGGCCGTGTGCTTTCAAATGTTGTTACTCAGACTCTTCAGGATGAATTTAATATCCGCTTGAGCGAAAATATTAATTGCACCTCGGTCAGAGTTAGTCTGCAAATGGAGTTCAAGTTCTGAACCTGCAAAAAACTTTATTCATTCTTAATTAATTCTTAAGAACTGCTGCAATAACTCTGTCCTGTAGACCATCTGTGGGATGACAAGGGCATCGTTTTTTTGTAAAACAGAACCACCACTAATCTCCCTCTTTGGAGAATTATTTTACCATTTTTGGGTCTATAAACAACTAATCGCTACTCCGAGAGGGGAGACTCACAACGGGTGAAACAAATATACATAGAACCAAACAACAACATGTTCATGGAAAAACATAAACCACAGGACTAAGCGCCACGGACGTCCCCCCAGGTGCCGGGCACCCACCCAACTGCAGAGCTCCGGTGAGACCAGGGGGGCCCCCACATGCCCCAAAACACCACGACATTGCCCTGACTTAGGAAGACTCAGGTATTAATGGATGGAGTTATGTCAGTGATATACTGTAAGTAGCCCATATTTCATAAAATGAATCAACCTTGTTTTTGGGTATTGCCAATAGTTTATCCATTGAGATGTATTCTATTATTAAATGTAACCGTTGGGATGTGGTGAGATTATCTCTGTTTTTCCAATTGAGTGATATTATTTTCTTGGCCATCGTTAAGCGATCAAAATGAGTTGGTGGTGTTTGGGTGTTGGCTCAACTGAGGAGAGGTCACAGAGGAGACATATAGGCCGGGAGAATGGAATGCTTTGACCTAGAAGGGTTGATAGCTTCTTGGTGATGTTGGTCCAGAATGTTTGGATAGGTGAGCAGAGCTGGATGGCATGAAAGTACGTCTGGTATTACGGGAATAGTGGGAACAAACATCTTTATCCACAAAACCCATTTTGAACATTTTGTGTTGGGTGTTATGAGCTCTGTGCAGAATCTTATATTGGATGAGTTGCATTTTGGAATTGAAAGGTGCAAATAAGCTTCCACAGGTTGATATCGGTGGAAACAGCAAGGTCCTATTCCATGGTAGGTAAAGATAAATTGTCATCTGTTTTTAATAAAAGTTTGTATATTCTGGAAAAGGGATTTTTTTGAAAGACTGATATACTGTAAGTAAGATGTTCAATCGTCTGAGGTGGTTGTACGTTGTTGTTCGTCAATTTGATTTGAACTTTTAGAGACTGCTGTAGTTGAAGGAACTGAAGAAATCTGTGGCCACCAATATTATGCCTTTGGGTTAAGGTTGGGAAGGATATAAGCAAATTGCTTTCAAAAATGTGTTCCAGATGAGTAATTCCTTTTCTTTTCCAAGACCTGAAGATTACTGGTCTGTTTTTAACCAGAAAATCTAGGTTGTGCCAGATTGGAGTGATTTTTTTTGGAGATAAGAGTGTAACCACTCAGTTTGTTGAAACTCCACCATGCTGACAGAGTAGAGGCGATGAATGTGTTTTTAAAGAAATCATGTTTCTTTATAGATTCAGTAAGAAATGGGAGGTCAGATATTAATTCCTCCTGACATTCTGTTTGTTGAATGTCTCGCCATCCATGGCCCAATTGATGCTCTGGTTTTAACCATTTAATTATAAATGGTTCGCTAAATAGTAGTATCTGAAGTTTGGGGCTGCTAGGCCTCCACAGTCTTAGTTTTTTGATGTTGATAGTTTATTTATCGGTTTCTTGTATTTACAATAGAATTTCTTCATTATTGAGTCTAGAGTATTAAACCGATTTTCTGTTGGTTGGGCTGGGGTCATTGAAAATATATTGTTTATTTTTGGCAGTATATTCGTTTTCACTGCTGCTATCCTACCAAATTAGTGAGATGGGTAGGTTGTTCCATCGAGTGAGGTCTTTGTCAATTGATTTGAGCCATGGAGTAAAGTTAAGGGTAAACAAATCTGACAGATTGGTGGAGATATCAATACCAAGGCATCTAATATTGCCCGTTGTGATGATTAAGGAAAGTTTCCGTGGTTTTAGTCCAGTTTAGTGAATAGTCTGAGATTAGATTAGAGTCTGAAATTTAGATATAAGATTGAACACTTCCGGTAGGGAGGAAATTGGGTTCTGTAAATACGGAAAAATATTGTCTGCATACAAACTGATTTTGTGAATAGAGAGGGGGGGTTCAATAAAGCGAGGGGTTCAATGAAGAAGGCGAATAGCAAAGGGGAGAGCGGACATCCTTGTCTTATGCCACGTTGTAAAGTGAAACGCTGTGAAGTGTAACCATTGGTGATGACAGAAGCAGATGTTGAGTTGTACAGAGTTCTGATCCATTGGATGAGTAACTCTCCAATTTTGACTTTGGAGAGTCTCCAAAGTCAAATTTGTTGAGAGTGGAAAAGAGATATGTCCAATTAACTGTCAAATGCTTTTTTGGCATCTAAAGAAGCAATACCAGTGTTAAAGTTGTTCCTTTAAGGTATACTGATCTGACTGAATTAACAGCACATGTTGCTGGATGAGTGTCTGCCTTTGACAAAGCCTGTTTTGTCTGGGTGAATTATAAATGGAATCACTTTTTCAATTCTGTTGGTTAGTGTTTTTCTAATAATCTTTAAATCGCAATTAATTAGGCTTATGGGTCTATAACCGGAGGTGAGGGTTGGGTCCTTATTGGGTTTGAGCAAAACCGAAATGAGAGCTGTACTCATATGCGGAGGCATGGTGGAGGTTGACTTAATCTCTGTAACCATTCTGATGAATAATGGGGATATAAGTTGAGCGAAAATATTATTACTGATGACGGCGCCCGACCCCCCATGATGCCTGTTTTCCCGTCAATTTACTCCCATGTACACACAGACACGTTAAAATGCATTAATTCCACTGAAATAACTAAACAATCAAAGAAACAGCAGAGGAACTGAATGACTGTGAAAATTGGAACTGAATGAGTCATCAAGATTGGTTCCATATTTGAGACCACCACTGAAAAAAAACTTAAATGAGTATAACATTAATTCTTCTTTATGATTCTGATAATAGAAGGAACATTTTCAACAATAATATAATCAATAATTTAAAACAAATTGCCGTGTCATTACTTATGATGTACTATTGAATTAAAGTTAATTATGAAATCATTTAAATTTATTTTCTATTCTAATTCACCTTAGATAATCATGCATTTAATTTACAACACAACGTACACCAAACAAATGCTTTCCATAAACAGTTGTCAAATAACTGTAGTAATGCATTATATTTATAACACTCCTTCCACTAAAACAAATATTAATGTGCTACAATGAAAAAAAAGCATATTAAGTACAGAAAAGGCTCTTCTTGTTCCAGCGAGGGAAAATAAGCACACTCTTGTAATAAGCAAAACATAAAGAGTAATGAGGAATGTCCTGAGCAATAAAACTTTACCAATCACATCCTGAAGTTGAGGGTTAAATATGGCTCGCTTTAAAATGTTTACTTCCTGAGTAATGGAGAGAATATAACACTAGCGTCCTCCTCCTCCTCCTCCTCCTCAAGTGGCCGTCTCTCCCGAGACGCCGCTCTTCAAGCTGAGAAACACACAAACAAGCCCCATTCAACCAGCACCAAGCACAATATTCTGTCAAAAAATGTGTAAGTGGAGTTTGAAATGCTCCAGGTCCGTTTTTCTACCCTGCCCTCGCCCTTCTCTCCCTGTCTCACTCTACCGCTTTTTTTTCCCTATTCTTTGACCGCAACTTGGATATTCCATCTTATCGGTGGAGGCGGAAAAAAAAAAAATCACTTAAAAGGAGGCCGCATTTCAGAGCGGCGACGTCTCAGCGTGTGACAAAGAGCGCTTGCACTTTTTACTCTATGCAGAAATTGGCCCACTTTGTCTCTTGAAAAACGTGTAAAAATATTCTCGCCCAATTTTAAGGGAAGGAAAGTGTGTCATGACCCAGTAACACAGACGAAACCCATATGGGGACCTGAGAAGTCTTCAGTTTTTGTGACGTTCCTTGGTGTTAAATAGTGGCCAAGAGTGGCAGATTGGTGTATGTTTGAACTCCTCCCGTTGGGGGAATGGCACAAGAATCCGATTTCTGACAAGCACTCGAAATGGATTTTATAGTCTGGGGGTTTTTTTTTCGGGGTCAATAAAAGTGGTGTTAATTCCCGTGAGTGGGAATAAAAGCTAAATGCAGGCGGCAGTATTTTCTCAGTATTTAGCTTAAACCTGTTTGCCTGTGTCCGCCAGAGGAAAGTCCATTGAGAATCTGTAGCCTACTTGCTTTTCACTTGGAATTTAAAATAACAAATCACTTCAAATAGCAATTAGTGGAGCGAATAAAGAGTGTTTGGATATTCCCTTTGTATGTTCTGCTTTAACAATACATTTGGTTTATTGACTTACCTGGTTTATTTTTTTTTCTTGTTATCTACCAGTTTAATTTAGAAAAGTGTACCAAAAATAAGGACGTAAAATATCAAATATTTATCAATATCAAATCAATATCTTAAGTACATTCTTTTGTCATATAAAGAAATATAATACACCTTTGTGCAACAGCGTATAGTATTAAAGAGGACTTCCAATTAATAATTTCCATATAATTAAATTGGAAAATAACTTTGATGACAGAGATGTACAGTATGCTAAACAGGGATCTAGAATGGAATGAAATCAAAATGTTGAATTCAATTCCAGGTAAGAAATAATAAATATAAATACTTTGTGGTGGTCATTATAAGTGGGGAAAAAAAACTTAATTAAGATGAAAGAACTGTATCGATAATTCCTTTTATAATGTCATAGATGTCTTAGTCAGAGCTGAACTTAAAGTAATGTTGAGAATTCCTTCTCGCTAGAATCCTCCATTGAATCTTGATGACATTTATTTTCGCTGTAAGCTGGTGCCTTCTTTGAACAGTGTGAAGTTTATTTCTAATACATACAAAAATGACTTGCCACGATCCAAAACAAGAAAGATTCCTTCCACACTTCAGCGGCGTCCTAAAAACGCGCCAAACCCGCTTCACACCTAAAAAGTGAAACGACGAGCGCAAACCGGCAGTGTATCCATTCCTGCCCGAGAAAGCTGTGACGCACTGCGGTGCTGAATGTTCACGCCGCCGCGATGCGTTCAAAATGTTCATATCATGCAACAAGTTTCGGTCCGACAGTACGACCGGAGGTGACGTCGGTCGAGTTTTTTACCGGAACCGGGCGAAAAATGAAAGTAAAAAGAAGTGAATAAGTCACGTGTTTCGAAATAATGACGTTGTTGAAATGAACGTGTATTTTTTATTTTATTTTTTTCGCACTTTGCAAACACTCTATAAAGGGAGTTTCTGACTCTCTTTCGTGGAACATGGTGAATGTCCAGGCGAGCAAACCGCCACGCCGTCGTTCCGGAAGAATCCAGTTCTCCCGTTTTTCCCCCGACACGTCACGCGACGCCAAACCCAGACGCAGTTCATCCGACGACCGCTAGGGGAGCGGGACGACTTCATTAATAATAAAGAAAAATTCAAAAAGCATGAACAACGTAAACGCCGGCGCCCCACCGCGGCGGCGGCGCCCGGAGGCGTCTCCGAGCGGAAGTGCGAGCGGAAAGCGCACTCCCAATATTGTTTTTCGTTGTCGTGTTGACTCTTTCCTTCCCCACCCCCACCCCCACCCCCACCACCGGCGGTTCTCAGCCGAGTGGAACCATCTCCCGCGGCACTCGGGCGGAGGTGGGAGACGCGCTCTTTAATCGGCTGTGTTATTGAATTATCGAATTAAAAGCTTAAGTACTCGGGGTGAGCGTGTCAATTTTTCACAACTGAACGGTACGCTGCTCATTCCATTTTCATCTGAATGGATCATTTGTGTATGTAAAATGTCGGAAGAATGGCGGTATTACACAGATCAGTTTCATTGTCTGTAATTCCCTTTCACTGTGGAACGTAATCATTCTCGCAGACGAGTCACATTCATCCTCCGGTCCCTAATCTGCATTCAGTCGCCCCCCCCCCGCCCGCCCACCCTCCCACGACCAACAACATTCAACACTTTATTTTTCGGTTACGCGAGCCACTACTGTAGCGCCGCGTTAATTAGGAAAAAGGGTTTTGCTTCAAAGCAAACATTTTGCGTAATTGGAGCTGAAGTGGGAGTTTAACCTGCTTCTCATCGCTGCAGAGACGTACTGTACGACGTCGTCGGCTGTTCCGGGGGGGGGGGGGGGGGGGGGGGGGAGTGTTCGTAGCCCCCCTCCTCCTGCTTGACATTCCGCTCACCTGCTCCCATCCCCGAAAAAGTCTGGGACTGATAGGCCTACGGGAGAAAATGATGCGACGCTGGTGTCTCTGTGTTTCAGTGGGACGGGCGCCGCTGCTGTGACCCACGCAATCCCCCACCCTCACTCTCTCTCTCTCCCCCCCTCCCTCTCAAAGAGTATTTCAACTTATGCAGATGAGCTCATCAGAGCCGCCTGCTGAGATGAGACATCTAGGTCTGGAATTGTGTCAATATCGGCAGCAAAAACAAATGCAAATCAAAATCCAAATTAATGTGTTTTCTCCCCCGAGGAGCGAACGCGGGAACGGGCGGGGAGTCGTACTTATAGCGCGGGCTCTCAGAAGATGACAGGAGTCTCTTATCCGCAGCACGCGGCAAAAAAAAAACAACACAAGGGCCCCCTCTCTCTCTTCTCTCTCTCTCTCTCTCTCCCTCCCTCTCCCTCCCTCTCTCTCTCTCAAAAAAAAGAAAAAGACGCTCCGCTGTGGGAACGGTACAAAAAGTCGCGGTCTCCAGGTAGAGACGCGCCAACGGAAATAGCACGGGTAGCTCAAATATATTTTACAACAATTCAACCAGACAAAAAAATATCTCCGACGCCGTACCCGCTCATCTGTTGTGGTAAAACATGCAAATGAGATGAAATGTTTATCCCTTCTATGCGTTTTATTTTTTTGTTGTTTTTTTTCTCCGTCAAACTGGCCAGCCCAGGACTAATGTGACCCGAGCAGCACGCACAGCCGTGTTTGGGTGGCGTCTCGGCTCTCGGAGAGGGAAATAACAGCCCCATGCTTAGCCTACGCTTCGCAGAAACAAACCTGCGGGCGGACGGCGGCGGAGCTTTTTTTTTTTTTATTACGTCTACGACTGCTGAATAAGATGATGGAGCGGGCGCATCTGCACCGAGAGACCCAGAAAACCTTGGATGGCTACTTTTTTTGAAGGCTGCAAATGCATCTCTCCGTGGCTCAGAAAACCGCATTTATATTTATCGCGTTGCATTATCCTCCACATCTTCATTTGTTCTCTTTCTATATGAACATCAATGCTTTGATTCTTTCGTTCGTAACCTTGCGAGAGCCCCAAATGTTCAATTTGTAATTGCAATTTGTTCCTCGCGTTCTTTTAGGCAAGGGGAGCCGTGTCAGGTTCACGCTCAATCACGGAAAAACAACGTCTTTCAGCCGACACCGCCGCTTAGTTCATTTTAAGTTTTAAAATATCCTAAAAAAACAAACAAAAAAAAAACAAAAACAAAAGGGGGGAGCGGAAAATATTTCATCCAATATTTGTCTGAAGCACTCGGGGTGGGTGCCGGGTGAAGGCAACTCATCGCCAATTTTCTGGTTGTTATTTTGTTGGAGAGTCTTTTTTTAGTTTGTTGTTTTGATGTTATTTTGCAAAACAGGGGAAAATATTGTTATTTTTGAAGACAGAGAGATGCCGTTGTGGTAACATGATAACACGACAGCCTTAGTAGAAAAAACCCCCCCAAAAAAACAAAAAAAAAAAACAGCATTCCATACACACCAACGAGATGTGAATACAAATTTAATAAAATACACAACAAGTACAGTAGCCCACATTCACGTGTAAGCTCAGCTTATTTGCACATAAACTGCAGAGGACAACACAAAAATTACAAATACATTCTTTAAAAAAATGTTTTTTTTTGTTTCTCGTTTTTTTTTGTTTGTTTTGTTTCGTTTTTGACCAGGGACCTCGAATGTTGTTGTTTTTTTTTGTTTGTTTGTTTTTTTTTTTTTGCTTTGTTTTATGAAAAAGGACGTTCCCTGTTGCACCACCATTTATAGTTCATAAGACACTTCACTTTCGTATTTGATGTCACTGATATGTATTTCAGTTGCCTGCGATATCCAAAGAGATGTTTCTTAAACACTGAGTGGAGACAAAAAAGCATCACCGTTACAAAAGCGGGACAGGACTCAATAGCTCAACAGTAGCAATTTGCTTTCAACAGCCTCACGAAATTGGAGCTTGAAATGTGTAAAATACAGACATCGAAATTGACAGGTACAGTACACCATGGAAACACTTTGTTCTGATAAGCGATGATGTTTTTCCTCCCAAACACCACCCCCCCCCCCCCCCCGCCCCCCCATACCTTCACAGTAGTCAAAGACACAGTTATTTCACCTTAACACAACGAAGCCACAAACTCAAAAACGTAAAAATAAAAAAGAGAGAGAAAAGAAAAAACACACACAAACAAAGCGGGATGGTTTTTGGTTATACAATGCGTGTCTGGGGTCACGATCAATAGATCAACGCCTCTCGGTCATTTATTTACGTTTTTTTCATTCATTTATCCGCGATGTCGTGGTGGTGGTTATCGCGCCGCACCGCGGTGGGCGGACGCAGGAAACGGGCGGGCGGCCGTGTTTTTTCATTTTATTTTATTTTTTTTCGGAGGGGGGACACCGACTAGGTCAGTTCCCGGAGTCTCGGGGGTCGAGGGCTCCGCACTCCTGGCTGATGACAGAGCTGTGGATCAGGGATTTGGGCCTCAGCTCGCAGCCCAGGCAGCCCGGCTCCTCCAGCTCCGTGTGCGGCGGCGAGCACTGGCCGTCCGGGGGGCCGTAGGCACTGCTGTCCGAACCCGCGTTGAACGCCCGCTCCCTGTCGTCCTTGGACGCCGCCGCCGGGGCCGGGTCGGGGTGGAAGTCCGTTTGGGTGTAGCCGGACGCCTTGCTGGGGCTGTCGGGCGCCGACGGAGGGGGAGGGCGACACTCCTGCGGTGGCGGCGGGCTCAGCGCGCGCTGGGATTTTAGGTAGGGTTTGACGTTGGCCACCAGGATGGTGCTGTCCCGCTGCTGCTCCTTCCCGAACGTGCTGAGGGTTTTCCTCCTGATGGTGCCGTAAATCTCCGCCTCCGCCACCGTCCCCGTGCTCCCCGTGGTCTCCATCCCCACGGGGATGAAGAGGTTGGTGCGGTTGTCGGCGCCGTCCGCCGCCTGGCCCCCGAGCCGCAGCTTGGGCATCCAGCATCGGTCCGAGTGGCCCAGCGCACGGCACTCGTCGGTGCAGTGGATTGATTTTTCTTGCCCTACAAATGAAACAAAAAACACGGTTATGAAGCTGTTATCGGACCACCGTCGGGTAAGCAAAAAAAACAACAACTACAAAAAAAAAGTGTGATACTAAATGAATTATATATTTCGAGTTTTTCCGGGCAGAATCAGCATAAACTTCAAGACAACAGGTCCTGCTACTTTCCCCAGCACCGTCTGTCTTTGTGGGATTCTAGTGATGCATAATAAATAAAATGGGATAGAAGGAGCTCTGAGCCTGTCTCACCAGCTGTTTATGAGTTTAAACATAACCGAGTTGCAATGTTTTGTTGCAATGTTCGGATTTACAAAAATATAAGCAAATTACGGCTCACAAATTATTAACGCAAAATGAACTTTAATCACAACAATCTCTTAATCATATTGTGCTTCCTATCCTGCTATTCACTATTGTTATATTTTTGTATAAAATTGAAATAGAATGATATGAAATTGTAATGGTAAGTGACTGATGCTTGCACACAAATCGTGGTGGCAACGGTCCGATTCCATTCCACCAATTCAGGAGCTAGGCTAGTTGAACCCATCTGCAGCCATGCATTGCGCAAACACACTTAGCATGGAGCCCGTCGCTCTCTCAGCTCTGGACACACAAGGATGAAATTACAATTCCTCCATTGATCTCCTCGTCTAAACCTGGGTAAGATAGGCAGGAAGCGGATTTCCCTCAAAGACCAGAGAATCCCGTTAAGCATCAGTCAATATCGATAACTGATCTAATAGATAGAAGATAGATATAGAGTTAGACGGTAAATTTGGGGGTCAGTTTATCATAATGACTGACGTATCCTTTGTTTATCCCCAATAAAATAAGAAAATCAAGAGATCAAGTTGCATTTCTTTAACATCTGACATATGTGATATGACTGTTGGGATTGGATTTTCCATTGGGGATATTTGAGGTTTTGATACCCTACGAAGTGGAATTGTATCATGAAAACACCATTTCCACATAAGGCACCAGTATACTCAAGAACCTTTTGAGCGGAGAAAAAGGAGCAGGAAATAAAGACAGCGCTTAAATATTCCGGTTTGAACTACTTCGGTGGCTCTGACGTCTCTGCAACTGCATCATATGTCCCTTCATTTGCAGTGTGGGCCGCGAGCTGATTCAGCCACTCCAGGCATCTGATGGGATAGCTATTGGAAAGCTAAAAAAGCCAAGTATAAATGCAGCCAAGGCGTATTGGGGCCCGATTTAAATCTGATTTCCACCTCGGGGAGGAGGCTTGAAACATATTGCAGCTGCAAGTTAGCCAAGCGCAAATGGGTCAGTCCGTCGATACCGCACAGTTTGCGTCACTCAAGTAAAAGAAACGAACAAAAAAAAAAAGAACGGGACAAATTTAACTGTGAAACATGCGGACATTCTTAAAAACGATAAGAATATCATTCTTATCGATAAGAGTACAATATCGAACAACGAAGGTAGTACTGTAGGCCCGATTTGGAGTCGGAAACAAGGATAAAAAAAAAAAAAAAAAAGATTGTTTCATCATTTACAGAGCACTTTACTCTGTGTCTGCGGGTCAATTTGTGCAAACTGATTGAAAAAATGTTGATTCATTTTCCATCCAATCAAAACTTTTTGCATTAAATTTATTGTACCATCTTGCTATGCAAATCTTGATTCAACATCAATGATTGAAAATATAATCAAATTACACCCTTTATTTGCCTCCCAAAGCCTTATGGGGATGTTTCTGGCTTTTTAAAATATAGTCGAATAAGATAGGAAGTGATCCAACTTACATATACATATAAATAAGAAATGCAAATGATGTGCATCTTGTCGATAATAAAAAAATTAATCGTCTGACTTTATATGGTTTAATTTTAATGCTATAGATTTCTTCTTTTGAAAGACACAGCGAGTGAGTGAATTCATTTAAGGTCCAACAAAAATCAATATGTGTGTATCTGTATCTTCATCTGTTATTTTATGGAATGAAACGTGTTCATTTCCCTCAATATACCATAATGTCCCATCAGCGCAGATGCATGAACATTTTTAAGCAAAAACGGTCTTTGGCATGAAAAAACGTCAACAAGCTTGAATCTCACATTTAACAGATTCTCCTGATCCATTATGAATGATTTGGTCTTTGCATTTGCATTAGGGACATTAAGGCATATGTAGATGGAGATGTTATCTTTACAGAGTTTTAAGAATATATTTGGGCGTATGCGGTTTGAAAATGGTACATGAGACGGGAAGACATTTGTTTCCTGGATGTGGAAAATGTTCAAAACCAAATGCAAAGCCTCTGAATTTGAAGTACATTTTTGAGATATTGCAAGGTACAAGGTGTCCTCTACTCGCAGAGTGATCCAAATGAATCTGACAAGATGTGTACACCACCTCCACGCTCTCCAATGAAGGGTGAAGACTAAAAGGAGAATAAACGCCTGGTCAACGACCCAAGCTGCTTGACACATACACTTACAAGCATTGTACTTAAATGACCACCTACACCTATGGAAAAAAAACACCCACATTTTCTGGCAAGATTCTAATTTCCAGTGCATGAAAATAGAGCCGGAATTTAGCTTAAATGTCTATTGAGTTTAGTGCTAGCGGCTCCTTTTTTCCTTTCATTGTTGTTGGTAGAAGGCAGCGGCGTTGTGAGGGGGCTTTAGGCCCCAATGTTTTATGACTAGCCCCCAATCTAAAATAGCCCCGCAGTGTGGGCTCTGCGCTCCGATCGCTCCCTTTCTGACGGTACCGACTGTGCCCACGGGCACACGTGCGATGGTGTGCCCGTGATCGGCACGCAAAACAGTCTTTGTATTTTAGATGTTGGTTCTTTTACTTTATTCTGTTTCCTTATGGAAGGAAGAAAGCACCGTGCGTGATGGGGACATGTTCTCCATCACTGTCTTACCCAGGTATCTTGCCAACTCTCTCTCCCTCTCCCTCTATCTCTCCTCTCACTCTCTCTCCCTCTCCCTCTCTCTCTCAATATATATTTATGGTTTTTTTTACATGTATATACTGTATACTTTGACTGTATAAGTAATGCTTTTGAAACATGAAAGGCAAAATCTGATTTCCATATTTTGTGACCACATATTTAACAAACGACTAATGTGCTCTGTACATATCATTTTAATTCTATTGCATCTCTGTTGGGAGTGAAATCAAGCCAAAATGCAGGGTCTGTTCAAAACGCATATTAAATCAAAAGGGCTAAACCGCAGCACAGATCCAACCGATGACAATGGGTATTCTTTGAAGCATTTACTCTACAGATTGCAGTTTTGTAGCCTCTACAATTTTCTGTCCATCACTTTTTCTTTTTTCCATCCTGTCATGGATAACTTCGTTTTTTTATCTTTTTCATTTAAATTATTATTATATTTTTTTTTTATCAGGGTAGATACTAAACACGAGCGATGAGCACGAGGGGAGAAAGCAACAGAACCTTGAATTCCTCCCTTTCCAAGGTAGCTATCACCAGCGCCGGGAGGCCGGCGCCTGACGCTAATGCAAAGAGATGTATATGTGCTTAGAAGGTTCACCATAAACACAGTAGGGTAGTTCTGTCACCGTACGCCTTTGTCTGGCTATGCAACCAGAAATAACAGGGGGCTTCTCCTGTATTCTGTATTCCGGATTCTGAGAGAAGCACAGAATACTAATGCTTCAGAAAACCGCTGAATGTCTGTCATTTAAATCATCCATTAACTCCCAAATGCTGTTGAGATGTACAATATGACATCGGAATCGGAACATTAAAGCCCCACATCCATCCTTTTTCTTGTCACAAATCTTTCATATTGCAGTAAAAACCTTTTTTTTTTTTTTTTTTTTTGCATGGAGCTGCAGGTCTTAATGCAGTAAATATGATCACAGAGTAGATGACGGGGCTCCTTAAAACGCTTTAAATTTGCCTATTCGCACCTTTAGAGGGAACAATGGCCCACTTTCACAAATCGAGAACCAATCTGGCCATTACAAATAAAAAAGAAGAGAACGGCGAGCGACAAAGCCACTGTGCATCTGCTGAAAGTGAATAAATATCCGTCGGGGAGGGTGTGCGCAGCAGGTATATTATGCACCTGTGCATAATATACCTGTATCAGAGCAGCGTGGAGACTGGGGGTGTTGCTAAAGGTGAAGAAATAAAAAAGCGAAAGCACTTGACCCACATGCCTTCACGTTGAGGTGTTTGGGAATAGGAGTATGACCACTTCATTATAGATAACGGCCCTCACTTGTCAGGAAAAAAAAAAAAAAAACGCAGCAAAAATTGACTTTATTTCCAATAAATGTCCCTGTGTGCGCATGGGGGGGGGGGTAGTGAGAAGGAGATGGAGAGGGAAAGTGTCGGAGAGGGAAACAGAGGGAGGGCACGCGTGTAGGTGGGTGTTGTTGTTGTGTGATCAGGTCTACAGCAAAATACATAATTCAGATCTTCCATCTTGTAGTCGGCAGACAGTCGCCGCCGAAACGCATGACCGACCGACCCCCGGAAGAATGCCATTTACTCTGACCATTAGTTTTGCTTTTTAACAACATTTCTCGCATGCAAAACCGCACGCATCGGAGAGAGAGCATTAGCCCGGGCCCATTAATATTAAACGCAATGCCCCACTTCTTTGCATTTTCTCTTATCTTACCAATGCAGGCTTAAAAATGTACTCGCATTTGAGTCAAGCGAGCAACGGCACTGTGTTTAAAAACCCCCACCCCCCCCAACCCCCGCGCATCTACGAAACATCTCATTCGATATCACTTCATTTGATTGGCCTTTGAACCGGGGATGAAAAGTAAAAATCCTGAAACGTGCAACAACAAAAAAGAAAATAACCGATTTCGCCAACACCTCCCACGGAACGGGGAGCAAGTTTGGGCCGCGGCCGATTTTTTTTCCTGACAGCAGGAGCACGCACGCGGACACGAGGGAGCGCAACGGCGCACGGTGTGTTATGGAACCGTCCGGTACGGCCCCCTTACGTGTGCAATACGCACACGTGAGCGGCGGTGCGGCGGTATCTGGGTATCGCGGTAGAAGTCCACCGGACGCGTTGGCGCAGTGTACGGGCGCGGCGCCGCGCGCTGTGAGTGCTGCTGCCTATTGAAACCACCGTTGCAGCTCCGCCGGCCACGTCAGCCGTGCGGGGTCCACGCGGGGGCCGCGCTGCATCTCTCATCTTTTTTTTGCGGGTTTTTTCTTTTTTTTTCAACTGCGCGCGGCTACGCAAGCCTTTCCCATAGAAACACGAGATAAAAATACATAGAAATGTTTTAGTCAAGAGTGCAATCAATCAAGGCGTCCAGTGGGAATATAACCCCTGGGATGGCCGTGTCCCTCTTTATTAGGAACTTCTCTTGAAAGATTCTTTTGAACGTCTCTTTTGTGGGAGTGGAGGGAACCGAGTCTCGCTGGGTCGCGAGCCGTTTTTTTTTTTGTTTTGTTTTTTTGTCGTCAAGTTTTACAGTTTTTTTTTGTCGTGTTGTTTGTTTAAGTTGCCGTCTCCTGCCGCCGGCAAATGTTTCCCCCTCCATGTAAGAGATAGCCTATGATCCTCCCTCGCCGGGAGGTGCCCTGGCTGGAAAGGAGCGCAACCACTGTCACATCAGCTTCGCAAAGCGAAGGCACACACGCACTATTCTGTGAGATTATTCGATTATTTGATTTATTATGATTTATGTGTGGAAAAATACTGTTTATACTGTTATACTAATACTGTTGAAGATAGCACTGGTTTTATTTATTTATTGTGAACCGTTTTTAAAATATTACATCTATAAATAAAAATTATTTGAATCATCCACTATCCTGGACACCAACAAATCAGATAAATTTATTCAAATTATAACAACCCACCAATGAACTTAAACTCCCCCCACAGTCATACACACAGAGCGTTACACTAGTTATTTGTCTACTATACTATAAAAACATTCTTAACACCTTTTTATTACATTTTTTTTTTTTAAATGTTCTTAAATATAAAATATACCGAAACTGGACCGTTACCGTGGCCCCCAAACCGTGATACATACCGGACTATGAGCCCACTGTACCGTTGCATCCCTCATAGACACCCATATGCTCCTTTCACACATGAACTCCAGACTCCGATATTGCCCGGAGTTGACACACACATGCAGCACACAACCGGAGATTGTCCGCATCAGAAGCGTTTACACTACCTGTAAATCCTCCGTTTGGTTTAGACGAGGGGCGCAGCCTGGGTAGAGCGTGCCGCAGGCAGGACGTGACGCCATGACACATGGCGCCGTAGCGCACCCAGAGGCTACCAACTTATCGGTAATTGTGACTTTTTTCGCGTTGATACTCCATGTATTTGGACATGACGTCACGTTATCAACAAGCGACACGCCCACTGGCTCACTGTGAACGCTCTGTACCTGCTCTGTTCATACAAACCGCTCAGTGTGACGTGACGTGGACTTTGTGCTGGCTGGATAAAGTCTGTTTAATACCCAGTACAACTCGGGCATTTGCGTTCACACATACAGCGCCTCCGGATAATTTCAGGGTTGCAGTGCATGTGTGAAAGCAGCTTTAGACACACACACACACACACACACACACACACACACACACACACACACACACACACACACACACACACACACACACACACACACACACACACACACACACACACACACACACACACACACACACAGGGACAGTGTCTGAGATACTGTAGAGCAAGAGCCAGAGAGAGAGAGAGAGAGTCACATTTCCACATGGCGGACACAGGAGGGTTCCCGTTCTGGGCTCCCTGAGCGATGTCCCACACACGAGGTTTTCAGGGATGCAAATGTGTGTGAAGTGCTGATCACCAGCTTCGTCGTTAGAAAGAAACTTGTGTCTCTCAAAGGTAAATGAAGGAGGGCGGCTCTCCACTACGGTCACCTCATTATATTTCCCCACAACACACACACACTCCGCCTGCTGTGATGTCTGAGAAATGATTCGTATGTTCAATGTGAACCCCAGAAAAAAAAAAAAAAACAAGCAAAAAAAACCCAAAACCCTGTAAACATACATCGTTATCCTCTCATGTTATGATTGTTTACACAACACTCAACAAATGTCAAAGACAGCACCACGAGCGACCCGGATCATTTAGACAGAAATCTTTATTTGTTTTTGGGGGAGTAAGTGGGAGTTAAACCATTTTCTATCCCCCCCCTTTCCATAGCAAATCGAAAATCCTCTTTCAAAAAACATTCTTGTTGCAGCAAAGCAATTCACTAACAGAGGGAGTGTTTTGAAGGAGCGGTGTAGAGTGTCATGTTTCACCCCAAATACCTGTCTCCTCACACAGAGAGGATCTGTCATGCCTCGCTGTCTCTGTCGTGTTACCCCAGACATGGATGCGCTGAGTTCATGTTCAAATAATGACGTGATCAAAACAGACAGTGACGGAGGCAGACTTTGCCGCGGATGCGGGGTTTTTTTTTTCCGCGACGGCGGGAGAAGACGGGGGCGAGGGATGTTTGAGTGCTCTTGCTTCAGCCAATGGACTCTTTTATCCTCTTAAACTATCATCCACTTTCCATTCTGGCGCCTACGTGTCATCTTCCCTACGCGGTCCGGGGTTTTCCACCACAACACAAGGTAGCGCCCAGCTGCCGAAATCTGCAGTCAGATTTGATCACCACGGCATCGCGTGCCACACAGACCCGTTTGAACTCAGCGGTAATGATACCCTCTTCCTAGTACAATAGTCTCTCTGCTGGTGCATTACCCCGGAGTAGGGGTTCCCAACGTGGAACATGCGACCCCCACAGGCAGTCAGCAGAGATTGCAATGTAGGGTCAGGCCTTGGCACGATTTCAGACATGTCTATCCTAATGGTCAAAAATCCATATCCAGTTCACATATTAATAACTCAATCCATGGTTATAAAGAATATTATAATGCAGTGTTACCCAACCATCCATATGAATACATACATATTTCTTCTATGGCGTATTTCAATTCAATAATCCCACGTATGTCACATCACTATCTTTTTAACCACTAAACACGTCCGAAACATGTATAACTGTGCTTATAATTGTGGCCCACGAATGGTGATGCAAGACTCACGAATGATGCTTTCGTAGCGAACAAATCTTTTAAATGACTTGGAGTCTCCCCAACAAAAGAGTGGACGAGGGAGTCTTCAATTTACAATTTCCTCCCCCGCTCGCCGTGTGTTGCCCCGACTGAACCAAACGAACGAGTCCAAAAACTTGAATGACTCTATTTACTGAATGACTCGTCAAGAACCAATTCTCAAAAAAAAAAAATTCAACTTTACATCATGAGGAATAGTCTCACACTCAAACAGAAACTTGTTCCGCTGGAGCTGCTTTTCTGTCGGGAACTGATGAATGAGATGAATTAGTATAGCCTTGCAAGCTTGATCTTGCAACACAAGAGCAATTTTTAAATTTTTTTAATTTGTTGTAAGTGGAATTAGAATTATTTTCACAGCACCCTTGGCAAGTGCGCCAAGTGCGTTATAATGTATTGTACGCCCCCACCCTTGCCCTCTATATCATGAAAATAGAACCAATTCAGACAAAAAGGTGGCATGTTTTAAATAGGTGGGGTCTTGAATCAGCTCTGATTAAGGGTAAGGAACCCCCGTGGCCCAGAGGAGGACGGTGGACACGTTTTGAAATCCCGGCTACCTGAACATGTGTTGTCAGTGCATTGTGGTTTAATAGGGCAAAGTCAGAACAAGGTCCGATACGAACAGTGAATTAGGCATCTTCAAGATGTCAGGCGGCGAGAGTGTCCACTCACCCTGCTCGAGAGGCTGGCTATTAACTGCTGTTGCTTTCATCTTGAGGCCCTCCCTGGCAGACGTGTCGCAGTGTGAGCCTTTATTAGTATCCTGGTCACTATCAGCCTGGTCACTATCACCATGGCCACTGTCTCGGAGGCTCGCTCGTTCTGCATCCTTAAATGTTGAGCTGCAGAAAATCACAAAAAGGGGGAGAGAGCGAGAGAGAGAGAAAAAAAACCACAGACATCAGTCACCAGCGCCTTTGTGTGCAAGCGCTGCCTTTTTGACTGACGTGGTCAGGTTGCTTTACAAACAGATGAATATAAATGCAGCGGTCAGGAGCCGATGGGTTACCATCCTTACCTTTGGACAAATGGCTGCCTGCTGCCAACGTAGCTGGGCTCGGAGGGAAAATTATCTGTCTGAAAATGAGAGGAGAGAGAGAGACAGAGAGAGAGAGAGAGAGAGAGAGACAGAGAGAGAGAAACAAAAATTGCGTACATTTCAAAATTTCGAAATGCAAGAAAAATAAATAATAATGTTGAGGCTTTCTTCTTGGAATTCTACATTTCAATTACTCACTGCAGCCAATAAACCATGTTCATGACAATTCATTTCAGCCGGAAGAATAACTGGCCTCGGCATAAGAATAAGAATAACAATCCCTATCGTGACCATATGTGCCTCCTTGGCATGGCAAAGCAGCAATGAATTAGCCGGTGTCATCTGCATCCTTCCCCTATCTGGAGAATAATGTGCTTGTGTTGATCACACCCACTTGCCCTAGCAACCGGTGACAGTGCCAAGCCTTGGCATTTGTGCTATCATCTCCAAATGAGACCGTCTCTGAGAATGTCCTAGATTTCAACATCATTTACAAAGGGGAAATTCTGTCAATTAAGTACGCTGGGTGGCTTAAGCAACCGTCGCCGTATCTCAGAGAGCGAGGGGCTGACCCTCATTAATTGCCTTATCTCTTCAACTTTGCATGGGTGTATGCAGCCCCACATTTTGTACGGCGAGAAATACAAATGCGGGGTTATGCTGTGTGAATCTCGCTTCCTGGCACATGTTGGTCAGGTAATGTGATCGGACAAGCTGCTCAAACACCTGTCCAATCCACGCATTTCAGGCTGGGTTTTTTGTTTTCATTCCACAGGAATAAATCTGGCAGGGGGTGCAGCAGCCTTGTTCAAGACTCACACTGTTTGCATCTGTAACTGAAAGCACTTCCTGATTATGCAGACCACCTGTGAGGTCTTACCGGAGGGGACTCAGAATGCTCTAATTTGGGGGGGGGGGGGGGGGGGGGCAGTGGAAAGAAAAGAAAGAAAAGAGGCACAAATTCAGATAAAAAGACCTTCACACTGAAGAGTTGACATTCCCATGAAGAACCCTAACCCTAGAAAACTTAAACTTTTAGCTGACATATCACCCACCATCTGCTTGGTACTTTTTTTGTGCTAAAGCAGGAAAAACAAAGAAATAATGACAATATCTAAACAGCAGAACAGCAGTTTTTTTTTTCCTCCCACTGCTTGTGTTTTTGTCAGATGTGCACGGCAAAGCGGAGGGTGCAGATGAGAGGGCAGATACCACACAGCGCAGCATGCTCCATACCTGTATCACTGACATCCTGTTCGCTGCCGGCGTGTCGGCGCTCAGCCCGGCAAAGCTGGAGTGGCAGGCCGCCCTAGGGACGGTCAGGCTGTTTGGGGTGGTTTTAAGGTACATGACCTCCGACCGCGGCAGCGTGAGGGGCAGGGGGCTCTGGTAGTCAAAGCAGATGGGTGAGGTGATGAGAGAGGGGCTGCTCACCACGTTCATGCGGCTCGCCGAATCTCTCTCCTCCATCTCGCTCTGCACCAGCATGATGTCACTCTTGTTGATCCTTTTCTTCTTGCCCTTCCCCACTGGAGGATTGGAGTACTCAGCCATGCGGCAGTTATAATTCCCCGTCTCCTTATCTTGATGCTTGGACTTGACAGCAATGGCGGTCATGACTGCTAAGAGCATGACAGAGATGATGCAGAGGGTAACGATGAGGGGCAGGGATACGTCCCAGGGCTGTGGTTCCCCGCTGGTGCTGGAGCCACTGCCTGCCGCAGCTTCTGTGTTGGCCTTAATGATCAGCTTTGCTACGGCAGACAATGGGGGCTTGCCATGGTCAGTTACCTTCACCACCAGCTCAACCACCGGAGCCACTTCCTCCCACAGCGCGTGGGCTGTTCTCACCTCTCCTGCCACCGGGTCCATCTCAAACAGGTGATCGTCGTTTCCTTCTGAGATCTCGTAGGTCAAATGGCCGCTTTCCCCGTGATCGTGGTCCACCGCCTTCACGGTGGCCACGATGTACCCGATGCCTACGTTTCTTGGTACCGGGATCTCAGCCGTGTCATTTTGTAGAAGGGGTAAAATGATGACTGGAAGATTGTCGTTGACATCAAGGACGCTGACTCTCACTGTGGATGTGCTTTCCATGTGAGGAGACCCTGCGTCTTTTGCTTGAACTTTGAATTCAAAAAATTTCGTCTGCTCATAATTAAAGGACCTTGAGGCATATATGGCACCATTGGTAGGATTAACAGACACATATGTATACACTGAAACATCTCCAATATGTGATGGCAGAATGGAGTACGACACGGTGCCATTGCGGCCTATATCGGGGTCATGGGCCAGGATGGACCCTAAATATTCCCCTGGGATGTTGTTCTCAGGCACCTGAAGCACATACACTGTCTTTGTGAAACGTGGTGCATTGTCATTTTCATCTAGGATCTTCACAGTGAATGATTTTGTGTAGTTCAAAGAAGGGATTCCATTGTCTCTTGCCACAATTGTTATGTTATATTCGTCTTTTAGTTCCCTGTCCAAAGGTCTGTCTGTGAGCAGCGTGTAGAAATTGTCATTGTTTTCCTGCAGTCTAAACGGTACGTTTCCCAAAACCCTGCACTGAAGTTGGCCATTCCTCCCAGAGTCTTTATCTGTTACTCTCACAAGTGCAATGACAGATTCTGGAGGGGCTGCCTCACTGATGGCTCCCTGCCTGACAGACACAAAACTTATTATTGGCCAATTGTCATTTTTGTCAAGCACCTTCACAGTTATTTTACAATGGCCAGGTATTGGGTTAGGGCCAAGGTCCTTAGCCTGCACGTCAAACTCTATGATTGGATTTTCTTCAAAGTCAATTTCTCCCTGAATTTTGATGACTCCAGTGTTGGGGTCAATGGAAAACAAGTCCTGCATTCTCTCTGATGCATATCCAGTAAAAGAGTAGACAATCTGCCCATTACTCCCTTCATCCTGATCGGTAGCATTCAGATCAATGAGCACTTTCCCCGCTGGTGAATTCTCTGGGATCTCTATAACATAGGAGGATTTTTCAAAAACAGGGCTGTTGTCATTTGAGTCTGTCACCCTCACATTGATCTGCATGGACCCCGATCTGGGATATTCACCTCCATCTATTGCTGTCAGGAGGAGGGTGTGATGGCTCTGATCCTCTCTGTCCAGGGGTCTCTGAACAACCAGCTCTGGGTATATGGTCCCATCCCCCCTCACTTTTAAATCCAAGGAAAACGTGTTGTAATCATCCCTGGTGACCTGGTAGGTTTTGATCCCATTCTCCCCCGAGTCCGCGTCGTGCGCAATGGTCAGAGGGAAGCGCGTCCCCGCGGCCGCGTTCTCCGAAATATCAATATTGACGTGATCCGACGGGAAGCTGGGCGAGTTGTCGTTGATGTCCTGGATGTCGATCTTGACCATGCAGATCTCCTTGTCGTTGGCGAACACCTCCATGGAGAGCTGGCACTTGGCGCTGCGTCGGCACAGCGTCTCCCGGTCGATGCGCTGCTTGGTGAACACAAGCCCGCTTTCCGGGTCCACGTCCACCAGGTGCGGGGCCGAGTTCTCCAGAACCCTGAAGTTGGACTTCTTCCCCCGCTCCATCACCCCGTACCCGGCGTCCTTTGCGATGTTCCCGATCACGGTCCCCGGTCCCTGTTCCTCGGGAACGGAGTAATTGAGGTTTTTCAGTGTCAGGGCTTTGACCCAAAGGAGGAGGAAGATTGGCACGGAGAGGCGCATCCCTTCAGCTGGAGAGCTCTGCGGTGGTAGGAGAGAAAGGGGGGGGGGGAAACCCTCTTTGACTTTCAACCTGTTGAATTACGGCAAAACCTCGACTAAAAACCCCGGGCAGGCGTGCGGCTTCTCCCCTGATCCGGAGCCAATTGGATGTCTAATCGATTAAAGAGCCGTCCTCTCCCCTTCCGTGCGTATTTGAACCCCTTTCATATTCCGTGCGGCTATGAACTCTTTGAGGAAACACCGACGACACCTTGTGCACGACCGAAACGTGCAATCCACCATATCTGCTCCGCTTTGAGCATCACACCCCGAAAGAGGGTGGTTTGAAAGACAATAAAAAGGTGCAGCTCCCCTATTGCACCAAGGTTAAACACGTTTGGATCCGCGTGCTGAAGGTTAGCGGAGCCCACAAAAGGCGCATTGCCCTCCTGCGACATCTACACCTGCATGCATGCAGCATTGCACATTATCACCATGCACAATGGATTCACTTTCTTTTCTCTCTCTCGCTCCCTCTCTCTCTCGCTCTCTCCCTCTCTCGCTCTCTCTCCCTCTCTCTCCCTCTTTCTCTCTCTCGGTCTGTGGGGCACACTGTTGCATATGGGTTCCGCAACAAAGTGCGCCGAAAACCGAGCGGCTTCAACCGGTGCGAGAACCAGTTCGCATCCCGCGTCGTTCAAGACCACAGGTCACGAAGATCCCCGCTAATCGTCCAATAATAAATCAGTCCGGTAATCCCATAATCCAGTTCCGACCGTGGACCCAGCGGTCTTGCATCCGTCATCCGGGACTGTGCTCCCCCTGCACTGCTCCGGTGCGAAACACCCCCACCACCACCTCCTCCCCTCCAAAGAAAGAGAGAGAGAGAGAGAAAAAAAAAAACAACAACCAAAAAAAAAAAAAAACCGCGAGAGATGTGTTTCAGCTAAAAACCCCAAACCAATCGCCTCCTTTCCGCCCCCCCCTCCCCTTTCGACCCCGTTTCGGTTCCCCGCGTCAAACTGTTGCAGCGCCGCCGCCGTCGCCGCCTCGCGGTGCGACCCGAGCGGGATCCTCCGTCAGCCTCCGCGGCGCATTTCTCGTCCGACGCCGTTTTGCGATCCCGTTCTCCCGCAGCCGACGAGTGAAGCGGCGACAGGTCCTCGCCTCGGGGGGGGAGGAGGAGGAGGAGGAGGGCGACGGGGGGCTTCCTCCGATAGGTCTGCGAGATCGCATGAAGAAGGGCCGTTCGCGGCGCTACGTGATCCACTTACTGATGCGCGCCGCGTGGATGCCGTCCCCGATGCGTGTGGATGGGCGCGAAGCGGGGGGGATTCGGGGATGGGGGGGAACAACAACAGATGAAATATATAATATGAAGTCAACTCAGAATGAGGCTTGACAGGTGGTCATTTCCAACCCCCTCCACCGCGCCAGGAGTGGATCAGGTGGTCAATCTGTGCTGTGAGCGTGAGGAAGGTGGAAATTGGAGATGGCAAGAGATGAATGTGCTTCCTGGCCCATCTATCTATCTATCTATCTATCTATCTATCTATCTATCTATCTATCTATCTATCTATCTATCTATCTATCTATCTATCTATCTATCTATCTATCTATCTATCTATCTATCTATCTATCTATCTATCCATCAATGCATCCATCCATCCATCCATCTATTGATCTATCCATCCCTCTATCTGTCAACCTGCAACCAGCAATGCTCCAGCCGATGGATTGCCACCACCACTCCTTCCCTCTTCAGCCATTTCTTTAAACACATTATTCACAGTTCTTAGGCTCCCATTATTCCACGGACTCAGTCGCAGGATACACGAGCAAGACACACTGAAACGGTTTCAGACTGATCTTAAAATATGACACACGAGAGAAGAGCTGTCACGGCTCCGCACAAAGGAATTATTATTTTGCTGTTTAAATATCAAAACTGTTGGTACAGTCTGGCTTCCCCCGTCCACCCAAAGCTATCAGATTGCTTTCAATATCCAGGTGAATCTAACATCGCATATTGAGAATATCAATTGACATTTAGTCCATTCAGTATCCCGGCATGACATTTACATTTTTATTCTAACTTGACCAGGCCTGGGTGATTCTACAGCCCCTCCCCCCGGTGCTACAGGTATACGGTGGCATATTCCTCCAAGGAGCCGTGTCAACACGGGGGGCAGGGTCGGTGCGGCGCGGCGCGGGGTTCTTCATTTAATTTCATGTTGCCCCGGATCCGAATCAACCTTGAATCGCCCACGAGTTCATTTCCATTGTCTGCAAACGCGGCTGCATTCCTCCTCGGGGGAGCAGCAACTTTGCCTGGCCGGGGCGCGCGCCTGCATAATTTGGCCATTTCTGCAGGTGAGAGATAAGGGCAACAAATGAGGACCCACTAATTATCATGCAATGTGTTCAAAGCTGAGCGTGGAACCAACACCCACCGCGGTGCTCGTATTGTCACACACACACACACACACACACACACACACACACACACACACACACGCCCACACAATTCCGTGTGATCTGTATTTCGGGAATGCAAAAAGGTTTCGTTTTTGTATTCACATCACCGAGGAGGACACAACCCGGTGTGTGGCTCCTCTCGCCTTGTTTCGGTCGAGGTTGAAGACTTGCTCGCCGATAAAAAGAAAAAATGCACTAATGAGAGGCGCGCAATGCTCTGTGCGAACCGTAATCTGTCTTTTGTTGACAGTCGATGATCTGAAACAAAGAAGGCGCGGATGCATCAGGTGTTTTCCAGCCGGTAGCCTAGCATCGTCGCTCTGCATCAAACCTGTTGAAGCCTCAAACAGGTTGGAATAAACAGCACGCTTGTTAAGCATGTAAAGTATCCCGACGTCGCCCCGCTTTGATTCAGTTAGCATTCTGCGCAGCCGTGATTAGAGGTGAGATTGGGCTGTTTATCATGCAGGGCGGGCGTCCATCGCTGGATGTATCATAGCGCTCCGGCTACAGTCTGGAATCCTGATTAAGACCAAGGCGTTTGATGGAATCTTCTCCCCTCAAAGCGCATGGAAAAAAACCAAAGGCGGGCGTTCTGCGCCGAAAAAGGGGAAAGGTGCGCATACAGATACAGTTATGATCCGAACTGGTGCATCGATCAACATCCGCGTGCGGTTTCCTCCCCCCGTGCTAAAAGGGTGCATTTACTTTGGAAGCCCACCCTTTAAAAGAGATGGGGGGGGGGACAAAAAAAAAGAACGCCTGTGGATCTCGGCGAGAGGTCTCTTCCAAGAGCTCAAGTGGAGGCTTTTTCAATTCATCTGACCCGCCTGAAGCGCTGACCCCCCCATCACCCCAAAAACAAACAAAAAATAATAATTATATATATATATATATCTTTTTTTTTTAAATTATTATTTTTTTTTTCCACATATATCTGTGAATCTCACTTTCGATTGATCCAAAATGTCACCAGGGCCTGGTTCTGAGTCGTGACCTGTGAAGCTGCTATTCGGGTTGTGGCTCCCGACGAGCGCCCGGCCTCTCTGAACGCTTTGGAGCTCGATGCAAAAGAAACAAAACATCCTCCTCCTCCTCTTCCTCCTCCTCCTCCTCCTCCTCCTCTTCCTTCTCCTCCTCCTCCTCTTCCTCCTCCTCCTCCTCCTCCTCTCCTCCTCTTCTTCCTCCTCCTCATCCTCCTCCTCTTCCTCCTCATCCTTCTCCTCCTCCTCCTCCTCCTCCTCTTCCTTCTCCTCCTCCTACTCCTCGTCTTTCTCGTCTTCCTTCTCCTCCTCTTCCTCCTCCTCTTCCTCCTCATCCACCTCCTCCTCTTCCTCCTCTTCCTCCTCATCCACCTCCTCCTCTTCCTTCTCCTCCTCTTCTTCCTCCTTCTCCTCCTCCTCTTCTTCCTCCTCATCCTCCTCCTCCTCCTCTTCCTCCTCCTCCTCTTCTTCTTCCTCCTCCTCCTCCTCCTCCTCCTCCTCTTCGGCGACAGAGCCGCCTGTTCAGCTATGAAATATTAAAAAAGATTCCTCACACACCTTGGTCGTGGTCAAACTTCCAGAACAAATTACATTTGATGGATCATTCATGGATTTTCTTTCCCCAAGTACATGTTAAAAAAAAAAAAAAAAAAAAAGCCTCTGCGGCGAAAGATTCGATTCACCGATTCACCACATTTTGTAGGGGGAAGAAAAAATAATGTCTCATGTCAAACTTTACTCTCGCAAAATGGATAAATCGAGGTGTTGGTTGAAATTTGACTTTGGCTTTATTTCGACGTCCGGAAAAAAGCTTTCCCAAGCGTCGCGTGGAACGGGTTGGGGTGCGGCGGCCGCGGGGGGCGTTAAAGGTCGACGGCCGCGTCCAGCTGTGTGACGCTCCCACCGCAACAGCTGTGGTGGGGTTCCTCAACCATACGGAGCCTCTTCCGATAACAAGTCTCACAGTTTGTTCGTGGGCCCGAATAAAACATCTTTCTAATTCCATTGAATTCACATTGTATGGTTTGCATGAGGCAACGTGAGGCTTGATGAATCCCCGCGGGGGGAAATCCAGGTGCTGCAGCGGCGGCAAACTGCGCGAGTCGAGAAAGCGATGAGAAGCAGGATGCGATAAAAAATAAACATAAATATAAAACATAAAAATATGCGTCCATCTACCCACAGCGACGACGCAGAGTAGCACTATGCTAACTAGTCAACGCAATGGTGGCATGTGGCAGTTACACAAAAGTAAGTACAGGTAGTATATCATAGGCGTATACAGGTAAAGTATAGTATATGGGGGATTCCACGACTGGGTAGACATTACATTTACAAATAAATATGTAAAGTAAAGGAAAATAGTTTTTACACTTAAAGGTGTAGTGTGTAGAATTTACTTGGCAGACAGACTTGACTACGGACTATGCAGAAATGGAATCTAATATTCACAAGTATGTTTTAAGTAGTATATAATTATGTTTTCGTCACCTTAAAATGAGCTGTTTTTATCTACATAGGGACTGGGTACTCTTCCGCCATGTTGCACCGGCATGTTGCACCGCCATGTTTTTTCTACAGTAGCCCGGAATGGACAAACAAAACGCTGGCTATAGTGAGGGCCATTCGTGTTTTTTCCCGCGAGTTCCGCGGCCGCCATGTTGCGCCGCCACGGGCAGGGGGTATTTAGTCGGTTGCGATCTACAACCTCGCCGGGGATCCAGTTATTTCTCCTCTATAATTCCTCCTTCATTTTCACAACTATCCACTGTCAGTGCCGCTGCTTTTCCTTTTAAACGATTGCATGACATAAACGGGCTGAGCCGAAAAAAGACAAATTAAAAATGATGAAATTACATTAGCCTAAAAAGTGGTTTAAATTGTTATCGTATTTCCTTGGACATAGTTAACCCTAATTGCCCACATCCATTTAAAAATGCAGCTGGTGGTTGAACAAAAAAGGGAAAACGTTGCCGACTCCCTGCGACGGAAAAACAAACATGCTTTTTTAATGTGTAAATATTATGAGCAATTGATGCGTTTAAATAGCACCAGCGATTGCAGCAGCTGGCGAGCTTAAAGAATGGAATCATAAGGACGCGACCCTCTTTGAATATAATTTGGTTATCTGTCTTAGTAATGGTTTTCTGTCTCTACAAGTTAGCCCTTGTTTCTCAACAACCAGCCCTTTAATTGCTCATGAATCGAGGACGTAAAAACCCAAAGATCACACAATGACTTATGTGTCTGTTGTTTGTTTGTTTGTTTGTTTGTTTCTTTCTTTTTTTTTCTCCAAAACTGCTTACGGCTTGTGCCCAATGTTCATATTTCGTGAGATTATAGCAAGGAGCCATTTAGGAAGGCAGACGATTTGTATTTATTTGTGGGGTTTTTTTATCGGCTTTGTGCTATAGAGCAGATGTAGTCGTCGTTTTTATTGCGCTCCGGCAAATTTGAAGCAAATAAGCCCTGATTGTGTTTTTCACAATGACAAATACAAGTTCATTTACTTTACGTTGGATTGGAAATACACGCTCAAAGCCTCATACCATCGCGTTATATCTAATTGAAAAGCGAGTTTATTCGGCATTAAATGCGATCCACTTGTTGCCAAACTAAATATGAGATGTGTCTGGGTGGGAAGTAGCACAGCGGCGCGGCGTCTCGCAGGTTTGTGCCAGATTCCTTGTCTCGCTATCAACTCAAGTGTCCCACATACAGCGAGAGGGAACACGTGGATAGCGAGCCGTCTGGGCCGGCACAGAGGCGGCAGGGGTTTGGAAAAGGAAAAAAAAAGAAAGAAAGAAAAAATAGCACTTCCCTGGAGAAATGATTCAAGGTATCGGAGTGACTGAGGAGGCGAATAAAGTGAATGCAATTTCAAAGGGGAAATAATGGAGGTCATGGTGTTTGATGTTCCTATGCCGGCCATGAAAATACCTCGGGTGATGATTGAATCAATGGTGGCTCAAAAAAAGGAGTGAATGTGAACGGCGATATGTTTAGGAATCCGCTTTTTAATATAACTGTTAAAATCGAAGTTGCCCGTGTGCTGCCCGGGGCTGAATGGAGTACACTTATCTGCGACTGCGCCCGCTGATACCTGGTGACTGAAGGCAATAATTCTTGAAATGTGATGGATGGCTGTTCTCCCGTTTTATTTTTTTTTATCCCCCTTGTGTTTCGTTTTTTTTTGTTGTGATGAGTGAACGCAAGGTTAAAATAGAGTTTATCCTCTGATATCAGCAGCCAGTCCAGTCGCGAGGAATGCTCCGTCAAGGTGACATTGTGGCTCTGCATTCTGCGTGCCGCTATATCCCTCATTTCCTGCGAGCGCAGCTTATCCACAGACAGGACAAGAAAAATCACCATTATGATCCAGACTGTTATCTCTCCCTCATTAAAGACAAAAGAAGACTGCCTCAGCCGCAATCTTATGCGCGACAGACACGAGGAGAAGACAACAAACATTCGCTCTCATTTGGAAACGGGAGCATTGACGGTTAGGCTGAACATTCGCCACGTCAGGCCACCGCCGCAGCCACCGCCACCGCCGCAGCAAACTGTGATCTGGCTGACCTTAGACAATCACAGTAAAATCAAACAAAACATTTACCGATCTTCAAAACAAAAGATGCAGGAAAAAAAAACAAAAAAAACAGAAACAACAACACGACACAACACAATGCAATTTAGGTGGTTACAATGAGGTAACAATACAATCAATTGGTTGATAAAAGGAGCTCCGCTTGCAGTCAATGCCGTCCCGCATAGCAATCAGGAGAGGCTGGAATGGCTGCATTACATCAAAACATTCACAGAAGATAAATAACAAAAAAAACAACTATATTTCTATCCAACAATATATAAACACACAACTATTGCGGATGTTTTTTTTAAAATTATAATTAATTTAAAAAAAAAGCAAAAAAAAGCGATATATAATAAGTAACA
This sequence comes from Zeus faber, assembly GCF_960531495.2. Lineage (NCBI taxonomy): Eukaryota > Metazoa > Chordata > Actinopteri > Zeiformes > Zeidae > Zeus > Zeus faber. Next base: position 15,438,622 of record NC_137210.1, on the reverse strand, counting down.
AGTAATACGTAATAAGGAACACGTAATAAGTAACAAGTAACAAGTAATTAATAATAAGTAATAGGTAATAAGTAAAAAGTAAGTAAAAATAATTAGGTAACAAGTAACTAGTAACAAGTTATAAGTAATAAGTAATAAGTAATAAGTGAGGGATAATTAATGAGCGATTCAGCCAGTCGCTCATTATCGTGGGGTCATGCATTAAGCTGAAGGGGGTTATTTTGCGACGATGACCAGTCGGCTGCACATTATCCCGCTTATTACAAAGCTACCAAAAGAAAAAGGACACATTGAGACGGAAAATTGATTTGAAATGAATTTTTAACCAGTGTGCCTAGTTTAAGAGCTTCCGCCAACAAAAATGGTCGATCCAAAGACATCTTGAGGTCAAAGGATGCCGCTGCCAGCCAGCGTAACCATGAGTGTGTAGGCAGCATGAAATAAGCAGCGTCAAACCAGGCGGAGAAGCGGCCGTTGTTGTCTTCATGTTAAATGTGTGTGTTTTCAGATAAAAAAAAACTGTTAAGTTACATAAGATTTATGCGTTTGGCCTTCAGAGCGGCGGCCATTTCTGCAGCGTAACCACTGTTTGAATGGATAAGTGGATCGACAGCATGAGACAGTGGCCTCAACTGACAGGTATCCCCTCTGGGTGTCATTTAGTTTAAAACACAATCATCAGAAATTGTTTTGGCCTTGGGTGGGTGGGGGGTGCGGGGGAGAACATTTTAGCGTCAAAGCAGCATTACGTAACTTTTTTTTTAAGAGACATTGCTAGCATATTGTTATCAAACGGTTGCGTTTGGAAACGTATTAAAAAATATCAAACGTATAACATTTGAGAGAGACAAACAAACAAATTAATCTTGTTTTGCAGGTTCACAAGATTATACCTGAATAGTACATGTATTGGTCTATAGGTTACTTTATTTGGCTAGCATTAGCTTACCTGCTATTGGGTGTAATTGAGAGAGAAATTGAAAGTTGCAAGTTGAGTTAAGATCATGACCTTGTTTGATTTTGCTCCTCGGTGAAATTAGCTTTATTCATCAACGTGAACGCTGCCTTGTGAATGCTGTGCGACCACTTAGGTCAAGGTCGGCTTCAAGTAGCGCCTTTGAGGAACTCGAAGGCAGGTCCACATACACCGGCTTTTCTTACGCTGTTCAGCAGATTCCATATTTTTCATGCTTGTTTCCTTTTCAGTAACTTGTGACAGTAATGTCACGTGTGTGTGTGTGTGTGTGTGTGTGTGTGTGTGTGTGTGTGTGTGTGTGTGTGTGTGTGTGTGTGTGTGTGTGTGTGCGTGTGTGTGTGCGTGTGTGTGTGCGTGCGCGTGCGTGTGTGTGAAGAGCCCCAATTTAGTCGGGTGATTCACCCTATCAGACGACATTTAACAAAGAAACAAACGTGTTCTTTTCACTATGCGGCCAGTGATTGTTAACAAATGAATTTCAACCCATTAAACATTTCCAAATTGGACAAATAATTAAGCTCCCAGCTCCACTGTATTGCGGATTGTAATAATTAGGTGAAAAAACCTCATATGCGAACCAAAGCATGCGGTAAAGAAAGTGCTTTATACTGCCTCCATCCTGAGGGACCAGACGCCAACCAACCAAATGTGGGACAAAGAGTGGAGTAAATAACTTAAATTAAGAAAAATAACAAAACATGTCTATTCTGGCCCCTAGCTTGTAACATCTCTATGCACATTTTCCTTGTCTCGCTTCACGTCGTATTCCATCGTCTTCAACCAGCTCCACCCAGTTATTAGTAGTTTCCCAGCCTTGATTGGCGTTTCGTTCCTCTAGTTTCCATCATATCCTAAATCTGTGTAGTTTGTGACTCTGTGGCGTCCCCCTACCCCCTTGGTGGGCAAGGCGACAGGTCTCGGATTAAAGCCGGATTTTTGGAAAAAAAAAAAAGCCCGTGCCGCGGCGGTCTGACCTTTGAAAACCCGAGCCCGTCAAAACGTGGGACGCCGTCTCGGTCCAGTATGTGCGAGCGGGCACGAAAAGGCTGCAGTACAACGTAAAGGAGGGACGCCCGGTCACCCCCCAATCCTGAGCCCTGTTTAGAATACATTTGATGAAGTAGCTTTGTCAAAAAGCCTTTTAAATGAACTCCAGATATCCACCGAGCTAAGTGCTTGTGTGGCCGGGGACTACCAGGAAATTAAAGGGAAGGTCACATTTCTTTGAGCTAAATCGAAGAAGGAGCCGAGCCCAATGAAAGCCGGGGCGGCATTCCAAATCGTTAATCACGTTTTTTTTTTTCTTTTTGTTTTGTTTTGCTTCGTTTTTTTTTTTTTTTGTTTTGTTTTTTTTTAATATAAACCGTGTTTTGATTGCTGCCGCCTCATCCATCCCCCCCCGAGTTTCTTGTGTCAAGATGGTTTACGAATAATATGTCTCCGGACATCTACACGGGGGCCATTCCGGCTCATCACTCTATTCTTTCTTTTTAATTTCTTTTTACCGCCGCTTCCAAAAAACGCATCCAAACTGGCAGAACTGGTGCGGGTGATTCAGCAGAAGCCTCAAAGACATGACAGCCAAATTCATTTTGGGTAAAAAAAAAAAAAAACACTGTCCAACTTGTTCACATTTCAAAGAAAGTGCAAATGAAACGGCGGCGGCGGGCGCGGGCCCTTCCATTTGTCAAATGAAGGCGGTTATGGGAGTAGAAAGCAAATGTTTCAGTCTCCCTGGAAATAAGTCGGTCCCTAAATACAAACCCTTCGACTCCGTAATTACTTAGTAAGTACATCGTAGTCGTTTTGAATTCATACCCTACGTGTGTATACCTCGACAAATAACTTATCCTGTACACAGAACCTCATTTGTATATTCTGCATATTCTGTTATGTATTCATTGTGTTTGTTTGTGTACTTTTGGGTGTTTCCCTCTTTTAGTTTGACCTCATTCCGTTTCATCACTTATATTTGGATGTTTCTTTCGGACCGTGAAGCTTTTGCTCGGACGCTAGCCGTCCGCCGAGAAAGGCGCCCGATCCCCGCCGCGACCGAGCCCCTCGCGGGCGAAGAGCGGACTCCGGTGGCGGAAAAACCCAACGTCCGGACGCCGCGAAAAAATTCCCGACGAGGCGCCGGCGTTTTTTTTTTTGTTTTGTTTTTTTTCCTCGAGGGGCGTCGTCGATCGGGGAACAAGGCGTTGACATCAATTTATTAGACGGTAACATTTTGCAGCGGCGTCGGTAAATAACACACCGGTCCCGCCAACAATTAGCGGCGCGCCACCGCAGCGCGCCGCTGACAGGGGACTAACTCACCGAGATGAAAGAGGAGGGAAGTCGCCCCAAAAGAGAGAAGAGCATAAAACCATCAGTCCCGCGTAGAGACGAACATCAAGCCTCCCAATTAGTTCGAGGCTGAGCGTGAAGCGCTAATAACATCGGGGAAAACCTGAGCAACAAAACATGTCGGCTAATTACAATAAGTCATTTAGACTGATTGATGGAGCACATTGAAATAGATCCAATGCGTCTCCCTCTCTCTCTCTCTCTCTCTCTTTCTCTGGCTCTTTAATTTGTCTCTAATATGAAGTGGAAAAGCGTCTCGGCCGCGTTTCCTTTGGCAGCTGCCTTCCCGACGCCTCACACTGACATAATGAAACACTTCGGCAACTCAGCAGTGAACCACAATCAACCGGTGAACAACCGGCGGTGATTTATCATCATCAAACCCAGAGGCCGGAGAAACGCGCGTTGTCTAATGCGGGGAAGGAGGGGGGGAAAAAAACAACAACAACAAAACAACAACAACAACAACAACAACAACAACAACAACAACAAAAAACACAGGCTTTCTCTGAGTGCCGCGTTGTTTTGGTGCGGGACAGGGATGGGACTCCGCACACGCAGCGTGCAGTTTATAGAATGACTTAGCGGCTCAGAAAACGCTTCCCCTGTGGTGGTTGGACGGCAGCAAATGTGGAAATCAATCAGTGCTGCACGGGCGTGGAAATGACAGCGTTGAGCGTCCGCGGCTCTTCTGTTTGCAGAGCTCCCACGCGCGCCGAGCGGCAGTGCAGGCGGGATGTGATGATATTAGCATAAAAAGCAATTCAAATTACACAATATTTCTTATTGTTGTATTTTTGGGATGGTGGATATTCTTATTGCGTGATTGTGTTGTGGTTTCACGTTGATTCATTCATTCATATGTATTATGCAAATAAAATACAATTCTATGATTAATATAATATATTTATAATAATTCCCGAAGACTGTAATACATGTAGTATGTCTAATATATACTGATGATATATAAATTGCATATTTGATATATATCATATTATATATAATGCAAATGTGGATATAAAAAGCAACTTTTACATGAAATATAATGCGACTTTTACATTGTATGTAATGCAACTTTTACATTGTATTGGGCATAATAAGCATAACCTGGAATTTACAGCAGTACAGCAAATTGACAGACTGTAAAAAGACAGCAATGACATCTGAAATGTCAAAATAAATTGTCTGTTGCATTGATGCCTTGCAACCAGACTTGTTACAGTCAGGCAACAAGTACCGTTGCCTTTGTAGCAACATCTTACGCTCCTTCTCTCGCATTCTGACAGCAGAGCTCCGAAAAACACTGCCGGGGATGTTGGCACAGCCAGAAAAAAAAACACACTAAAAACAATAACAATTAAAAAAAAAAATAATAACTTGATGTCAGACTTTAAGGCACGGCTTCTATAAGTATGTTCCAGGTTCATAGCATCACATTGGCCAAACCCGCCACAAGCCAAAATCAAGTGAATGTGAAGCACGTTCTGTTTGTGCTGAATTAGTGGTTCCACAGCGTGACGTTTCCCCCTAGTGACCCAGCCTTCATTAATGGATGGGGAGTGCTGGGGCCGCATTTCCACTTCTCACTTTCAAATGGAGATAATGTCAAAAAAAAGCCAACACATGAACGAATAAATATTATTGCGACAAAGGGATAAAGGTATTTGTGGGTTTACCACAGAATTCATACGGAAAAAGGAAAAAGAAGAAAAAGAACAACTGGCGAGCACGCCCCTGAACATCATTGTCACTCACAGTGCATTCGCAGTGATATTACAGTGGGGAAGTGAACCGGAAAAAGAAAGTGGATCCAGAGACACGGAGGGGGAAGAGCACTCCATCTGGTTTTTAATGGGAAAGAAAAAGACCTACAACCCAAAAGATGGCGGCAGCAGCAGTGTAAGGCAGGGCGTCAGCAGAACTGACCCGTCGCCGCATCTTTGTGTTCCTCATAAAGAAAAGGCAAAAGCGCTGACTAAAGGCGAAGGCTTGTCTGCTGAAAGTTGCGATGTCATTCGGGATGCGGTAAAGGCCGGTAAAGGTATTCTTACAGGATCATTTATAGCTGTTTGTAGCGCGACCTCGCTGAAACTGACCACTCAGATGCAACTTCTGACTCTTCAGCTCTTCAGCTTCCTGTTTCTAGCCTCTCACATTGGCCTGGATGTATCCAAAAGAGCTGATTTGCGGAAGTGAAAGTGGCCTGGGTTGAAAAACATCTCAACCCATTCCTCTAGGTTGTAAGAGAAAAAAAAAGGTTTTCAGTGACAACAGCCTCCCGTGCAACATCCCTTTTCACTCTGTCTTGTTTATATTTAATTGGTGCGTCTGAATATGAAATGGCATGGTAAATATGAAATGGTGATATGCAGATGGACGACTCCTGACGCAGGATATCTGTTGATGCGGGAGTCTTGTCTTGCTGGCCACACGCTTACTGTTCAGAGGCACTGCCAGGATGGTGCCCAAGATGAACCGACATGACAAGCATCAGGGCGATGTCACTCCTCAGAATACAGGATAAGCCATCATCACAGAGGCATAACTGTGAGTCCACAGCAGGAGAATAAAGTTGTGGTATGATTTTAATGTGGGGATAAAAATGTGTCTTATGCAACTCACATATATCTTATATACATATAATAGCAGTGAGCAACACAGCGACAATATATATATATATATATATATGTGTACACTGTATATACACATGCAATCAGCCACAACATTAAAGCCACCGGCCAAATATCATATAGGTCCTCCTCGTGCTGCCAAAACAGCTCTGACCCGTGGAGGCATGGACTCCACAAGACCTCTGAAGGAGTCCTGTGGCACCAAGACGTTAGCAGCAGATCCTTTAAGTCCTGGAAGTTGTGAGGTGGGGCCCCCGTAGATCAGGCTTGTTGTTCCAGCACATCCCACAGATGCTCCATCGAATTGAGATCTGGGGAATTAGGAGGCTGAGTCAACACCTTGAACTCTTCATCTTGTACTGTCTTGTTCCTCAAACCATTCCCGACCAATTTTTGCAATATCCTGCTGAAGGAGGCCACCGCCATCAGGGAATACAGTTGCCATGAAGGTGTGTACTTGGTCTGCAACAATGTTTAGGTAGGTGGTACGTGTCAAAATAACATCCACACGAATGCCAGGACCCAAGGTTTCCAGGCAGTGTGATACCCAGAGCATCACATCCATCCTGGTGCCATGTCTTTGTGAACCCGTCCATCCGGCCGCACCCGACCACCCACGTGAATTAAAAGAAAACATAATTCATCAGACCAGGCCACCTTCTTCCATTGCTCCATGGTCCAGTTCCGACGCTCACACGACCATTGTAGGAGCTTTCGGAGGTGGACAGGGGTCAGCATGGGCACTCTGACCCTTCTGCAGCAACACAGCCCCATAAACACAACCAGACGGGACCCTAGCACACCGTAGCCCAACCATTTGTGGTGAATAGTTATTAATGCCGTCTATTTATTTATTTCTCGTCATAAAATTTGTTTCCTTTTTGAGCTTTTGTAGCAGCGTCTGGGTTACTGTTTGAGTATAGTGGCACCCCAAATAAGCATTACATTTGAATAGTTTGTATGAAATTATGCCATTGTTATAATTTTCAATCAATCTATCTAGATTGAGTCAATGCAAGTCTGATATTCAAGGAACACAGATGTGCAGAGGTCAAAAGGTCAGTGGTCGACCTGAAGCAGCCATACCTTGCGGAGCGGTCGGAGACAGAGCTTTCTCTTGAATTATCTGGAAAATGATATGAAACGTCTGGAGCTTAAATGAAGAGTTGCCATAACTCCTCGTCACTGGCACTACCTTTGAAATCCCCTCTCACAACGAAATGTAATAAACCCAGGGACTGGGTGATATAGTGAAAAATGGAAAGGTGCGACAGGCAATGGATGAATAGGCCTCCACTGCAACACTTTGAAATGGATATTCATGTCCTCAAACTTTTCTCATAGTCTTTTACCCATTTTTTTTATTATATGAGTGTGACTTTTTTTCTCTAAGGCACAATGAATGATTGGGAAATGTCACGTGTGAAAGTATTGTCACAAATCAATTGAAACTTGCACGTAAAGAGTGCATGCAGCATGCTCTTGACAAGTGTATTCCCAAAAATCCTGCAATCCAAATCCGGTTCTTATCTTTCCACAAACTCTTCTTGATTATTATTTTCCTTCAAAGTACATCATGGCTGTGACATCATTTTTAAATAAAGGTTTTAATTATGGTCTAAATTACCCCAAGATAACAAAAAATTCTACGAACCAAAAAGTGAAAACCGTGCATTGAATGCAATGAAGCCACTTGTCAACCAAAGGGGAGTGATGTGAATTTCTCACCAGTGTTCTGCTGCTCTGCCACAAGTAATACCAGTAATCTGGAGGAATTGGTTTGAGCAAATCAATCTCTGAAGTTGAGGCTGAGTCAAACAAATTCAGCACACTGGACGTCGTTGTCTTTTGGCCTGTGATGAGCACCAAGGACAGCGACCCCTGTTTGAATATCTTTCTATCCTACATAGGTAAACTATATATGTATGGTTCCCATGGAAATGCAAGAAGCTGATTTAAGAGAAATTCAATCCGATAAAAACTGCGCAATTGATGAAAATCAGGTGAATACTGCAATACAATTTATGTGAGAGACGAGATGTTTCTACGAGAGAAAGGTGTTTATCTCCCATTTACATATGCTATTGTGAGGTTTCAGGTCAATAAAGCAGTTGGAAAACAAACCTCAATTTCTTCACTGGGCTTAGAACTTGTGAATAATAATAATAATAATAATAATAATAATAATAATAATAATAATAATAATAATAATAATAATAATAATAATAAATCATTCTGTGGAACGGAGCACAAGTTAAAATGTTTTGATTTTAACAACCACACAGACGAACCATAGACGTATACTATAGTCAAGTGCTGTTCTTCTCAATGTAGGGGCAACATTCTTCAATTTCCGCTGAATTTGTAAATGTTTATCAATATTTCCCGCTACAAACCTAGAACGGTGTGAATCCAATTTGTGACATTTGTGAAATGTTCCGCTTCCAACGAGATCCCAACCATGTCTAGAAGATCTGTGGTTGTCGTGTTTGGAATACTTTTCGCCTGAAAAATGCCAAAAAGATTAATCCAACAAAAAAAAAAAAAAGACAAGCAATGGATGTAGGCAGCAATACACAGGGGGCATTTTTGTCGTGTTAGTTACGAATAACATTTTGAGGAATTTTCCCATACACAGGCATAAAACGAGGAATTAAACTATACAGATTCAGCCTGATTCTCACTCATTTGTCACACAGGACAATATTGCATTTGTCCTGCCAAAATAGTCGTTTTTATCTTGTGTAATGTGAAATGATCTGTGATGAATGCGGCAAAAATTCAGTTATTTGTAACTTAAAGCTATTAGAAATGATCAATGTTCTGTATGTTTTTATGTTGTCAGTAATTACATAAAGTCTGAATCTTCAATTGTAAATGTTGGAGATGGTGATCATAATTTAAGTCAAACTGTTTATTATTTGGAATGTTGGAATGTTTGGAATGTTGTATTAAACGTAGTTTGTCTTCTGGGCAATTCTGTTATTGCAATATAATCTCTTCCTGCAACATTATCTTTTATTCTCCCAGACTTTTTCCATATCTTGATAAAGATTAGTTCCTTCATTCAAAACATTGCCTCGGTGATTTTGTGTCCATGCGCAAACATTCTCCATGTTATTTTAGAGCTGCTGTTGAACTGATAGCTGCACACTGCCTGTTCCTGCAGTCTCCAAACTGTGAATCATCCTGATGAAATGAGCCTCTTAACACCCATACGTCTGGGGAATCAACACTTGTATTTAAAGACTTCACATCTCCATTAATTGTTTTCATTTTTTTCAATTTCTGTTTCATAGGTTCTTTGACAGTATTTTTCCTTTCGTGTTCTCTTTTAGAGCAGTGTGACTGACCTCGGGGACTGGATTTTTTTTGGACACTTGTTTCTTTATTGTCTTTTGGCTAATCTCTGGCATCTGGAACTATTATGAACACATCCTTTGTAATTATTTTACATAACAATTATACTTCATTGTATTTTCTCTGTTATCAATCCACAACTGGAGAATCCAGTTAAAGAGATATTTGTCTGTATTGTAATGCAAACGACATTTATAGAACATTAACATTGATTACGAATTGGACTTATTATGGAAGGATTTGTCACTACTTAACACCTTGTCCCTTTTCATTTGAGTCTCCTACGTTTAGCTGTAGGAAGCTGAATGTATGTGAAGTCTCTTTAAAACAACCGTCTATTTTTGAGTATAAACCTAACTTTGTCATTGTTATTATTAACCGTGTTGTCTGTGGAAATAGAGCTGCAGCCGCAATGACGGAAGTTGACCTTTGGTCTCGTGCGAGTCAATCGTTTGCGGGGGTTTACGAAGGCAGTCAAACTTTCCTTGGATTACATTTTTGATAGGTTACGCTTCCATGAAATTCGAAAAACCTTTATATTTCTGTCAGTAATTACAACTTCACAGGTCTCCTAGTTCATGAACGCATCATTCATCTGTTGAGTCGACTCAACATCGTCACAACTTTCTGTGGATTCATGTTTTTCCGTGTTTTTTCGTGAATCCCTCAAAGTAATGGGTACCAAACAGATAAAATATCAATTGAACAGATCCACAGACATCTACCAGGTAAGAAGGTACATAAACACATACATATACGCCTAATTTGTAATCTCTACCCACTACAGAGTGAGTCTACACCGCGCACTGGACACCACTCAAATGGACATTCTGAATCATAATGTGCACATCTATAGTAAATAGTATGATGACGTCACAAAGCGTCTGACTCAAAAACTCATCTCTTTCCATTCGTTCTCGTATGCTGGCGTGTCTAAAACTAATGGAAGCTCCGGCTACTCTGGGTCAGATTTCCTTGTTTTTTTCACAAATTGCTGCTCCGTATGTGGATCGATATGGATGAAACTTAAACTACGAGATGTTTGCAACGTCTCGATTCTAAGGAGACGTAACCGTCTTGTTCAGTACTGTTCCAGATTGTTTAGCCTGAGAAATTCAGAGGAAAACTGCGGCTGGACTCCTCATAATAATAATAATAATAATAATAATAATAATAATAATAATAATAAAAATAATAATAATAATAATAAAAATGAATAATCAATTTACTTTGAGTTGCATGTTGTGTATGAAAGGAGCTATACAAATAAAGGTTATAATAATAATAATAATATTATTAATAATAATAATAATTATTATTATTATTTATAAAAATAACAAGAATTGTTGTAATTGTTGTTATTATTATTATTATTATTATTTGTATTAGTATTATTATTGCTATTATAATAACCTTTATTTGTATAGCTCCTTTCATACAAAACATGCAACTAAAAGTAAATTCATAGAACAATAAAAAAGCAAACAAGCATAGTGCATTTGATAATAAAACAAGTAAATATTATGCTCAATTTCAGATTAGAATTTCAGATGAAGATAGTATTCACCAGGAGGGCAATCTGATCAATTTTTGGTCTTGAATTACTGCTCTGGAATTCACTTGACACAATTCTTGAGGAATCTCAAATAATTCTAGATTCATTAAATCAATTCCTCTCAACAATTTCCTCTGGCGAACCTACTGTATATAGCAGAAAGTCCCAATCAATAATCAATCATCAAGTCCCCGTCCTTTGAGAGCTATAGCATTCGTGCTTTTCCTTTCAGCGGCGGTAATTTCAGATATATTTCCTGATGATAAAGTGGAAGTGATGGCCGTACCTAGTTCTATCAACACCAGTATGTATGTTTGGGTAGTAATTATGGAAAAGCTGTCAAGTCCCCAGTGATATGCTATCATTTAGAAAATGGTGTTGCTTTTTCTTTTCCTCCACATCTGATGCCTCTGCTGCTTTCCCCGTGTTACACATCAAAGCCTCAGACTCGGCTGTGGGAGTGAATTCAGATAGAATTTCCTTATCTCAGATAACACAGACTAAATTCTAAATGTAAACGTCTACAGTTGAGACAAAGGGCGGCGTCGACGGCGTTGACACGGACCCTTATCTGACCTAATGGAACCGATATGTAACGTTAGCGGGTTCATAGTTTAAAGTCATTAATTTTTCCCGTTCGGAAAGGAGCGTGAAGGTGTAAATGCAAACGACGCCGCCGCGTTGGATGGTGGGACGGCTCCAAAACGAAACCAAATGACATTAATCAAAAAAAGGAGGCCTCCTTCTTTGCGTCCCATTCGGTACATAAAGTATTTGAAGGCCATGTGACAAGAAACCATTATATCAAAAGCACAGGCACAAAGTTTGCCATTTATCAAGCGGGAACATGCAGCCATCAGGTACTGAGGCTTGAAATGACTCTGACAGATCCCGCTCATTTGTCAATGAACGACTGATGAACAGCGAACTGGCAAAATAACACCTCATTTTCCCTTTGCCTGGGGAGACAGTGACCAAATTCAGCGGGAATGGAATCCAATGTGTACGCAATGCGCGTGCTCGTTGTGATGCCATTAAAACAGAGGTAAATTAGTTATGACCCGCGACACGGTTTGTTAACAGGCGCTCACCAAACCAGGCAGACAGATATACCTTGTGGCACTAGTTATTAGGTCAACGGGCAGTTATTTGACCTACAAGAAAAATATAAGGCAAATGATGACAGACGCCACATCGTATTGATTGATAAATGCATTTTCCCTCTGTGTACAATTGGTTATCTGTCAGACCGCTGCACGTCAGCCGGAGCAAAAGGATGACCTTCGCTCTTTACGCCTTACGGCCTGTTGTGCGCCGTGGCCTTGAGTCCCCGCTGCCCCGTGCGGCTTAAATAGTTTGGCGCTGTTTTCCTTACTCACAGGAATTCCAATGTGGAAAGGAAAAAGTCAAGAGCACTCAAAGATCTTACATCTTTGTTCGACGATGAGCGCTCGGGGAATTGTCTAGAGATCCTTGGTTTTACTAGCTGTAATAACTCTTAGATATTATATCCAGTATCTCTCTATTGTTTATATTTTATATACTAATAGTGATGAAATTGGATTGAATAATATACTGTATATATATATATATATATAGATATATGTATGTATACTGTCTATATACAGTGTATTTCAGGTAAGTTTGAGAAAGGATTTGTTTTATTTCTTTATAAATTCAAAATGAGTTGAGAATTATATAATATAATGTAATATAGAGTCATAAGCTTAAAGAGGAAATCACCTTAAAAGTTTGATCCGCGCAACGTGCTCGAATAAAGGCAGTAGAAATCAGAAGTAATTCTCAGTAAATCTCATGTCAAAATGTAACAAATCGTCTCCTAAGTTCCCCTGAAGTAACTCAATTAGAGATAAAAATGTAAAATGTTGGTGAAGAGCAATATTAAATCAGGCCTGTACATTTGATGTTGTTGATGTAAACCACTCCGTTTCCCAGTAGATACACTCCCCTGATCGAGATGTGTATTTAATTGATTTGATCTATATTTCAAATGAAGAATATGAGGTTTATTTCAACCGCGTGTCCCTAATTTCCCTCCACATAATTGCATTGTGCCGGAATCCGATGGTTTTGTGAATTGAAAAACGGTTGAATAACTGTACAGCCATGATAAAACACATTTACTGTACCTGTATATAACTCAAATGCGCAACTCAAATATGTTTATTCTATTCAATATATGTTAGTAATTGTAAGAACCGTGCGTATGCAATCATAAATCAAAATGACAATATTATTACTCTTCATTTGTGGCAAAAGGGACTTGATTGACTTCATTGAGATGCAAGTCTAGTCTACATTCTCTCTTACTGAGACATCAAATAACACGATTGATGTTCTTTTCCCTTTTTTTGGAAATAATGACGCAACTCTTATTCATAAGAAATGGATTTAGCAAGGAATGTTTGAGACTTTATTTTGTCACATTAAAACAGAGTGTATTACAATGGTTTTTCATGCACAGGAGATCTTTAATAAGAAAAATTAATAAATGCAATGAATGGCAACGTATCCTCCATTGGTTTGATAACAAAATAATCTTGTGTACCATAACATACTCCAACTAAAATTACAATAAATAAATAAGACATATATACAAATTGTTCCGGCAAAGAACACTTGCAGAATTAGTGACAAGAAATGACAATTTATACAAATAAGACTTGTGTTTAAGCAATACGATAAGTCCAACACTACTATCGCAATGTTTTAGAAAATGGTTGCAACCTCTAATGTAGACGCCATAGTTACAGCATTTGGACTCTGCTTTTGAATTTGACCTCCTTCTACATCCGCCTCTCGCTGCTGATGAGCGAAGTAGGGAGGAAGGGTCCGAGTCCTGGAAAGGTTTTGCACGATGGCGTTCCTGGACTTAGGAAGATTGGTTCCGTAGCCGGAGTCTTTCCAGGACGGGGGGAAGGCGTGTGGGCTGTTGAAGACCGGTGCCGGGGAGAAGCCGATGGTGTACCCACTGTCTCCGGTGGGCCTGTAGCTCTGCGGGGGTATGACACAGTAAGTACCGCGCCAATCCCCACACTGGTCTTTGGCAGCCTTGCTTGAACCTGAAATAGAATAAAAAATAATTCCATTAACAATCTCAATGGGACATTTTGATCAATTTCATTGAAAACTGAGAAATTGCTTTAATGTATTAAATCAATTATGAATCGACAATATATAATTATATATTAAAATAATTGTTTTATATATAATTGTTTTGAGGAAATTACACAGATATACGGTCCTATATGTAGAGTATTGCCAAATTGGCAAATGCCTTTATTTATAAGTTAAATGATGTAATGCAATGTAAATGTAATATCAAATATGAATACGTTTCTTATGTTATGCTTGAAGTGAAAATATAATAACTACATTGATTGTTTATGTGACGGTCATGTTAAATATTAAATTCCATTTCAATTCCAGTACTCACTCTTTGGCACAGGCTGGAAGGTGCTGAAGATCTTTTTCCCTCCATCGCCGCTGGTGTCGGAGTCGCTGTCGTTGAAGTCGCTGTCCCCTTTGCCGCTGTCCTTTACGCTAAACTGGTCAGTGTTCCCAATGCCGCTGCAAATACAATCAACAGATATTATTCCACCACTGCACCACTGTGGAGCCTGAGTATTGATGTCTCTTTTTTTTTTTCACGGTGAGGCCTGTCTGCCGCTATCCGTCCACACCCACTCCACAGAACAGCCATAATTACACACACACATGCCCGGTGCATTTTAATTACGCGGCGTACAGACGTGATTGTTGACTGTGATTAAAGCTCAGCCTTTTCTCGTAAATAGTGATCTCACCTCGCTTGCAAGCAGTATTTGTCACCTTGCCACACAGATGTTGGTTGGAAATGCTTGGAGGGCAGGAACATCTAAGAGAACAAACAAAATGACAGCAGGGGGCTTAGTTTATATTTCTGGCAGCAAGATCAAGGCGGCACTTGAAAACATCTTATGCGTAAAAAAACAAAAAATTATAAATAAAAAAAGAGAATCCTGCAGTCGGTTGACTCACCTTTGTCTCAGAGTCCCCGCTCCTCTCGTCATACAGGCAGGGATCTTCCAGGGAGGAAGCGGTCCTTTCATGGAAGAAACCTCGCTGTCCGCGGTATATGTTTGCTTCTGCCGAGCCGAGTATGGGGATGGCCCTGCTGTCAAACAGGGCGCGGGACACGTCTCTCTTCGAGTTGTTGTGGTTTCTCCGCCCTTGGTTCAGCTTGCACGTGACAATGACAATCACTATTGCAATTAGCAGCAGACCACAGCCCCCGCTGAGCATAATGATGACTATTTGTGAGCCGTCCAAGATGGAACTGTCTTCTTCACTCGCCCGTACCGCAATGACAACTTGGTCTTCTGAGGGCTGCGTGTCTGAGACAACAAACTTAATCACGGCACTCGTCGACAGAGGGGACCTGCCTTTGTCGCTGACGCCGATTTTCATTTCCAACACGTCTCCGATCTCGGCCGCCAGCCATCGTCTCAGAGCCATCTCTCCGGTGTCTTTGTTCAACGCAAACAGGTTCGGGTCACCTTGCACAATTCGGAAGGAGAGCTCGCCGTTCGACCCCTCGTCTTCGTCTTCCGCCTTGACCCGGAGGGCGAGGAAGCCCGCTGGAGCGTTGTAAGGCAGAGGGACGTCAGCTGAGTTGTTTTGAAGGACGGGGAAAGTGAAATAGGGGTAGTTGTCGTTTTGGTCCACAATTCTGATCCTTATGGTGGATGTGCTTGACAGCGGAGGGGAACCTTTGTCTTCGGCCTCGATGCTCAGCTCAATCTGCTGAAGTGTCTCATAATCGAAAGATCTCAGCGTGTAGAGCGAGCCCGACAGGGGATCTATGGATACGTAGGTGGAAATGGGGGCGCCGTCCAGGACCTCTGAGTCTAGAAGTTTGTAGGAAACCTTTGCATTCTTTCCCATATCGGGGTCACGGGCAACGACGGTAGTCACATATGACCCTGGGATATTATTCTCCAGGACAGAAACATCATATATGGGCTTACTGAACAGAGGGGGGTTGTCATTTTCATCAGTCACACGGATGGTATAGTGTCTCACGGTTTTGAATGGCGGACTTCCAAGATCCTCTGCCATCACGGTCAGGTTGTACTCCGGGATCTTCTCTCTGTCCAGGGTGGTGGTGGTGATGATCATGAAGGTGTCGCCGTAGGCCTGCTGGAGTTTGAAGTGGTCGTGTCCGTACAGGCTGCTGCGCACATAGCCGTTTGAGCCAGAGTCCCTGTCCGAGGTGCTGATCAGAGCGACAAAACTTTCCGCGGCCGCAGCCTCTGTGATGTAGGCTACCCCGTCGCTGCCGGAGGTCATGGGTTTGACGGTGATTTCAGGCGCATTATCGTTCACGTCCACAATATCGACCACAACCTTGCAGGTGGATGGCACCGAGTTGGTGCCCAAGTCAGAAGCCTTGATGTTTAACTCATATGATCTCTTCTTCTCAAAATCAACCAGAGCTCGGAGAGTGATGTCACCGGTATAAGGGTCGACACTGAAAAGGCGTGTGGGCCCGTCGACCAAGGAATACGTCACCTCTCCGTTGACATCATCATCTGGGTCAAAGGCGTGCACTTTGAGGACACGGTGGCCAACTGGAGCGTCCTCAAGAAGCTCAACTTTAATCAGGTTGTGTTCAAACGTCGGACTGTTGTCGTTGAAGTCCAAAACTTTGATATTCACATTCATGGAGCCAGATTTAGGAGGGAGCCCACCGTCCATCGCAGTGACTTGGATGGTGTAGGAGTCTTCCACCTCTCTGTCCAGCTCCTCCATCAGCACAAGCTCAGCAAACTTAAAACCATCATCTCTGGTGCTCACCTCCACAGTGAAGTGGCTGCAGGGGGACATGTTGTAGCTCTGGATGTAGTTCTCACCCACGTCCAGGTCCAGAGCGACGTCCAGAGGAAACCGGGATTGCAGAGGGACGTTCTCCAGGATCTCCAGCTGGGTCTCGTTGCGGAGAAACACAGGGGAATGGTCGTTGATGTCCTTC
>NC_137210.1:15414218-15419218 GCF_960531495.2 Zeus faber | reverse complement strand
CAAAATCTCACTGAATATATGCGCTAATACCATCAACCTTTGAGAGGCATGAACCCAAGAAGCTCAGATGCGTTTTCTTTTCTTTTTTTTATATAAACTAGACATCCAAATCCTCCTGTACATGGACCCCATGCTGACTGGGTGTTGGAATCCAGGATTTTGGATTCAGTGCTTAATACGGAATTATTGGACAAATTAGTTGTTTGCCAATGATTCTCTTAGGGTGCTAAGCGTTAATCTCAGAGGATGTCTCACACGTTTATTTTTGCTTGAAATTTGAACAAAAGACTGTTCCATTTTATATAAATAACCCGAGAAAAGCAGCAGCTGTATCATTTCACTAATGCACCCTGCGCCACTTTTCTTTTTCTCCATCTTCAACGTGAAGTGGAAGTTGGACGGTTAAGTTGGAACGCCGAGTGGGTGATTCAAGTTAAGTTGTGTCATTAAAAATGATACATGAAAGACCGAGGAAAAAAGGGGGAAAACGACCTCCAAATCAACGTCTACAGCAGAGTTTCCCAGCCTGGGCTGCCCGACCCATACAGAGGGTCGCCGGCGATCACGGATGTGTTTCTTAATCGTCAAATATCGGTTGAGAATTTCCCATGAATGTTAGTTTAAGCGGGTCAGTGGATCAGCAGGCAGAGCAGCTCGTCTAGTAGTCGGTTCGACCCCCGGCTCCTCCTGATAGCATGCTGAAGTGTCATTGAGCAAGGCACTTAATCCCTAAATGCTTCCGATGAGCCTCGCATGGCCGCCTATATTGGCGTATGAATACCTTGTAAGTCGCTTTGGACAAAAGCATCTAAATGATTTAATGTTGTTTAAATCTAAATTTTAGCAAAATCCATGACTATGTGTATTGTATGTCTCAAAAACCTTGCTCTCTCTACCCTGAAAATAGAACCAATTCAGACGAAAACGACCGACAGCCGATAAATACATGGGGGGAGTATAGCATTTTATTTAATAGGGGGGGTCTGAGATTGAATATGGTTTGATTTGGAGTATTTCTGTGGGGGGGAAGGTTGGGAACACCAGGTCTAAATACGCTGTTGTGATCCACGCACCCCCAAAAAAGGTCGCCAGAGGTCCCAGCGCCAACAAAGCTTGTCTAACTTTTCAGTGATACTTGTTTGTAACTTAAGTTATGTGATTAACACGGATCAGGGCTTTATTAAAGACCTGTGTTGTGACGGTAAGCGCATTGGGGCAGATTAAAGGACTTGGGGCCATCTGCTCTCGCACCGAGGTGATTTGTAATTAATGGTTGGATATATGGTTAATCTGGCCCTGAGCAGTCCGTGTCACAGTAATCACAGTGACGGTCAGAAATCAGTCTGGTGTCAGTTGTGGACCTGAGGTCAGAACACAAGAAGTGCCCGAGGAGGTTTACGAGGAGCACGGCCGCTCCTCCTTTGTCTGACCTGAGCGGGCTTTTGGTCTCTCTGGTAATAACCCATATGCCGGCAGCAAATGTCTCAAAACGCCACCTTTTGGGTTCACCGTGACTATTTCGCAAACGCCCCCAATTTGCCTTGTTAACCTCCCGCTCAGAACAAATGCATACGCTTGATGAAACTTCTCGCGGGGAGGCCAATTTGCCACCGCAGATTGATTTTCTATTTATACTTTCATTAATTGTTTGCCATTAGGATCTTGATTATATTTGCATCCCAGTGACTGATGAGTAAAACTTAGAACATTAAATTATTTCTGTTTGCTTTGATGTAAAAACATTGAAACGTGAGATGGCAACAACATTAGAATCGGAATCATAATATGTTTATCCGGCCAAGTGCATTTTCATAGACGAGGAATTGATTGTGGTAATAGTTTGTGCATAGCTGAATAGACGGCATAAAAAATTATTAAAAGTCTAATATAAAGAAAAAAAAAACAACAGAAAAACAAATGTACACAGAATATACAAAATGTGATTGTATGCACAGGATAAACCAAACAGCTATGGCAGGGTGAGGGTAGGGGTTGAGTGGCAGTATGATAAAGTGTGGCTGTAGGTATAAATACACATAAAGGCGGATATTTTATACATGATGATCAAAGATATACATTACAACTCGACGGCTAGAATCAGATAACATTCACGGTACGTCGTTGTCAAAGAGAGGCGTGCGACAATTCAACCGCAATTTTCTTTTTCCAGTCGCCCCGTTATATCAGTTTCCCATCTCGCTTGTAACCTCGGGGTTGCCTAATAAACCGGGGGGTATACATGTCAATGCCCCGGCTCTGGAGGTCATTCGCCGGGTTTAATCTAGGCCATTTGGACTGTCTGGCAGGCAGATAAAACAAGATTATCCTGCGCCGGGTGCCGGGTCCTGTGTGAGACCGGGAGGTGGGAGCATGTGAGCAGCAGCTGTGGAGGTGCCAGATCCTCAGAGCGGCTCCTGGTCCCTGTTGCTTTTGGCACCTCCCACGGCGTCGTCCCGGGCTCCGGATCGCCCCCCTCCGCCAACGCTCACAGCCCTCCAACTGATTACAACTGGCCAAATGTTTAGCATATACTGTCCCTAATCACACATAGCATTCTGTCACAATATGCTCCCTAATAGCTTAAAGAGCCACATAAGTCACAGGGGTCTTTGCGGCCTTGATGTTATTGGGTCTAATTGCTTTTTTTCTTTCTTTCTTTCTCCCACCCCGACCCCCACAGCTTTCTTATTTAAAGCAGCCAGATAAGACTAAAATACAATCTCCACACACACAGCTCTGGAATGTAGGAACATGTAAAGAAAAAAAGACTTAAAAAGATATTTGTAAAACAAACATCAATTATGGTAATAACGTGCATAACATAAGATAATCATGAAATTGTCTTATTATTTCATGATAAATTAATTAGTCTATTAGGACCGAGGCATGAATAATGCAGCATTTCCCTGTAATTAGACCTCAACGGACTTTACACGTTTCAAACAAATCCAGAACATTAATATGGATGTAGTGTAAACACGTCTCTAGGATTTCTTTTCTTGTCTATGAGAAGAAAAAAAAAAAAATGTTTTGGGATAGACAGATTTTGCTCCTAAAAAAAAAAAAAAAAAAGAAACTGAGGCAGATCAAAAGAGGCATTAGTATTCTAAGACAAATCAGGTTTGACTGTAGCTCTAACCAGCCCAGCGCCTGCACACGCCCCAATCCAGCTTTGACCATATGGAAGTAAGAGAAAGGTACGCAAACCATATGCATAGAGTTTGCATACCTACCGCTCCAAAGTTAAAACAATTCCTCTTTGAGAATTTAAAAAAAAAAAAAAAGCAGAAAAAAAACAAGGCAGGAAAAAAAAAAGACACCTGTAGATTGGATTGAGTTTCCAAACCAGATCGTCCGGATTTAAATTTAGGATAAGGGTGCCATCTGCAGGAGGAGGCTTTACGCTGTTGATATGGAAATGAGCGTGCGGCGACACAATGACAGTCCAAAAAGGGAAAGAGCATTATGAAAGCCTCCCAAAACGACAACATAACAACCAGACGTTGGAAGTACGTGTTTAACAAAGCATTGCAGTGCTGTGCATTAAGCGGCAGGGTTTATCACTGTGGAGCGGAACCTTCCTGTGTCTTTTTTTTTTCGTGCCGGCATAGCATCCCAGGAAGCTTTTCAATCCTCTGATATTGACTACCGTACATTTCATTGTTGATATTGAAATAAGCCCCCCTCGAGGAACGCCGACCGGAACCCTAAAATCAGCTGTAAAGGAGAAACACTTGTATTTGTTTTGTTTCTTCCCCTCCCCCCAACCTTCAGTGATGCGCTTGCGGAGTACGCCTTGATTGCATTTGAACCTTTCACTTCCAACACATCCGCTGGCTTGTGCATGCGAGAGGAGTGCAAATCTCCTTGTTTTCAATCTGTCTGCTCCCGAATTGTTCGTAGCCTGCATTTGTATTCCCACGGCTTGTTGGCAGTTACTGTATCAAGCCGAGTAAATCAGAATTTGCTGGGTAGTCTGGGCTACGAATACATTTTATTCTCCTTCGGATGGTTATATTATTCAAAACGGGGAGATAAAGTACAGCTTGTGTGTGTGTTTGTGTGTGTGTGTGTGTGTGTGTGTGTGTGTGTGTGTGTGTGTGTGTGTGTGTGTGTGTGCGTGCGTGTGTGTGTGTGTGTGTTGTGTTTGTGGGCGCGTGTGTGTGTGTAAGTGTCTGGGTTTGTATGTATGCGTATGCGCTAATACTAATTTGTGTCTTTTGAGGGGCCAGGTTTCTCTCCTTCCTCCTTGAATATATTTCACATTTCCATATCCTATAATGTTGCCTCCTTAAAGCAATTTCCTCCTCACCCACTATCTGATTGGTGGGAGCTGCTTCCTCCTGCTCCGCGGGGTGGGGTGGGGTAGGGGTAGGGGTAGGCCCTGGCCCGTGCTCTGGCTCCTCTCCAAGCCCCAGCCTGGTCCTGGTCCTGACAGCCCCCCGACGGGGCCGCTCACTGGGGGCCACACTGGGGGGCCAACTGGGCACGTGGGCTGTGAATCACTCCCTTCCACACGTTTGGCACAAACAGCGTCCTCTCTCCTGACAACAGCCGAGGCCTGTTCGATCCCTCTGCTGAGCCCAGTTAGGCCAGTAGATGGCAATGTTGAAGTGGGAGCCGCTCTGGAACCAATTACCTGGACGACTCTGGGAAGCTGAAAGAAATGGTGAGATCCGGAAAAACAAAAGCAACAGTGACATTTTCACAATGTCCTAATGCAAGTTCTTACTGATGATACACACTGACGGACAAAAAGCACTCTATAGAAATAGCACTATAGAGTACTATACACCTATTTACAGTGTACTGTATATTGTGTATATACTGTATATACATATAGATTTATAGTAGGTACATACACACTATTACATGCGACAGTGCTATTACGTCATATGCAGTGTGTGTGTATGCATATATTTGTATATATACTGTATGTAATATCTATTGATATGCAGTATATTGATATATAAAGGACAAAAAGACTAAAATGACTATAT
>NC_137210.1:15046718-15409218 GCF_960531495.2 Zeus faber | reverse complement strand
ATTAGCATGTAGGTGGCGTGGAAAGAGGGACGTTAAACATAGGTGGACGATTGTTTGCCCGAGACATTGTTCATTCTTAAAAAAAAAAATAACCAACCACCAATGGCCGCTATTGACCAATCAGAATTGGGTATTCCACAGAGCAATGTAATCAAGTGGCGTCATTTATTTCGAAGGATATAATATTTGAACTTCGTCGTCAACTTCACGGAGACCTTCTTACCCATTGGTCGGAAGTCTGGTATGAAGCCATAGTCTCCCCGCGCCCACCAGCGGTTCCCTCCGGGGCTTTGAAGGAGCCCCACAAATCTCTTCCAACACCTGAAGACATTTCAAATAAATTCTTCAGCGGCCTGTCATAATGCTTTCCCTCTCCCCATCAACGCCGGGCGGGAGAGACGACGGCGATCTACGAATAAATGGCCTCATTGCGCGCACACCATCAAGGATTTGGGCGGCTGCGTGCATGGGGGTGCTCTGAACTGTGAATTTCCCATTCCGACAGCCCGAGGCCCAGGGCCACGGCCCGCCGGCACTCTGTTGCTTCACATGTCTAAAATTGGCTGACGTGTTCAAGTTTGGCATACCTTTTCCTCAGCCACGGGTCTCGGCAAAGTACGCAAAGCCAACTGGTTCAAGACCTACATATGTCAGAACAACAAAGCTCAGATTTTGTCATTTTTTCGTTTTCCGCTTTCGCTTCCGCCCCCCCCCCCCCCCCCCCACCCCCCCAGAACTGCCGCGCACGCCCGTTCCTGATGCGGTTTATAGAATTTGGAGGGGAGCCGCCAGACACGTCAGAACGCAACGTAAGTAATCTGGAGCGGGATATTTGACAGATATGTTTCCATTTGTTGCCAGTCACCCGTGGAGCTGTAATCCCCTAATGACTAGCCAATAACTGTTAAGGATTTAATGTCACCCCTCCTCTGTGTATTCCGGCTGGATTGGCGCTCGGCTCTTTGACTGAACTCCGGGTAGCGCCGGGACCGACTGAGCCCATAAAATCTTCAAAGTCCTCACTCATGGGTCGCGGAATCAGTCATGCAGACGGGATGTTCTGGAGCAGTATCACAGGAAGGAAGGGTGGATGTCAATGTATTCAGGTCAACATCCGAGGCTTGTGAAAGATTCCTGTCAGGTGCATATACGACTGCATATAAACGTATATATAGATATATATATATATATAGATAGACATAGATAAAGATATATATATATACATATATATATATATATATATATATAAAACTATATATACCTATATATATTTATATATATAGGTATATATAGTTATATTGAATACATATATATAGATATAGGTATATATTGTTATATTGTATATAAATATACATATAGGTAAATATTGTTATATTGTATATAGATAGATAGATAGATAGATAGATAGACAGATAGATAGATAGATAGATAGATAGATAAATAGATAGATAGATAGATAGATAGATAGATAGATAGATAGATAGATAGATAGATAGATAGATAGATAGATAGATAGATAGATAGATAGATAGATAGATAGATAGATAGATAGAGAGGTATAGGTATATATTGTTATATTGTATATATATATATATATATACACAGTATATACAATATAAGTTGTTTTTACAGATGTTAGTATTATAAATGTGAAAACGTTATAATTAGAAATCTTGTATATCTAACTCTTTACACATAAAAACTTTCAGAAGTTTTTATGTGTACATATATAGAACATATATAGATATATGTATATATTTTATATTATATGTTATATTGTATATATATATATATACACATATACAGTAGATATAGGTATATATTGTTATACTGTGTATATATACAATATAGCAATATAAACCTATACCTATGTTTTTACAGATATTAGTATTATAAATGTGAAAAAGTTATAATTAGAGACTTGTTTTTTTGTCCTGTGTAAGAGTACTGTATACCGTGTAGGAGCACATTATCTTGTAATTCAAACTCTTTCAAAAGTTTTAATGTGTACATATATATAGAGTTTGACCCTATGTTGGCTCTGAAATAGTTTTTCAATATTGAATTGTCATATCAATTATAATTATAGAAACGACTGAGCCTTATCTTAGATTTCCGTGGGCTGGAGTGTGTTGCTGAATCAAGCCTGGCTGATTCTTCTCATCCAGTTTGGTTCAAAAAGAAGCGGAGAGCAAAGCAATCCACTCAAAAAAATTAAATAAGAATAAAAAAAAAAAAAAAAAGCCCAGAATCAGTCAGATCACACCAAGCGAGAGAGGTGAAAAAATACTTTCCCATTCGCGCCTCCTCAAAAATCGCCAGTAAATCTTTCATGGCTGTACCTTTTAAGAGACATGTCAGTTTGATTTAATGTTCGCCTGACAGTTATTGGATTTTGGTGTTTACCTTTTCATCACCGCAGGGGAAAAAAAACAAAAAAAAAAAACGAGGTAGCCCAATTTATGTTGGAGATGCACAAAAAGCGGCATCAAAAATTAAAGTTTGCGGAGCCGTGGAAACGCTATAAAAGCTTTCCACGTGGCCCGCTCTGTTTAATTGGTTATGCGCTTGCAGAGATGGGTGACACAAATCTCATTTCAAAATTTATAACAATTTTTTCCAGCGTTCCATGTTGGCTACCATGTGTCCCGAAGGAGGGATGTATTATTACCCACGCCCACCTTCCTAAAGAGTCATCTATCACTTCGCTCAACCGCTCGCTGGACTTCTGGATTCGTATGTGAATTTGGGCGTCACAATCCGAAACGCTGTCATTCTTGAACAGCCCGAGACGTTTTCTGTTTTTTTAGTTGTTTTTTTTTTTAATTTTTTCTCTTATCTGAGAGAATATTACATTAGAACAACAAGCGGGGGCCATATTGAATTCACACATTTGCTGGCGTGTTTGATAAAGAGAATCTCCAAGAACGGAGCTGGTACAGTGAAGAAAGCCTCCCGAGTGGTCGAAAAAGGATTTGAAGTGGAGGAAGGGGGTGTGGGTGGGGGTGGGGGGTGGGGGGGGGGGGGGGGGGGGGATTGATGTTTGGCCGGCGCGCTCCTGAGGAGAGAGCCGGCCCGGGGTCTAATCAGAGACCCCCGGCCTCCCCTCCGCAGTCGCGGGATTTTCTCACTATTCAGCGCTGATAGATGAGCCTCTCTTTGTATTTCAGCCATGCACTTTCTTAAATCTGAAAAGCCCATTCATCTTGGGCAAATGCAAGAAGAGTGGGGGGAGGGGGCGGGGGTGGGGGCGGGGGTGGGTGGGGAAACTTCCAAACTCCATCTTTTTTTTCGTTTCTTTTTTCCCTCCGCCGCTTGCCAGAGCTGGAGTGTCACTCACACGTTCTCCGAGCACTTTGTCTCCCCTCCGTTAATTGTCTCTTCCACGTCACGTGCCTTGACTACAACTCCCGCCAGCCCCGCCAGCCCCGCCAGCCCCGCCAGCCCCGCCAGCCCCGCCCGCCCCCATCTCGTTCGCTGAGCTGATGAGTCCACAGGAGATAACAGGAAACCCCGCTTTGTTTAACCCCGGCGAAGACTCTTTATTTTTGGGGGCGGAAGATACCACGCCCCAGGAAATACAATGATTTTTACGCTTCCCGCTGGACTATATTAATCTTGGCTTTTCAGGTACGGTACGACGCTTCTCAGACATTTGGGGCAAAGTAGTTTATCTACGCCCGCTGTCAAGTGGAATTCGCGCATTTAGCGAGATAGACAAATAGCCAGAGTAATAAATCATCTCTTTCTGGCTGAGGGGGCCTTTTCGAGCGGCGGCTGCTTCGACAGGCGGCTTGAAGTTTGGACACTTTCATTACATACAGAGCACCGCCACTGTCAACAACATACAAAGTGTAATAGTCCTCTGGTGAACTGAAAGACCGGTTCTTTTCACCCTGGCGGTGGCGAAAGCGAAAGCCTATTTTTCAAAGAAGATTATCTTTCAGCTGGCAATACAATACACGCCCAAAGTATTTTTAGCCCAAAAGTGTGCCTGCGTCGCCATGTGTTGCGAGAGAAAAACGCTGCCACGTGTAATTAGCAAATTCTCGTGGTGATTGTGGACACCTTGTTGACACATCCATTCCACATGAGCTATTACTGATTCCTATGAATGTCATTTACATAATTATACCTTATCCCGTCCTGTGAAGCGCATGCCTCAAAAGCAAGCGACGCAAGAGAGAGAGAGAGAGACAGGGAGAGAGAGACAGAGAGAGAGGGAGAGAGAGAGAGAGGAGTCACATGGAGCCTTGTGGCAAAAAAAAAAAGCTTAATGGTTGACACTATTTTCTCCATCTGAATTTATGAGACACGATGGTCTCACTACATTTATGATATGGCCACACCTCACAACACACACGCACGCACGCACGCACGCACGCACGCACGCACACACACACACAACACAAATGTGTACACACACACAAAGAGAGAATTTCTCACAGCCTCAGTGCCATGACCTAAATTTCCGAATGGTCTCACTTACTGTACAGATTTAAGTTGATCCTTATTCACTATGCAAAGCCTGCAGTATGCCAAGCATACGTTGGCATTTACATACAGAGCGCTTCAAAATGAGTTTATTAAACTGCACGGTGCCACTTTAAAGAGGAAGAAAAACACTCCCCCCCCCCCCCCCTCCTTCTACGAACGCCGACGCGCCGAGGACCAAGTTTCCCTCCCGTTCCGTCGTATTTCCCTCCGAGTTTCTCCCCCCCGGCTCGTCTGATAACTTCCTTTCATGCGGCGGGACGCGTCTGAAGGGACACCTGGAATGCCCGGATGGGGCTTCTCTGTCCAAACACCGAGAGAAGAAATGAAATATTCACCCGCCTTATTGTTTCCAGACTCCGAGAGAAGAATCAATAAAACATAACATTGGCTCCATTCTGAGTTTAAGACTTCCGATGAGATTTCCAAATCCCCCGTGTGGCGTTGGGAGGCTTTACTCCGGCACATAAAAATAAATAAATAAATAAATAAAAGAAAAACACCCAAGTTCTTATTTTGATGTTTTGAATTAATCAGCGGAGAGCCGCCTCAGAACAAAAAGATCTGATGTTGCCTATGGGATCTGTGGCCATCTGGGATTTGACGGCGAGTATTTAAAAGCATGTTTTGATGAATGCATCTTGCCAACCATAATGAGAAAAACTAAAACTCAATCTAGCGAGCCGCCTCGCAGTACCTCGCATCCGCAGTACAAAAAAAAAACAAACGCAGAGGTTCTCTGGCAATATCGGCCAAGACATGACCACCGGTCTAATCTTGCCTCTCGGCGAATAACCCTTCCTCCAAAGAAACAAGTCTCAAAACAAAACAAAAATAAAACGAACAAAACAAAAAACACAAGAAAAAAAACAACAAAGCGATGTTTCTGCACGGTTTGTTCAAACACGATTTACACTTGGAGATGAGCCGTCCTCTGAAGTGTCAGAAAGAAAACAAAAGGGTCTTTAGGCAGAACCCAGATCCACGATATGTGGATCTGGGTTCCAGCCGAGAACAGAGGACAGAGCCACGAGGAGGAGGAGGAGAGCGTGACCCCATTACTGTTCAACCCCGGTATCACGCTTTTTTCACGCTCGTAGTCACGAAAACGAATGTATTGAACCGTGTCCCGGAGCACGGTTATCCGACCTTTTTCGTGCCGCAAATAACTACATTTGAACCAAGTCGTTTGAATGTGGAGATTTTCTCTCCCGCTACGTAAAATGAAATTCAAACCAATTCGTTTGAATGGTTTGGAGTGTCTCTTTTCCAATGCGCGAAACCCTTGCTAACGTCTGGCCTTTCTTTTTAGGGGGAAAGGTTACAACCGACATTCAGGACAAAGGACCCTGCAATGGTCCCAGGTTTTTATCGGCTCCAGCTCCGATCTGCAGTGACGGGTACATGACACCCAAGTAGACACGTTCATTTTCGCCTCATTACCAGCACGAGCCACTCCAGCACCACGCCAGGCCGGTCTCTGAGCCGCTCCCCGCCGCTGAAGGACTGGGCCCGATGCGGGCCCACCGTGCATCGGGCGCTGCAGGTGCGAGGGCTTCAGTAGAAGCAGAAGTGGAGGCAGCACCACGCAGCACCATGACACGCCCCTTCTCGGGCGTTTTTCGTGGCGCCTGAAAAAAAAGTAAGTCACACTTGCCGACTGGCAATGGGAACAGCGTCAGTCGCCTATTTTTAGCGGGTTTACCTGCGTTTAAAAAAAACCTTGGTACACGCACTCGTTTTGTGTAAAAACACTATAAAACTAACCTGACGAAAGAACGGCACCGCGAGGATCTGAGGGGGGTCATGGATGTTTTGAAATTAAAAATGTTTAAATTTGGTTCTGACCAGCACGAAAAAAAGCAGGATACTGGTTTCACTTTTTCTCTGAATGTTCTGTTAAAATCAAGGATGGGCGATTAGGGATATAGGGTCATACCCTCAGTATGAAATAATTGCATTAATATTACGCAATGTATATAATAATTAGTTTTTGCTCCTGTAGAAGCCACAAGTCTGTATGATTAAAAAAAGCAATTTTTATTCACGGTCATGGAGAAGCACTACACTACCCAAAATCCCAAATGTAACAGCGACGCCTCTGATTGGTGGAGCTCGCTGTTACTATGTAAATGTTTACCGCACTGGCTGATGGGCACATTCATTCATTCATTCATTTTCAGCATTGCTGACATTTATATCCAGTTAAATTGTATCTATAAAGGGAATACATAATGAGGGTGTGAGTTGAGATCCCTATTCTTGCCGAACCTTGAATTTAATAGACCATTCAATATCTCTATTGAAAAGTGCCCCCCCGTCCTCCCACACACGCACACACACACACACCTCGGAGTACTTTTGTCAGGTTATTTTTAGTTTTAGTTTACGTTTCTGAGCCCCCCTCCCAACCTCCCCCCCCATCCCTCGCCTAAAGTCGAAGAAAATCTCCCCATTAAAATAAATTGGTTTCAATTTTGTTATTTGCAGCACGAAAAAAAAGTCGGACAATCATGCTCTGGGACACGGTTCAATAGATTCATTTTCGGGAGTAGAGGAAATGGGGGAAGAGGAAGAACTTTTTGGTTTCCACATAACTCAAGATCAAGAAAAATACATGTGCATTCATACACATACGCATATAATAAACAGATCGCAACTTTTGACCTTTGTGCAATTCCCGCTGTGTTAATAACCTATAGACCGTTAATTAAACTTACAGTGCTGCACGGGCAAAAGCTGCATGAAGGGCTATCGTAGTTTGAACTGGGATTTAAAATGCAATTTATATTTGCACAGAAAACACAAAATAATGTCCTTTTTAAGGGTGTCAGAAGACAGAAGAGTGGGAGAAAATGTTGGATATGAGTTGCCATGGTGTTGCCATTGTTGGAGTTTGTTAAATTGGGGCAGACTGATGGACTGATAAGGAGTGTGTAGTTTTGTGTGTTTGTGTGTGTGTGTTCTTCTGTGTGTGTGTGTGTCTGTGTGTGTGCGTGCGTGTGTGCGTGTGTGTGTGTGTGTGTGTGTGTGTGTGTTCCTCAGCTTCATAAAAGACACGGAAGACAAGTTGTTGAAGACGAGCGATCTCCCACCAGAGCAATAATCAGCAGAGTTGCTTTGCAGCGTGGAGTGATTTGCCTCTGATTTCTAATCTGTGTAAGAGAAGCAGCAGCTAAGTGCCTTACACAAACACACACCAGCATAGCAATACTTCAGGCACGTTATGGACCAGAGTGATTAGACAACTTAAAATGCAAAGGCATCCCCTGAAACTGCATGCATTTACAATCCCATTAAAAATGGAATTGTGTCTGTGGGCCAACAGTAAATTTGAAATATCTTCCCCGCAACAGCAACTCACACAGTTCCTGTTGTTGTTCTGCCGCCATTGTCACTGTGTTATCGAATCAGTTTGAGCTATTGAACAACAACCCTCATTGAATGAGCACATTTCCGGACAACCGTTTTGTTGTTTATCGCAGCTTCTCGCCGCTGGGGGACGTAAAGGTGTGAACATTCACGGGGAAGAGGATAGCGAGGAAATATTAGGCTTCCCAAAGCAGCAAAATCGAAAATAATGCATCAATGCGCAAATAAAAATTGCAGCAATGGGGAATTTTAGTAGTTTAATTTGATGAGAAATACTCGTACATCATTTTGTCAAATCATAATTGATGTTGGTCTGCTGTCTTAATGAGTGGCAGTGGAATTTACAAAGGACGAACATAGTGGAATACCATCTGCTTAACTATTAATACCAATTTTATTATCACAAATCTAGCATTGACACCTTTCAAGCTAATACTTCAATGTGTGGCATTATTCCCAATCATCAAATTAATTTAGTTTAGTTCCATGTGATGTAAAAGGGGAAGTCTGACAAATACATTCAAGAAAAAAACCTCACCTTTTCCCCAACAGATCGGATTGGACCGTGCTCCTGTATTGTCCCTCACACTTCACAAAGCACATTGAACTATCCTTTGCACCTCCACCGCTGGTGTATTAATGCCTCCATCACCATCCATCCATCCATCCATCCATCACTTTTCTTTACTTGCTTTTCCTGGTCAGGGTCGCGGGGACACCTTGATCCGTCAAACATCATTACGGAGGCAGGAAGTGGAATATTAAGATGACTAAGTGATGGAAGGCTGCCTTCAAAGACACTGACATTGACAATGAGATGCAGGATGCTGCCAAAAACTGACGGAAGGGGCGAGGTGGTGATTTCAATGACTCATGTTATTCATGTTATTCCTCTATGGGGAAATCATGAAGACTTAGGCTGAAATGGAAATATGCTTTACTATCATCTTCAATTACAATCCAATATTATCGCCACACGCATACTGTACATAGTATAATCTTGAATTTAATATATCTTCCACATGTGGATAGAGCACATCCTATATATTCTGCATGTATGTATGTATATATATATATTTACACACACACACACACACTGTATATATTGTCTTTAAGCTTTTTATGTAAATTATTTGATGTTGCCAAGAATGAAAACAACTGGACTATAACATGTATGTATGGATTACATACACACATCATCACTGAAAATGATCATCAACCCAATTGATAATTAGCGTTTAAAGCGAGGCAGACACACGCACGCACTCTCTCTCTCTCTCTCTCTCTCTCTTACTCTTTCTCTCTCTCGCACACACACACACACACACACACAATCCTACATAAAAGAAAAAAAAAACATGAAAGGTAGAAGAATGGGGGAAGAGTGGTTCGTTTCACAAAAAAAAGAACATCCATATAAATACTCTAGACCTGAAACTACCAAGGAAGCCATTGGGTATAAAACGAACCATTTCCTCCTTTTTCCTATTTTGCCACAGACTCTTTGAAAACAGGCTGAGGGCTTTTTTTTTTCTTCCTTTTTTCGCAGGGCCTATTTTTAATTCCAAGGCGAGGGATTGGTCACACTTGGTCTCATTAGCATGAGGAGCAGTATAAACGCCCCTCCCCACCGCAGAGTCTGGAGCCGCGCGTGTCGGAGAAGGAGGAGAGGCGAGGCGCGCGTCTGGCTGGCTGCGCGTAACTTTGTGCACAGGGCGCTCCGTGCGTAAAAACACGCTCTTATGCCCAAAGCCAAGGAGCTGCGGCTGCCTATGCGAAGATGATGGGATTTAGCCTCGCAGGGTGGTGCCGGTGGATCTCAGTATGTTCGATTCAACACGTTTTATTCGTTTCGCTGGCCGAGTCTGAGGGAAACACCGTGCGCTACCAGACCAACGAGGAGGACGGACCGGGCACGGTGATCGGAAACCTCGCCAAGGACATGTCCCTGGGTCTGTCGCCGTCCCAGTCCTCCTCCAAGAAGACCAATTTCAGGATGATGAGACAGTTCAACGATTCGTTCATCAGGGTGCGGGAGAGCGACGGGGAGCTGAGCGTCGGGGAGCGCATCGACCGGGAGAGGCTCTGCAGGCGCTCCCCGCGGTGCCTCCTCGCCTTCGACGTGGTGAACTTCTCCACGGATCGATACAAACTCGTCCACGTCGAGGTGGAGGTCAAGGACATCAACGACAACTCCCCGGAGTTCCCGCACGGCGAGTCCGTGGTGGAGATCTCCGAGAGCGCCGCCGTCGGGTCCCGCGTCCCCCTGGACCCCGCCGTGGACGCCGACGTGGGGTCCAACTACATCCAGAGCTACCAGATCTCTGTCAACAGCCACTTCTCCATCGACGTGCTGCTGAGAGCCGATGGGGTTAAATATGCGGAGCTGGTGCTGATGAAGGAGCTGGACCGGGAGACGCAGGCGTCCTATACGGTGGAGCTGGTCGCCTCGGACGGAGGGAGCCCGCACAGGTCGGGGTCCACTAATATTCTGGTCAAAGTGACTGACTTCAACGACAACAGTCCCATTTTCGACCAGAACAGCTTCTCCGTGAGCTTGCCAGAGGATTCTCCCGTGGGCACCGTGATACTGGACCTAAACGCCGTGGACGCCGACGAGGGTCTGAATGGGGAGGTGGTGTACGGATTTGGAAAACAGGTCCCCCTCGAGATCAGAGAACCTTTTCAAGTGGACGACAAATCGGGACGTCTGACCCTAAGGAGCCCTGTGGATTATGAGGATAAAAAAACTTATGAGCTAGACGTCCAGGCGACCGATCTGGGACCCAACCCCACGCCCTCTGTCTGTAAAATCATCATCCACGTCCAGGACGTCAACGACAACGCCCCGGAGATCAGCGTCACCCCGATGACCTCCATCTCCACAGGCGTCGCCTACATCAGCGAGGCGGCGGACCGAGACAGTCTGGTGGCCCTGATCAGCACCCTGGACAGAGACTCGGGGGTCAACAGCCAGGTCCACTGCACCCTGTACGGCCACGACCACTTCAAACTCCAACAGGCCCACGAGGACAGCTACATGATAGTCACGGCGGCGGCCCTGGACCGAGAGCGAATCAGCGAGTACAACCTGACGGTGATGGCTGAGGATTTCGGGTCCCCTCCTCTGAGGAAGATCATCCAGTACACCATCAGGCTGAGCGACGAGAACGACAACGCCCCTCGCTTCACGAAGCCCGTCTACGAAGTTTCAGTGTTGGAGAACAATGCCCCGGGCGCCTACATCACAACGGTGGAGGCGAAGGATGCAGATCTGGGGTACAACGGCAAGATCACCTACAGACTTTTAGACGGTGTCGTCATGGAGTCTCCGGTGAACACCTTTGTGTCGCTCAACTCGGTGTCCGGCTCCATCTATGCCCTGAGGAGTTTTAACTACGAGGTGATGAAGCTGTTTGAGATCCAGGTCCAGGCGAGCGACAGTGGATCACCGCAGCTACAGAGCAGCGCTCTTATAAGACTAAAAATAGTGGATCAGAATGACAACCAGCCCTCCATCATAGAGCCGGTCCTGTACAAAGGATCTGCGGAGGTTATCCTGCCCAAAGATGCACCCGCGGGTTATGTGGTAACCCAGATAAAAGCCACGGACGCAGATGAGGGCTCCAACGCACAGCTGTCCTACAAAATCACCGAAGGCGGACACCTGGGTTTCTCTGTCAACAGAGCCAGCGGCAAGATGCACGTGAGCCGCCAGCTGACGTACGATCTGATGGACACGGTCAAAGTCGCCGTCTCAGTCAGCGACAGCGGGACGCCTGCGCTGACGGCCACGGCGACGATACACTTGAGCTTCGTGGAGGGCACTCTGGCCAGCTTACCCGCCGTGGTTCAAAGCGACGGCGAGGAGCTCTTTGAGTGGGACATGTCCATCGCCATAATCATCATCCTGGCGGGGAGCTGCTCCCTGCTCCTCCTGGCCATCGTTCTCATCACCACCACTTGCAGCCGCAGAAAAAGGGAGAAGAGGGAGGGAGGGTTTGATGAAAAGGAAGACGCGCCGAACGCGGAGACGGGGGAGGGCGGCCACGCCGAGTCGTCCGTCTCCAAACACAAAGGGAAAGGGTTTGATGTCCATCCCTTTCCCGAGAAACCTCCAATGGCCAGCGGGAACACAATGGAGGCCGGCTGTGAAGACGACAGACAAACAGCGAGCATCTTCGAGTCCAACAGCAGGGTGATGGAGAATAAATTGAAGGTGAGTAATCAGGGTTTTGTAATTTTGGGAGACGCCATCTCGTCTCTCATACACCCCTGCTGTCTTTTTTTGCACATTGACTCAATTCCATGGACGTGTTATGTTTGTTTGTTTTTTCACATTCTTTCAGGGCTATTCCACACTGCCAGGGTATGGGAAGGAAAACCTCAGGCCTATTACGATATGGAAGGGCAATTCATTCACGACGATCTCAGCGAGAGACCCCCAGATCAGTGGGAAAGACAGCGGGAAAGGAGACAGTGACTTTAATGACAGTGATTCTGACATCAGCGGCGATGTGCACAAAAAAGACTCCTTACCGACAAACAGTGAGTGTCAAAACCAATACCGCTGAAATGATCATTAATTTATTTTTACTGTGTATATTTCTATCACATATGTAAAAATGTGATGTGATGTTGGCAAACAAAACCGGGTCACCCTTTTCACACACCATCACTCCCCATTCTGACCATAGCTCTGTTCCCACAGGCCTTTGGGCGTGCACAAGCGAGTGCAAAGTGTTAGGCCACTCGGACCGATGCTGGAGCCCCTCAGCCACCAGGCCCAACACCAGCCTGGCCATGGGGCCACACCTCTCCACATTCTCCAAGACGGCCTCACTTCCACGAGACGCCCGGAGGGAAAACTACTACCCAGCCCACCTTCCAAAAACCAACGGACTGCAGAGTGTCTACGAGAAGGTCCAACACCAGGAGTTCGACTACATAATGGTTGGTCCGCCAACACCAGCCAGGATACAGGAAAGTGACGAGGTGTCAATTCCAGAGTTTTCCCCCTTGTAAAAGAAGAACTATGACGAGCGATAGAGGGGGAAGAAATATAACTGTTATCGATATGGGAAATCCTACAGCAAAAGGGAAAACTTTTTTACTGTATACTGTACTTCTTTATCTCAACTGACCCCATGTGGATTGTTACAGTGTTTGTAAGTCCTCTGATCCTTATAGAAGTTAATGTCTGACTGTTTATTGTATCATGTGAAATATGCAAATATGCAAGATTTTGTACATTAATAATATATTTTTCATAACGATTCAGTGTAAAAAACAATTTTAATATGACTTTTCAAGAGCATGTGTTACTATTTAAGGGGCATGACCAATGGACATTTAGCCTGAAAGGGGCCTTGGTGGAAAAACAATCAGTATCAAGGATTACCATGTTTGTGGTAGATTTTGTCACATTGTTGCACAAATAAATACTCCAAAAATGTACTATGGTCGTGAAGTTGTAATACAGCATTACATGGAAAAAAGAGGTTGAGTGGTAAAAAGTGCTACAAGTCAATTCAAATAGATATTATGGAGAATACAACTGAACTTTATTTTTAAAAATGCCCCAAAAATCCCTGGATATCCTCAGTCAGCCGAGTCAATTTTACCCTCAGGATCGTAAACTGCAGTAAAATGAGAAAAGAGTCCTCCAAGCAATAATATCTAAAATAATGCAAAATTCAGACCACATTTACATCAGGGGTCTCCAACCCAAACTACCTGGGGGCCGCTGGCCAGGGCGTCTCCTTATAGGGGGGCCACAGTAGACATCAAGGGAAAACTAACTGGAAAATGAACTAACTTTTTTTGTTTGGGGGGGGGGGTTACACTGAGCATTGGTGAATAACCTAATAATAAAATAAAATAAACAATAAATAAATACATAAAATCCAATGCACAATTCAAAAAATCAATACAATGTTGTTGTTTTTTTTATCAAAATAAAATAATATCAAAATCGACAATAAAAAAATCAGTAAATAAATCGTTATATTCTATTTGATTCTGTTTTATAATCTGAAAATGTAATTGAGTAAAATAGCACAGATAAATTAAATATTGTGATTTTAAAAAATGATTTAAAATTCAAATTAATTTGCAGGCCAGATTTAATAATATATCCTGGGCCTGTAGTTTGAGACCCATGCTTTACATGGAACAAAACAATATAATTTTTCTCGACTACCTTCATCATGCATGCAAATTCTGCAAAACAGAATGCAAATTCTGCAAAGCAGAATTTGCATGCATGATCAAATGTTCAATTTTATATTTTTCGAGTGTCAAAGGATCCCTTCACCTTTCTGAAAGCCTCGCAGCGTACCAATTATCCCAAAATGTGATTCAATTTGTTTCTAAGCAACAGGGTCAGCGCATATTCAAATCTTTTTTGGATTACCTTCACCTCCTTGCTGGGGCATGATAAGGTGAAACCTCAACCATATTCGTTCCTGTTTCCAAATCAGAAGGAGCAGAATGTAGTGTGTCTGTCTGTCCAAAAACAGCAGATATATAAATATTGGTTATTAGAAAAGATAGCATGAACAATTATTTCACAATTATTGCCACATGTGCCCATGTAAACATTTATATATACAGTAAATACACAAAAAAATAGTAAACCTATATAATATACTCAGATACAGCTGGTTTTGATGCTAGTTTTACTGTTATCACCCTAACTTCAGTACAGACAGGTGTGGAGGTTTGGACTGAATCACATCTAACAATGAAAGGTGAAGAAATATATGAAAAAGGTTTGAAAATCGCTGCGTTAGACAATTAGACAGCTGTGGAAATGGAAGACTTGTGAAATTGTAGATCAAATTCTGCATTTAAAAGAACTCGAGGCATTTTACCATATGGTGTGACTCGTTTTCAGTGGAGCCACAGCAGATGCTGACCATCGACTGTATGGTGCTGACGCGCTAAAACTGTTGTGTGCGTGTGTGTGGGTGGGTGTGTGTGTGTGTGTGTGTGTGTTTATGTGTGTGTATGTGTGTGTGTGTGTGTGTGTGTGTGTGTGTGTGTGTGTGTGTGTCGCACGTCACTCACACTCAAATGTTATATTTGAATGGGATATCTTCCTACTTCTGGGCTTCATCTTGCTTTTCCCCGAGTGAATTAACAGTGGAGGCATTCTATGTTGCAGCATCATGCAAGAGACTTCAGGGAAAGCCCAAAAGGGCAATAATGGACCGAATTGTTTTCAACACCGTAAGCCGGTAAGTCGTGCGAGAAGACCATGAATCTGTCGAGTTATTTGGACGATTACGTTGCAGTCATATTTTGATGATGTATCGATGCATGTGGTTTTTGGTAATCATTCATGCATCTCAGTTATTCCAACGTTGTCAGGACGGTGGCTCCTCCACCGCTCGCTCCCCCAGGGTCGCTCGCCTCCTGAAATGCGGAGCTGCCGCCCTGATCGTCGGCGCAGTGCTGATGCTCTGCGCCTCGGTGGGAGCGCTCTACCAGTGGAAAGTTAGAGACAGAAACGTGAGAGTCTGTTTCCACACCATCCCTTCCTGTATAAAAAGCTGCTTCAATGGAACGAATATCTGAATTTGAATCTGAATTTGGGGTCTTGGAGCATTACAAACCTCACTAAAATGATGGTTCCCATCGTTTTTCACTGTTCGTGGCCTTGGTCATACCTTGCTGAACTCTTTTGCTTTTGAAAAACGTACCGCTCTGCTGCAGCTTCTCACTGTGCTTCAACGCAGTCCAGTGGGGGAAAATGTGATAAGCGGAGATGTGAAAAAACGAGAGGCTTGCGATATATTGAGATAGTTACACAAAAAAAAAAGCATTTTTTATCAGGTTTTTTAGAGACTTCATTGACTCTTTTGAAAAGAAAAGCGGAAGAGACGAGAAACAGGAAGTTGCGTTGCTTCCTACCGGCAACTACCGGCAGCCAACACTACCCCTTGGGTGTCCTGCGGCAGTTGCGTAAAATAGTAAAATTGTGATGACTGTCACTTCAAAAAACATCAACTGGCGCGGGACTATAATGCGGGTTTCCCCTTTTTTGGAAAACTGCGTTAAGTGAAAAGCTGTAGCAGAGCGGTCTCAATAGTGAAGTATTCAGCGAGCTTGTGCTTTGAACAGTTCTACATTACGGGAACCAACATTCTAATAAGGCCTGGGTTGTAAAAAAACAGCAAAGCTATATCCCTTAATGCTACTCATAAAGAATCCATAACCAATAATCTAGGAGGGAATCAGGACGCTCTGGATGCCGACATTAAATAACAATCATCCGAATGACATGAATTAATAAACATGTTATTAACGTAGGCTCTAATATGCATATTTGTAATCCTGTGTGGATTGCCTTGTTAGAGGGCCTAGCATTTCACTCTCATTAGAAATAGGTGAATATGCATTTATTTATCTTTTTTCATCGTAATGAGCTCATCTGTAAAGCAAAGACGCCTGTTAAGGTCGCCAGGTTCCCCACCGCCGCGGCCAAACAACCCGCCGCTGTTTTAAGAGAGAGATTAATCACGCGGAAAGCGGGAGCAACATTCTGAATACTTTATTAGCGTCTCGATCTTTAATGACGCGTCTTTAATTATTATTCATTCTGACTTTGCGCCGTCAATGCCACCAGGTTCAAAATATTCATTACAGCATGAGGATCGATGGGGAGTTAAAGGAGGGCTCGTTGGAAATTGATTCCGAGAACAACCTGGAGAGGTTCAGCACCGGCAGCGGAGAAGATGAGGCGGTGGAAATTCACGACTTTGAAATCGTGAGTCGCCCTTATTTTGTCATTCCCGAAAGCGGTTCACCAGACAGACGCCCCGGCGTTCGCCACGGGGGGGGAGGTAGCAACGCGGTGTGTGTAAATACGGCGCGTCTGTGATTCGACGCAGGGCATCACCGGGATCCGCTTCTTCCAAGGACAGAAGTGTTACATCCGGTCCCAAATCAAAGCCACACTTCCGGACATGGGAACGCACGACAACGAGCGGCAGATATTTGACCTGGTACGGTGAGGATCTGACGGAGTCTGTTTGTCACAGAAAAAAAAAATATATATATAGATATATATATATATGCTGTATATATGTTTGATAAGATTCCATTGTTCCTCTCAGACAGATGAGGTCCTGCCAGTGAAGTTCGACGAGGACGCCGTGATTTGGGTCGCCGAGGACCAGCCCTTGAAAGACGCGCGGTTCCTCAGCCCCAAAATTCTGGCTTTGTGCGGGGACTCGCCCATTTACTGGCTCCATCCCACCCACCCTAAAGGTTGCCACGCTCTCCTCTTGCCAGCTCTAGTGATGCTGAAGCCACGGAGTCACGCTATCCAGATATAATATAGTTTTAGAATATCAAGCTTGAATACGACCGTCCGGATTAGAGTACCCTGATCGCCGCTCCGCATCCCGGAGGTATTTACATGCTTTTTTCACAGCGTAGAGCCGTGTCTGAAGAGTCTGCGGGACAACTTACATCCTCAACCCAACGCTATATTTGGAGTCTTACACAAAAAAACGCTCCGGTCCGGCATTAAAAGGGAATGGTCTTGAAATATGCACGACGGGGTTGATATCACTGCCGCCGACTCAATTATTCAGAACGACCGAGACACGGCCCCCCCAGCGCTCGGCGGGACGGAGCCGCGAGGACGCGTCGGGGCGTCTCGCGGATGTTGACCCAGTACCCGTTCCTCCTGTGGCTCGCTGTAACAGATGGAGAGAGGAGAGAGAGAGACGCGCGGCGGGCCAAGCAGCGGCTCGACGCGGAGGAGTTGGAGGCGGCGGCGGCGGCGGCAGGGAGGCAGGGGAGGGAGCGGAGGAGTCCAGAGGGCGACGCCTCCAGAGCCGCGCAGGAGGAGGAGGAGGAGGAGAGGGAGGCTCAGTCGGCCGCCGGGTCGGCCTACAACCCAGAAAACCCCTACCACGTGAGTTTACTGAGCTCGTCCGCGGAGATGCAGCACGTCAGTTGACAATTACAGTCGGAGCGCCGTGACAACAGCCTTGCTCGAATGTCATTTTGATTAATAAGTTCATGATTGGATCACTCAGTCGCTCTAGCAGATAATAAGATAAGATAAGACTTATTAATCCCCAGAAGCAAAAATGGAAATAAATTATATGAGAGAGAAACAACAGATACCTGTACAGTACACATCTATCTACACAAAGTTAACATGGAGTTGCACTATGCGAACCAGTCCTGGCAGCCACTTTAATGTACACATCACAGTTGGACAGCAGAAATTAATTGAAAAATTAGTAATACACCAATAACTGCAGTCCTAGTAATCAGTCCCAGTTATTATAAGGATTGTAGTACTAATGGTCCTAATACAACATATCAGGACCAATATATTTACACATATATATAATATGAACATACTGTACCAACAGTAATTCACATACTACTGTATGCTGATCCTATATCTATTATATTAGGAACATTATGTTCAATTAGGACCAACTTATATATGTTATTGCATATATAATTTAACAGCATGCACTACAGCAGGCGAATAGAGATTCTGTCAGCGAATGTAAACACATGTCATAGGGGAGATAGCCACTGTTCCCAGTTTACGAAGCCCTGAACTGAAGGAGAAGTCAGAGCCATTTGTGAAAAAAAACATGAAGAGAAAACAAAAACACACAAAGATCACATTTGTATTGATTATACTGTTTTTCTAGCTTCTTGCCGAGGCGGGAAAGGAGGAGGAGGGAGGAGCGGTGCCCTTTGGCCCCATGCTGGACCACCTGGGGATCTGCTGCTCCGAGTGCCAGCGCAGCTACACCCACTGTCAGAGGGTGTGCGAGCCGCTCCGGGGCCACTGGCCCTGGCCGTACAACTACAGAGGATGCCGGGTCGCATGCCGCGTGATCCTGCCCTGCCGCTGGTGGGTGGCTCGCATTTTGGGAGTCGTGTGAGAGAGACTCCAGAGAGCCTCCGTGACAAGCGTATCAATTAACGCGAAACACGTCAAAGGTCTGCAAACATCCCCTTTTTTCTAAGGCGGTGTATTTATATGCAGGTAATTTATTAGTTTGTTTGCATTTGGTTGTAAATACCTCATGCCGGCAGCGAGTTACGCTCTGAAGCGTGAATCACCGAACATGGTGCCTGATTTACTAAGACTTTGCCAGATAAGGGACAGTTTTATCCCCTTTGAGTTAATATGCTGCATATTAAAAAAGCATCCTCGCTTTGGAAGCGGGGGCTTTTTGAAAAGATCAAATATGCTTTTTATTTTTTGCATTAAGGAATTAAAATATTCATATTTAGCATTAGGATAAAGCGAGGCTTAATACGCTGCATTGTGTTAAAGGGATTCGCAGAATCGCGCTTGAATGCAGAAGCTAAGCAAATACTTGGGAAAAAATAATGTACTTTTTATGATTGAATATTCCTCAATAAATTCTAAGCATAAATTCTAATTATGGTGTAAACACGCTTTGATGTGGATGAATGTTCTGTGTCACATGTGGTTTCCATGGTCCCATTGAGTCCCTTTCTGACAAACTTGATGTGACAGCAATGGTTGCCATAACTCCCGCTTGCACTGCAGTAGCGGGCTGAGGCGCCGTATTCCCTGCACATTGACGTCTGCATTGATGTGGACTAATGTGAGATGAGCCTCACGGCAACGGTGGAAAACGCTTCCATAAAAGTGGCATTTTCAATCAATCAAATAAACAAATAAACCTAAAAACAAACAAATGGGGCGGGAGGCGGGCGAGGGTAGCGCGGATGGTAAGCAACCAGTTAACATGATCACGGAGCCG
Source organism: Zeus faber (assembly GCF_960531495.2). Classification (NCBI taxonomy): domain Eukaryota; kingdom Metazoa; phylum Chordata; class Actinopteri; order Zeiformes; family Zeidae; genus Zeus; species Zeus faber. The sequence continues at coordinate 15,389,566 of NC_137210.1, read as the reverse complement.
AGTCTGAGCTGCTTTCATCGTCGGCCGCGACTGGGGCTCGTGGCGCCGGCTATTCTAAATGTGTCAAAATAAAAAAGAAATCAGATTACTATCTATAAAGCCATATGGCAACTTTCTAAATAATTGAAAAGAGCCATGTTGCGATCAAGACGATTTCACAGAGGGTGATCCCGCCGCGTCAAATTACAACAGATGTGAAATTGCGCCATATCTGCCACTAAAGCCACAGCGAGAACCCTGAAACAACACAAAGAGATGCTTGTCTCCCCGCGCGCGGATCTCTCCTGCTTTCCACGGGGGTAGAGGTGCTTATCACATCTGCAGCGCTGATAAGACGGTCCCGGTGCCTCCGTAGGCTATATAATATTAATCCCTCTCCCACGTCTGCGGATGCACTTAAAGGAAGGTGACAAGCATGACATATCCAGGACCTCCTGATGGCTTGTGCTCTGGAGTGCAGCCGCTAAAAGAGCCCCAAGTACCCTGAAGTGATGTAAATGTGCAGGGGGAGTCCAATTTCCATCACAGCGCTGTCACTGTCATGGTCATTAAACTAAATCAACCCGCTGCGTGTCACATTGCTCCCATTTTAAAGTCCCCTCAATAATGGAGTTATACTTGGACTGCAGATTGCAGCGCCGCGCTGAATGCCTGACCTGACAGCGGTCGTAAGACTGGGCTGCACTTTATTCCTTCTTTGGAAATCACAGCCAGACAGAGCACATCGACATAAGAGGCGCCGTGAAATTATTAATTGGGGATTTCAGACCTCATTGATTCTTAGTCTGGGCCGGCCTTTAGGGGGGACCATATACTGTAAAACCTATAAGGTTTTTTCCGAAGGTATTGAAAGTTTAATTTGACGACACAGTGCTACTGTGACAATAAGATATACTACAACACCACGCCGGCTGTTGCCGTCAGCAATTTCCTCGTCGTCCGCTGGGGTTGTCGTCGGAGCAGAGCCCGACCCCAAGAGCCGCGGCTCTAAAGTGCGACAAAACGGAGATCGAAGGAAGGAAAGAAGGAAAACTAACTCAGAAACTGCATTTTAACAACGAAAAAGGCATAGCTCGGAACAACACAGGCTTTGTTATCCTAAGGCGTTGTTCCTCCAAAAAAAAAAACCCCAAAAAAACGTGTTTTCTTTTTTTTTTTTACCATCGCTCTCTCTCTCTCTCTCTCTCTCTCTCTCTCTCTCTCTCTCCAAAGGGGAGTAATGTAACCCTGTTGAATAGGAAAGACAAATGTGTTGGAAGAGCAGCTCCACTGTGCAGAGACAGACTCGCCTTTTTGTTTGCCTCCCCTCTGGAGCCGGGCTCACCCCGGGAGCCCTGTGGGCCGGGGAACAAACAGAGCTTTGTGAGCACTGACCCGCTGCGCCCAGCAGCCAGGCAGCAAACCTCCACTCCCGTGCTAATGGGAAACCACAGACGTAGAGCGCCGTCCGTTACGGGGAGCGCTGCCTGTTTTTTTTTTTTTGTTTTTTTTTTCCCCCCACTCCCACTCACTCTCACATCCACCTGCGCTTTCATCCTCGCCCATCAAAGTCAGAGCGGGCAGGGCGTCGCGGTGCTCGGCTGTAATTTGCGCGACCACAAAATCAAAATATTCCTTTTTTATTTTTTATTTTTTCTCCGCCAACTTCCAATTGGCTCCGGCTCTCGCAGCGCCATGCAATAGCAAGGCCTCAGTTGGGCGATTGATATTAACATTTTTGGATCTACAAAGCCAGCGCTCGCTCCGGCGCGACGACGTGGACGCGGACGTCGGATCGGAAAAAGCCCCGAGGCGCCTTTTCGATGGCGTGTTTTCCATTACGTTCAGACATGCGTCGAATGAGCGGGAGTGACATTCCGTTTTGCACCTTAACCAGAACACAGAAACCCTTTTAAGGAGCCGGCTCATTATGTTTTTCTGCAAGAGAGCACAAAAACGCTTTCATTGTTACTGACGTTGAAAAAAAAAAAAAACACGAAAAAACGTCACCGTCGTCGAGAGAGAGGGGTAGGGGGTCGTGCAGCGGCGATATCAATGCCAGCATTAGTCTTTTCCCTTTTCTCTCCCTCGGAAACGGTCCGAAAGGGCAGGGCTTGCAGGGGTTTTGGTGCACAGCTTAAATGCCGTTTTTTAATCCCATGGTTGACCGACCACTTGAAGTTCTGCCCGCCAGCCGGAGTCTTGTCTGTTTCTCCCAAGTTTCGCCGTCATCTGTGGGAGCCTCTCTCGCTCTCTACCTCTCTCTCTCTCTCTCTCTCGCTCTCTCTCTCTCCCTCTCTCTCTCTCGCTCTTCCTCTCCTGCCCCCTCGCTCTACCCCTCCCGCCCTCCCCCTCTTTCATTCGTTTGGTATTTAGTCGTGAAATGCCTGCTAGTTTGGTCCAAGGTTTGCCTTCTATATACGCGTGAATTAAAAAGGTAAAAGGCGTTCCTTTTTTTTTTTTGGCATTCTTTGATAACCGATGAAACATGGCGGCCATTCTTCCCGGGCGCGCCGCGTGTGCGCCGAAGGTTCTTTCTGCTTTGTCGCGCCGCGGTGTGTCCTTATTTCACTTTGATAGGAAACGTGTGGAGGGGGTGGTGGGCCGGTTGTCACGGCAATAGCTTGGTGTATCTCACGGAGGACGCACTCAGAGACGCACGGGAGAGACGATCCACACCCATGTGGACAGCGGGGTGTGGAGGGGGTTCACATCTTTGTAACACAGACAGAGCGGGTTGTTCTTTGAGGGAAAGTTTGGATGATGATGAAAATGATGACCATGATGACGATGATGATGACCATGATGATGATAAATGTGTTGTTCCAAGCAGTCCATCCGTCTCCTTTAAACTTTGCCTGTTTGTCGGAAGAATCAATATGCCAGCCGTCCGGCATTTCTTTTCATTTATTTTTCCGTTTTTTTCTTTTCTTTTTTTAATATACTGTGTGTCTTTTTTTGGCGGAATGAATTAAAGCAGCGCTGAGATGACATGTACAGGGCGCAAAACAGAAAAAAATTTAAAATCAAGTCTTCACGTCTTCGCAAAGGAAAATTAAAAGAAAAAGCAATAAAAGCAAGAAGAGCGTCGTCCGCGGAGAAATGTCAAGGGGCTTGCAACATGAAAGCGGAGCGAGTTATCCAAAGAGTTGCCGGGGAAGTAGCGGCAAAAGTTTACCAAGAGGAAGAAAGTAAATGTGTTTTTTTTTTTTGTCGAATCCTCAGAAGCACGTGCAACAATGGGGGGGCCGCGGCGCGGTGATACGCCGCCCCGGGGCCAGGCTCTATACTTAAGACTTACAACGGCCTCATTATCTCGGCGCGCTCGCCTCAGACCCGAGCGGCACTTTGTCATCGCCGCCACGAGGCATCACACCAAGCTCCTGCAACACCACTGTACATAACCACCATATGGACAGCGTTTTGAGCCAGACTGGAGACTAAGAAGCCCCGCAGGCAGATTCCCCAGATAACTAAATGAATATTTTATCTAATTTCCATCTAATTTGCACTCGCATTATTATACAGGACTGCAATTTTTAATTAATTGATAGAACAGATCAAACACAGGTTTACACTTTGATTTTTTTCTCTTTTTTAAGGGGGCCTGTTATTTTGATAATTTGCGAGGATTTTTTTTTTTTCCTTCCAAGGCAAGTTTCTTTTTTTTTTTTTTTTTTTTTTTCATGATTTTTCCCCAAGTATTTTCCAGCATCTCTATGTATCTCTTTATATCTCACACCATAATAATAAAATAAAAAAAAAACACACAGCAAATTAAGAGCTGTCAGCAGCACATGGAATGGCTTGTCTTGAGCGATTCCTTTTTACCTGCCACGCGACTGATTAATTAATTTCACACCATTTAATTAAACCCACAGTGTAGGGAGTGAGGGCAGTGTCGAGTGAGAGCCCCGTCTGAGCCCTGTGTGTGTGTGTGCGTGCGTGTGCGTGCGTGCGTGCGTGCGTGCGTGCGTGCGTGTGTTGTGTGTGGAGAGATTACTAAAGAAGTAGCAGGACCCACTGGCGGTGACGTGGTCCTCCGTTGGGGCCAAGAGCAGTGATTGTCTCGGTGTCACGCGGCGGTTATAAGCGCTCACCACAGGGGGACGTGATTCACAGACGCCATTTGGTGCTTATTGATGCCGTGTGATGACACACACACACACACACACACACACACACACACACACACACACACACACACACACAGTCAGAGTGTGTGTGTGGCATTTGACATGTGACAATTTTAGTGGGAACGTCTGACAGTAAGCAGAAGGCTGATGCTGCTGCTGCTGCTGCTGCTGCTGCTGCTGCTGCTGCTTTCACCAAACACCCTGCGTTTCCTTTAAAGGTCAGCACATCTGAGGAAATTAGATGATTTGGCACGAGAAGCAAGAAGTTCACTTGGAAATACACGTGAAGTTTGGCAGCAAATGGGATTTAGCAACGTCTCGGGAAAACAACAGAGCAGGACTCTCTGAGGACCGTGCTGGTGCCAGGTGTCAAATTCCCCCTTAAAGCTTCCTTTCCAAATGAAATTCGATAGATAGATAGATAGACAGATGGATAGATAGATAGATAGATAGATAGATAGATAGATAGATAGATAGATAGATAGATAGAAAGATAGATAGATAGATAAATAGATAGATAGATAGATAGATAGATAGATAGATAGATAGATAGATAGATAGATAGATAGATAGATAGATAGATAGATAGATAGATAGATAGATAGATAGATAGATAGATCAACAGGATCGGGAGACAATGTTAAGGTTGATTTCTCACTTCAGAGGACATAACATATCCGCTTATGCAACACAACAATAATAATGTCATTTATTTAACCTTTATTGAACCAGGGTGGCGCACAATGAGATTGAAGATCTTTTTCAACAGAGCCCCGGCCGAGAAAAGCAGCTCACACAAAAAAAACCCTAAAAGGACATAAAGACATGAGCACATCAAAACATCCACCATATAAAAAGCAATTAACAACACCCACAATAGCAGGTCACCAGGCCGGTGTTTAAAATCTGAACCGGAAAATGAAATACTCAAGTTTTTGGTCTAACCTCTAATTTATTCCAAGATGATGGAAGTGGTGGAACCAAACTCTGATCCTCTGAACCCGGTGATAAATGGAGTTATTTGGGCGTAAACGGCACTTTGTGTTATTTGACTGGACAAATATGGACCAGTGTCATGGGAGCAGACCAAAAACAGCTTTGTACAAATAGAAAAGATAATGATCATATTATCATCTCAGTTATAAACTATTGAGCATTACTGGACAATATTTTTAAAAAGTGAAAAAAAAAAACGTGCGATACCATCAGGTAAAACGGGTTACAACTCGCCACCATTACGGAAAACCGACGCAGACGCCTCGCTACAGTGTCGTTAAACCACACAAGCACATTTCAGAACCGGATTTCAAAACGACGCGGCACCGGGTCCAGGCTGCTTCGTCAACAGGAAGCAGCTCTGTGTGGGCTGGAAAACAAACATCTCGCTACCTTTCATCTCCTTAAGCATTATTCTCAGAGACTCTAATCACAAACAAACACATCGTTTATTTATTTATTTGTTTGTCTGTCTCCCTGGTCTCATTTTTGAAATCTGCACGAGCAAACAATAAAAATGATAAAAAAAAAAAATTAATTGGAATTCAAAATAGCGACACGTTTTGTGGTGTAGAAGTGATGGTATATGATTTAGGAGGCTGAATTGGGGAGTGGAGGGGGATTAGGCTAAATGTATGGTGCTCATGTTTGAATGGATTATATCAATTCTCCTCTCGTGACTCCGTCGTGCTCGAGTGTTAAGGTAAAGCTGGTGATTAATGTGTTGCGGCGAGAAAAGACAACATATTAAACGGAGGCGCCGCCGGATTTATGGCGGACGCTCAACGTTCAATGTCGCGGCGTGCACGGAGAGAGGATCCCGGAGCTCCTTAAATCAAAACTCACCGACGTCGTTGTTGGGGAGAGAAAAACACTTAAAAATACATTCAAACATATGTAATATTGATCACGCTGCCTGTGCACAATGTTGTGTTTAATATGCATTCCAGCACATGGCGTTTTCTGGGAGTCATGTTTTTTCAGCCTGAGCTGGATCCCCTATTTGTGTCTGCCTTGTCCTGTGACAGGGAGACCTATCAGGTGCTCCACCGCCCCCTCCACCCTCCACACACACACCCCCCCCCCCCCTCTCTCTCTCCCCCTGACCTCATTCTGTCATCCTCATTTTCCCTCTTTCCCCCTCTCTCTCTCAGGTCTTTTATAAAGTGTCTCCATGCATTACGCATTTAACAATGCATTAAAAATAGGCCGCCATCAATCAGTCAGTCAGCCAGTCAGTCAGTCACCCCCAACTGCAGGTTTGATAGATTCCCGAGGCTCAGAGAGAAGGAGTGAACAGGAAAAAAAAAAAAAAAAAAGAAATGAGAGGGGAAGGAAAAAAAAAAAAAAAAAAAAAGCCACGGCGTTTGAAAAGTTATCGGGGATTGAAGATGAGTTAAGATGCTAATGAGACGCCTGATGCCACCTAATGATGTGGTGTCACCGGCTCCCTGTTGCAGATTCGAGAGCCCTTCTCGGGGATCCCATAAGAGAATTAAAAAGAAACAAAACACAGCCTTTGTGAGCAATTAGGCGTAATGTTGCCGGGGCTGATGTGCCGTGCCCGCAGCGAGGAAAGGAAGGAGGTGAGGAAAAAAAAACCAACAACAAAAAAAACGACCCCTGATGTAATCGTTGAAAGTGAGCCAAGCCCCGGAGGAGAGCCGTCAGAACACAACAGCCTTAGTGCTCGGGTTGTTCATACCAAGAAGCAGATGTTCACCTGACGACAGCAGCGAGTGCACGCGGCCACTTGTTAGCGACCGGCTGGTAAACACAACTTAAAGAAGACTGATGACATCATCCATTGGAGTTCGTTTAGACTTTTTTTAATATATTTATAATAATAATAATAATAATAATAATTCCCACTCCCTGTTTTCCCAACTTCCGGGGAAAAACACAGTCTGTGTGCGGCTCGAGTTGATGTTAATGTTTTACAAAATTTCCACACAGCCACCTTTAAAAAAGTTCAAATGAAAAATTGAAAGATATATATATTTTTTATTAAAACACCCCACCCCAACCCTCACCCTTACATCAGACCCACGTGGATGACTTCCTTATCAGTCCTGTCAACATCTCCTGGCTCCAGCAGCAGTAGATGCCAGGTTCTACAGTAGGTGTTAGATTCTAGGTTCGAGGTGTTGGGTTCTAGGATCTAGCTTCTAGATTCTAAGTGTTAGGTTCTGTGTTTTGGTTTGTGGTTCTAGGTGTTAGGTTTTACGTTCTAGGTCTTAGGTTCTGGATGTCGGGTTCTCGGTTCTAGGTCGTAAGTTCTAGGTCTTAAGTTCTAAGCAGTTGTTTGGTTGTAGGTCTAAAGTGCTAGGTGTTCTAGGTTCTATGTTCTAGTTTCTAGGTTCCAGATGTTGGCTTCTATGTTCTAGGTGTAAGGTTCCGTGTTCTAGTGTCAGCGTTCCGGATGTTGGGTTCCACGTTCTAGGCGTTAGGCGCTAGGAGTTCTTCTGCTCAGGCAGAGACGTGCCGGGGTGTGTGGGAGCTTTGATGTCGCTGCGCTCCCAGGCCTCCTCCTGCATTTTGGACTTCAGAACAGACTGCAGATCGTCGGGGGCGGTAGCTTGGAGAGGTGGGCACCGGCTGCACAGACACGCCTGCAGGACCGCACACACACACACACACACACACACACACACACACACACACACACACACACAGACGAGTGTACATTGGTCAGGGGAGTAGCCAGGCAGAATTTCCGTGATTAATGAGGAAGGTTTATTTGGCTAAACCTCAATCACCTTAATAACACAACTGTCCCAGTTGATTGACACTTAGTTTTCTTTCTTTCTTTCTTTCTTTCTTTCTTTCTTTCTTTCTTTCTTTCTTTCTTTCTTTCTTTGGCTTCGGATAAAAGCCTCAGGATTAGCTCAGCATTGAATCACTGTCTGTGGTTTCGGTCTTATTCATTGACGATCTGCGGCTTCGACTGTCTAAATGCTCTGGCAGCACACACACACACACACACACACACACACGCACATACGCACACGCACACACACACACACACACGCACACGCACACGCACACGCACACACACACACGCACATACGCACATGCACACACACACACACACACACACACACACACACACCCCATTAGAGATCCTTTTTCCAGCATTAAAGTACCATACAACTGTAGCACATTCCCAGCCCTTTACGTTTCAAACTTTTAGATTTTTTTTTTTATATTGTCTCTTTTTTCGGGTTTTGGGAAAATTGGGACGACATGATGGGTGAGAACCCATCTTAAAATGAATTCCTGGTCCAAGCTGGCAACTACGGTAACATACAGTAGGAGTACCCAAATTAAGTACCTTGCACAAAAATATCTGTTACCATAGAAAGTAGTACTAACGGTATACAATACACCGGTATGGTCCTTTAAGCTCCACATTTCATTGCTTAGTTTGGGCCTTTTTGAAAAGATACCACTAACATGACCTTGAAGACACCAAGCTTCATATTCAAATCTTTGTTCAGGTGTTTAATCGTCCTCATCAACTCCAAACGTTAGTTTTTAAAATCAATGCTTCAAATTTTCATTCCATCAAAGACAAAAATCTCACCTTGAAAGACTTTTTGAATCTGTTGCTGACTATATACAAAGCAATGGGGTTGATGCACGAGTTGAGCGACGCCATGTTGATGCCGAAATAGTCCAGGACGAGGAAGACACTAAAAATGGAGGAACAAGGAAGGCCAAGGTTTGAGTGAGACGAACCGGAAGAATCGAGACGGAAGAAACGTGCAACGCGGACGACTGCGCCCGAGTCCCCTAAATTCTTACCTGAGGAGCTGACACCGATTGGGGTCCCTCTGGTCGTACATGGTGGATTTTAGGATCCTGCTCAGGTAGAGAGGGAACCAGCAGAGCGTGAACACGAGCACCAGGCAGAAGACGGTTTTGGCCACCTCTCGTCTCTGGGCGGAAAAAAGGCAGAAGACACGTAACGTAAGTTTCCGAAATAAAGAAACGATTTTGTCGCCAAAAATGTCCACGTGATCGATCCGGGGGGTCGTCGGAAACCTGTCGGGTGTTGTCGCTCTGCGTGCCCTCGCCGTTCCTCAGTATCTTCCTGGTCATCAGCGCGTAGAAGACGGCGGTGCAGGCCAGCGGCATGCAGAAGTAGAAGCCGAACAACCACCAGTCCTTCACTGATTTATAGAACTGCAGAGTGTGGAGAAATGGAGGTCCAGAATTATTTAGCATCCAAGCTGATAAAACATTCTGTTTACAAAAAATGTTCAATAGTGCTGGGAAGCATGTTAATATTTATCCGCACAGCAACGGCATTGACAAGACCCTGTTTGATATGCACAAAGTGAAGAAACGGAATGTGAAATATCTTTCTGCAATTCTTCCCTGGTCGTCCCAAAAACGAAGGGGGGTGGGGGGGGAAGAGGAACTGAAGAACAAAACTGAGCACATGTTGATCCGTATTCCCGCTCTCCTGTTGCGTTCGGTTTGGGATTTTCACCTGCATGAACTGCGTTGTTTGCACGGGATGCAGCAGGCATATCCTCAGATGTCTCCCTTTATAGTCCATTGTTATCATATCAAAGCCGACCCCTTCAGGCACTGCCAGTGCGGTGGAAATAACCCAAATCAAAGTTATTTCTATCGCCGTCCACGTCGACACTCCGACGCCTTTGATTTGATTCCAGGATACAACTGCTCGATATCTGAAAAGTCAATGAAGGGGATTATATGGCTGGGGGGGAGCTCCGGTCCACAACGATGATATTTCCAAATTAATGAACATTTCAAGACTGAATACAAAAAAAACCAAAACGAAACAAATATATATTTTTGATGACATATTCATAGCGGTACAGACACCGTTGCTTCAAGAGCACAGCACAACATTCCTTCTCAGGCCGTCGGAGGGATCCGGTGTTTTGAGGCGAAAAGAGAGACGGAATCTTCCTTTTTTTTTATTTCCCCCCCCCCCCTCCACCTTTTCTCACCTGTCCACACTCAAGGCACATAAACTCAGCACGGTGATACCGACCGAGGTTTTCTGGATGAAAGGAACCAGTTTGCACAAGGCCAGACCGAACGGCCAGTCCTCCGCCATGAGCTGCAGAAAAAAAACGCAAGAAATAAAACAGAGGGAGACGTTTAGTCATTGAAAAAAAATTCGGGGTGGAATTATGATACAGTAGGATTGGGGGCGGGGGCGTTTCCCCTGAAATCGTCGGAAACGGCTCGAAATGGCGGTTGCAGATTGCCTCACCCTGTAGGCGTTGATTGGAATGTCGATCACGATGTGGATGAGATCCCCCAAAGCCAGGCTGGCGATCAGGATGTTGGGGCTGCTCCTCATGCATTTGTTTGCGTAGATGATCCTCAACAGGACGGAGTTGCCGACGATGCCGGTGATGAAGACGAGCAGGGAGACGGCGGTGTTGATGTACTTGAACGTGTCTCTGATGCCCGTCGACCCCGAGCACATGGGAGGCGGGCGGGTTTTCGGCGCCTGCTCGTGGGACGGCCGGTCGGAGAGGTTGGATGTGGGAAGAGCGGGTGAGGCGGGTTCCCGGAGTTCGCTGGCGGAACTTGCGACCGCCCCCAGTGAATGCTGACCGCTGCTGGTCGCTGCACCCACGAGAAGGATGGTGCCGTGCAAGTGTAGACACAGCAAAATAAATATAATCTCCATTTTAATGGTCTCCATTCCAAAAGGTCCTGAATGCTTGATTACTAGCTGTCTGGAAATCTGAAAATGAGAAAGACTTTTTTTTTTTATCACATAATACTACTGGTAAGGAAAAACGTTTACTAACTTACTTACTCACTGAATTACTAATTACCCCTACAGGACTGATAATAGTCTGATTTGGATCAAACTTGGACCACGGCGTGTGTGGACTGCCCCCATTACAAATGTTATTAATTCGTGTCTGTGGATTCGGCAGTTTCTGAGCCTCACAAAGTGAGCGAGACATGTGATAATGGCCGGGGGAGTAATAATAATAAGATATGACATCACAGATTCTGTGTGTTCGGATGATGATGTCACAAAAGGCTCGGCTCCAACATTTTGGTCCCTTTGTTCGGCTTCTTCCAGTACCTTCCTTCAGAAAACCATTTTTTTTACTAACTGCTCCAACAGATATATACTAACGTGGGGTTTGCATATGTTCACTTCAAACTGTTGTGAACATTTCAGAGCTTCGCGGCTTATATTTGTGTGAAATGTCACCCGAAATCCAGATAAATGTGAGTACGCCTGTGATTGAGATTTGATGACACCTAAGATATAATGTGATGTGGATCAAACTTGGCCCACAGCATGTGTGAACAGCCCTGAATACAAATCGTATTCTTTCGTGTCCGTGGGTTCGACGGTGCCAGATATTATCACATTACAGCGACCTGATAGTGTCCAGAAGAATAAGAATCGGAACAAAAAAGCCCTTATACCTTATACCCCTAATAATAACAATAGTAATGACAAAAACAATAAATAGATAGATAGATAGATAGATAGATAGATAGATAGATAGATAGATAGATAGATAGATAGATAGATAGATAGATAGATAGATAGATAGATGGATGGATGGTTACTGATGTATTTATCTATCATCTGTATCTATCAAACATGCATCTTTATGTATAAATGTAGTGTTTCAAAAGCACAGTTCACCAAATGCATCAAACAAAGTCTTTGTAATGAACTGTGATGTCCATCCAGACAGACAAACAATGCACTTTCATCTTCCCTATTATCACACAGCTCTTGGACAATGTACCATGAAATACAGAGGATCAGAGCATCACTGTCAGTATTTAAGTCTTATTTGAAAAAAAACCATCGTTAATGTGCTCAGTATGTGTGTTTACGTGTTATGTGTTTGTGCGGTTACCTTTGTTTTATCTATTATTGTTTATTATTACTATTATTTTCTTTGTTCTTTTTCTTTTTTTTTATCTCATCACGCCAAGGAAACAAATATCCATAGTATAGGGCAGGATAAAGGCTAGGATAAATTGTAAATGCTAGAGGGGAGGTTTTACGAAAAGTCCTTTGGGGTTTCTTACCTCTCCGGCACAATTCCTGCTATGTTTGTTTTTTATATACTTTTATATACTTGTTTTATTACTTCCTTTGTGCTAGTGAATAAATAAAAAATTGACAGAGAGACAGACAGACAGACAGACAGACCAATAGATAGATAGATAGATAGATAGATAGAAAGATAGATAGATAGATAGATAGATAGATAGATAGATAGATAGATAGATAGATGTTAAGAATAGAAAAAGGAAATGGCAATGCACAATAAACCTTAAATCAACTACAAGATAGAAAAAATGGCAACATACAATGCTCCTAACAATCAAAACAAACCCAAAAATAAACAATAAACCTGAATATAAACACCTGACAATAAATATGTGTCTAAATACCATCACCTTATGGTCGTACGTCTCACCTTGAGAAGCAGCGTGCGGAACAAAGGTATTTCTGGTTCTCGTGCCCCAGGGGAGCCAAAACGGGGCTTTTATTTGCTTTAAGGAGTCGTCGCCAAAGTGAGTCATTAATCTGTCGCCACCGTTGCTCTCTCTCTCTCTCTCTCTCTCGCTCATGCATCACCCCGAACGAGACAGGCCGCCGAAATTTATCGTCCGTTCCGTTACGTCATGGCACAAAGACTTGACCGGTTTCAACACGCTTCAGCCAGGCTTGGCTTTGAGGCTTGATGTGTAGACTGATTCAATCACCACCATGGGTTGGTGAATACCTCTTATTTTTATACAGGGTTAGTTTGTTAAATTTCAGAGGGTAAGTTATTAGCTCTTGAAGGATATGTACGTTGGCTATTTACCTCTTTCAAGATTCAAGATTCACGATTGAGGAGGTTTATACAGATACAGATACACAGATACACATACATATACAGTGGTACCTCGACTTACAACTGCATCTACTTAGGACTAATCCAAGATACGAGCAGCGATTGTCGCGGAAATCCGTATCGACCTGCGACCGACTGCTCCAAGATACGACCGTGGGAATTTGTAGTTGGAGCGTCGGCGGCCATGTTCGTTCTCAGTCGGCGGGCGACCTACATCGTGTGCGCACGTCGTTCGTGGCTTACCGATATTTTTTACATATTTACTGTGTTTGTGCTGTGTATTTTGTTCATTTTCACCCTTCATGATGAGTCCCAAGAAGAAGGATGATGCGAAAGAGAAAAAAGGCAACGACTCCCATTGAAACTAAGAAGGAAATCATAGAAAGACATGACTTCCACCATCGCAGACGAAGTGGCGGCCAAAACTACTGGATGAAGTTGAGAAGTTGCTGCCCACTTGGGTGAATGAAAAGCAGTTGGTAGGGGATCGGGTCACCCAAGAAATTCTTCGTGAAAAGGCAAGGCGACGGCACCACGATGCACGGCAACAAAACTCCCGGGATATCTGATATTTTGATTTTGATGAGTTTTAAAAAGAGGACGGGAATTCACAGTGCTGTTGCTCACGGGGAGGCAGCCAGTTCAGATCCGGCGGCAGCAGAAGAACACCTTAAGGAATTAGAGGAATTCATCAACGAAAATGGCTTGATCCCCCAGCAGGTATTCAACTGCGATGAAAGTGGATTATTCTGGGAAAAGCTTCCAAATAGGACTTACATCACTGTCGAAGAGTCGAAGATGCCCGGCCATAAGCCCACGAAAGACCGTCTCACAATTTGTGTTTGCGAGTGGTGACCTGAAGATTAAGCCTTAGTTGGTTTATCATTCCGAAAATCCGCGCGCATTCGAAAAAGCACAAGGTACAGAAGAATAAACTTGACGTTGCACAAGGTACAGAAGAATAAACTTGACGTTGCACAAGGTACAGAAGAATAAACTTGACGTTTATTGGAAATCCAATCCCAAAGCCTGGGTCACTCGCATTATTTTTAGGGAGTGCATGAATGAGGTTGTTTGTCCGGCAATCAAAACGTACCTTCCGGAAAATAATCTACCTCTCAAATGCTGCAGTTTTCATGGATAATGCATCCTGTCATCCCCCAGAGCTTGGACTTGAGTTGTGTGAGGAATTCAGCTTCATGAAAATACAGTTCCTTATTCCGACACCACACCATTACTGCAGCCTATGGACCAGCAAGTTATTTCCAACTTCAAAAAACATTTTACAAATGCCCCCCTTGAAAGATGTTTTGACATCACGGAAGACAGACACCAACCTAAGACTTGATGCTTTCTTGCAACCTAAGGATTTTTGGAGGGACCATTACAAGATCTTTGTCGGCGTAACTTTGATTGGCGAGGCAAAGGGTTTCAAGGAGAACCCTAAGGGCTGCACGGAGGAAACTCTGGCCTGGAATCGTTCCTGAAAGTGACTTTAGAGGGATTTGAGCCAGCACAGGAGGAATCGGAGGTTATTGAGAGCATTGTCTCTATAAGCAAGGACCCGGGCCTTGAAATTGATGAAGACGACATAGAAGACCTGGTAAAGGAGCACAACTACGAACTAACGACGGAGGAACTCCAACAGCTGCAAGGAGAACAGGTGAGGCAGCTGGAGAAAGAGGTTTTTTCGGAGGGGGGGGGGGTGGAGGAAGTGATATCAAATGCGGATTTACGGTCGTTCTTTCAGGATTGGGAGAAATTTCAGGAATTTGCTCAGAAAACACCACCCAAAAAAAAGAGGTGGTAAATCGTCAACTTAATTTTTGTAATGATAATGTTGTCGCAAAATTTAAAGCCATTGAAAAGCGTAGGCAAAGGCAAGTGTTGATTGAACGCTACCTAAAAAAAAATTGAGGTTCAAAGTGGTGTAAAAAGGCCAAATGAAGATGTAAAAGTAAAAAATCGCAAAATGTTAATGAGGGGGCTTCAACCCCCTCCTCCATGCAGTAGTAACCCCTCATCTCCTCCTCCACACTCTTCGTCTCCAGTACGCCATCGGTCGTCACAAAAGAAGGTAAGTTGCCTATTTAAATTACTGTACACTGTTATTTATTATTTTTCATAATGCTTACTTATTGTTTTCTAACTTCCAGTATGGTTTCATGTGAAAAAGGTTAAAATTGAGTGTAAATGTATTATGTTTAGGTGCACGGAACGAATTAGATGAGTTACCATTAATTTATATGGGAAAAATTGCTTCGACATAGGACTGTTTTAACATACGACCGTTCTTATAGAACGAATTACAGTGGTAAGTCGAGGTACCACTGTACATACGTTCATACGTATATGCAGTGAAGTGTCTTTGTAACGCACCCGGAGATTTTGCACAATAGTTACTAAACCGAACATAATAGCCAACCTAATTCCTACCTAGCAACTAACTGAAACTAACTGATTCCAAAAACGTAATGCAGTTAGTGAATAGAATAATATAAATAAAATAAAATAAAAATAGAATAAGACTCAAAAAGATAAGACAAAGTGGGGGGACAAAATAGAAGTGAAGGGAATAGAGTTATGTAAATAGGATAGGCTATTTGTATATACAGATATGTGCAGTAAAGTGCATGTGATACTTGTAATACATATTGTAAATATGCAATCATGAACAGTGATGACATATACAGTATATGGTCTACGGTTGTACTGCAAGTTGCTTGTAAATGTGACATCAGATAAAGAATCACCATGAGAAACAAGGCCAAAAAATAAAAACGTAACCACCCAGATCAGTCGTGAGGGCTTGTTTAAGGCGCCACGTCACGTTTCTTCAAGCGAGTCTTTCGTCGAGCGTTCAGATCCTGCTCCTCCCGGAAGGTTGTCACGGTGAAGGTCAAACTTCCATCTCCGGCTTCAGACTCAGCTTCGGTTTGGGGGGGGGGGGGGGGGGGCGCCGATCCCGGAGGAGCAGGAGTCACGCGACGCCACGGCAGCGTGCGAGGGCGTTTGTCTTTGAAACCCGATTGTGTTTTTCAGGCGCTGGATGACATTGAGAGGACGTCTCGGAGGAAAGGCCCGTTTCGACTGAGTTAGAGAAATGCTGTCGAGTGGGAGGATTCTCCGTTTACGTCGTTACTCATGTATGCAACATTAATCAACCGATCCATTCATTTACGAGGCCGATGCCGTGTGTTTATGTGACGTGAGAATGGATAAATTGTCGGAACATATTCGTTTTTCGTATTTGACATAACAAACAAAATCACACATACTGAGTTATACCGATGACTACAAAGTTTTACAAATTTGTATAGCACTTTTTGCATACAAATGACTAAAAGTGCTTTACAAATAATGATACAGGAATAATATCAAATATCAAATATCAAATAAAAGATTTACTAAAAATAAATAGAAGAAAATTATAATACAATACAGAATAAAGAGCAAGTAAGATTAATAAGGACGGATTCAACACTTCAATGAATCGATAAAACAATAAGCGGAGGAACAGATTTCAAGGTTTCATGCCTCTTCTTAAAGGTGTTTTCTGGAAGACAGTTCTAAAGTTCACGTCCATAGCGGCTGGAGGATGAAGTAAGAGCATTCAAAGCCGACTTCCAAACCGACTTCCTCAACTCATCCGTCCAAATCAGCGAGCGTAACCTCCAGCACCGTCACCTCGGCGGGTGCCGCGGCCCACGCGGTCTGGAGGAAGGTGGAGGAAGGTGGAGGAACATCTCCCCGTTCAGCTGTCAGGGAGCCGGCTGTGGAACGTGTTGGGTGGGCCAGGGTCACTCTCTCCTGCTCCCCCCTCGCTCATAATTCACGAGGCATCTGTCAGACGCGGTAATTATTTCTCTCTTGTACAGTTCAAAAGGAAACTGAGGCAGCGGTTCCTGAACCCCAATCTTCCACAGGAATCTGGAATGTAGTGGACTAATTGAGGTAAATGTAAAAGTCAGGAATCATTATTATTATTATTCATACATGTATTTATTTAACCTAAATTACTGGATGATAATAATAATAATAATATTTATAATAATAACAATACTACTACTACTACTACTACTACTACTACTAATAATAATAATAATAATAATAATAATAATAATAATAATAAAACTCATGGATCAAGCGAGATTGAAAAAAATGAAAATACCACAATTTAATTCCACGATACCATGGTTATATTATGTATGATATTATTATTATTTTTATGTATGATGTTGTGAGGCGTCCAGCCCGCAGGGCTATTGTTATTGTTTGGATTATTATTATTATTATCCTCCTTTGGCATTTTTCGGACTAAAAGTGTCTGGCTCACGTCAACCACTGGACCCACAGATGAGGCTGAGGTCTTGTTAGAACTGGGACGTCACAGACATCCGGCGGTTCAAGTTTGATCCATATTGATCTACGTTTGGAGCAGGAATTAGTGAAAAACCGATGACATTTTTACCTGAAGTGGCAGAACGTTCTTTGCATCGCCGATACGCCAAGGATCTAAAACGTCCGGTCGGGTGGCGGAGCCGGATGGGTTTGTTGAGTAGGGTGCTTTGTGACTTCATTATATATGTGCAGGTTGTGGCTCTGGAATGACGATTCGCAGCTCTTGTGAGCCACGAGTGTAGTGTAGATTCCATCGCTCTGTAGTTGTTACAAACATGTGCGTGCGTAGGTATCTGCGTGTCATCTTACCTGCCTTACGTTGGCGAGGCTTCTTCCATTTATATTTTTTCTCTCTTCTATCTATTTTGCTCTTTTTGCAGATAAAAGCATTCTGTTCGAATCAAGTCCATGATGCCTTATAAATAATCACAGAAAGTAGTCATTACGTCACTCCGTCATTGTTGCCCCACCTGGACTGGACCCTGTGTTTTGTTGCCTGGTGCCATATTTATTATCAGGGGTCCATCGTAGGGTCGGTCCCCTATTCTTACCGTTCTAATTATCATCATTTTTATTTCATCTATTATTTCATTTTTCAGCTAGGGACGCGGTTGAGGTGTCGTCAGAACCGGGACGTCGCAGACCTCTCGTGGTTCAACTTCCATACGGAGCAGAAATGAGTGGAAAACCGACAAATTTTGCCCGGAAGTAGCCCCGACGTTCGTGCATCACCGACACGCCAACGTTTGAAAAGTCATTCATTCACTGGCTGGCGTTGATTTGTGTCAATAATATGTGAAATAATATGTGCTCCTCTTAATACCGACATGTGTGGAGTATCAACAGCTATATTTAAAGGCACTTTATCTGTATTAAATGTTGTTGGCGATGTACACTCATATTCCGCACCTGTGCTATCGTTTTGTTTAAATGATTAGTGACGAACGTATTTCATTGAGTTTTCATTCTTTCTTGGACGAAGGTCGAGGCCGTGAGGCTACGTCATGGATTTTGTGGTTTCCAGCTTGTTTTTGGTTTGTAACACACATATGCACACAGTCTTCCGACTCTCTCACTTTCACACTTTTAACCACTTCGCATTGACATTCATGGATCATAATTTCAATGTACGGAACTTGAACCATTTTTGACGACTACCTGTGGAAATATCTGTGCCAAGTAGATTTGCCGTTGCCTGTATTTGCACTTCTGCAGCCCAAACTCAAAGACATTTAATCAGTGACACTTGCAAGTCCTTTTCAATAGAAGAGTACTCAGGTCTGAGGTTATTAATGTCGGCGGACAGGTTTTCCTCCATGTGTCTTAACGACAGCAAGTCAAATATTTTTCTGATTGTTTTTCATTTCCACTCATTGCAAATTGTAACGCTGTAAAGAAGCAGGTGCCATCACTCACAATAGCATTTGCTTCACAAGATTCACCCGTTGCAATTGCGTTATGTACGTGGCTGCTATTATCGGAATGAATCATATCTTCAGCCAAGTTGTTTTTGTTGAGCCGTTGTTAAAGGAAGGAATCGAAAGCTTGTTTTCTCCAATGTACTGACGACAATAACATCAGATATATTTGAATTGGTTGCATGACGAATTCTATCAACATTTGGCCCAAATTGAGACTTATCATGCTGGCGTTTGAAATCACTGGGGTGCTTCGGTTCTCTTCGGCAGATTTGTTTTGCAACTGGATGCTGCGCAGTGTTCACCCACTGGCTGGTGTCGTTTTATGTCAATAACCTGTGCATTCCGTCCGGTGATTTCAAACGGCGGTTGGCTTCCCCTGAATGAATGTGCAGAATTACAGAAATGCCTGCAAACAAGTGTCAACGTTGTTGTGATAAGCTATAAAAGCTGCTGGGTGAGTCATAAGGTCCAACTGTGCTGCGTGAGTGTGAATGTTTAACTGCATAATATGATCCGTCTAAAAACTGCACATGGATTGATCTAAGCATGTCATAATTGCCAGTGACCTCTCAATGGCTTTAACAATTGGCATGGCCATATTTCGTAATGCAAAGTCATCATTTTCAACACCAAGACAGCCATTCACTGTTAATGCAAATGGTGTTTTACAGACGGTATGTTGCCCTGGCAATTCTAATATTGCAATATTAATGTCTTCCTTAAACATTGTCTTTTATTCTACCAGGGCAGAGGCGAGTTCCTTCTATCGAAGCATCATCCAGGTCACTTGCTGTCCGTGTCAGAACATTTTGAGGCTCGCTGCTGTCGCTACGCACCGCTCGTCCCTGGAGTCTCCAAACCGCCAAATGAGCCAAATGAGCCACTTAACACCCCGATGTGTGGAGCTTCAACAGGTTTATTTAAAGGCACTTCATCTGTGTTAAATGTTGTCAGAGATGTTGCAGCAACTTCTCTCTGCGTTTTTCCCCGGCGTTCTTTCTGAGTTTTTTGCGGAGAGGAGAGTGGCTGACCTGGAAAGCTACACGTTCTGCCCATCGTTTCTTTGCTGCCTTGGAATTTGGGTTATTATCAGGCATCTGGAATTGAGCCCAAAAACACAAATAGAATGAAAACATTTTAAAACAGACACACAATACACAAGAAATACACGTTCCTTGCCTTCCTTTCTTATGGTTATCGTTACCAGTAATAATAATTCAGGAAATGGTGCGTGTCCTGTTGTCCTCAGAAGTGTATATATTTATGATTTTTAATACACTGCGCTTTGTTTAATCCAGTGTTCTGATAACGCTTCTTTTTTAATTTTTTTCAAACATCACATCACATAACTTTGTAAGAGTTTGGTTAAGCGTTTGTATCTTATATTCCTTCAAAGTCCAATCACGACTAGAATATCTGTGCATGGCGCCAACTGGGTGAGGCTGTTGATCACAAACTTCTTTCACAATAATGAACCGATCTGGATCAAACTTGGAGGACGCCCTGTTGGAACTGTCCTGAATACAAATTGTATTAATTTTATCTGTGGGTTTCGTCGGCTCCATGACATCCATGACATAAGGTTCTGACGTCAGTTACATCTGTACGTGCCGCCATCATGGCGAAGTCCCGATTGTTGACCAATCACGAGACTGCAATGCTATCATGTAACCTGTGCGTGGCGTTGTTTGCGCATGCGCCCACGTTGCAGTTGCAGCGATGATAAAAAATACAGTCAAACTCAGACAAAGGCGTGTCGGGACTGCCCCCAATACACATTTTATGCATCTTGTCTGTGAGTTGGTCCAATCCATGACATCTGGATAGACGGATAGACAGATAGACTGATCGACGGATAGATGGAGAGACAGATAGATAGATAGATAGATAGATAGATAGATAGATAGATAGATAGATAGATAGATAGATAGATAGATAGATAGATAGATAGATAGATAGATAGATAGATAGATAGATAGATAGATAGATAGATAGATAGATAGATAGATTAGATTAGATTAGATTAGATTCAACTTTATTGTCACTAGCAGAGTACAGGTACAGAACCAATGAAATGCAGTTGACGTCTAACCAGAAGTGCAAAAGAAGCATTTAAATACCAAAGTGCTATTTGAGTACAGTGTTTCTGTGCAGTTATGTAGGCAAAAGAAATGTATTATGTATAAATACAGGTTTGTCAGGAGAATAGGGGGATTATGTACAGAGAGTATAAATAGACATTTTATATAAATACTATATATATATATATATATATATAGTATTTATATAAAATGTCTATATATATATATATATATATATATAGTGTAGTATATCTATGTATATTGTGCAGGTTTTGGTCAGGTTATGGAATACAAAAAAAGTTAAGTTAAAAAAAGTATTGTGCAGTTTTTTAGGTGATAGCAGTGCAAGGGCAATTGATGAAACAGTGCAGTAGTGAGTGTAAACAGTTATACAGTGCAAGGCAGTAAATGTAAACAGGTGAACATTGCAGAAAGTGAGATGCAACAGGTAAGCAGGTAACAACAGGTAAGCAGGTAACCGTTTAAAAGTCCAGTGCTAGAGGGGGGGTGGGGGTTTATTCAACAGTGTTACAGCCTCTGAAAAGAAGCTGTACTTGAGCCTGCTGGTGCGGGAGCGCAGGCTGCTGTATCGCTTGCCAGATGGGAGAAGGGTGAAAAGTCCATGGTTAGGGTGGGTGTCCTTGACAATGGATTTGGCTTTGTTTAAGCAGCGGTCATGGTATGTGTTGTGGATGGGGGGGAGTACACAGTCAATAGTCCTCTGGGCAGAGTTCACTACTCTTATTAGTGCTTTGCGGTCGGCAACGTTGCAGTTACCGTACCAGACAGAGATTTGTAAGTATGCTCTCTGTGCTACAGCGGTCCGATAGTCCGATAGAATCCTAGGACAAAGCTATGCTTTCTTAAGGGTCCGTAGGAAGTGAAGGCGCTGACGCGCCTTCTTCACCAGACTGGAGGAGTTGAGGGACCAAGAGAGATTTTCTGCGATGTGGACCCCAAGGAACTTAAAGCTAGACACATGCTCCACCTCAGCATCGTTGATATGGAGTGGGGTGTGTGCCCCGCTCCTGGTTCTCCTGAAGTCCACAATGATCTCCTTGGTCTTCTTGGTGTTGAGTTCCAGGTTATTTTTTTTACACCACATAGTTAGATGTTGTACCTCATCCCTATATGCTGTTTCATCCTCATCTCTGATCAGGCCCACCACAGTGGTGTCATCTGCGAACTTGATTATGGCATTGGAGCCATAAACAGGGGCGCAGTTGTGAGTGAAGAGAGAGTAGAGCAGAGGGCTCAACACACAACCCTGCGGCACGCCAGTGTTCAGGGTGATAGTGGAGGAGGAGGGACTCCCCAATTTAACAGCCCGGGGTCTGTTAGTAAGGAAGTCCATAATCCAGTTGCAGAGTGAGTTGCTGATGCCAAGCTGGCTGAGCTTGGAGATCAGCTTGGAGGGGATCACAGTGTTGAATGCAGAACTAAAGTCAATAAACAGCATTCTAACATATGTTTTGGGCCTATCCAGGTGGGGGAGTGCTAGATGGAGCACTGTGGAGATAGCATCCTCTGTTGATCGGTTGTGTCGGCAGGCAAAGTGGTACGGGTCCAGTGAAGGGGGCAGGCAGGCTTTCAGATGTGAGAGGACCAGCCTCTCAAAACATTTTGCAATGATGGGTGTCAGTGCAACAGGGCGGAAATCGTTCAGTTCCTTGGCTGTAGAGTGTTTAGGCACCGGAACAATGGTGGCAGATTTAAAATTCTGGGGGACTGTTGATTGGGCTAGTGACATGTTGAAGATGTCAGTGAAGACACCAGCCAACTGCTCTGCGCAGGCTCGCCGCACACGTCCGGGGACCCCATCAGGGCCAGCAGCTTTCCGAGCGTTCAGCCTGCTCAGGATGTCCAGACCTCTGAGGTGGAGAATTGGAGTGTGTCCTCGTCTGGTGAAACAGCTGACTTGAAGTCCGCCTCCTTGTTTTCGATCAAATCAAGCGTAGAAGTGGTTCAGCTCGTCTGGGAGGGAAGTTGAGGAGGGTGGGGGAGGGTTGCACGGGGATTTGTTGGTGAGTGTATGTAGGCCTTGCCACATACGCCAGGGGTCAGAGGAGTTGAAGTGTTCTTTAATCCTATGCTTGTAGTTGTTTTTGGCCCTGGATATTCCTTTCCTCAGATTGGATCTGCCAGAGCTGTAGGCCTCCTGGTCTCCCGACCTGAAGGCTGCGTCCCTGGCCTTGAGGAGAAGGCGAACTTCTGTGTTCATCCAGGGTTTCTGGTTAGGGAATAATTTCACTGATTTATGTGTCGTCACCCTCCCTGCACCCTCATTGAGGTAATCCATGACAGATTTGGCTACTGTGTGAATGTTGGTATGAGAATCCTTGGTGGCATCAGCAAAAAACCCTTTCCAGTCAGTGTGTTGGAGCTGGTCTTGAAGAGTGGGATCTGCATCTTCCATCCAGACTTTAACGGTCTTTGTTGTTGGTTTCACACGTTTAATGAGAGGGGAGTATTTTGGCGTGAGAAACAGAGAAATGTGATCGGACTGACCAAGGTGGGGGAGGGGTGTGACTTTGTAAGCAGCAGCAAGTCAACAACAGTCAGTATAACAACAGTCTAGAGTTTTACTGCCTCTTGTGAAGCAAGTAACATTTTGGTGAAATTTTGGGAGAACAGTTCTTGGGCTGCAATGGTTAAAGTCTCCAGTGACAATAAAAGCCCCATCTGGATGTTTAGTCTGAAGCTTATTAACGGCAATGGAAGGTTCCTTCATTGCCGCTTTACTGTTGGCATCAGGTGGAACATACACAGCAATGGCAATAATGCAGCTGAACTCACGTGGACGGTAGAAGGGCCTGCATCTCACGATTAAATGCTCCAGTTCAGCAGAGCAATGGGCATCAAGAGTGACGCAGTCCGTGCACCAAGTTTTTTTTTACATAAATGCATAAGCCGCCTCCTCTGCTCTTCCCCGTAGTCTCTGCAGTCCTGTCCGCTCTGAGGATAGAGCGTCCTTCTAGTTCCAAGTTTCAGTGAAAAACATGACGTTACAGTTACATAAGGCTTTTCTGTGTGAGGGTCCATATCTTGAGTTCGTCCAGCATGTTGAACAAAGAACGCACGTTGGCAAGGAAGATGCCAGGCAGCGCAGTTCGGTGCGGGTTTAGTCTTAGCTTAGCACGCACTCCACCTCGCTTACCCCGTCTCTGCCTGCGGTCGCGTCTCCGTCTACGAGCCTTTCCGGTCGGTAAGAATTGTCCATCTGGTTGCTGTGATCTGATCGGTGAACCAAAACGAAGTTCTTGCAGCTTTGATGTATATCCAATAGTGGGTTTCTGTTGTAGGTTTGTTTCGCTAGAGTGTTTCGAGTGAAAACAAGTAGGATAGTCAGATAAACAGATAGATAGATAGATAGATAGATAGATAGATAGATAGATAGATAGATAGATAGATAGAGAGAGAGAGAGATAGAGCGATAGATACCTTTAAATCTTGGGATTTGCATTTTTCCAATTGCAATAAAGTTAAAGTTGGAGTTCAAACTTCAGGGGGTGAAGAACACAGGTAAGCAGAAAAAAAAATGTCTCCGATTAATATACGTACTTCTCTCAAAAGTTCTGTAGTTCAGACAAAATACATCAAACTGAGAATCTATAAAGACACCCGTTCCTTTCTAATTTTCTTTTTCATTCCCCCCCTACCGAGCGTCACAGATTAAAACAATCTACAAGCTGTCAAGTGAGAAAAAAAACAAAACAACCTTCTCAGGAACGAGCCTCAGTCGCCTCGCGGATTTCAGAGGCTTCGCCGCCGTGTTTACACTCATGTGAGCTCCACCGTCAACGTCAACGTCCTGGAAACGTACAGTGTGCAATTAAGAGTGAACTTTGCACTTTTTTTTTATAGCCATTGTTTTTGTTTTTTTTTCACTTTTCTTGATGGCGTCAAGAGAAAAATCTAAATGTACACGTTGATTAAACATAAAGTGAAAGACGTTTTCAGCTCTGAAAGCACCAGACGTTCCGGGATATGGGCGCCATTCGGCCTTATTATTTCCAGAAATTCAAATGAATTTGAATGATGAATCACAAAGAATCCAATTTCTTTTGACATTTCATCGTTCAACATACGTTACACTTCCCGGAAAATATATTTTCCCACCTCAGGCACAAAAGCCTTATTTATTTATTTACTTTTATCATCCATTACACATGCATTACTTGCGAGGGAACGTAACGGGTTGGAACATTTCATCCTAAAATAGCCACCACACAAAAAAATGTACTCAGGGTTCAATTCATGGACTAATAATTAGCAGGAAATAACAGTAAATAACATGTGTTTTACAGATAAATATCACAAATAATTGATGCAAAGTCATTGTAAAGTGAATTCAGTGATTTGTTTCCAAACACATTACACATGTAAGAAAGTAGTTGCTGAAAACATGTGAAAAGACTGTTTCTCACCATTTTTGTGTTCCGGAATTTTTACTTTGCATGACCTCGAACGCATGCCACCAATTATTTTTAAACAAATTTTAAATACTTGGGAATTTTTTTAATTATCAAATTTGGCTGGCTGGTTAATATCACATTGTGCTGTGGTGGGATAAACTTTACAGGTGCTTTAAAAAACATAGGGTGGATAGGTTCTGCCTGACAGACCCCATCAAACATTATAAAACATGAAACCGATCGTAATAAATTATATCAAAGCTTCTCCGAAAACGCAAATGATGCCACTTTGTCTTTATGATGTCACTTAAAGCGACAGTTCATTAGTTTTAGAGGGAAAACAAGTTGTTGTGACGGGGGAGGGGGTTGCTGTGTGGATTTGGAAACAACTGACTTCTGAAAATAACAAAATTGTGATGTAATAATAATAATACATCTTTATTCTTTAAGCTGTGTGATGCAACTCCAATTACCATTCACGTAAATGGGAGTAAACAGTAGTCTTTTGAAAAAGTTTGAAGAAAACATTATTATTCACTTTGAATGACATTTTCTCATATAGTATGATAATAATGAACTTTAAATGAATTGTTTGGCTCGGCAAAACACGTTGGCAGAGCGTTTTATAGACTCCATTAAATGCTGTGGCGCCAAATGGCTCCTTTCACGGAGGCGGTTCATCACATCAGATCTTTTCCCCTTTTTGATGGGACTATACTTTACGGAGTATCGCTCCACCGTGATGTAGTCGACACTTTCTCGCCGCGTCGTCCATTTCTCTTGGGGTGCCAGATGGCAAAGCTCTCCACCCCTAATCTGCTCCCGTGGGCTCCTCCTCCTCCTCCTCCGCCACCCTACCTGAGTTCGAGGGTCGGCCTCTTTAATCATCCTCCACGGGAGGGTCGTGGCCTCCACCGCATCCACAGCCACGTTACTGATAATATTTTAGCTTGTTTTCATTTTTATACATATTTTTTAATAATAATTGAAAATGACGTCATTAAGAAATTCGACCCGTGTGGAGAATGTTTATCCTCCATATATTCGGTGCAGAACGGGAGTGATTCACATCCTCTAAGCGATGCGGAGCGTGAAGAGGGACCTGGAGCCAGGTCCTTTACTGAGGGATTACAACTTTGTTCCTCTCTGATGAAAATTTGCTGTATGTTAATGATCCTCAATACTTAAGGTTATCCTTCTGGGAAAGCAGCCATCGTAATATCCCCGGCAGAAGACGGCGACTTTGCTGAAAAAACTCTTGGAGGACGAGGAAAATAAAAAATGACTTTTCACGAAAGTTTCACTGATTAAAATTTTTTTTAAAGGGTGGAATGTCGTATGAATCAAATAAGAACTATAATAATGCATTTATACAACGGGATGTTGGACATTTGGTGGAAACCAATTCCTTAGGAAGCTAAATTGACCAGTGGTAGTCAGTAGTAGTCATTCATATATATATATATATATATATATATATATATATATATATATTATATATATATATATATATATATATATATATATATATATATATACACACACACACACACACACACACACACACCTCCATTTCCACTCTATGTTGTTCCCTTGGGGTGAATCTGCTTCCATCGGGGTCTTCTGCCGCAGTGAGATAGGAGCTTTGGGGAGCGATGGAGATGGAGTCGACTGAACGTTGAGTCCTTTATTTTCTCCTCTCCCTCTCCCTCTCTCTCTCCTCCCCCTCCCTCTCCCTCTCCCTCTCTCCTCCCCCTCCCTCTCCTCTGCCTCCCTCTCCCTCTACTCTCTCTCTCTCCCCCACGTGAGTTTCACCTTTGCACGCCGACAGAACAGCGTGTGCTTGAGCGTGGGATCAAAGCTCAAGGTGGGATGAGGTGGATGCGATCTGGATGCTGCATAGTGATAGAAACCCCATTAACCCCAATTCCTGTCGCGTCCCGCAGAATCCAAAATGTACAGTTGAAATAAGCCTCCATGGATAGAAGTGTATGTTTCGCTGCCGTCTTTGATCTCGGAGCTAACATCGGAATTAATCATGTGTGCGGGCAAAGGATAGCGAATGAAAAAAAAAAAAAGTCACTCTTTCTCAAAAAATTCCAGCTCATTCATCCAGAGAGAAGCAGGGAGCTGGGACCGGACGCTCCGGAGAGACGCCTCCAAATGAAGAGTTTAGAGATGTACTCAGATCCGCGTGGTCCGACCGCGCCCAAAATCTGCACGGTATTAAAAAAAAGGCCCACGACGGACGGGGAGATGATGCAAGCGAATATAGAAACGGAGAGGCTACCAAAAAACGACATAGGTGCATATGTGGAAAATAACGATTTATTTTTTTTGCATTTCCAGTCCTTCGTTATTTCAAAGCTTATATAATATAAATATGAATTAAATATGAATATGAATCATTTGCGACTACAAAAGACATGAAATAGTCAAAGTCAGACCGACGCAGCCTCCTTAGTTGATGATGAGGTCCATGGCCGCAGGTCACTTTTAGATGGTAATGTACGTATGTTTATTTCAATTTTTTGCAGCACTTCCCCCATTGTAGGCTCTGTTTTTATTTCAAAGTCAACTCCACCCCGCCAAAAAACAACGCGCACACATGCCGCTCTTCGTTTGTCGTTTTTGATCCCCTCTTTGGGGGCGGAAGGGGGGGTGGGGTTCTCTCTTGTTTTGTTGTGTAGAATAAAACTCAGAACAAAACTGCTGCTTTCCTCGCCTCCCCTGCTCTTGTTCTTCCTGCTTGGATGTGATATCCGCCTTGCCGTATCAGAAGTGATATTTGCATCATGCTTTGTAGTCAACGCGCACACAAGAGCCCCCACGCCGAAGATGAGAAAAGCGCATTTCCACATGTCTGGAGCGAAAGCGAGCGGAGGTTTAGAAGACCCGGTTGTCAAATTTCCCAGCTCGGGGTCGATGGTATTGACACCGATCCCTGCCAATAATCGTATTTAGAAATTCCCCCCCAAAAAAATGATGTAAAATGATGAACTGCTTGTCATGCAAATAGACAACGTGCCGGGTTGTAGTGCTTTCAGATTATGAAAAGGCTGCGGGGATACGAGGGAATGATTAATTGGATTTCACCATATTTTACTGCTATTCTAATGATGAAGCCTGAACAGCCTGAAAACAAACAAACAAATATATTGATAAAAATAAACACAATACAGCCAAATACACAAAGAAAATATCAGCATCAGAATCAGCTTTATTGGCTGTGTGAACACATACAGTACAAGGAATTGGTCTCGTTTATTTTTCCTTGCTCTCAACGTACTTACACAGAATAGGCATAAAGCTAAAACAAGGACGACAAAGTAGAAAAACGGTAAACATAAATATTTAACTATTATGTGCAGATATAATATCTATAAAAAACAGCCATGAATATATTTAAGAAAATAAATATTTAAAAACAGCAATGAAATTTGTGACAGGAAGACAATAGTGCAGTGGTGCAAAGATGCTGGAATAAATATGGTGACTTTAGATACATGAGGTAGGTGGAAATGACAGTATATGCATGTGTACAGTATACAGTACATACAGCGTGCTTAGATTCATCCTGTCAATGATGATACAGTATGTACATGTTAAAAACTGTGTTTTAGAATTGGTAGGTACAGTGGGTGTTTCGCGTTCCAGGTTTATTGCACGGGGGATTGTCTCGGACGCGGTGTGACTGATTCAAGCGTTCATCAGAGTGATGGCCTGCGGAAAGAAACTGTTCTTGTGTCAGATTGTTTTGGCGTGCAGCGCCCTGCGGCGCCTACCAGAGGGGAGGAGTTGGAACAGGTTGTGTCCGGGCTGTGGATGGGCTCAGTGATGTGGCCCGCCCGTTCCCCGACTCTGGACATGGATAAGTCCTGAATGGGGGGCAGGTCGGCACCAGTAGTATTCTCTGCAGTCCTGACTGTCCGTTGTAGTCCGTTCCTGTCCTGTTTGGTGGCCGATCCAAACCACAGGGTGATGGAGGTGCGGAGGACAGCCTGGATTATTGTGGAGTAGAACTGAATCAGCAGCTCCTGAGGCAGGTTGATCCTCTGCTCGGCCTTTTTGATGATTGTGTCTGTGTTGGACGTCCACTTTAGGACCTGGAAGATTGTGGATCCCAGAAACCTGGAGGTTTCGACAGCGGACACAGTACTGTTGAGTATGGAGTGGGGCTCCTCCTGAAGTCCACTGTCATCTCCACAGTTTTGAGCTTGTTCAGCTCCAGTTTGTTTTGACCGCACCAGAGGACCAGCTGTGCAACCTTCTGTCGATATGCAGACTTGTCAGCGTCCCGGATGAGGCTGACGATCGTTGTGTCGCCTGCAAACTTCAGGAGTTTAACAGACGGGTCCGCGTGTCCACAAACAGGACCCTTGCATAGGACCCAGGGGAGTTACAGGATGTAATGAAGAGAAGGGTTACAGGAGGGTTACAGTTACATAAGGGTTACAGGATGTAATGCAGTCCCATGTCGACAGCGTCATCCACCGACCTGTTTGCCCGGCAGGCAAACTACAGGGGGTCCAGCAGGAGGGCCTGTGATGTCCTTCAGGTGGGCTACCACCAGTTTCTCAAAGGATTTCCACAGACTTCAGGGTGGCGGGTTTCTTGGGGACCTGGACAATTGTGGAGCATTTGAAGCAGGAGGGGACTACACACATCTCCGGCGGTCTGTTTGGAGACGGCGGTCAGCTGGTCGGCACAGACTTTCAGGGCGGGAGGGCGACACGCCATCTGCGCCCGGTGCCTTCCTAGTCCTCAGTCTCTGGAAGAGCCGACTCCCTCACATCCTATCCACAGATCCTGAGTGCCGGTGCGGGGGGGTCAGTGGGGAGGGCTGAGGGGGATGGCAGGGACTGCAGTTGGTTGTGTGATGTAGTCAGGGAGGGTGAAGGGTGTGAAAGTGGGCTTATCAAACCTGCAGCAAAACACATTCTGGTGGTCAAGCCAGTTGGTTGTTCTCTACAGTGTGTGTGGCTGGGGGACCTGCAGGCCTCTCCATACTGACACTGGGACTGAACTCAGATGGCTGAAAACCAGTTTTCAGCTTTTCAGTATACTGTAGCATCTCTTTGCTACTCTGATCTCCTCCGTCAGTGTGTTCCTGGTCTGGTTGTACAGGATCCCGGGCTCTACCGCTGTAGGCTTCCTCTTGTCTACTACGCTGCCCGAACTTTACTGTGAACCAGCGTTTATTGTTGTTGTTGTTGTTGTTGTTGTGTGTGCAGGAAGTTTTAGCCGGCGCACACGCACGTTCTCACAAAAACTGATGTGCGATGCCACAGTGTCAGTGAGATTCGTCCAGGTCTGTAGCAGCAGCAGCAGCAGCAGCCTCCAAAAACACTCCAATCGGGGCAGTCGAAGCAGGCCTGCAACGCCAGCATTGCCCCATCGGTGCATCTCCTCACAGTCTTGACCGCAGGCTTCGATTTCAGATTTCAGTTTCTGCGTGTGAGTCGGGAGAAGATCAACCAGACAATGATCACAGAGTTGAGCTGCAGGGGGGACGGAGCGACAGGCGTCCTTTAAAACGGTGCAGCAATAGTCCGGTATGTTCCAAACCCTGGCAGGACGCTTTATGCGCCGTCTGCATTTTGGCCAATTTGTGGCTGAGCTTATGCTCCGTTAAAGTCCCCGAGAGCAATGAGCAGGGAGTCTGGATGTTTGTGCTTCATGCTTATTATCTGGTCAGCCAGGTGCTGTAACGCCTCACGAACACAGGCCCGCGGTGGGATGTAAGCACCGACCAGAATGAACGAGGAAAACCCCCGCGGTAAATAACAGGGTTTGCAGTCAATAAACACAAGTCTCTAAGTGAGGGCGGCATGATTTGCTTTTAACACAGCGACATCTTAAAACACCCAGCCTTTGTTTATATAGAAGCGGATTCGGCCTCCCCCTCGCTTTCGCTCTGTTACGCGGTCCCCTCGGAGGGGTTGGAAGACCGGCAGATGTGATGAGTTACCCGGGAAGGGCTCACCAAGCCAGGCTTCGGTGAAGCACAGCGGTGGCAGTTCTGGAAAAAGTCAGAGTTTTGTCTGTGGACGGCGGAGCAGCAGCAGTTCATCCACCTTGTTGACCGGAGAGCGGAAAACGGTCAAATGTATTTGTCTGTGTAATGCATTGGCAGCAGGGTGGGTGCAGATCGAAGTCCCGCAGTTTCGACGCCTCCTCCTGATCCCACAGAGAGCAGCGGGTCCCCCCCCCCCCCGGCTAAAATCTCCGCAAAACTTCCCCGTCGGGCGGAAGACGGCGGGAAAAAGTTGACGTTTGAAAGCTCCTCCCTGTCGAATACGATCGGGGAGGGAGAGCTGAAAACTGAACAAACAAACAAAAACAGAAAAAGTTCGAGCGAGCGCAGTACCGAGGCGCCATCATTTAAAAAAAAAGAAAAAGAAAAAAAAATAGTCAAAACAAATATATACAAACATATCAATTCATATTGTGAGATATTATATTGTAGCATTAAATGACAAAAGCCTTTCATTGGCTTTGCAGGACAACAAAGCCAAGGTATTGACAAGGTCATTTCGGGATGTTCAACTGCTTTCTCTCCGACAAATTGAATCCAAGTCCTCCAGACCGAAGAAAATGACTTTGCTGTTCTGCAGAGGCTGTCGAGTGCTGCAGCTGTACTTTGAACGTAACAAATTGTGTTTTAAAAAGGTAACCGGTGATTTGCATTCCAGGAAAGTGTTTTTAAGAGGTGTCTTAGCGACGCCAGAAGTGATTTCCAAACAGCGGTTTCCACGGATGTTCTAACGAAAGTAACCCTTTGAAAATGGGGATGGGATGGTTTCCCGAAACACGGACTATCGTGGCGCTGAGTTATTCATGAGGCGTAAGTTAAAGAGCTCAAAGAGAATTTAATAAAATATGAACCGTCTTTGTTTTCCCTCCATAGAGCCATCCTAAAAATATGAAGTCGGCGTCGGAGTCATCCCTAGGTAATGAAGTGTTGGATTCGCTCAGAAAAGACCCCGGAACTCCCACTGCTTGCCAGAGAGCGAGAGAGAGATAGAGAGAGAGAGAGAGAGAGAGAGAGAGAGAGAGAGAGACGGCGGAATTTTTAACTAATCTAGGGCGGGGAAAGGGGAAGAAGAACTCGGCTATTATTTCGCTTCAGAGTTTAAATTGGCATTTTTTTTATGGAACACACGGCGCTATGCGGGACGTCGGTTGCGAGGTTTGAAAAGCTAAAGCGTTAACGGAGATGGAGGGAAGCATGTGCCATTGGCCACACACTGGGAATGAGCTTCAATGCAGGCTGTTACAGCGGAGACGGCTTTCATTTCAATACAGTAGCAATCATTTGGAAATACTTTTTCGAATCCCCTGAGCATGGATCTGAAACTCACTTCATATTTCTTGTGTTAATTATTCAAAAATCTGTTGTTTCGTCTGCATTCACCTGTTTGTTTATGTTTATTTTCAAGCCGCTTCTATTCCTTCCTTCCGTCCTTCCTGGTTAAATAAAACGATCAATAAAACTAAATCACAAGGCGGTGATTTTAGCTGATTTTAAGAGCAGCAACCGCCGAGTTGGAAGCGATGGGATCTTACCACTGAAGACGCCAGCATTCTCATGTTCAGCTTACGACATTCCTTAAAAAATAAAAATGGCTCAAAGGTGTGAAATTTGTCTACAAGGCAACGGCTGGATAAATAACATAAATAATAAAATAAAAACACACTTTTGAAACCCTTGAAACACAAAGTACTGTAAGTACTCAAGTAAAAGCATTCCGGCGTGTTTCTCTTATTCCGGATTTCTTTCATGCACACAGAACCTTTTCCAAAATTTAGCCAACTTATTTCCCACCGACTTCTTCTGCAGCGCAATTACACGGCAGTTCTCAAGATTTCTCACCGAAAGCCGGGTTGGCTATCAGGAAGAAAAACCAGGACGGAACGGAACCAGTGGCCGGGGAAGATCAAAGATCGGGATGGAGCTTCTCTAAGAGTTCTCCTGATTTAAACGTTTCCCCCATCGAAGCGGGTGGCCCTTTATAAACCCCTACGACTTATTCTCCAAATCACTGTGGGTGGAAAGATTTTGAATTTCAAAGGGAACGTCGGGACACAGGAAAAGGTCACAAGCGCCGGCGGCTCCTCATTTAAAGCTTCAAGCTTTGAGGGGACCGGGGGTCTACAGTACATGTAGGTGTTGGAACAGATTTGTCCCGTTTCCCGCGCTGCCATGACGACCTTGACAATGCAGCGCATCGAGAACACTGGCCTTGACGACACATCCCATCGTCTCCTCAAATGAGGCTCGGGCTGCCAAAACAGGCTCCCCCTAACGCGCCCGGGAAATAAAGAGAGGACGGACTCTCAAAAAACGGACTCACCGGCTTCTGGTTGCAGAGATGAAGGCACAATTAGGAATGTGCTCTGCGGAAATCTACATGAGAATTGATGCCGCCCCGGCAGCAAAAGCACTTACTCGTCAACTGTTACGACGCTCGTAAAAACATTTATTACAGTTTTAACCGGATGGAACGGGGCAGGTTTTGGAGCCTTTGGCTAAATCACATTGAAGACGATGGAGCAAAGCATATGCGCTTTCTCTAAAATACGGCCGTCGTCTATTGCCGATTCACCTTATGATTCAAAATGCTATCCGTCAGGACGGGCTGGCTGTTCTTATACCCGCTGCGCATAACGCAGATTTCGCTCATGTAGTTCTGGAAGATGAGGATCTCCAGCCGATTGTGCCGATCTCCAGGAGAAACAATTTTAAGTTTTAGCATATTTGTTCAAAAGGTTAAAAAAAAAAAAAAAGGAGGCTGGAAAGAAAAGAGAGAGAGAGCAAGAGAGAGAGAAAATAAGAAATGCAAACTGTGTGGGTGAGACATCGAAGCCCAGAAGGGGCTTGTACACATCACTGTCTTTCTGTTTCTAACAAGCAGCTTCCCTTCAACAGGGGAAACTCGAATCCACCGGGAGGCACCTGCTGCAGAAAATCCGGGCTTGGGAAGGGGGGAAAAAATAAATAAATTCATTAAAAAAAAACAAAAAAACAAAAAAACCAAAAAAGCACCGGCGCTGGAAAGACCGCGAGCGTCACATCCATCCTCCGCCCCTGCAGCACGAACGTGTGCACCCAAACCCGGGAGCGCATCGACCTCACCTTTACAGGCGTGAGCTGCTGCTCAACACGAGGTTCACAGTGAGTTTATCTGGCTCTCTGGTGTTGAGATGTTTTGAATTACGGCGTCCAAGAATTAAAACACTGCTGCAGGAGCGGTATTCAGGGATTACATTTATTTGTGTGTGTGTGTGTGTGTGTGTGTGTGTGTGTGTGTGTGTGTGTGTGTGTGTGTGTGGTCCGTCACGGCCGGAGAAGGTTTGGGAGCATCTCATGTTGCAGGGCGTGGAGCTCAAGGCCCTGCACCGGAACATCTCTTCCCTAATCGCAGATCAAAAAGGCCATCACCGCGAGGGAGGTGAAGTCCCAGCGCAGCCTCACCTCACAGACACAAATGAGTGATGAAAAAGCAACACTCAAAGAAAGACCCCTCCACAGCTTCTACCCTGTGATGGTAGTTGCATTTCTCTTTTTTCCTGTACATAATGTCATTTCAAATGACATCTTTCTTGCTGGTAAAAACTTAAAGCACTGACATATCTTTAACGGTTGTGTTGTTTTTATTGAATCAGAATGTTCATAAATAGATCAACTATACACATCATTGTATAGTCAAAGGTCAAAACAAACACTGACATTTTAGTATTAACCATGTCAATCTGAACACCAAGCAGCGAGCATGCCTGTAAATTTCCCGTTTAGATACAGTGCAAAGCTGCTCAAGGTGCATTATACCGCGAGACTCAAAAAGTGATCAGCCTTGAATGTACAATAAAAAAAAAAAAGAGGTATAAAACATAACATTACCACCGTCTCTTTTTACACACGCACACACACACACACACACACACACACACACACACACACACTTTATGCAACGAGCTGACAAAGAAATTCACATGGAGCGTGTGGAAGAATTGGTAAGAAAAACATTTGACGATTTTCAGAAGTGCAGTTCCCTGCGGAGGAAAGGGAGAAAGCGGTTAAACCTGAGAGCCCTATGGCACAGGCTGTTCTACAAATGTATCATACGTCACGGAGAAAGAAGCCAAAGACAGAGGGTACACATTGTGCGGCATGTTTGCTTTTTATCCTTCTAAATCCATTAAGAGTGATCGCCCCTTATTGCCCATTAGCTACCTGTCTGACGCGCCGGCCTTTGTGCCTCTATTAGCCCGGCTCAAGTGTCCTTGTCAAAATACAATCCAACCACCCAGCCTCGCTCAGACCAAATCCTTTATTAAAACCAATATTGTTACGATCTACGGAAGAAAATAAATGTCAAATCGACAACAAACTGACCACTGCCGTCCAAATGGATTTCTTCATGGACAAAAAAATATATAATAATAAATCACCTTCACAATCTGTACCAAAATAAATAACTCCCTATTTGCTGTGGACGACTTGACGTCTCAATGAGCCCCACTGGGTCTGTGGCTTCCCCAGTCTCCTCCGTTTGGGGGGAATCTTTGGCCTTGAGTTCCGTTGTGCTGTCGACGGTGCTGCTCCAGGCCAAAAAGCTCGGCCCCCCAGGCCGCCTCCCGGACCCCCGGGCGACCCCGCAGCCACAGCGCTACTCTGCTAATCCAGTGAGTGACCTGCGCCCTTCCTGAAGGCTACTTGTTCACGGACAGCAGCAGGTTAATCTGAAAACAGACAAAGCCGTCGAATGCGTTTAGGGAGGAAACGTCCAAAGCTTCTCGACGGGAACCATTCTTTGGGAAACATGCCTTTGAAATTTGAGGGGGGGGGGGGGGGGGGGGTCTCTTCTATCTTATTCCAGCTGCAGCTCACCTGCTCCAT
Source organism: Zeus faber (assembly GCF_960531495.2). NCBI lineage: Eukaryota > Metazoa > Chordata > Actinopteri > Zeiformes > Zeidae > Zeus > Zeus faber. Next base: position 15,353,348 of record NC_137210.1, on the reverse strand, counting down.
AGAGGGACAGGCGATGATTTGAAGGTCTTCTCCGCTGTATTCCTCCTGGATCAAGGCGTGGAGCCTCTGGAAAACATGCTGGATGTTATTCTGTGGGGGAAAAAAAAGTCACAAGTAAGTACTGGATTGAAGTAAAAAGAAAAAACAAAAAGAAAAAACAACAACATAAATTACATTTAAAATTAACCCAATGAACCGCAATCATATACTTTGTTCATTTAGCTTAAACTGACAGAACACAAAGGATAGTAACATCTCTATTAGCGACAACACTACTAAATTCAGCAGTTCACCGAAAACCTAGCGAGTGCCCGCGCTGAAAAGAAAGCTACGACAATGACTTAGAAAGCGACAGACTGAGTCGATCCGCTCCCCACCCACCCGGACAGGCTTGAAAAGGATAAATTCCGTGTCTCTGTTAGCCAAGTACAAGGACATGCTCTGTAAGGTGCTCGGCAGCTTGCTCTTCATCACCCGGTAGGTGGCCATCACGATATCATTGATCTTTGCTGAAAAGGGAGAGGAACAAAAAAAAAAAAAAAAAAAAAAATGGAGGCACAGGAGGACACAACTTTCGAAAAAAATAAAAATAGCGCAATACAACCTCTTCCGTGTGCTAGAGGAGTTTTGATCAATTATGACACCACTGACATTTCCTCAGACACATCCTACCTGGCTGAGCCCACGGTTGCTGGGAGAGATTGTAGGTTGGGCCGCCTTGGATCGCCATCGTTTTGAGCGCCGCTACCTGAGCGGGGGGAAGACACAATGGTCAAGATGAAAAAGTTCCCAGTAACGTAACTCTTACAAATGCCATCCACGTAAACAAACACTGCGGCCATCTGCTGGGATGGATCTTGGCCCTTCGCCATTAGACAATGGAAATGTATTGGTTTGAAATGGACTAGCTGCATACATTATAATACCCAGCCGGCTGAATGGGATTGGCTCCCGATGATCGAAAAATAAGGTTTAGGTTAAGAAAATACTGGAGTTCTCATTAGAGATTAGGCAAGAATTACATTACCAAATGTATATAAATACAAAAAATGGGTTTTTGAATGTTTAATTATGAACAATTTCTTTGTTTTGTGAGTAAAATCCTGCAATTTCCCTCCAGGGATTACATATGTATGACATACACCAATCAGCCACAACATTAAAACCACCACTAATAACCACTAATATTGTGTAGCTCCCCCTCGTGCCGCCAAACCAGCTCTGATCCGTGGAGGCATGGACTCTACAAGACCTCTGAAGGTGTCCTGTGGTATCTGGCACCAAGACGTTAGCAGCAGATCCTTTAAGTCCTGAAGGTTGTGAGGTGGGGCCCCCATTGATCAAGCTTGTTGTTCCAGCACATCCCACAGATGCTCCATCGGATCGGACCCTAACCCCACCCATCCACATGACGTAGAAGAAAACGTGATTCATCAGACCAGGCCACCTTCTACCATCGCTCCATGGTCCAGTTCTGATGCTCACGTGCTCATTGTAGGAGCTTTCAGTGCTGGACAGGGGTCAGCACGGACACTCTGACCGCTCTGCAGCTACACAACCCCCTACGCAGCAAGCTGTGATGCACTGTGTGTTCTGACACCTTTCTATCATAGCAGCATTAACTTTTTCAACAATTTGTGCTACAGTAGCTCTTCTGTGGGATCGGAGCAGACGGGTTAGACTTCGCTCCCCACACGCATCAGTGAGCCCATGGGCGCCCATGCCCCTGTCGCCAGTTCACCTGTTGTCCTTCCTTGGACCACTTTTGGTGGGTACTAACCACTGTATACCCGGAACACCCAACAAAACAAGTCATCTAGCCATCAAAATTTGGGCCTTTTCAAAGTCGCTCAGATGCTTACGCTTGCCCATTTTTCCAGCTCCCAACACATTCCAGAATTGACTGTTGACTTTCTGCCTCATACAACCCACCCCTTGCCATTGTAACGATAACGATCAATGTTGTGCACTTCACCTGTCAGTGGTTTTAATGTTGTGGCCGATCGGTGGACGTTATCTATCTAAAACATGTTTTAGCTCTCTGAGATCAGCCATTAAGCAAACAAAGGCTTCAAAAACTAAACAAAAAGAGAAAACAACAACAAAATAAGGCCCGCTTGCACTCCCGAGATAAATAAATATGTGAAGGCACACACACACACGCGCACACACACGGGAAAGTGAAGGTCGACGTGTGCAGTCACAGCCCGGGGCTAAGTCTGCCTTCCTTCCATCGAGCACTTACCTTTGTGAGAAACTCCTCAAGGTTCCCCACAAAGATCTGAGTCTGCTGCTGGATGAACTGCTCACAGCTGAACTTCAGCTGTCGGTCCACATCCTTTTTAGAGTCAATGTAGTGTTCCTTTATCTCCGGTGTTCCCTGCGGGGGGGCAGGGGGGAAAAAAAAAAGTTTAATACGATCAAGTGGCGTTTCCCTAGGCGGCGCGCTATCAAAGCACCCGGAAATGTGTGATACATTTAAAAAAAATAAGACGAACACACCCTACCTCCAATAGGAATTCGAGTATTGCGTTGTGACTGTTAAGTCGGAAAAATTTGGGAACAGCCTTGGGGTTGAGGATTTTGAAGGCAGCGTCTGAGCACAAGAGCAGGGAGACGGTATCTCAGCTGGTGAAGAATGACAGTGCCCTCTAGTGGCACACATTAAAAATGACCTTGTCTGGGACGAGGCGAGGGTAGCAGGAGGGGCATGTTTGCCCTCTGAGCCATCGGTTAATGCACATTATGGTGTTAGATTGCGCTGTAATTTTCACTCTTAATTGTTGGCATTGATGCGTGTTATAGGCACAAGGTACTTAATGGGCATGACAGTGTAATGACCGGTTTTATGGAGCCGAACAGCTCCGCAAAGTGCTACTTTAATTATCTCACCTCGGGTTTTCTTCAGGTCCAGTGAGATTTCTTTAATGGCAAAATCGGTATGGAAGGGGGCGATCTGCTCTCGCATTATCAGCAGGTGTTTGATCAGGAAGAGCTGGCCGTCGACTTGTGTCTACAGGAGATGAAACCACGCTATGAAATCCGTGGTGGCCGTGTCATCGCCGAAGGGCATTGATAGCTCACCGAGCAACAAAGAGCGGATAAGAGGCGTGGGCTTTTTTTGAAGGGATAAGCAGGATTAACCTATTAAACTATCGATGAACGACAGATACAAACAGGGCATGCTGATGATGCACAGGGAAATGGCAGAGAGCAAAATTTACAGTTCGAAGAGTCACTTAAATGTTGGAAAACTGTCTTTATTGACATGAGGGGGAGGCGAACCCCCTGAGATTGATAAATAGCTGGACTGAAACAGGCCGGTTGCCAGATATTGACAGCAACTTTTTGAATGCAGAGTACAATATAGTATTCATAAAAAATAATTTCCAGCCGCTGTATTTAAGGCCACGCTACAGTGCATCTCTCTGTATCTATAAACAAACAAAAAAAATAAACAAACACAAAGGGCTGTACTCTATAAAACATCAGTGCCAACCTTGGTTTTGAGGATAATATCAAAAGCTTTAAGCAGGGACTGGATGCAGGCAGATAAGGCTTCTTGAGATAAACCCTGGAAGACAGTTCTCTGGGAAAAACCACAAAATCACAGCGGGAGAAGGAGAAAAGGGAGACGTTCAGTAAACCGGCAACAAGGCGCTGCACATCTGGCCACATCTTGAGGGACACAGGAAACGGTCTCACACACGCGTTGAGACGTGTGAATAATGGAAAGCAGACACTCACATCGATGCACCTGTAGAGCTTAGACAGACACACGAGCGTTCTCCGGACGGTGGGGTACCACATGCCATGCAGGTCAGCGGGGGAAACGGACGCCTGCAGGCGCGACGCCTCCACATTCCCTGTGAGTGGACGGTGCAGAGGGAAGGGAAGGTGAAGGGGGGTTGGGGAGGGGGCATTTAGCCAATGAAAACCCTTTCTTAACAACAGCGTTAAAAGCAGCAGCGCAGTCTGATAAGGCATATCAGACTATACCTGAGCCGCTGTTCCTCCTCGCTTCGGGATCCTCCAGCTGCACATCAGAAAACATGGATTCCTGCGACATCAGCTTCATCTGCTCTTCCTTCAGGCTCTGTGCAATTCTCTGTGGACCAAAAAATAAATAAAAAGACGTGATAAAAAGTGACAAGTGGTGTATTCGGTCTGAAGTAATCAAGAGAAAATGAAGGCCTGCCAGATGCTTATTTATTTTATTTTTTTTATTATTTTTATTTCTATTTTAGAAGTTAAAGTAGTCTGGATTTTTTTTTCCCCTCACCATTTTTGAAAAACAAGTTTAAAAATACAGGAATTGCTTCAGAGTGGGGAAGGACTGACAGATACAAGCATCCATCATGTAAGTACAAGTTAGTACATTTATGCTGCACTGCTTGTCTAGTAGGACCCATATTGGTGTAATCCTGACCAAACACAACATATTGAGTAAAATTTTCATGTTTTTGTGTCCAATTATTAAAAAAAACAAAAAGATTAAAAAAAAGGTGATATAGCTTTAGGTACACATGTCTGTGACTAATTTTTTTACTGAAGGCCTTCGCTGGGGATGAGTGCGATGTAGTGTGGGTTGATTCGTACTGACTAATGCACACAGTATTAGTTGCTTTTGGTAAAAGGATCTGTGAAATGACTCAAGGGTGAGGGAACCCACCTCCATCATCTCCAGTTTCTCGGGGTAGGCCAGGTCCCCTGGTGCCGGGTTGTAGCCGGTGATATCGGTCTGGATGTAAATATGAGTCCTGTAGACCAGCCTCTCCTGGACATCCTCTAGCATCTGCTTCACCACAGCATCGAAGGCACCCAACTGAGCAGCTACACACACACACACACACACACACACACACACACACACACACACACACACACACACACACACACACACACACACACACACACACACACACACACACACACACACACACACACCCCTTATGTTTACTCAGCGGCAGCCATTCCGTCCACATTACTTAGATTGGGCATAATCTTAAAATTCTATCAAGACGAGCAATTCAAAAATTTCAACCACATTCAGATATTTGTTTTCGGATGATCACTGTGAACAACCTTTTTCAGGACGGGCACATCAACCTGAATGACATGAAATGCGGCCATTGTTCTGCTGCTGAAAACGTTGCAACATTACGTTACCATAGCGACCACACAGCCCTCCAGATTCGGAGCTACTTATTCAGAACAGTGCAGTGCAGCGAGTTCCTGATGGCACGCGTTCCCTTCGTCCGTTATAATCTGGATTGCTTAACTACATCTCAGAAATTATTTTATTCCAATTGCACATTAAGAGCATGAGAGAAAAAGATTGGCCGGAAAAGAAGACAAAAACTAGCATTTCAATCAAGTTAAAGATGTCAATTTGAATAATGCTGCCTTGCTTCCTCCTTATTTTAACAACAAATCTGCTCTTCAGTGCAGCTCGTAGCAAATTGATGCCCTCGCCTTCCTCCTCATCTGCTCGTTTCCACTGTTTCTTAAGCTGTCGTCTCTCCAAAATAAGCCTATTTCTGCCTGTGGCCTCGACTTTACTGAACCCTGCTCTCCTTTGTTCCTCCCCTGCAGGAGTCCATATCTCTCCATACCATGATTATTAAATGATTTTGCCAATTCTCTCTTTCTATTCTCAGCAGCCCCTGCGGCCATTTAACCTTTGGTTACTGCACAATAATCGTTTTCCTTTTGGGATGCTGAGCGACCCCTTGCTCTCCACTATCCAGCAATGGGGAGAAAAATTACTGCTTATTTACTGCCACATGGGTATGTGGTATATTAATTATTATAGTAACAATAATAATAATAAATATGGGTGTAGGCAGCAATGTGCGGGGTCAAGGTTGGTCGTGTTAGTCAGGAATTAGTTTTCCGAGTTTCCATGAAACGCAGCATCTCTTCCTATCGAGCCAAATTACAATTTCCCGAGTTCCCATGGAACTCAGCATCAGCTCAAATTAATTTTCTGGGTTTTCTTCGAACGCAGCATCGGCATCAAAGCAATACACACCAGTGGGGTCTAGAACGCAGCACACTGCGCACCTTGCCCGCTGTGAAAGCCCCCCAAAAGCCACAAGCTGCACGTATATAACAAATTAGACGATGATGTCACAACGCACCCGGCTTCACCACCCCAGGCGGCTCCACCACTGCAGCCCGCTCCGCTCCACCAACGTCCTGCTACTTCAGGTAGATTGGCAACATTTTTTTTTTGTAATTCCTGCCCCAAATATAGATCGATGTGGATCAAACTGGCATAACAAAATGTCGGAACTGCGAATCCAACGACAATTCATGTCCGTTCGGCAGTTACTGTGCGCCAGACACTTTCAGATGGAAAAATACCAAGGAGAAAAAATGCTGTGAGCCAGACACTTTGAGCCGAAAAAACCCCCCCAAAAAAAATTAACTAAACTAGGACCCTTAACTCTGTAACTGTTGTTGATCTCACTTGTAGGTAAAGCTGATCAGTAGCAAAGAAATCAAGACCATATTGTATACTAACTGTCTTGGATGCAAAATAAAAAGAAAGAAGACGTTATTATTATGGGATTGGCACACAGGGGTAACGTACCATTGTTGTGAACGTGGTCTTCCAGCATTTCATTTTTGAGGATGCCACAAAGCTCGGACAGGGTCTCAAGGTGAATGACGTGGATGATTAGAGGCCGGAGGACATCGTACAGAGACAAACACAACTTCTCCAATAACTCACTGTCAGGAACGAAACAAAAATTTGTTATTTTACTCTTTTTTCCCAGCGAGAAAAACAACAATAACAAAGAATTGTAACTATAATATTGCCCCATCAAAATTGTTTTTAAATAACTGGTAAATGGTGAACAGTAGGTACTGATAATGAACGCCTTCATATAATCATTATGTTGTAGTGGTCGCTGGTTAGGTCGGGGCGCCGGTCAGAGTCTCAGTCTTCGGCGTTCCTGGTGACGTAGCGGAATGCTTCCTTAAAGGCGCAGAGCGTGCCAATGTATGTATATTATTATGAAGCAATTTTAGTTTGTACATTTATAAATAAGTAAGTGATTACTATACAACTAATAATGATAACAATAAACAGGCTGAGATAAAGGCTTGAAGATAAAGGCTACCACACAAATGGGCCAAAAACCAAAACAAGCATAATAATAGAGTCTGTGTGAAGTCAGGCAGTGACTTACTCTAGTTTGAGGGTTGGTTTCGAGAAGAACTCGTAGCAGAGTTGGTGTTCATCCTGGCAAACGTGAACCATGAAGGCACAGCCGCTGCGGACCTAAGAAAATAAATCAAAGATCCTCATCTGAAAAAGGGCAGTATATCTCATCCAGATTTGGTTGACACCAATTTCAATGCAGGGCTACAGGGAGAATCAACTCGCCTAGCTTCCGTGAAATTACGGAAATTCCACTTCCAGCACCTCAAAAGAGTTATTTAAGTTTGTCTTAATCTAAGTAAGAAGGTATCCCTTTAAGGGCATACATTACATTGTTTTAGTAATACAAACAACCTAAAGTAATTTTGTAATTAGAAACTAAATCATATTATTCCTGGATATGTTATATATACACAAAATAAACTTATACAATTCCTCTAAAGTGGCAAATCTCACTGCCCTACCAGTGCACAGTGATCTCTGCTGTTTTGACTGGTCAGGTCCGTGATGGTGGATGTGATGCATGGACTGAGCAGCTGCTCCCTCTGGTCCAGGTAGCACTGGTGGATCTGATCCAGGAGCTGATGGTATCTGGTGACATCAGAGTTAAAGGGGAAAATAACCCAAATTTAGGCACACAAAATAGAAATAACATGTCATTTTAATTCTGCAGATATAGATCCAAGCACACAGGGCTTGATGTACATACTCTGGGATCTTCTCAGCCCGCTGCTCTATCTGCTCAATAAGTGACTGAAAAAATAAAATAAACTCACATTCATAAAGCAAATTTTGTTCAAGTTGGAAAAGTCTCCAAAAATTCAGAGATTTAAGAAAATGTTAATATCATACTCACCCTGACTTTTGGTGCAGCTGCTCTAAATTTTACATAGTACAGAGTGAAGGCATTGTCTGCATTGGCCAAGCCAAGAGGATCCTGAAAAATAACAAGTGCTTAGACCAGAAAACATGGAGCAATACATCTAAACAACAACCACTTATTTGCAGAATGGGTTGAACGTACCCTTTTTGTTAACTGGCTCGTGAGATTTTGCATAGTATTTACAATGTGGGTCTTCATGAAGTGCATAGCTTTGGAGAGACACTGTTTGAACTTCGCCAGGTAAACTGGGTAGTCCTTGAAGTTGGGCTGAAATCAGTGAGATAATTATCTGTTAAGTGCGTGTATATATATATATATATATAAATAACATACTTATATATACACATTCATACATACATACATATGTATATCTAGACAAATGTGGGTACATATATACACACACATATACTGTAATACACACACACACACACACACACACACACACACACACACACACACACACACACACACACACACACACACACACACACACACACACACACACACACACACTGCCTAACAACAAAAGAGCCAGAGTTCCTATCAACCAGGCTTCACAGTTCACAGTTCAGAAGCATTTAAAAGGTAGATTGCAAACTACTTACATGGGAAGAAACATACTCTATGCAGTCATCCAGCTTTGATAGCATCGGTATAAAGCCTTCACTATTTACAGACAATGTGGGCGAGTTCAGTTTCTAGTAAGACAAAGAGAGGGGACATTTAGGTTGAATGATCCGTAAACTGTTTTGAGTTGAGCAGCAGCCCGTTGTGCCTGTCTGCACGTCTTTATATGTCACTGCATTTCTACGATAGACATTAGCGGCCAGACATCTATGACAAATAAATAGACAGATAGAAGAAAAATGCATACCGTGTTTATGTTCTCTAACTCGTTAAAGTACGAGAGTTTCTGCTGAATGCTCTCTGCCAGGTCGACAAGCTCCGACTGGAGAAAGGAAATAAAATTTGAGAAAAAAAATAAAATAAAAATAAAAATTGAACAGCTTTCACCCAAAGAACAAAACAATACAAATAATGTCTGAAGTGTGAGAATCAAACAACAGGGCTGATTGTAAGAGTCGACAAAATGGTTGATTAGTTCCTATATCAAGCTCTAGGAAGCATCACAGTTTTAAATCAGTGGTCTGCGAACGGGTAGTTGTGCAAATCAACATTTATTGGTCTGCTGCAGGCAACAGAAATGCCAGGCAGTGTAATTTAAATGATTTCTATCCATGATTGTTACAACAATTATTATATCCACTCCACATATAAACAACGCTACTATTCACTGTCAGCTACAATGGCATGCTGCTAACCTGCTCTTTGAGGAGTTGTTCACAGGCCTCATGTAGTGTGCCTGTCTTATTGGACACAAAAAGGTATTGCTTCTGAAGGGAGTCCAAGTGCTCAAGAGCTGCACTAACATCTTTCAGGATAGCGTCACACTGCTCCTGGTAGCAGTTGAGATGGTCTCTGGTTTTCCTGAAGGAGAAACAAACATACATAAACCGACTAAAGATATGTGACTCAAATATACTAGTTGGAAAGATGGCAGGCAGGTTATCACACAGTAAATCATGAACTAATTCAACTTGAAAGTAAACAAGCCATATATTTTAACCTTTTCAAAATTAATTACTGATACAAAGGATACAGCATTCATAGCACACAGGTATTGGAGCAATAACAATGATTGAAAAGTCACCTGTATTTTGCCCCATCTTCCTGGTCCATTTTTGTCTGCAGCTTGGCAAACCAGGAAAAAAACTATAAAGAAAAAGATTCTATTAGAAATCAGCCTCTGACCCATTTAAACATCTAACAGTTTAGATCAGTGTTTCTGTCATCCAGTAATTGCCGGTTTTTGACCAGGAAAATCTGTTAAAGTCCGACATATTTATATCTCTCCGGTCATAATGTCCAGTGAAAATAATAGCACAAAGTACAATTTGAATTAGTGTTGGGTGGATCATTTTGATAAAAAACGGGAAGCCAATCAGTTTGGACGAATTAAAGCTGATCTGAAAGCTTCACCTCTGACCAATCATGTTTGTCAATATAGAACTAAAACCCGCCCACTGCCAAGTGGACAGGTTGTGCTTGCAAGCACAGTAAACACACATGGAGCGGACCCACACACACACACACACACACACACAGCGTCCTGAAGAGAAGCAGAAAGATTATGTATCATTGACAACAGGGACACATACTGTTCATCCATTGTTTGCCGTTTTTTTGGATATTAAAGTTCCGACCCAAAGCAGACCATAAATATTCATTTTGTAAAATATGTAGACTGGAAAAAAAAATGGTGCCGGTGGCTGTAAGATTAAAATTTCCCGGACAAACGGGAGAAATTACGGTCAAATATTATCTTCTCTCTATCTTTTCGTCTTTATTAAGCTTTAAATCAATTGATAAGCAGGCTTTATAGAGAATGACATCATCAAGGCATGTAGATGTATAATTATTTTTATTGAATATTCAAATTAAAATCCGTCAGTCCTGTCAATAAACGCCATTTTAAAATTAAATAAATAAAAATGACGAATATTACTCCTTGAAATCATGTAATTTCCCAAGGACACATCATCTCTCTGTTTCTCCTCAGAGTTCTAGACGCTGCGGCTCCGTCTCCGCTCCTTGTGTACTATGTTTACCAGTGCTACCTGTCCATGAGGGAGGGGGCGAGGCTTAGTTCTACAAATTATTATGCAAACTGGATTTAAGTGTCATAAACATTTAATTTTTTGTTTTTCAATAAAACTCATGGATGGTATTGTGTCCCAGGGCTCTTTGGATCACCGAAATCAATCTCAGACCCCTGTGAAAATTAGTTTGCCAGGTGAGCCCAATTAAAGGAAAACTACTTAAGAAGGACGTTCCACGTTATTAAGCAGGCCACAGGTTTCAAGCAATATGGGAAAGAAAAAGGATCGCTCTGCTGCAGAAAAGCGTCAAATAGTTCAATGCCTTGGACAAGGTATGAAAACATTAGATATTCCACAAAAACGTAAGCGTGATCATTGTACTGTGAAGAGATTTGTGGCTGATTCAGAGCACAGATGGGTTTGTGCAGATAAAGGCATAATGAGGAAGGTTTCTGACAGAGAAATTCATCGGATTAAGCTGCTAAAATGCCATTAAAAAGCAGCAAACAGGTATTTGAAGCGGCTGGCGCCTCTGGAGTCCAGTGCAGTTGTGCATAAACCTACTATTGGGCCGCTCACAAGCATTGGTTAGGGGTTGCAGTGGGCCCAGAAACGGTTGCAGTGGGCCCAGAAATACATGAAGACTAATTTTCAAACAGTCTTGTTTACTGATGAGTGCCGTGCAACCCTGGATGGTCCAGATGGATGGAGTAGTGGATGGTTGGTGGATGGCCACCATGTCCCAACAAGGCTGCGAGGTCAGCGAGGAGGTGGCGGAGTCATGTTTTGGGCCGGACTCATGGGGGAGAGAGCTGGTAGACCCCTTTAGGGTCCCTGAAGGTGTGAAAATTACCTTGGCAAAGTACATAGAGTTTGTGACTGACCACGTTCTTCCATGGTACAAAAAGAAGAACCGTGCCTTCCGTAGCAAAATCATCTTCATGCATGACAATGCACCATCTCATGCTGCAAAGAACACCTCTGTGTCATTGGCTGCTATGGGCATAAAAGGAGAGAAACTCATGGTTTGGCCCCCATCCTCTCCTGACCTCCACCCTATTGAGAAACTGCGGAGCATCCTCAAGCAAAAGATCTATGAGGGTGGGAGGCAGTTGGCATCAAAACAGTGGCTCTGGGAGGCTGTTCTGACGTCCTGCAAAGAAATTCAAGCAGAAACTCTCCAAAAACTCACAAGTTCAATGGATGCAAGAATTGTGAAGGTGATATCAAAGAAGGGTCCTAATTTAACATGTAACTTGGCCTGTTAAGATGTTTTTGATTGAAATAGCTTTTGATTTCAGTAAATATGACCTCCTAATGCTGCAAATTCAACAAAAGACCCTTTTCAGTTCTTTACAACCTATAAAATGTTTTGAAACTCTGTTGTGCTCAATAATTTGGAACAGTGCATTTTGAGTATTTTATTTTTGAAAAAAATACTGTTATCATTGGGAAGTTTGTTCAATAACATTAGAACTATACCCTAATGGTTGATGACTTGAAAATTATACTGTCATTTGCATCGACTATTTAGGAAAATCAGAGAAAAATATCATTTGCATAATAATTTGGAACGCAGTGTATATTGACCTACGTGATTGGTCGGAGGTGAAGCTTTCAGATCAACTTTAATTCGTCCAAACTGATTGGCTTCCCGTTGCAACTTGCCAAGCATGGAAATTAACAGATCCGCAGATTTTTTTTTTTTTTTAATCTAAATGATCAACCCAGCACTAATTAAAATTGTGCTTGGAGGGAATTATTTTCACCGGACATTATGACGGGAGAGATTAAGATATGTTGGACTTCAACAGATTTTCACGGTCGAAAAACCGGCAATTACCGGATAATTGAAACGCCGGTCGCAAGGAAGATGGACAACACCATGAACTTTATAATTTATTAAATTATTTATGACCTACTTGTCATATTTATTTTGTTTTTGATTTAATCAGACTTTTATTTGAGTGAAATGTAAATAAAAATGGCTGGACTTGTTAATTATTGTTCACGAACGGAAATTATTTGATTTCAAGTAGTAATATTCTTCATTTTTATTTATTTATTTTTAAAAATGGCTAACTGATGGGACTAATTTTATTTTGACTATTCAATAAAAATATTATACATCTACATGCCTCGATAATGTCATTCCCGATATAGACTGCTTATCAATTGTTTTGAAGCTCAGTAAACACAGATAATATTTGACCGGAATCTCTCCCATTTGTCCAGGAAGTTGAAAACTTCCAGGACACGTTGACTGGCAACAATTTCTTCTCATGGAAACTTCGGTTGAGATTAACTGTTCTGTGTTACTGCACCTGCTGCGCAGTCTCAATCCTGTCGCTCTCCATATCAAGCATCTGGAATCCCTTCAGCAGAACATGCTCGGTTGAGGCTGGCACGGTTGTTGTGAATGGTGAGTGCAAGGAGCGAGACGACAGGCTGCACAAATCTTCGATGGGCAACTAGGAAGCAAAGCAATAAAACAATATATACACTCAGTGTGCATTTTATTAGGTACGCCTGTACAATCCAATGTAATCTAATAGACAATACACCAGATCAGCCATAATTCTTTCTTTATGTTGAGTACAATGTTCCTATTATGTTGCTTACTGTCATAGAAGAGGTATTCATTTAATGATATGTTTTAGCAGCGGGATCATAGTTTGTGGTGGTGTTGTACTGAACTGCATTATATTCAGAGGTGTTTCTAATATTCTGTACCCCCCATGTATGTCAAAAGGGAGGACCAAAAAGGTGAAACACCTCAATAGAATGTTGTCATAAACATACACTACTCACAAAAAGTTAGGGATATTTGGCTTTTGGGTGAAATTTATGGAAAATGTAAAAAGTTCACGCTACAGTGGTATTATATCATGAAAGTATGGCATTTAAGTAGAAGCATGCAATGGTGATTTCCTCATCTCAAACAATTTATTGAAACAAAAGCCAACAACAGTGGTGGGTTTACCACAACAAAAAATGTCAATGTCTCAATAACTTGTCATGTGCCCTTGAGCATCAATTAAAGCTTGACAACGACGTCTCGTGCTGTTCACAAGTCGACTTATTGTCTGCTGAGGCCTGGCACCCCGCTATTCTTGAAGGGCGGCCCTCAGGTCATTGAGGTTCTGGGGTACACAGCGACTCAGCTGATCCCATAGGTTTTCTCTGGGATTCAGGTCTGGAGAAAGTGCAGGCCACTCCATTTGAGGTACCCCAGTCTCTAGCAGCCGTTCCCTTATGATGCGACCTCGATGAGCTGGAGCATTGTCGTCCATGAAGATTTAATTAGGCCTGTGTTGTTCAGGCAGGGGCACAATGACTGGATTAATGATGTTATTCAGGTAGTATCGGCTTGTCACTGTACCATTCACAAAGTGTAGGGCAGTTCTGTATTGACTAGACACACCTGCCCACACTGTAACACCACCACCACCACCACCAAAGGCTCGTCTGGTGACAACAGTGGGTGATGCATAGCGCTCTCCTTGACGTCTCCAACATCGTTGGCGGCCATCATTTCTGCTCAACGTGAATCGACTTTCATCAGAGAACAGCACTGAGGCCCACCGGTGCCTCGTCCAGCGTAAATGCTCCCTGGCCCATGCAAGACGATGATGCCTGTGCCTGGTGGTGTGGTCGTCTAGCACCCAGACCACGCTGATGTCAACGGTTTCAAATGGTCTGACGTGACACTTGGGTGCCTCTAACCTCATCTTAAATGTGCCTGGAGTTGAGTGGCATTCACCATCCGGTTCCGCAGGGCACTGTTCACAATGAAGTGGTCATCAGTGTGGGATGTGGCCAAAGGACGTCCACTTCTATGCCTTTCTGTGACTTTTCCAGTCTCTGTATCTCTGTTGCAAACTGCTGATGACACTCTGTGACACTCTAAGCTCAGTGGCCATTTCCCTCTGAGAATATCCTGTTTGAAGCCTCGCAACGGCGAGGTACTGTTGATCAATTGTTAGGTGTCGTCTTGGTCTCATGATGTCAGAATGTGAACAGCATGATGAAGAGGACTGTTTAGATACCAATTCTAATTGAACCAGGAAATGTATTGGTCGATTCATGGATCAAACACCTGTTGTGAATTTTGCCGTTCAGCTCCATGTTGGAGAACAGCAAGTTGCGCAAAAAGTACTGAAACATTGAACAGTTGGACATGTGCATTCAAAAGTTTAGAGAAGGTCAAATTAAGTTCACCTGTAAAGGTTATAGTGCATTTTATCTTCATACTGAAATTTCACCCGAAAGCCCAATATCCCTAACTTTTTGTGAGTAGTGTATAATTGAAGTTACACATTTTGGACGCTATGTCAACAAAAACTGAACATTATAAACAAGTAGAATACATGACAGAGCTGATGTATTGGATTACATTCATTTGTACAGGTGTACTTAATAAAGTGCACACTGAGTGTATATAACACCTAATGTCGATTACGCACATTTTAATATTAAAAGAGCTTATTGTGCACAATCACCGGGTGTCATGACATTTCATTGCATATATATGTATGACCGTATGTATATGTATGTGACAAATAACCTCTTGACTCTCGCTTGACCTGAACTGTCCAGAGTAGCGCATCTGACGTGATGGGGTGCAATCTCTTCACTGAGCTTCATCGACTGTTGTAGCCAATATCTCTATCTGCTTGGTCATAATATCCACATTAGTAACACTCGTAATTTTCTCTCAAATATTTCGTAAGTGTGTTGTGATACCACTAATCATCCCCAAAAGATCACCAAGTTGTCGATACCGAAGTATTTGCCAAGAAGATATTCTGTGTAGCCAATTATCAGCGACCACCTTGAAACGATCATACAGGTAGCTTTATAGACAATAGACAATATACACCAAAAACAAATGAGTAAATCCAAAAACGAAATAAAATTTGAAAAGAAAATGGCAACATATAGTTAACCTAAATTTCGTTATACACAACAAACCTCTGCATGAACAATTCAAATAGTATTGCTAATAGCAATAGTGATATTGATCGCGATACAGCGAACTTGATTAGCATCGCGGCGCTCTCCAGCTTAAGTTGCTAGCTGGACTAGCTCACCTCCGGCGGGACAGAGACGGTCTCGGCGGCCACCCGGATCTCCAGGAGAGAGTCCGTTTGTCTCTCCGTGAGTGGCGCCATCGCGTCGGCGCTACGGTCCCACAGTGCGAGCTTCTCCCGGGTTTCTTTATCAGCGAGGTCCAAGAGCGACTGGTCCGTGGTCGCCATCGTCTTCCTGGACGCTGTCAACAACGTCAGCAGCGGCGGCGGCAGCAGCAGGAAGCTACTTCCTGTTCCGGGAGCGGGGCGTGGCCTGGCGAGTGACGTCGGGAGCAGAAGAAACATGTGGCCTGAACCCGGTGTGAGGTTGGAAACGGACAATATAAAAATATGAAAAGGATCATTATCAGAGCTATCTTTGGCCGAGAAACCTAATGAGCTATTCATAAACTACTTATCCACGGCGGTTGTTCTTCATTTGAGGCCGGAAGCAAGCATAAGATCTCCAAATGTGGATGCATTGATTACGCTGACATGTACTTGACGGCGTTTGCTTATTTTGTTTGTTGCATTTGCAGACTACTACTACATAGGAAAATAAAAAATTTAAATAATAATAATAATATTATTATTATTAGTAGTAGTAGTAGTAATAATAATAATAATAATAATAATAATAATAATAATAATAATAATAATAATATTATTATTATTATTTACTGTTGCTGTTATTATTGTTGTTGTTGTTATTATTTTATTACCTTTCTTTTCACGAGCCCTGCATTATGTTTCAGGCTATGTTCGTTGGGAGGTGGAACGCTCTCACGGCGGTTGCCTTGGTTACTTCCTCTTCAGAGACATACAGGTAAGGCTGATTGCCGAGTGAAAATAAAATGTCCAATTGATGTGACTGGTGTGTGTGTGTGTGTGTGTGTGTGTGTGTGTGTGTGTGTGTGTGTGTGTGTGCGTGTGTGTGTGTGTGAGAGTGAGTGGGCTTTGCGATGGACTCTTAGCCCCCACACGAGCTGGCATGCATGCAGTAAGACTCTTATGCATTTCGTCAGCTCATGTGGGATGTGATTCAACCCCCTGCCACCCTGATACATATCTCCCAGCGGTGCCATGTAATACAACCACTGACTCCTGGAATACACGCTGATTCTTCGGGCGAAAGTAGGTGAAGCCTTCGCATAGCAAATTAAAAGTTACTGTCACAGATATTAAAAAAGAAAAAAAAAAACACCCAGGGCACCAGCAGGTGGAGCCCCGGGACATAACTTTCATTTGCCACCACAGATCACCATTTATTCCACACTGAAATCTCACATGCGTGTTTACATCTCGTGCTCCGGGTTTTTCCCACATCAAAGATTTCCAACTTCCAGGTGAGGCTTCTTGCCGAGCCTAGATTGCTTGTATGTCTGCGTGTCCCCCTGGCTTGTTACACCCCTTTACTAGCAGGGGTGGGCCTAGGATCCAGCCAGCCTTAACAGGAAGAAGCAGGTAGATGGATGGATGGATGGATGGAATGAATTTGAAATGTTTATTTATCCTAAACAATTTCCCTTTATGAAGTACAGTACTTACTTCAAAATGTGCGATTTCCAAAAAGCCAGCGGAGTAATGTATTAAATATTTGTAAGGACTGAAAAGAAGAAGGAAAAACTAGATTCCGACTGTGTCAAGTTGTACCTTTCTTTAGTCACAAATCATCTCACTGTCTATGCTGGTTAAATCTGCCGAACGAAACGTTCATATATTGTACTCATTGGGAATCTATTTAAATGGTTCCATATTTAAATTAATTATTTACAGGACCCCCCCCCCCACACACACACACACACCCTTAACAAAAGAAAGGTAAATTAGAACCAGTTATGCACATGGGGAAATGACACAGTTCTTGGCATCATCTCTGCTGAATAGAATTCATAAAAACAGTAAAACAACAACAAAAGCAACAAAACAGCCTATAACGGAATGTTTATGTGCAATGTCGTCGTTCAAATCATTTAGCCATTACTCCACACTCCCTTGATATTTCAAGTTGTTTGACATGCGTTGTTTTTAACTCTGCCTTTAGTCACATGTGCATTTTATAAGACAAATTGGCAAACTAATAAACAAATGGTGAAAGAAATCCTATTTTTATGCAATGTCCCTTTGCCGTGATGGAGCAGCAGCTAAGATGAACAAATCGGATTACAATTTGATGAAATATTACTGAGAGAAAATGTAATGTTGTTTTCCCATTTCATCTATGCCCCGAAGGCATCCTTTAATAACCCAATTTTGCATCAGCTCACATTCAAACCGTGCTGTTCCCTGTGTTAAGATGCTGATTAATACCATGTGATTATTTAATTGAATTGAATTAACTAAACTGATATATTATCATATAATGGAGTTGCTATCCACAGTCAAATTGTATTTAGTCCTTGCCAACAGCTCTTTGGGAAAAGAGAAAAAGAAAATTAATTAGGCCCATATATTCATTTATAGAGAAGAATTAAAAAGGAATCAACCCCACAATTCTCATCGATTTCCAAACTATGTCTATGGCTTCCGGCGTGTGTTATACATCAAAATAAACAGCTCCAATTTTGATAGCATATGGAGCAGGGAGAGTTCGTGTACTTAAGAGTCCCTTATCATCCACATCCCCGGGGTGTCAGATGTGGAGGTCACAGTGAGTTCAGTGTTTTTCTTTCTTTTTTTTTTTCTTCTTCTTTTTTTTTTTATCTACTTAAGTTGAAAGGAGGCCGTGTGATATTCAAGCTGCGTTACTGCAGGACAACAAACGATGTCAGACCAAATCTTGTCAGATTTAAACGTTCAGAGCGGTGTTCGAGCGGCCCTTCGCAGCGACGGCGCCACTTTTCTCACCCTGCGCCGGGGTATTTATGAGTGTGCAACCAATCAAAGAGTAATCTGGATATTCTGGGTTGAAGTGCTAAAAGGGGTAAGAAAGACAAGTCATGAATAATCGAAGAAGACAATTTTATTTAAACACAGAAAAAACTTGAGTGTGAAAACGTGGTCCATGGCTAATTTAATAACATGTTACTCGCTGCCTCTAAAATTAGTTCAAGGCAAACGTGTGCAAAATGGATAATCCCTTTGATGCTTGAGTCTATTCAATTTTTGCTGCCTCGCGTTTACAAATGAATGCACAACTGCGTTTTTAATTAATAAATAATTGAAAACTATATGTACATTATATGTATGTTTATCTGAGAAAAATGAAAAGTATCCTATATTCTACTTGTTTAGGCAATTGTGATGTTACGTTTACGTGGAATTAAGAATTTAGTTTGGCAGGCTCTGTGTGTTGAAAATGCTTAACAGCTTTCAAACAAACATTTATAAATAATTATCTATTGCAACGGTGTATACCCCAAAAATAGTACAAAAGAATAATTGAACTTTCAAGGAAAAATAAAGGAGGATTTAGTCCACTTCTGCTATCAGCCCCAGTCATCATCACTCAAAATGTGCCATTAAGCGTTTTACAACACATGCAGAAGTTTAAGTGCAAAACAAACAATCTTAGGCCTGCGTAAAAAAGAACCGACACAAATTAAAAAAGATAACATAATGACATCACGTCTTCAAAACAAACTACTAGGCTACTGTACATGACTGTGCAAAGTAGGAAACAAATCTGAACGTGTTTTTGTACAATACCATCAAATCAGTTGTCTCCAACAACAGCTTGGTGTAGGAGTATTAGCCCATGAGGGCGGATGGGTCACTGTGCTACTCTGGTTGTACTGTTGTAGGAATCCCCGCGGTCCTTGCAGTTTTGGCTGCGGTCACTCTGGTCCGGTCACAGCGGGTGCAACGAACATGCAGCCGGACACGTTGCTTTTAATTGTGGCAGTCTGACCCTTCCAAGTGGTCCGGGATGGGAAGCCCGGTCAGGACCGTCAGACACCGGTTCCACACGTTGAACACGGGGCAAACTGGCTGTGAAAAGGTGATGTCGTAGGTATACAGGTTCTGGGAACCGACGGCATCGTAGAAAGACAGAGACCCAGAGTCATAGTCCAGCAGCACCCCAACGCGCCGCAGGTGGGGGGAAGGCTCGATCGGCATCTCCTTGCTGTTGTGACGCACGACCCAAGAGTTGTTACAGCGGGATAGGACCCAGGACGCCGAGTTTTTGCCCACCCACTCATGTTTTGGTGCCGACTTGTAAGCGATGCCGACCGCAAACCTGAAGAGCGTTGAAAAGACAAAGTATACTTCAACAATTTCTCCATTCGAGGATCTGAGGTCAGCGGCTGAGCTGAAGCAATATTATGCCGCTGTGGAGGACGCAGATTGGTGTTCTTACCACGTGCTCCCTCCGATCAGAGCCTCCCAGTAATGGCGGCCGCTGTCAATGTAGACGTTGCCCAAGACACCGTAGCTGCTTTGGCTCGTGAAACGGTCCTGGCTGTGGCTCTTCTTGGAGGAGGTTTCATCCCTCTCCACCGTCAGGTTATCGTGGGACACTTTCAGCTTCCGGTGAGCTGATTTTGCGTCCAACTTGAACGGCTGGCCTACAACAAACAGAAATTATGCACTTGTTTTTGTTATTTAGTCAGGTGCAATATACATTTTCTAATTATTATTTAAAAATAAAAATAAAATAATTCTGAACACATTTTTCCACGTGACGTACTGTTTGTCTTTAGTTTTCCGGGTTCACTGCTCCGGTTCCCAGCCTGGTTAATGGCCTTAACTATGAACATGTACTTGGTACCGCACTGAAGCCCGTGGACAGTGTAGTGATTTTGCTTGATGTTTGGTACTATCATCCAGCTCTCAGCGGAGTTACACAAGCCTGCAACCAGGACAAACAAAGAAGATCCATAAGAACAGACACCAACATGCCATGTCGCCGTGGGAGTCTCGTTGAGTTAGCCTCGTTCAAATCAGGCCCATTATGTAAGGGCGATAAGGAGCAATTGTACTAACTTCCTATAGCTGCTGTTTTTCCCTTCACCTAGTGACACAATACAACGCATCGCAGCGGTGTGCTTGGGCACTGAAGTATAGGAGGGAGAAGTGCTTGGATTGCACATGCTGTGACCTTACTAGGCCAACCTTTTTCCAAACAGTCTCTCCCTCGTTTCATCTGAGTGGCAACTTCAACGTCTTCAGTTTGCGTCTATGTTCCAGTCTGGTCTGAAACGATTTGTATTTACATCCGACGATCCGTCCAGAGCGGTGAGAACACCATTCTCCCGCAGCCAGACAAGTTTGTGACTTTGCATAGATATTTTGTCGTAAACCTGCTAAATAATGCCTCAGTTGAGAATCTATAAGCGAAATCCCATTGTCATAGTCATTGACTCTTTCCACAACAAAAATGAGCTTCCACGAGGAGAGCTGGGTGTATAACTTACTGACGACGTTAGCTTGGTTGGTGAAGATTGCATACTGGAGCTCGTATGAAACAACACAGAACTCATCATCTGACGTCCAGTGCACGGTGATCGTGTCGTACGAAGCTGTGCACAACTCCTCGCGGATCACCGGCGGATTTGGTGCTAAAGCAGGAAAACAAAGTTAAACCCCATTTTAGGGAAGCAATCGAAGCTTTGGACAGTTGAATTTCCTCTGCATAACAAATCTGACATTTTTATTCCTTTTTTGTGTTTTGAACACCACGGGGTTAAAAAAAAAAAAATCGTGCAAAATATCATGCAAACCTAAATAGCCCAACCATGCTCTTTCATTTGGAAATGAAATCTTAACCGCAGGCTAAATGTCTGAGCGTGTTAGTGCACTTTCCCACGCTCTGAAATTAACTAAGCTTTGTTTGAAAATCTTTGTGACAAGGGAAGACAAACTTGTGGCCCTGTGAATAACGTATGCACACGTTTGGATAAACGTCTTCCACAGCTACCATTTTATCTTACGTAACAGTCCACAAAATTTTACATTTCTATTCTTGGTTGCAAAATTGCACAGTTGATGTAGTTCAAATAAATAAAGGTCAGGGACTAGGGTTACTCCAAATGTATTTTGGTTTATTTCAGCACAAACCCTTTGGGGCAAGATGGATGGATAGATAGATTGACAATATACAGTAAAGCTGAGGATAAATTTGAAGGTAAAAGATAGGGAACAGTAATCAATTCAAATAAACCCAAATACAAGCCTCTTATAAAGAATAAAAAATACAATTGGATATTATAATAACCTATTCATATGCCATAGGTGCAAACCAAGAATTAACCAAAAACAGTCAAATGAGCCTAGACATCAAAGAAAAGCAAGAATTAAGGCAATATACAAGAACCTAGAATTAACTTGGAGATTGGGGACATTTTTCAATCTACAATAACCTAACCATAAACAATAAAATAAACCTAACAACACACCAGAAAAATAGATAAACCTAAGAATGAACAATGAATAATAGATCATTTGGCGAATATACACTAACCCTGATGATCACCGATAATTAATAGTCTAGAAACCTAAAAATTGACCAACATAATAAAATAAACCTAACAATAACAGAAAATAATAATTTTGCAATGTATAAAACTACCTAACCCAATCCAACCTCAAATTAACAAAGAATCAAATAAATCAATAGGCAAGTTGAAAATATTTAGCTATTTGCCTACATGCTATACTCAGAAGCTGCAAACAGAGTAAGGCTTGATCATTTGTAGATGTACAATTAGACAGATGGGAATATATTCTGTTCATGGCGTGCAAGACTACGTCACTTACCTGTCAGATAATCCAGGCTTTCGAGCATTTTCTTCTCTCTTGTGAAATCCAGGGCAAACGTATCAAAGGTGTCATTCAGGTTGATTCCCGGTATCAGAATTTGAGAGGAGGCTGTTGCCATAGACACTCTGAAAAGCAAGAGCCTGTCATAATGGGGCAGCTCGGTATAATAATTGTTTGCCGCAATTTGTGGCCTTGTGCTGCCTTTTACCTTTCACAGATGCTTTTTGCGGTTTGCAGGAAGCGGGCGTGGTCTGCCTCTTTGAGCGTTTGGTCAGCCTGAGTGATGAGGGACGAGGATCTCTCGATGCACTGCTTGCAGCCGGCTATTTGCTGCGATAGTTTCCTCAGCCGCACAGTCTACAAATGAAAAACAGTTCATCGTCAGCCGCTGTACACTCAGTGTTATCAACCTGCCAAATGTTGTTTCCAATGTTATTATGGCAATAAGGACCGTGGTTTAACTTTTAAAAGATGACACCAATTTGGATTGGTTTGTGCGCCAGTTTCTTGGTTTACCAACCGAGTGTCCTGGAGTTTTCTTGCTGAACTATTCATTTAGTTGATGTTATATCTCTTAAACGTAGCCAGTCCGTAACATAAACTTGGTAATCAGAACGGCTGAAGCCTTCCCTTGGGAGGACGCTTGCCCCCATTGGCCCAGAGGCAAAATGTATGTCCTGAACCTGACAACAGGCACGATGTGAGGAAGGAAGCAGTTCTCCCCCTGAGAGAAGTATCTCAGGAAATGGGAGCGATCTTAACTCTGCCACTCAACACGGCACGGCATGCCACAGCCTCTATAATGGCATTTAATGGGGGAAAGGGGAAGGGAAATGAATCTGAAGGGAAAAAACACACTTCCCTCTATGCATTGACACTGTGCCAAAAGTCTGCCATTACTGTGAGCAAGGGCACCTTCTACTGAGCCGAGGACAAAATGCATCAATTAGCTATATAGTCATACATAACAAGTTGGCATTGCTGTTATTACGTGAATGCATTTTCAAACCAAAGACAGCCATGCATTATAACAACACAGTAGGTTATCCCACACATCCTCTAGCTCTTAATAGAAACGCAGGCACGCAGTCCAACGTTTCTGCATTTCTTCCACGCTGCACACTGCCGAGTTCATTCTTGGCATCTCTCCCTCTCACCAAGGTGAATAGAATGGAGACATTCAAGCAGACCTGTAAGGTCAGACAGTCTTCCACTTAATGTCAAGACACATCAATGCAATAAACGTTTACTAAGATAACATCGGTTACCTGCTGCAGCTCAGAACTCCAGCACAAGAAAAGAGAACGGCGATCGATTGCAATTCTAGTGTACCTGAATCAGCACATAGTTTGTTTTAATAAAATCACATTAGCCCACAGTGAACATTTAAATGGCAATGGTCCTCGTTTTGTTGTGAAATAACTTTTGCAAACTAGTGCAAATGGTGATCACGCAATACCTTTCCCTCCTTTATTTTGGTTGCAATGGTTTGTCTTCTCTGCTGTATTATGTCAATCAGCAGGTCGCATTCTTCCAGCAACTTGTTTTCTTGTCTTGATGCATTTACCTGAGCAAGGACGTGGAGATAGTCGAGATTAATATCAGTGGTTGTGATTGACATGGAGGTATACTGCATTCAA
Organism: Zeus faber; assembly: GCF_960531495.2. Classification (NCBI taxonomy): domain Eukaryota; kingdom Metazoa; phylum Chordata; class Actinopteri; order Zeiformes; family Zeidae; genus Zeus; species Zeus faber. Next base: position 15,329,217 of record NC_137210.1, on the reverse strand, counting down.
CAGTGTTCATAAGCAGATCAAATGGAGATTTTATGCATATTTTATTGGCTGAGTAATTTAACGGTGAGCCCATAATTTAATGATCTCAAGGCAACAGAGAGAGAAAACAGCATTTTCCATTTTAGAGCTGAATTATTAAATCAAACACATGACCGGCCTCAGGTGTCAATCAGCAGAGCTTATTACAATAGTTCCAAAACATGGATGTGCAGCGCCATCACAGTAAATTCACACCCAAAGTTTAATTACATTTTGAATTAGGGATTATTTTTTCTTTTTATTGATATAAGTTATAATTAAAGGAATCAAATCATTTTAGTACATTGTAAACTAGTTTTCATTCTGTTATCCTAAATGATTTGGGTTTGCAGATTTCCAATCAAAAACAATGTCATTCGATTGCCATTATAACTGTTGCAAAGTCACAATGTGAGAGGCATCATAATGTGAAACCTTCCCTTGTTTTAATGTTAATGTTAATTCTCACAACAGTTACTCCAGAAAATTAGGGATGTGCCTACCGTTTATTTTATTGGTGTTATATACAGTAGAATCGATGTATTTGAAAAAAAATATATATTTTTTATTTTCTTTTTTTATCATAGCAATTCAGACAACAGTGTTGTAAATCTTATGAAGAACATCTTAACTTGGGCGTTAGCCTCTGAAATAATAAATCCACTTGCGACTGGGAAAGAAGTCATTAGGATTGAGAGCCTCGATAAGCATCCTTACCTCCACATGTTGGCAGGTCTGGATGAGCTTGCCCATTAGGGTTTCCAGCTCATTAGTCCTCTTGATCAGATTGGTGAGGTTGGAATCCAAAGCTTGCTGTGGGGGGAAAAACAGAAAAGCCGTTTTATTGCACACGCTCCTTTATCAAACAGCTGAACACATCTTAGAAAACGGTCAGTTGAATACTATCACCAGAACTAAAACTCATTGGGCATGGCTTATGCTTCACGCTCTTGGATCGCTCCCCACCCCCGAACCTCCCCCCGTCCAACCTGTGTGCCAAAACTCCCATCATGCTGAGCTCACGAAGCTTAAAGTGAAATGCAGAGCATCTGCCAGAGATTTGGGCAAATAAACATTGCCTGCATTAATCACCCACCAATGACTGAGATCAAAAGCCCGGCTTGAAAACCGCATATTATATTATAATTCAGTGACCAGATGGCCCAGTTTTGTTTCGGCACAATAAGTCTATTGTAAACTGAAATGTTGTTCACGAATTGTTTGATGATTATTGATGATGTTTTTCAAAACCGAAATGGAGAAATGAGAATATAAAAACGTATATAAAACTTTTCTCATCTTCTCTGTCTTTGCTTTTCATTCGGGTGGCAAGGCGCGTCGTGTTGGAAAAAAAAAAACAACCTTACCAATTACAGTGCTCGAGGAACTACAGCTAACAAGAGCTATAGCATTCTGTGATCTGGTGTCATAATGATTTGCTTTAAACTCGATTGGAGTTATAGCCACATAACCACACAATTGCTATAACAACGCCTTATATATCCAACCAATACAAACAGTACTGTATATGAACGGGTTATTGGCTTTTTCAAATTACTCAGGGGTAAATGACATCTCAGCAGCATAGGCATATTCAATATCTCCATAATCAAGGGCAGAGATTGTGGTGGATTATATGATTTATTTTCTAGCCTTAAAAGGGGAATGAAAGCTTATTTTGGTCCTAAAATCTGATTTATAATTTTTATTTCATAGTCAAGGTGTTGTCCCACATGAGTTTTGATGACAACGATTTGATATCTTAAAGGGTTCACACATAGATATTATGCTATTTCATCTCAGATTAATTCAAATGTATATACGTATTGGAATGTAACGTGCCATAATACAGTACCATACCTCACTGAATAGGCCTCAATCAATTATGCCCAAAGACGATGAAAATAATGGCCTTAGCATTAGAGTTCCTTATACAATGACATTCTATGGCTAACCTCCAAATGCAGTCTATCGATGTATCATTCAACTTCCTATCATTGAAAGTGTGAAGGGACAGAGATATTTTGGTTAATTGAACGTCCGATAGCTCAGTAAATATTAGGGTCTTCTCTTTAACCTTCTCTTTTAGGCCGTAGAAGTGCCATTGCAGTTTTTTATAAAGGCTGTGCATCATTGTGCGCAAGAATAGCAGCGTTTTATTGAACTGCTTTAATGAAAATTACTTATCTACACAGAGGAAATATGAAGAAAGCCATTTGAGTTACTCAGTGGAAGGTTCAAGGCAGTTACAGATGTGCTATCATGGTCTTTGTCGAGAAGGAAAAGGCCCCTTAAATTGTGAGAAAAATATACTTTTTATATGAAGGCAAGTGAATCAAAGAAAATGTACAACGTAAGGCAGGTATTTACAAGGTTTTACTAAATATTTATAATACTAATACTTATAGGAATGAAATTCATGTTGGCATTTAAGCTGTGATGGTACACAGCTTTTTACGTCCTATAGATTTGTACTCGACAAAATCTTGTCTCGTGTTTTTCTTCCTATATCATATAAAATGAAAAATGTTTTTTTAATGGGTGATCGAACAAACTCCCCTCAGACTAGTGAGTGAATGACTTCAGTATGGCAGTAAAACTGAAATACTGTGACTGTTATATTTGCAAAACAATTTAACATAAATCTGGCTCAGCTATAACCAAACTGATGTTTATGTTTGCTTATAAGATAGAAAATGAGGACAAAATTCCAACTGTTGACCTGTCAGGAAGGAAGTGAAACCTGCCAAAATCAAAGGTGTGGGACCAACTGGGTTTCCAATCTAGCGGATGTTTTTTTCCCCCCTTATCATCAGTTTAAAGTGATCTTAGGAAGAGACACATCCATTAGGATCGGCTGTTAAAAAGTAAGGGTACGCTGCATCAGAGCACTGACATGGTGTGTGTGTGTGTGTGTGTGTGTGTGTGTGTGTGTGTGTGTGTGTGTGTGTGTGTGTGCGTGTGCGTGCGTGCGTGCGTGCGTGCGTGCGTGCGTGCGTGCGTGCGTGCGTGTGTGTGTGTACCCAAAAATGTGTTCAGGAAGTTCCTAAAAAAAATGATATTTTAAATAATAATCTCTCTAATAGTTCTCACTTTGCCTCTGCCTAAAGCGATAGAACCATAAGAAGTTATTTGTAGTTATTATTATTATTATTATTAATGGTATTATTTTCAGTGCACGTCACCTCAGAAATGTAACCAAACACACCAATTAGTTCGAGTTTTAAGATACAGAAATACAGTCAATCAAGTTATTAAAATTTTGAATATGTCTATAAAATGGGGTGTGACCGAAATATTACATTTTGCGATGAATCTCTGTTTGAATCACTGTGTGATCGACCACTAATTCAATGGCAAAGTTCAATGAATTGTCTACTAATTAATGTCTGAGCTTTTCTGATTACAGTTATTTTAGTCCTTTAAAGCGGCAATAGACAGCTTTTTTTGCTTTTACTTATCATTATGAAGTAAATGTTGATTGCAGGGTAATGGCTATAGAACAATGACACCATTGGCGTTTCGATTGGCTCCCTATAAGCCTCACTTTCACTATGCAATTCTGTCTGCCACCGGGTACGACCTCCCGGGAAAATGAAGGATCGATTTACGGGACAATTATCCAACGGTTATGCACAGGGGTTTTTTGTTACAATGAATACATGTACAACTACAAAACAATTAAAACAAAAAAAACACTGTTATTATTGTTTTTGTTTGGAGAAAGGGGGAATGGGAATGGGGATGCATAGCAGATCGTGCAGTAGAGCGGGGATCGCAGAGATCGGCGGCGCAGCCAACCTTTTCTTTTTTTTTTTTTTTTTGGTTAAAATTCCGGGAAAATAATAGAAAAACGAACGGGACAGTGGGAAAGAAAGGACAGATGCAGGAAAATCCCGAGCATAATGGGAGGGTTGACAGTTTCGGATTTCTTACGCAGAACTCGGCACCGAGGAAAACGTAAAGCGATCCGGTTGTCATTGCGACAGCGTCACAAAAACTAACACCACTTGGAAACGCTGGGGGGGGGAGGTTTGAAAAGTTGTTTATTGCCCGTTTAAATAAAAAATGTCATCCTGCACAGACATGAACATATTCTCCCTATTTACTCTCAATCCTGCAATGACTAGTCGTCTACCGACCTGAAAAATATCTTTGACTAGTTAATAAATATTTGTTTTGATATTGCTTGTTTTCACCCTGCAGACTCATAAATCAATACTCACACATACACAAACATATATATATATATATATATATATATATATATATATATTCATACAATAACAATAACAAGTCAAATGTTAAAAACAAAGCGCATGACTGATTCCGCTCTATTGAATCGTTCCTTTAAAATGGGGTCACACCTGCCAGTGTCAATCTGTCATCTGATGAGTGTGTGGAGAATAAACTGTGCACAATAGGTTACTCAATGCATATGAATAATACATAAAGAAACCTTCCCAGTACCCTCCCAAATATGATACTCGTCTGTTTGTTTATGGTCCACCAAGACCACATCATCTAACCTATAACTGGTTATTAAGTGTACCTTCTGCTGTTATTTTCGGAGGGATGCAGAAAACCCACATAAAAAGAACAGGTATTATCTTAGAAATGCCCTCCAGATTTACCCGTACAGTAAATCTGTCTCCTAGGGTTGGAATTGAAGGAATAATGCTGTAATGTCACCTGGTCTGCCTCCTGGTCTGCCTGATCTCTCCTCTCACTGAGATAGTGGCCAGGAGATCTCTGCATAATGACAGCATGATGATGAACAAAGGACACGGGTTAGGGCCAGTGCGCTGACCTAAATCACCAAAGTGCTGCAATCTAAGATTAGAACATCCCACTTTCGCTCCGTCCAAGCATTCGCCACCAGCTTTTTTTTTTGTGAGCTGTGAGAGAAAGGGGTGTGTTTCAATATCATTTGCCGTACAGTATCCCACCCACCCTCTCATTTGTGAGACATGGACATGCATAAACAGTGATGCCGCTTGTCGGTATGATAAGCATATGAAATGGGATGTAAGCTTTATGCAATAGACACAATGCACAACTGTGACAAGAGTTTAGAATGTGTCCGGTCAAATGCACAGATATGACCCCAAAGAATTTATTCATTCAAGTAGTTAGAAATGTATATATTCCTAAAAAAAAAAAAAAAAGACAAAGGAGAGGATGTAATGCATTTATATGGGATGCTATGGATCATGATCATGGACTATGATCATGGATTCTACAAAGTCTGCTTTGCTTCTATTGTTATAAATAAGTCAAGGCTGTGAAAGCAATTTCCACAAGAAAGGCTGAACAATGAAAAAAAATTATGCATGGTCGCCTTGTAACTGACTATTAAATAGTCCCATGAAGATTCTGGAGCCGAGGCAGAGTTCTATCCTGACAAAGAGCAAAGAGACCAAATCTCACTCGTTCTGACAGGCTCTAATTCTGGTTGAAACTAGAGGAATGCGTGGCCGCCTTTTATACAGTATGTTCCAGCTAACAGCATATTTTCTTGAAGCTTCATTGTGCATTGCCCAGGGTTAAAATTCTGTAATTCTGCGTAGCAACAAGCACTGAATGTAAGCTTTTCAAAGGTGACAAATTTTATAGCCCTCAAATCGATTATGGTGCAATTTTCATATGTTTTTGTGCCGTGCCATTGTATTATACTTACCAATTGTATTTTAAGTAAATACAATTGGTACATTCAGTACTTAAGTGCTAATAAGTTAAATTAAATTAGATCAATTTAGCAACTAAAAATAATAATTATAAGGAGCTATAAGGCATTTGAGATGCATTATGAATACCAAATAAATCAACATATAGTAAAGTGAACAGGTTGGATCTGTATCAAGTTAAACACCAGTGAAGTACTGAATGTTCCGACGACCCATAAAACAACTGTTTCAGAATTAATTTAGTGAGAGAAGCAATCATTCATTTTCATTCTAATTTGGTATATTTTGCTTTGTCGATGCAGGATTACCAACACATTATGTATGTAATCCTTGTATGACAATATCGAGAGACATTATGTAAAAATGTAGTCGAATAATTTGACTTGATTGATTTGAATAATGCATAACGCTACTTTATTTACAATGTTTTCGAGATTTTCTGCTGTATCGTAACCAATTTCAAATCTCAAACATAAAAACTATGATTTCTCATGCAGTGGACATACAACCAGGACATTACCAGCAAATTAAGCATTATACTGCAAAAATATTTGGTGCATATCAGCACTGGGTGAAAGCAGAAATTGACGCAGCACCATGAAAGCTTATTTTCATATGAGCCGCATTTCCGTTGTATCACAATGAGTCATGAACTCAAACATGCTTTATTTAACCGCGCACGTCTCTTACCTTGAGTTTTTCAAATCGGTCGCTCAGAGCCGCGACTTGGTGATCTCGGTGACGGCCGACCAGTTTGCACAAGGCGCAAATCAACTGCTCGTCCGTCACGCAGTACATGTTGACCTTCTCGTCCTCGTGCTCCAGACACATGAGCCCTCTCAGGCGGGAGTCCGGCAGCGGCTCGATCAGACGGTGGCCCGTGAAGGGCTTCTTGTTGGGGTGAGTGGCCTTGAGGCACTCGTCGCAGTAGGACACCTCGCAGGTGACACAGGTCTTCACGGCGTCCTGCGGCGGGTCCTGCTCACAGAACTGGCACTGGACCCTGTCGCTGGGAGAGGTCATGGCTCCGCTTTTGACGCTGGCTGGCTCGCGGCGGGTCTCGTTGGGGGAGTTGGGTCCGCTCAGGGAGGCTTTCTGGTAGCGGTCGATGATGTTCTGCAGGGTTACGTTGCGTTTGAGTCCTTCTAGGCCCCTCTGGTTGAGACTGATGACATAGCGGCAGGTGGGACACTGGAAGGCGGTGATGGACTGTATGGGCTCGCTGGGGGTGCAGTGGGACACCAGGATGCGGTGGGCGCAGTTAAAACACAGGCTGTGAGCGCAGGGCAAGAGCAGTGGATCCTCAAAGAGCTCCAGACAGATTGGGCAAGTCAGCTCCGACTCCAGTGTTTCCATTTTCAGGCAAAACAATGATGTGTTGTGAGCGAAATCCAGGGAAGCCGATCAGCTATCTGCAAAAAAAAAGACACAGAAATGATTTCAAAAGGAGGTCTGACCTCTGAAAAGGGGTTAAACCGTGGGGGGTTGTCAACTTTCTCAGAGTAGAAAATGGTGTGTCCCCCCGTGACACTTCTAGTTTGGGAGAAAGTCGAGTGTGCTTGGATAACTTAAGACATGTGTGAATGAAATAAACATCATCGTCATCCATGTTCTGTTTCATAATCACTTTTGTAATGAAACACTGAGAGAAAAATATCATGTTTGCATGGATATTTTTATATACAGTTTTTATCAGATGGAGAGAGATTGCATTGAAAATAAATTATTCAATTTAAACTGTAATTAAATATTCATATGAAAGTCGAGCAAACATGTAACATGAAATAAACATTTGACCGAAAAAAACAAGATTATATATCTTCTCCATAATAATTATCTATGAGCTCTGTCAGGTCTGTTTTAATGATGAATCTCACAAAGTGAAACCCTGATTCATGTAAGTATGGGTATGGGAACAGTGTATCCCGCCTCCATGTGTCGCTCTGCAGTGCAGTGTGTAGGCCAGCAGGCAAGTGAGGGCGGACAGGTCAGTGAAGCAGAAGCGTATTGCTCTGCCTGCTTACGGCCGGGACTGCACACTATCCCGGACACTAAGCCTTTTGTTCCAGGCCGGTCGGACACCCCAGCTGCGAGTGGACGCGCTAAGCCCACAGCCTCTACCTGTGTGAACCCTCCACCTCCGCTCATTATGTGTGAAGAAGGCAAAAGCTCATTATCAGGCCGTTTGGACACAAGCGCACTTTGAAGTTGCGAGGATACAGCAATTACCTCCGGGCTACAGAGCTGGGCTTGTTCCCTCCATTTTGTTCAATTTGCGGAGGCATTCGGTGAACCCGCTGTACTGTACCAGACAAGAGACGATTTTTGCACTCGTCTCCGGTGTCTGTGATGTGTCTGTAGGCGTTTTTTTCACCACGCTGTTTTGATGACAGACGGAGAGCCAAACACAGGTGTTTGCAGGCTATTATTTGGGGTCACCACAAGAATGTACCTTTTTGCTATCCGAGTTCTTAGTTTGCAGTTGAAAATAAGATGGATATAATGCCGTTGACATGACCATTATAATGTACTAGTGTTGGCAGGTCAGTCGTTGTCTCCACCAGATTGTTAATATCAAATATTAAATATGGAATTTACTTTCTTTAAATTAAATAGTAATGCATATACTGTACATATCGTGTGGGATCTCAGTTTAAACAGATAAACCAAACTGTGGCACTTTTATATAGAGCAGCTTAGTTACATTTTATTCTTATCTATTTTTATGTTTTTATATATATATATATATACTTTATCTTGTTTCTTTATCTTTACCATCAATCTTCAACATCCCTTTCTAAACATAAATGGGCTTAATCACTGTATTTGCACATGCCTAGGCATAAGGGAAAAAAACAGGCCAGGTAAATCATTACACTGTCATCCAGGCAGGCTGAGTATTAGTTCCTAAATACATAAAGAAGAGAAGTTTTGCACCAAGAACACAATGCAAAGGCACAAGAGAACCCAATCCTGGGATCTGATGTCAACATCTACTGTTAAAAAGCCCCCGAGTTACAAAACACATGTAAAACAACACTGTGGCACAGAGCCACTGAGCACTTCACACACTCCCATTCATACACCCTTTACTTTACCTACCGATGGATTCCCCCCTGCTCTGCACTGCTGAGACATCTTGGCCGAGGTAAAACTTCCGACCCCAATCATGACGGCATATTTCTGACTACCGAGGCAAAAGCCGTGAACTATTAGGGTGTCGTGAAGACAGAGGAATCCAGATGGCACGAGTCCCCATAACCCAGTAATCCAGCAGCAGAGCTGTCATTAACCGAGAGACTGAACGAGAGCTAGCCAACACAACAGGAAAAGCTGCCCGACAATTCCAGGAAAGCCAGCTCCACCTACGGTTGGAGAGTTGGCCGGTCCTGGAAGAAGAGAGAGAGAGAGAGAGAGAGAGAGAGAGGCGGGGGGGGGGGGCGCAAGCAGAGTCAGAGTTCTACAAAAACCTGTCTCACGCACTTCCAGGCAGGTCTTCATAGTCCTGCCCATTCAGCCACCATAGATAGCCAGGGTATCAGGATCAGTTTCCAGTTCCTCTGTGTCCACCCCCCTCCTCCTAATGGCACAATGCTGCCCTATGTGGCACAAAACTTTTCTGGGCTTTGCCGCCAAAGGATTAAAAAAAAACCTAGCAAAGCTGAAGACACAAGCGTGCACAGGGGGGGGGAGCCCAGCTGGCGGGCAGAATAATCTGTAACATGCGAGAGAGCGATCCGCGAATCCCTCAGATCTAAAACAATTGCTGACCTGGAATGCATGGATTACAATAAGTTCTTTACAGACCTCTAGCATGTTGTACGTCTGCCTTTAGGGGGGGGGGGACTTCACTTCAAACAGACTGGGGGAGGCATGGTTGTATACTGTTAAATCATTTCAGGTCAAATGCCTTTCTGCCTCCCCTTCTAATGGAAAACATTGAAAAGACTTGGCGTTGTGAATGACAGAGTGGTGAATGGCCTCGTCCGTCAGACCCGAGCGTCTGCCGGTTCCTCCTCCTCAAGTTGCTCTTGCGGAGGTACCAGCTGCTTCCCATGTGCCCCTGCTTTCTGCCACATCCCCACTGAGCTCCATCGGGTTCCTCCCGTCATTCAACTTCTGCCTCCTGAATGAACGTCTTCCCCGACTGACTGATACATGCCGTAGGTATGAAAAGACATGCCCCAGTTCAGACAAAGCGACCGGTGTGAGGCGTGTGGCGCGCTAGATGAGCACGGTGAATGGAAATGCCATTTTGAGGACTTGTTCTAAAGTGTCCAGCTGGGGGGTGGTTGTCAGTGGGACAGAAAGACACTCATCAGCTTCACTGCTCCTCCGAGCAGAGCCACAAAATATAGACCTAGTGGGAACCTTTGGACGCGTTCAACACCTAGCATTTATGCTTTTTCCCCTGTTTTTCATCGGGTTAATGGGGTTTACATTATTGATTTTGAAATAAATTTCAAGTTACATTTAATGTAATAATTAAATGGAGCGGGGTGGACTATGTATGGAATAAAATAATGGAAAAAAAGGTTTGGATCAACCACTTAGTACGCAAGCGTATCCAATATATTCCACACTCCAAGAGAGTTTCAAACAGTTAGGAAATCGAATTTATGAGCATCACGCTATCAGCCAGACTTCTTTATTCAGTGCTATATAAATAGCTGTCACTCTGGTATAGAGTATATGATCAATTCGGGACAATGATCATCAGGTAATTAGTCATTTAGAGATGCAGAAAATAACAGTCCAATGCAGGGCGCCATTTGTTCGAGCCCGTTCAAACACTTTCTAATCCTTTCGGTCGCAGTTTTTTTATAACCCGTAATGATTGTCATGATTCACGCATTCATCAGCGGAGAGAAAGAGAGTTTGCGTTTACTTCCCCCCCGCCCCCCAGGGCAGACACCTAACATGTTTATCTGTAATCCTGTCTTCCTAGCATAGCCGTGACCAATGCGTGGCCTGTTGCTGCTCCCTGAAGGATGCCGCTCCGTGCTGCAGCCCACTCAGGCCTAATGTGATTTACCGCGGCGGCAGCACAGGGATCCAATCGGCTCTATCTGCAACGGCACACATTGTAGTGATTGTCAGTGCGACTTGGTGGCACTCCGCCTCAATAGAAAAGCTTGGCGATGTGTGAGAAAATGCGGATTATCTTTAAAAAATAAAAAAAGTTCACCGGAAAAAAGGAGGGAGTTGTACCTTTTTTTTTTGAACTCGAGGAAGTAAAATACACGCGGCTTTCGTTGGAATTCATTGTGGCTCGTAACTCTGGAGTTGTTGTTCATTTCCGATGAAGGAATTAAAACAAGCGGAGGAGAGCCCTGTCTGCAACTCACCGAGAGAACAAGGTATTCCTGTTTCAAAATGAAAAAGCGAGCGGCAATAACTCATAACAATTAAATCAAACCGCCATATTAAACTGTAGGTCACTTTCTGAGTAAACAGATCGTCACGCAAGCTTCTCCGGTTAAGTCGCGACCTCCCATATGCTGCCTGTACATAAGGTGATAAATTACTGTTATTACATTTTTTAAGCGCAGTCTTGTGCTGTACGGTTTCCTTCTCCTGGGAACTGCTCACCAGCCGCCAAACTCTTGTTTCCTCTTTGCCAGTTTGGCAGGTGGCGTCAGCAGAGAAAATGTGGCGTTCTTTCCGGAGCCACATTCAATTTTGCAGACTGCGCCTGTCCTTGCACATTTTTGCCTCAGCCATTTACCTTAGATGTCTTGGAAATATAATTTCTTTTTAAAATTACACATGTTTTAGTGTGCAAAACCGTTCCAAACAGTCTCAGAGTGACATCTAGTGGATGGTACGGGTCCCAAGTCTGTTATAGTCTATATTAAAGTGCAAACCAACCAACCAACTCCCACACACACTTTTAATTGTCATTGCACAGAGTACAAGTACTGAGGCAACGGAATGCATTTCTCTGCATTTCACCCATCCCAGTAACTGACGAATCTAGGCGCAGTGGGTTGCCATATAGCGGCGCCCGGGGAGCAGTTAGGGGGTTAAGTGTCATGCTCAAAGACACATCGGCACGCTACCAGAAGGAGCCAGGGATCGAATCGGCAATCTTCTGATTACTAGACGACCCGCTCTACCTCCTGAGCCTCTGCCCCCATGAGCCCGTTAAACATTGATATACTTCTGACACGGCAGAGGAAAGGACTCACCAATTTCATTGCCCTGTTAGGAAATACTTGAAATCAAATATGAATGACAAATGATGTCTTGATCACCACGTTGCACCTTCATCTACTCCACTTCCCTCTTGATATCACGACTTGTTGTCAACCTCAATGACCAAAAACATATGAATCCCCGTAAAGTCTGTTTTCCAATTAAATCCAAATTATTAAAAGGGTCGGCAAGTAAATAATATTTCACGGGTCACCATTGGCTTGCTTACCAAGCAAATGCATTCCACCCAATTAGTCTGATGGCTGTCTGAAAGACGCCCAGGTCTCCCATGGCGACAGTGCACGGGGTATTTATCAAGCTCAAAGGAATGTCAGTCCGGTGGGCGGATATCCCACATTCCTCTTCACTAGGTAAAGCTGAGTTATTGATTAATAATGCAAGCACATCCACCGAAGCCTCTGAGTTTTACTCTTTATCTAAAACATATACTTATACTACACTATACTTACTTTTTCTGGGCTGTGTTAACAATCCCATGCTGCCCCCACATCCTATTGGATCACGAGCAGGACGGAGCTGCCGTGAAAGCTCTGTGTCTGTGTGTTATCTTATCGGGGAGGTAAATGGTATTTTGCGGGTCACGGGGTTATCAGAATACGGAGCGAAATTCTGCCATTATTTCCTTCGGCGCACTAGACGAGCCCTTTTAGAGAAGCAGGAATGGAAAAGAAAACATTTTAAGAATGATTGGCATACCGAGAAAGGCGTTTCACAAAGATATTAAAGTGTAGGCCATTTTTTATTTTTTTTTGCTTAATCCTACTTTATACATCCAGTGTGAGCAAAATAAATGATCCATTAACTGAGAAGTTGTCATTTTCATTAACATTAACATTTCATTCTACGTAGGGTGTCCCAGATTACAACACTCCATGTGAATTGCATGTTTCCAAAAACTGATATGACATTCCCAAACATGGAGCTGATTTCAACATACGAATTTATCAAAACTAAAGGCGTGCCTCTAGTGATCCTTTCATTCTTATCTGTAACTACTTTGGTTGAAATGATTGGGGTTGCCATTTAAAAATAATAGGTGATGATTAACATTTGAAATGACACCCTCTTGACCTTCTAACTGGGCCATCTTATCCTCTCGCTTTTTTTGTTCAAGAGCGACCGCAATCTGAGAGCTCGGCAAGACAGAGCAGAACCTGCTCCTCCACAGATTCCCGCCTGGAGGCTTAGAAACTTTGGGATGAGTCAATATTTGGCTGGCTACACATGGAGACACAGCAGCGCACAACATTCGCTGCCCAAAGATTTACAGTGGAAAAGTAGGGAATGATTTTGTCTTACCTGCCTCATGATTACATCCATTGACAGGCAGAGACTATCTTGCTCAGTGCTGATACTTTTTACTCAACAGGAGTGATCGCCAGCAGCGCTCTGTACTTTGTGCGGACCCACTCCTCGTGTGTTTCTCTTCACGCTCTCTGTGATTTCCTGGCCCTCCGTTTCTAACCCAGTGGTCCTGGCCTGTTAAAAAGGCAGCGAGAGGGGTTGACGCCGTTCACCCTTTCCTCTCCCTTTCGCTGAGAATTCCATCTCGCCCTTCTGGCCACAGTGGGCTGCAAATTGTTATATTATCCAATCGCGTGGAAGCGGGCGGGGCTTGTTCTGGGCAGGTCTATCAGTCAACTATCAGAATATGGATCCCTGCCACAACTCTCTACAAAGCCTTTTTGTCATCTTGAAATGAACACGCTACAGCGGGATGCCTCTGTGTCTATGACTTTAATTTAACACATTAGTCACACATTCCTTTAGGGGCTTGACCAAATAGGTAGATTATTCACTTAAAATCCCCCAAAACAGAAAAATAAAACACTAATCCCCGCAGTTCTAAGGGCAGAGCAAATCCCCAAGCATTTGAGATGATAAAGATAATATCGATTTGATGCCAACAGTGGTTCTTTGCTAGCGTGGATTCAGTGTTTGCAATGTGTGTCCTCAGTTGAGAGGGCCGCCTCTCCTATCTCTCCCCAACTCTCCCCTGAGAAGCCTCAATAAATTGGATTATAGGAAACTGGATGTTGCAAAATTGATGTTGCATGCCAAATCCGAAACCTGATAAAGCCAAATTAAATAGTGCATAGCCGAACACAGTAATCAATGATGTTCAAGCCCCGTCCAATGCGGCCCCCATACAGATGCCAGCATTGATAAGTAGTCTCTATCAGCCGCCTGAAAAAAATCCATTAGATAATGTAGACACTGTCGTTTCAAATACCAAATCCACGTATATTTTCTGGGCAGAAAGGCATATTTGCATGGTTGTAAAGCAGGCAAACCATGATAGCCAGTTGAACTTTAATTCAACTTCACATGAGCTTTCTCATTATGTGACAGTCCATTATTCCAATTCAAAAACATTGATTTGCATATAAACACACATCGGACACTGTGGAAGTAGTTGACTTAGATAGTGATGAACGTTGTCTTGAATGCTGGCATCAGTAGAACCCCTCCGTGGCAGTGTGGAAAAATGTTAGCCACAAAAACATCTGCAATATGACAAGTTTGGCAAGAGCACAATGATACCGTCAAATCACATCAACTGTGATCGCTTCCAAACGTTGTCTTTCAGCCCACGCTCATTTCTTAATTATGAGGCACTGTGTGAGATGTAGTTAGGCTGTTACCTTGAATGACTTTTGTCAGAAACGTTGTGCTGTTGTGTAACTTGATATTGGTACCACACTGTAGAACAAATGTTTTGCTTGTGTGGTAAAACAGCAGAACAGTATTTCTGGCACCAAAACCCTAGAATGGTATGAAGCAATAAGAATTTGTCTAAAGCCAGAATAAGCCCCTGCCAGATCTCTTTTTTTTTTTTTTTTTGAAAATTAACCTTGACTACATCAAAAGAAAATTGTAAGTAAAATATACTTTAGATATGTCTAATAGTTATTATTATTTAATATGGATTATTATATGAATACATTTGGTTTATAATTGGTTAATCAGAATCACCCATAGCAATGGTGATTACCGCAAGTACATGATGGGCAGCCTAAAAACACCCAAACAGACTTAATTATTTTAGTAAAGATAATAACTGATAATGATGATATCATTTTCCAGTGAAAGAAATAAAAAGAGGGCCATATCATTTAAAGTTATCTAAAGTGTTACCAAGTGAATGAAATCTGAAGTTCAGCAAGTTAAGGAGTCTCATTAATAAAGCTGATGATACAGAAATATATTTTTATTATTATAATTATTATTATAATAATAATAATAATTAACAACTTATTCCGACAACAATTGCTCTTCAATTGACAACTAAATAAGCATCATTCACTACACATACAAAGGCTGCAAGTTAAGTTCAGGCGAAACACACAGACAGACTTGAAAGCTGAGACTGAAAACAACCCACTGTGAAAATATAAATGATACTACACTCCCTTACCATCCAGCCAGCCAGTCGTCAGCAGTCTCAGAGGCAGATGAACTGATGCCTGGGAAAGGGAGTCTGCAGTGGGAGCTGCCCGCTTTCCTCCTAGTGCCGGCTGCTTCCTCTGCCTCCACACTATCTCTACCATTCTCGTCACACAGCTACTTCTTCTCTAATCCCCCTCCAATGGAAGCCAAGTCTGCTCCAAATGGCTCAAGCAGGCACCGACTTCTCAGGCTTCCTCTTTGTGTTGTTTGGTTGGCTGGGATCATTAACCTAGTCCCATGAGAACATGGGAGGCAAATAACCCCCCCCCCCCCCCCTTCCAGTGGGAGACTGTCAATCAGGCCTGATGATGAGTGTATGTGTGTGTGTTTGGAGGGGGGGCTTTTGGCTACCTAGGAGACACCCCTGATTGGTCATTAGGGAACAGAGGTGCCCAGCATAACGAGTGGAAGCACTGGGATGGACCGGGCTGTGAAGGTGCTCAGCTGAGCTTACATCACTCATTTTGCACAGCCCATTTGTTTGCATGACATTCAAAAGAAAATAAAGCCGTGAGAAAGGTTGAGTAATCACACTTGACACAGCAAGAATCTCTTCAAGGCAGAAGACTCCTTATAATGTGTTTTATTGGAAACAAACCCAAACGGGCTGACATTTTGTGTCAACTCTAATGACATGAAACGTCTTTAAATCTGTAATTCTTGCTTCAGTGGTCTTTCTGTACAGTTTGGGGACTCTGTTGGGGTTAGGGAGGAAAGCATAAAGCTTCCGTTGCCATGACGGTGAGCTGGCGCTCCATGGTGCGTCTTGGCACTTGAGCCAATTGCCACTCTAATCTTTTCACGACCAGTCCTTCAGCTCTCCCTTCACAGCCTACTTGTTTCTCAGTCAAGCCGACAGCGGGCTGTCACTCTCCCTTCGCCTCCAATAGTCCCCCCTCACATATCTTAAGTTCCGGAGTCTTGGAAAAAAAAGGCAAAGAGATTTGTAAAGAGAAGACCCAGCAAATATAGAGACAAGACCTGAGAAGGGTCTGAGAAAGGGCATCCCGCTCACAGTGACCCCGGCTAAACTTTTTTGGCTGATGGATTTGAATACAGGGAGCGAAAACAAACAAGCCCACGGTGGCATCAAGTGCCCTTGCATTGCCAGCTAAATTGTGCGCAAACAGCTCTGGTTGATATATGTGTGGTGGCGGAATGCTTAAATGGCTCCTGAGAGAAAAATAATAAGTCACATCCACACACACTCACACACAACACAGATAATATACACACACACACACGCACACAGTATATATATGCACACAACACCAGATTTAATTGCATCAATGCTCAACAGAAGTATGTTGCCTCTGGTGTTCGTATCACTGTAATTTACAACATTCACTGTAATTTACAACAGCATGGAATCCTAAATGCATGCACGTCTGTGGATGTTAGTATTGCCACCACACCAGACAACATGGGGTTCCAGTTAGATCCCCAGTGATGGGCTGGGCAGCGAGACCCAGACTGTATTAAATGCCATTTAATAAACAGTTCAAATGCAGCTTTAGGATTTAGCATTCTGAGGACACAAGGTCATCTGTGGCCAGACTAGACTAAGGTCAAGGCCAAAGTCACGCCCGTCTGGGGCGTAATAAACATTCAGTTGGACTTTTTAAAATATTTTAACCACTCTAACACAATATGTCTGGCCTGTGGTATTTTCGAGGATGTCTCCACCTTAACCACTGGAAACCTAAACCTGATTGAGGATTCTTCCCAACACAACACTGCTTTCTGGAGGAAAAATAACAAAAGCATGATTTTGATGCATGCCTATAACTTACTGTAGTCTCACATGCAGAAAGAAAGTGTCTCTGGATTTTATCATAATTATACATCACAGTGTATTACAGTACTTGAAAAAGGACTGATTCATTGTGGGCATGTCATTGTGGCCTTAGTGCATTGTATATTTTAAATCATCGTGTCAATTCAGTTCTTGATGTTGATCTAATACTATGCAAAAACATTTTTTTAGATATTAAGGTTCGATAGTCCTATTGTACATACATTTGCCCATCAATCACTATAGCACATTTATTTCTGTAGAAAACAATTCTTCCACACAAATGAGTATTCATCCATACAATAAGGCCAATGATTGCTGGAAGCTATTCTGCTTTTGGTTCTTGGAAAGAGAACTGAAATAGCCTGAGAAGGCTTTCCTGAACGAAAAGAGAAAGGGGATTGATGGAATAAAGCAGTGAAGTAAAAAGTAACACAATCCTTACAGCATAGTAAGAATTATAGATTATATATATATATATATATATATTTAGGTTTAAGTTTGATATAGTTGCATAACCTTCAGCTGCTGAGTGTTATTTTCTTTTTGAAATGCATAGAAAACAAGCAAAATCTCAAATCAACATTTTCATTTAAATGCAAATTCATTAACTACATTCCATGGTTTATAAGCTCAATTTATAACTATGCATTCAACTAATTGTTCAATGCATTTAAAATGTTTAAGATTATTTCTATCTTTCTATGAAATGCATTCAAATATATGAAATGGTATTCAAGCGGCACCATATTTTTAGAAACGGATTCATATTAAACTTAAGAAGACCACAACGCCAATGAATGTGATTTTCAATGGAAAACAACCTTACAAGTAACGCCACACAACACGGATCATTTTAACTTTCTAACTAGATTCGGCAGACTATAAATGCTGCAGACATTACTCACTCTGTGGTCCAAGGTGATGCAACTCCCACTGACGGCCGAGCCCTCAACGTCACTGGCACATGGATGAAAATCTAAACAAAACATACTATCCCAGGCAGCCTCTGTCTGTCCTCACTCCTTCATTCCTAGGTCTCCCGGCCCCGCCCCATCCCCAGCCTTATGCTCATGTGAGCGTATAACATGCCCAGGAAGCGTCACTTCCACGGGGCCATTTCATGGACACTGCCTCCATTAATGCTGGGGCTGCGCTCTTGGTCCCGGAACCCCCCTATCAGGGATCCTTCTCCTGCCCCATATCTCCCCCTGCTTCCACCCATAAGACAAAGATTTGTCAAATGGAGAGACAAAGGGAGTTGGGGTGTGTGTGTGTGTGTGTGTGTGTGTGTGTGTGTGTGTGTGTGTGTGTGTGTGTGTGTGTGTGTGTGTGTGTGTGTGTGTGTGTGTGTGTGTGTGTGTGTGTGTGTGTGTGTGTGTTTGTGTGTGTGTGTGTTTGTGTGTGTGTGTGGGGGGCGGGGGGGTTGCAGGGCATGGGGGCAGGAACCTCAGGGGCCGCATTGTGATGAGTCTCAGACTATGTAACCAGGCAGAGAACAGATGGGGTCAGTCTCCAGGGCCCCGTTGCTTCGTTGCCTTCAATACACAGCACCATGCATCCACATAATAGATGTAGTGCACTCGGCTCCAGTGCTCGGTAAATAGTGCTCATCAGATCATCGGTGCCGCTGATGGCCCAGGCATTACAGTACAAAATAGATGTTGTGTGGCGCATGATCGCTTCATTGTGTTATGTTTGTCAGAACGACTTTGGAAAGAAATGAATCAAAGGAAGTCAAGGGTTTTTTTATGCCTCACAGATGTTAATATTTATCATACTCAGCCAATTAGAATACGCAGGAGAATATTTGTGCAATGTTGTCCTATCTCTTTGAGAAGAGAGAAAATTGCCAATGAGTATTAGAAGTAAATCTAGCCTCATGCCTTAACCATGGCAGAGGTTCAATATTTTAATTACTTTGCCACCTAATCAGAATGGTATTGTTCCCTGAGGCAAGCACTTGAAAAACAACCCACCCTTGCATTAACCAAATACATTGCAACATTAAGGGGCACACAAGTGAAATTACTCAACATTTGCCTTTAAGTTTAAGAAGAAAGCAAACTACATAGAACTAGATCTACAGTAGTTTCTACAGTAGCAATCTCTTAGTTGTAATCTAATCTTTATTATTTTTGCCCATTGGATAGCGATAAGGAATAGAATGAATATATACAATATAATGAAAACCACAATATACCACATGAGCTGATATTCACATTTATTATCTTGCTTCATAATTAGCCGGCATAACATGTAGGGTTGGTGCAGGCATTGACCTGGAAACGATTCCTTCCCTCGAGTATATTACTGTTTAATTGGTTCTGCGGTTACGGCTTTGCCAGCAAAACAGCCTTCGTTTCCAGAATAACTCAACAAGCAAAAGCAAACAACAGCCTTGATCTCCAATGGTATTATTAAATTGATCAGAAAATTCTTGTTTGCAAGGATACAGTCAGTGATGTCCACACTTAAGAACAGGCCTTAATACAAAACACTCTTGTAAGTGGTGTCGGTCCTCTTTCACATTTTATGTGTCAAACAAACTTTGTGGAGGGAGCATTTACTGCAGATTTGGTACCCGAGGTTATTCTAAGTCCATCCGTAACCCTAACCCTAACCCAAATGCAGGCGTCCTACTGATTAATATCTGGTAGGCTTTAAGATGACTACTGACTAAATACTGACATTAAAGGAGCTTTGTAATAATACACATATACTGTATATAAAAGCTATGTCAGACATCTATAAATCATTCATTGTGATAAACAGTTGGTGTTTGGGAGAAACACAATGACACATTGTAGTGTCTCACATTTTCCTGTTTGAGCAAGTCAGGAGGAGCGAAGGCGTTTTGGAAAAAGTAAGGTCATGCATTATGTTTAGCCCTCACCACATGCCAGACCTTAAAACCTTTGGTTTTATTTTTTCCTGAAAAAATTTATCCTTCTTTTGAAAAGCTGTGGTGAGAGCCTGCACACATTCTTTGCTGCTTGGAGAAGCCTGTAATTGCTTCCAGCTTCTGAGGGATCGACTCGGTCCCTCAGAATGCTAGTTTTATGTATCCGTCAAGAAGCTCCCTTTTCGTAAATCAGGATTTTTCTTATCATTTTTGGTGTTAGCGAATAAGTCACCAATTAGCCCGTCCACTTACTGCTTCACCTCATCCATGTTTCTCATTGGCGAGTGCAACCGGTGAAAGAATGTGATAAGGGCTTTATTTTGACGCAAGCTAAACACGGAGCGGCTGCACACCCATATTGCATTATTCCATCCTCCCACAATCATAAAGACGGAGACACTGCACAAACTAGGGTTTGCTCGGGGGGGGCCTCTGAACATCTGTTGTGGTGGGTTACGTTGTCGTGTCCAGGGAGGCTGACAGAGCCCAAGGCGCGAGGCCAGCTGGTACACTCTCAGTTGGCCTGCGTTCAGGTTGAGGCAAGTTATCAAAACACTACCTGCCCAGGTCGGGTTTTCCCCAACAGAGTTGCCAATTAGCAGCGGCCCCGGCTCCACCGTGGTACATGAGCCACTCAGGTTGGCTCCACACAATCGTTTTTTCTGACTGAGCGTCGATGTCCATCGCTATGGTTCAGTGCGGTCCTGCACTATATCCTCACTTTCACTTCATCTCCATGTCAACCCAAACATTCTTTCGAGGCAGTGTGGGACACATTCCTCAAACTTGGCCTCAGAACGAGGCTCTCCAGAGTTTGCGATGGATTAAACAGTTGCCTTTTGCACAGTTTGTTCTCTCCGAGGAAAAATGCAGCGGAGGTATATCCATCAAAAGAATATTCAGCCGCACAATGTGGGGAGTGATTCTTTCTCTCTCTCTCTCTGCCTTGTGTTCTTTCTCTAGTTTCCTCCTCTTTCACTCTGTCTTTGACATACAGTCCACACACGCAGACACACACACACACACACACGCATGCACACACACGCACACACACATACACACACACACACACACACACACACACACACACACACTCAGACCGGTTTCTCTGCCTCCGATTGTGAATAAACCACCTCAGCTTCTTCTGTCTCAACAAGCAGGCCGAGACGTCTTACAGCTGCTGCCAGTGCAGCCACTGAAGGTGTTTATCATCAGGCAAGGAGCACAGCACAGGCATACGTAGGTAATACAAATAAATAAAAATAGCATGTCACATCTGGGGGAGAGTAATAAACCATTAGTAATACATGTATTCTCTTGTAATAATGTTAAAGGAATGCTGAATGAAACCCAATACCAGGGGCACAAAAAAATGAACGTGGAGAAAAAATATTTGACTTTCAGTCCCTTAAAGCTGAAGAAAAGAAAGGAAGAATTTCAGAGGAGAAGCACATGTGGGCGAAGAAAAGGAAAGGGAAAATGAATCCACCAGAGTTTGGCTTCCATAGTTATTGGCACTATTATACATTTTTTGTGCTTTAATAGAATAATATGGTGCTGCATCAAATCCCACCAAAACAAAAGTAGAGCGAAAAGCAATGGCGCTCAATGAAAAAGGATAATAATAATAAACTTTCTTGTAAAATGCAAGAAGCGGAAAGCCTCACTTATTCCAAATAGGAAAACAAATTATTCCCTGTGGATGTTGTGCTGATTTAGTTCACAAGTAAGTGTATTATAAAAGAATATGAGATTCATAGGCCTATTCTTGTTTATCCTGATATATGACACATTTGCAAACAAGTCCGAGCTTGCTTTTTTAGTGACAGCACAAATCCTGCCATGCAAACAACACACGGCATTGTTTGTGAATGTCATTGCAGGCATGTACATGTGTGTATGGATGTATATTAGTTATGTAATGTAGCCCATGTGATAAGCGCGCCTTTATTCTCTCAAAATAGACCATAGTCATTACAAACTACAGTGTGTGCTTGATTCTTTCCTAGGAGCACTAAATTCAATAAAGGGGTTTAAATGATAAAATCAGAAAATAAAATATTACCAGTAATTCCCATCGTACTGAGGAAATGTGAAAGATTTTATTTCTCACTCAACTCAGCTTGAAAGATTAATGCGATCCATAAGTACTTAATCCAACTCAAAACAAAACCGCTAGATCCCTGAAAGCTGTCAGACAGTCGGACGTGGTGGAAAAAAAAATGATTAGCCTTAACAGTAATCATAATAGATTTAGCAGATATGTACGTTTAAAATCTTGGGTCAATTAATCCATTGGTTATTTTTCATCTGTGCCTTTTACTGTACCTGCTTCCCCATGGCTGCAGTGGTGAAGGTCTCTCCTCGGTAGATAGAAGGCCAATGCTGAAGGGGATTTTTTTTGGGCAGCTGGAGGTTCTCCTGGGGGAAAGCAGACGGGAGTCAGGAGGCTAAAGGTGTTCCGTCTGCCGTACACTCCTCCTTCCACTGGGTGTGTACACACACACACGCACAAACACACGCACACACACATACCTGATTGACACACATTCTGGTTCTCATCTGCTCTGCAGGTTCTCACAGGAGCTCAGAGGAATACTTAACCCCTGAGGGAGGTGGCATACAAACATAATGCTGTGAGAGGCATTTATTGTAGTATTGCCATGAAAATTCACCCACTTAGGCGGAATTTTACTTTTTCTTGAACCAGTTCACCATTACTGGAGCTGGCGTTCTTCACATCGAGTTCTATAATTGTACGCAGTCCAACACTGAAATATTACAGATAGATAATGAGAAAATGTGGGGTGTGCGTGAGGCTGTATCTGCTTGCAGTGTATTGATAATAGTCTGATAATGAGGATGAATGGTCCATCTTCCTGGAAGTCCATGTGGCCTGTGGGCCGCTCCGGTGGGTTACCAAAGCAGAGAACGAGGAGAGATAAATAATTCTCAAGCTTTGGTATTCCGAAGCAGCCAGCAGCCAGAAGAAAGAAAGCATTGCGATTAAACAAGGGAGAATTGGATTTCTCCACACTAATGAGACCTCACCCTGTGGGAGGGACTGGTGAGTCTGAAAACACATGATTCCATCCTTGCGATGGTGAGATCATAGCGAGGGCCCAGGATGTGCATCCCGTAAGCAGAATGAAGCCAAGGTTACTGTACGTTTCGAGCAGACCTAATCCTAGCCTCCGAAAAATTCCCTCAGTTTTAAATCCTCTAATAAAAGCGAGACACTGCTTATTACATTGCCACATCTTTTGGTTAATTATTACCTGTTTGCGCCGTCTTTGATGCATAAAATGCATGATTATATGTTTTGAACAAGATTTATCACTACACTGCCTTCACTGCGCACAGGTTTATCCTCCAGTCATCTTTTAGAGGGAACCTACTTACTTCACCGAGCTTATTAAAAAAATAGAACACACAAGGAACAACGTCTGAATCACATTCTGTTTGAAAAGCATTGTGTTCAACGTTTTCCCCCGAGAAAACCTTGTTCACAAACAAGCTCTGCAGAAAACATCTGGTTGCTGCTCAAGCAACACAGTGAACTTTTTGTACGGCCAGCCGAGTTTTGAAGGCTGACCAAAAACTCCCCCGTTTGAAGACTGCCTATAGTGGTTACTCTTGATACAATACATCACTAATAAAATCCCCATTAACAGCTCGTCAGCCTTGTTTGCCAAATCAGTGACACACTGAGGTTGACCCAAATTGATTCCCCATCCCACCCTTGCCAAAGCCAAATGCCAAAGCATCCCAATTGCACCGTTGAGGATTCAAGGGCAGTGAAAGCTGAATGTTGAAGCTGAAATGACATGCAAAAAAAACAACAACTCCATAAACAAATAAAAGAAGAGCTGACGCTATATACTATTTAAAGACAACAACAAAATAAAGTGTTGTATTGAGTACAGCTCAGATGCAACCCTAATCCTCATTCATTCACACATAAACACACAAACACAGTAAAGTGATACCACGAATGTTACTTTCTTCTTTCCCTGGGGTCAATGTGGTCTTCATTTCAAAATTGAACTCGCAAAATGGATCCAACCTCGGCCAAGAGGAGCATGAGGCAAAGCAGATGGGGTAAATAAAGTGGGTCTGGGCTAGTGGGCCAACTCACCCACAGAGCTGCCTGTGCCGCTCTGCGGACCTGGCAGAGACAAGGAGTCAATATGTGTAAGGAAACAAAAGAAAGCACTGTCCTGATAAAACAACAAAGGCTTGTCAAAGATTTCTGGCATATTAACAGAATTTCAATACAGATGCTGAGACATACAATCATACACAGGGATCTGGTGTTAGATCCCGGGATCTGATGTTAAATCGGCGAGAGAGCCCATCAAGCGGGCTCTCTCGCCGACTGTTTCATTGAATTAGGCCCATTACACCTCCGGAAGGCTCGACAGCGAACCACCCCCTCCGTCGTCACGTCCAGCACCCCAAGCAGCGCTGATCCCAACCCAGCAGAGGAGCCCACAGGCCGCGTGGAGTAGACTTCCAGGAAGACAGACATTGGCACTGCACTGACATGCCCAGTGGCTACCCTCAATCCCTAATTACCACCGCCAATACCCCACAGGCCCGGAGGATAATTCTGCTGGCACCGTTAATGCATACTCAGTGGCACTGGTTGTGTACGGTTCCTCGGTGGCTACCATCCGTCCCTAACTATCATCATGACAGCATGGACGTGCCTCCCCAACCGATCTGTTTTCTTCTCATCCACAGCCACTTCACTAGCCCGTTCAGCTATTTCAGACGGATCCTTGAGCTATAATCTCCGAGAAGGACTTCAAATACCAAAATTCTAAAAGATGAGCCGCACTTGATTTGATTTCAAACCCTCTAACCCCTGTTTCTGCTAGTGTAATGTGTGCCGACCAGCCACGGTCCCCTACGTCAGCTACTAAATCTGTATACTTTAACCCCTTCCTCAAACAGAGCTGGCGACTCAATTAAATATACAATTTGCTTCCTTTACAAGCGGCAGGTCTCAAGGTAAGGGACACAACTATTTGTGGAACCATGGGGTTGCATGCCAGCATCTGCAAATAACTCAAGTCCCTTGTCTTGCCCAATTTACTAGAGTCACAACTTCTAGCCTGGACTGATATTATTTCCCTGTCTTTCCTGCACAAAGCCAATTATTCTATTTTCTTTGCGAACAGGATCTGAATTACCCTCTGTGTGATCAGGGACTGCCATTGTTCTGAGGGCCCATTATTGCGAAACCGGAATAGTCCGAAAAATGTTGGTTTAGAGATGGTTAAGTTTAGGTATAAGGTTAGAGATGGTTAAGTTTAGGTATAAAGTTAGAGATGGTTAAGTTTAGGTATAAGGTTAGAGATGGTTAAGTTTAGGTATAATGTTAGAGATGGTTAAGTTTAGGTATAAGGTTAGAGATGGTTAAGTTTTGGTATAAAGTTAGAGCTGGTTAAGTTTAGGTATAAATTTAGAGCTGGTTAAGTTTAGGTACAATGTTAGAGCTGGTTACGTTAAGGTATAAAGTTAGAGCTGGTTAAGTTTAGGTATAAAGTTAGAGCTGGATAAGTTTAGGTATAAGGTAAGAGATGGTTAAGTTTAGCTATAATGTTAGAGATGGTTAAGTTTAGGTCCAGTTTCGTCCATGTCCAATGGGACATTTTTCGGACTATTGGGGTTTCTGAATGATATGACGTCAGAATAATGACATGACACCGTGAGCTCATGCTTTTCAAACACTTAAAGACGGTCACGACGCCAAGTGTAGAGGACCTGGTTGAGATTATGACCTGACAAAATGTGTTTCAGTGTAGCTGGGCCTGCACACAAATGGCAACTTGCATCTCCACCTTCTCACTGATGGAGGTTTTGCAAGCACACCCTGGATTGCTCCAAGGAGAAACCTAATAGGACTGGTCTCCATGCGCCACAAATCTCGCCAGCTAATCTTCCTTCTCTCTACTCTTTCCCAATTCAGTACTGACCTTGTTTTGCCTGTGAAACTGCCCTCGCAGTCCTACCATCTTCCACCATTTGCAATCGTCACAAATTTCTTATGTTTTAGGGGCGAGGAAAATACCCTATACTAACAAAGAATGGAAACATCATTTTCAAGATTGTGCGAGATTTCTCTATATAGAGTTGAGAAAACATTGAAGTAGTAAGCTTTGAAAAAAAAAAAGTTTAAAGTTGTGTTTACTATGCATACATCATAATTCAGGTCAGACAGGCTTTCTAGGAGACAAATTAAAACAACAAACAAAGCCATAATGAGCTCTTCTGAGTTCCACCTTGGATGTAGTGTAGCCGCCCCAACCTTGGGCTACTAGAGGAGCTGGGCCTGGTCTCTGCTGGACGGTCAGCTTCACATTGTGGTTTTGACCTTCCTCTGTCCTCGCTACAGCTGCTCCTGACGCCAGCGAACAAACCTAGACAGGATGGACCCCCTGTGGGAGGCTGCCGCTTATCTCCCCGTCAATGAATCGACTTACATCTGTCAGTCTGGAGGGAAGAATTGTGAAATCATAGATCTTAACTTTATCATTTGCATAGGAAGCAAATCTGTAGCTGAGGGAATGGAATTGTCTCCATGCTACTTTTTATCAGTTTCTCGCCCGTGGTTAGAAAGTTGACTGTGTATAAAGGCGGTCTGTTCTCCTGTGAGACACATGGAAAAGGGGTAAACAGCAGCGACTGTGGCTGGATTCCCTGTAAAGCACATCCAGACATCCTGTTCCGTTCTTCTTCTTGCTCTGTGCACACTGGAACTGTTTGGTGGCCGAAGACTGAAGCAGTACGGCCCACGCAGATGTGGAGCCAGGCCCACAGAGTTTAACCACATTTCTCAGTGTTGAGGAAATCCCCTGGCTTTGCCTGAAGAGGCAGGGCTGCATTCAGAGAGGAAAGGCCTCTTTCAAACAAACACTTCTTGGATTTCCAATTATTGCAACATTCAAATTTTTCAGATTCAGTGCAATGACAACTGGTCAAAACAGATAAAGCGTTTAAACATCTGAACAAACTACAACTAGGAATCAGAAATGCTACCTTACCATTACATAATGCATATACGATTAAATTTTTTTTAAAACATTTCAAAGAAGATGACAAAGTTATCAAAAAAAATGTTCATCACAGTAAAGTAATGTAAAGTAAAGTAAATTAAATCTGTGATACTGGGGCGCTCAAAAGCAGTCTTTTCTTAGCTAATGTTGCCCCCTCTTGGCCAGTTTGTATAATTGTTTAAATCTTCAATCCTTAACACTCAATCACAGAAAGAAAGATGGAAACAAAAACAAATAATTTTGATAAAATCAATTATTGCTTAGTTGCTTTTAATGTTTTCTTTTAATATCACCACAGTGAGTTACATGGAAATATCCATATTCAGCTGCATATCTGTATTCAAATGAGAGGCGTTTCTATAAAAGGTCCCTGCATCCCAGAATCCAATTGATTTCAGACGATCATGACACAAATGACCAAATTACAGGGCTGGTTATAAAATTAAAATTGTATAAACACAAGGAATTAGGGACGACTAGTTTTCACCACTATGCACCTTACACTTGAAAGATAAAAATACATTATTATACGTATTGTTAAATGTTATTGTGATTATTAGCCTATTATTATTATTATTATTATTATTAATATTGTTATTATTATTAATATTATTATTATTATTGTAATTGCATATCTGAATTTTTCAGTTTAAAACAGTGTGAATTTGAAACAGAACAACAGCAGAAGTTACAAACCCGTTTATGTCTCATTTGAACCGGTATGTCAGAAACATCTCGTGCTTCAACTTTCATCCAAATTGATCCACATACGGAGCAGAAATGAGTGAAAAATAGACCAAATTTGCCTCTTCAATAGCCCCTATTCATAAACAAAACTAACGCGATGAGATTTACAGCAAGACGCTTTATGACATCATCATACTATTTAATATAAATGTGCAGGTTCTGATTCGCAATGTACATTGACACCGTGTCCAGTGTGCGGTGTAGACTCCATCGCTCTGAAGTGGTTCCACGCTACAAACCATGCGTTTACATGTATATTTATGGACCTTCTTACATGGTAGATGTCTGTGGATCTGTTTGATTGATATTGAAAAATCCAAATCAAATCAACTCGAATGTGCGACTGATTGATGCGTGCAAGATCCAGCAAGGCGTGCAAGATGGAAGCCGTGATGTGGTAATTACTCACAGAAATACCACAACGTTTTCCGTCATTCACGGAAATGTAACTTATTGAAAATGTAATTCAAGGAAGACGGTCGCCACTAAAATGTTGTACGCTTGATTACCTTCGTAGACCTCCATAAATACGTCCCTTCAAACACGAGACAAAAACAGCCAATCGTGCAGCAGGAGCGCCGGTGCTTCCTCTGCTCGGCAGCACACAGCGGGGATGAGGCCCCCCAGAGCTGAAGCAGCGGGTCTTCGTTAAGCGCCGATTTCAACTGGAACTCTCGCACTCCTCCCAACCAGAAGCCCGGTGCGGCCCCCATCCCCGCAAAAGGAGAGCGATTAAAGAAGGAATCCCCAGGAGAGAGTCCCTCGTTCTGCTCCAAACGGCCCCACATATAATCACAGAGCGCAGATTCGGGAACCTCGGAACCTCTGATACCTTTGATACGTACCTAACATGACTAAACTGGATCCTGTGTATTGCTGCCGGCAACTTTATTTATTATTATTATTATTATTATTATTATTGTTATTATTATTATTTTCATCATCGTCGTAATTTTCCACATAACATTACAGCATTGCTAATTTGTACTTCTGCACACAGATTCTATTGTGGGGGGGGGGGTAGGCTTAGGCTCATACTCTTTCCTTTATAAGTTTTGAGATTCCTATGTATGGAGTTTTGGTTTTTTTCCTCCAAACCCTGTGTAAGGGAAACTGTAAGCGGCTTTCCAGGATCTCTCAGAGGGCAGACAACTTAATTTCAAAGCCCTGAGTCTGTATGTCTGTCTGTCTATCTATACATCCATCTATCTATCTATCTGTCTATATACACATCCATCTATTATGTCCTACCCTTTTCTTTACAGTTTGAGTCACAAGAGAGTTCAATTAGAGTTCAGAAATGCTGCTGAAACATCCGCTCTACTGTTTTTCAACTGTTTTCTGAGCGTGAGCTGGCTCCATTGTTCCTGATCTTCCATTGAACCCTTAAGGATACTTATGTAATAGACATGGATAAGCCAATTGTTAAACCTAACCTGGAAAAAGGACGGGGAAAAAAAAAACAAAAAACATTTAACCAGTGGTGGAGGAAGAGTCAAATCAAGTCACACTGAGAGAAATACAATCAAAGAAAATATATAAAATGTCTGTGCAGAATAAACAAATCTCACAGCATACAGAACACGCACACACACACACACACACGCACAGAACTAAGTCATAGGCTGTAGTGAACAGCAAGGTTTTCAACCTGCTTTTTAAAAGTGTTGAGTGTGGGGGCCTCTCTCAGGTCCTCAGGCAGGGTGTTCCATCTACTTGGGGCATGGATACAGAAGGCAGCCTCCCCTGCTTTGGAGTCAGTACGAGGGATGGTTAAATGACCGCTGCCTGTGGACCTGAGAGTTCTTGGTTTGTGTGTAATGAGCATTAATTTTATATAATTAGGTGCAAGGCCATTTAGAGCTTTATATACAAGCAGCAGAATCTTAAAATCGATCCTAGTTTTAACGGGCCAATATAAGAAGAACGGGTGTAATATGTTCTTTAGTCCCAGTGGGACCGCGTGCAGCCGCATTTTGGGTTTACTGTAGCCCCTGCACAGCTGATTTCGGGAGGCCGGTGAATAGGCCATTACAGTAGTCCAATCTACTCGTTAAGAATGCATGGATTATTTTTTCAGAGTCCGCTTTTGACAGGAGGCCTCTTCATTTTGAATATTTCTTAGATGGTAGAAAGCTGATTTTGTGATGTGATTGATATAGCTCTTAAGATTGACAGTTGATCGCCGTGTATGATTACACACAGATTTCTGGCTTGATTTTTGCTCTCCGGAGACAGAGAACTGAGTTGAGCTGCCATTTTCTGTCTCTGAGCCTTTGCACCAAAGATGAGTATTTCTGTTTCATGTTTGTTCATTTGTAAAAGGTTCTGTGACATCCATACGTTCATATCATTAATACACTGAGTGAGGGAGTGTATGGGGAGTAGGTCATCAGGAGCTAGGGATATGTACAGTTGTGAATCATCTGCATAATTATTAATCATTATGCAGGTAATTTATTCTGTGTTGCTTTATAACATGTGCAAGTGGGAGCATATAGAGATTTAACAGTAATGGTCCAAGAATCAAACCTTGGGGCACTCCACATATAATATCCACTTTGTTCGAGACAAAATCTCCAATGAACCCAAAAAACAACCTGTCCAATAGGTAGGTTCTGAAACAGTTTAGAACCGGGCCAGATAGGCCGGCCCATTTTTGTAATCTTGCCAGTAAAATATGATGGTCAGCAGTGTCAAAGGCAACACTGAGATCCAGGAGCAGAAGAACAGATCATATTTTAGAATCAGTGTTTATATGCAGATCATTCACAATTTTAATATGTGCTGGTCTGTGCTATGGTGAGGTTGAAAACCAGATTGATAAGTGTCTAAAAGGCTGTTTGATGTTAGATCGTTGTTAAGGTGAAGGTAAATCGTTTTTTCAAGCATTTTGCTGAAGAATGGCAGGTTGGAAACGGGCCTGTAGTTGAAAATACTTGTTGCATCAAGATTGCGCTTCTTCAGAAGTGGTTTAATGACGGCTGTTTTAAATGCTTCAGGAAATACACCTGATTGAAGAGAGAAGAGAGCCGTTTATCATTTCTAATACCTCATGTGCTAAGCAGTTAAAAACGGTTTTAAGAAATGTGGTAGGGAGAGGGTCCAAGCAGCAGGTGGAGGACCCAACCCAAGCTGACCAACAACATTGTCCAGTTTTTTTTATGTCTAAAGGGACAAAGTGAGACATGGCAGCAGTTATTTTACTGTAGAACTGGAGGGTAGGTTCATTTCTGGATGTCGAGGCACTAATATTCTGTCTGATAGCTATAATTTTATGACTGAAGAATATAGCAAATTCTTCACATTTTTCATCTCTGACGGGGTTGTAGATGGTGGATTAATAAGTCGATCACCAGTGGAGAAGAGCACTTTACTATTGTTGATATTTCCATTCATGATTTAAGAGAAGAAAGACTGTCTGGTCTGTTTAATTTATTTTGTTGTACTGATTGTACAACAATCAGTACAACAAAGTCTATCCTTGTAAATTGTAAGTACTGAGTCTATCCTTGTAAATTTCATGGTGAACCTGAAGTTTTGCCTTCCTCCACTTTCGTTCTGCCTGGCGACACTCTCTCCATCCTTGTAAATTTCATGGTGAACCTGAAGTTTTGTCTCAAGCTGCCTAACAACCGCTCCATTTCTCCAGGGGACTTTTTGTTTTTCTATGTTTTTAGTTTTAACAGGTGCAATGTTATCAATGATATTTTGTATTTTTGAGTTGAAGTTAATCACAGGATCCTCATTTGAAAAGTACAACCATTATGCAACATTTGGCAAGATTAAGGAATCGCTGTTTCAACCAACCGTGTATTAGAATAGAAAACATAATTAGAAATATATATATATATATATATATATATATATATATATATATATATATATATATATATATATATTTCAAATTTATGTCATGGGGATGTAAAGATAAACATGGCATGAAAAAAAATTACAATTATACATATATATATATATATATATATATATTTTATTTTTTTTTTATTTTATTTATTTATTTTTTCTGTGCCATGTTTACTTTTACATCCCGATGACGTTAATTTAAATGTACTGTATATATCTAAAACATGAATTTATCAAATACATTCAAAGATGGGATACTCCATTATAAACTGTACTAAAAAAAACATATAATGTGTACTACATGCTTTTCCAATATACTGATTGTAAACATTCCATTTACTTTTAAGTATTGACCAGTTTGAGTTTAAGTATAGCAAAAAAAAACAAAAAAAGAATGGATGAATCAGTGTGTCACTGTGCCTTTGGAAACAGTCACTACAGTGTAACAGTCCATTATAGCTGGTGAACAGAACAATTTAAAAGAAAACACATTTAAAAGCACTAACATTATTTTGTTTGTAATTAAATCTGGGGGTGAGCAAAGATCAAGCCAAAACCAATTTATATCGGTACAAAATCAGACATGTTTGAAATGCACAATGCACAAAACAATTAGTTGGCATTTAAGCAGAAAATGAGTGCCATTACATCGAGGGTGGGTCGGACTTAAAAAACCTTTTTTTAATTGAGCAAAGACATTCCTGTGCTGGGCTGGAATAAATGAGTCACATTACCTCGGAGAGTATTGCAAAGTTTAGTGTTGTTAAACTAAGGTAGTGAGGCGTCCAATTCTCAATCTGTGCTTTCACTGTAGTCATTACAAAGAGTGTGTAATTTGCTTGCATTATATCTTCCAGTTTGGTAATATGGATGGTTAATACTGCATAAATGGCACAATAATATCAAGGTTTTGCAAACATATGTAATATAACAACCGTTTTGCAAGAGAATATTATCTAGGAAGGTTTCAAATGAGACATTCTTAATATCTGATTCCAACTTGAATGTGCAATGCCTTTGAAAGAAAAGTCTGGATTTTACAAGGTATTAAACAGAGCCACAACATATGATTAGGTGCCAAATGATCTCGGTCATGTTTAATTGCCTTATCCAGTCATGAAAACACAAGGGATTGTGATGCAAATGCATTCAAATGATGCTTTTACCAGGGAAACATAGATAACAATGCTAAGCTGCTATATTTTTATAAAGCGGCTATATAAATATACTAAGTTCATTGTAAAAAAAATAAATTTGCAATAAAATCTGAAAAATACAGTATACCAATAACAAATGTGTACATTTGCTCGTAAGGACACACGCTCAGTAGCATAACAGTAATTCGAACATTCACGTCCCTTCTTAAGTCGACCGGAGGGGGAATCACACCAGAGTCTCCGGCAGGGTGTCGGCGTTGTCCGTGGACAGAAGCTGCCATATGTTCCACCTCTCCCTCGGCCACTCATGGCTGCCGAGCGCTTTGCCCTCTGCGGGGCCCAGCACAGTCACAGGACACTCAAGCTGCGGGGAATGTCTGCTGCTCTCAGAGGGTTCATGTGGAACTCGGAGGCCCAGACCTCCGGGCTGCTGTGTGGGGAGCGAGGGGGCCGAGTGGGAGATGTGGTCGACCTGAAGGGGTCCGGGGTGGGGAAGGGGACACCTGCGGCCATGCGTTTCGCCCTTGAGGGACATGCCGACGGGGCGTTCTGTCCTCCCCGCCAAGTCCTCGGAGCTGACGGCCCTGTGATGTAACCGCGATTGGGCCTGTCTCTGTCCCCGCCGGTCGCTGGGGCCGCTGCTGGCGCGAGTCAGCAGGGGGTGTGGCCTGGGCTCTGACACACCCAACGAGGTCTGGGCTTGTGTGACGGGCAGCTCGCTCTCGCCCTGGTGACAGCTGAGTGCCTCCGGCCATTCGTAGGACTCGCTTTCCGACACGTCCCCATGGGAATCTGCAAACGGGACCATTCATTAACATTCCGGCATTCATCGGATCTCTGAACAGCAATATTTCAAGATGATTCTATTACCGGTGAAGCAGCGGTCCATCAGCTCTTTGCTCAGCATCCTGTGCCAGGCGCCCCAGAAATGTTCATCCAGGGCTTCTAAAAGAGATGACATGAACAGTGTAGCTTCAGTTTATTGTATCCGTCACTGAAAAATACACTTTACTAATGCATGGGTATGAACCTCGTTTCTCCAGTTAAAGGGTGTCGCTTACCCTCCCCAGTCGGCGGAGTGGGACAGGTATCACCAGGTCTGGCTGCCGAGTTTTCACTGACTTTGTACTGCCCAGAGAACCTGAAGAGCCTTTCTGAGAGCGGCCCGCCGTCCCCCTTGCACTGCCACATGCGGTTTGACATCACGGGCGAGTTGTTGTCGTAGGGAGACACCTCTCCGCTCGACGCTTTGTTGGAGTCGCTGGATAAGCGTCTGTCGGTCCGCGAGAAGGACGGTCCTGTTCGGAGGGGACCGGGGCCCCTATGGAAAACACAAGAGGACGGTTTAGCTTGAGGAAGATTCCGCTCCGTCTTACGGCAACGTCCTGTCAGTCGTGAGGGTTTTAACCAATAATATTTTGAGACTCACGAGTACTGCGAGGCCTTCCTCCGCAGCAAGTAGTCCACGACGTCAGCGTCCGTCTCCTGCACACTCATCAGGACCTCGTTCTGCAGGTCAGGGGGAACCTTGGTGGACAAATATTATATGTAATAATATAATAAACAATATAGGATTTTACAACTCATAACAAGGGTTGACAAATCTATCTATCTATCTGTCTATCTATCTATCTGTCTGTCTATCTATCTATCTATCTATCTATCTATCTATCTATCTATCTATCTATCTATCTATCTATCTATCTATCTATCTATCTATCTATGTTAATTGCACAGGATCATGGTGAGTAGATTCTTCTTAATAATAAAAATGTGTTGAAGAATTTAAGGTGACTAAAATGGCACAATCCAAAACAAAAAGGTTCTTGTTCTAACACCTCCCCCAAAGATTCTTAAAAGATTTTTCTGCTGCACTTTTGTGCGTCACTTTCGGCTCCACTACTTCCTGGCTACGACAATTTCCAGCTAAGATGCATCCACTCCAGACGTTGCAAAGAACGAACTAAAGGAATGAAAGCAAAAAATCCAGTGCCCTAGCCTGAGCGCCAGGGGTGGGTGACTGTAAAGCCGTGGCCGTGGATGACACTTTCATCAGTTACTTCTCCAGTCCAGAGTCACTACTCATTACTCACTTCCAGCTTCGTGGTACCGGAAGGCGAGTTCAGTGAGCCCAACCATAACAAGTCTCAGGCAGAGGAGAAAATATACGGCACGGATTTACGAGTTTTACTGTAATGCTTTGTTTTATTAGAGGCCACATCCAAGCTTAGTACTTCTGGAAACTTATAAAGCTAGAGTTTACATTTCATTATGTGACTCGAACTCTGTTGAACTCAAAATTCCCCATAAACACTTGACTGTTGTGTTACTCACAAAATGAGTAACACAATGAAATTGTTTGCAAGAGTGAGTCATATTTTTTAATTTGATCGCAATCTTTTGTGAAAAAAAAAAAATCTCAAGAGAAATTCATAGTTCAGCATTTTATAAGTATAGTTTACCATGAAGAGGGTCTCGCAGGTGTTGATCATCCGTTGTACCACGCTGATGATGGCGGTGCTCTCCTCTGCTCTGGCAAAACTCTGCACTGTGAACTCCTTGTCCGAGTTCTTCTGCTTATGCAGGAGGTTTGGTCCAAAGATGGTGGCAAGGTTAAGAGACGTCATCTTGTTCCCTGTGGCCTAAACACAACAGGAGGCAGAGTTTAGACGTATTATTATTATTATTATTATTATTATTATTATTATTATTATTATTATTATCATTTTTCTTCTTCTTCTTCTTCTTTTTCTTCTTCTTCTTCATCTTCTTATTATTATTATTATTTCTCAATCTACTTAATTCGTTAAAACAACTGCTAAAATGTGTAATTTTGTTAGATTACCAATGGGAAGGTTAATACAGCAGTTTTTATTTTGTCTGATTCAAACGCAAATTGCCTATCGACTGAAATCTATCAGATTGGCAACAAAGAATCACAAATAATTTCTCAACATCAAACAAACAAAGCCCGTCTATCAATATTCTATTCCACATTTCGAGGAAACAGAAGGACGGTGCGTCCCATACAACCCTGGCAGATCTTTTTTATTATCTCCCTTTCTATTATGTGGAGATGCAGGAACAAAACACTTATGTCTCCCTCTTCAACGTTGTGTTTCCAAGCGCTGGGACTGAGGCCAAGAAGAAGAAGCTCAACAAAAGAAAAACAACATAAATATTGAATCACTGAAGGAGAGCGCTGTGTTCAGAGATTTCATCTGCAGTCCTACTGTACCTCGAAGCCCTCGCCGTCAAGGCCGTCTTCGGCGTGGGCGGCCACCGTGGACAGGAAGTGCAGGAGGCGCTGCAGTGTGTCGGTGTTACAGGGAGGGAGCAGGTAGATCAGCAGCTGGATGGCGCTCACCTGGTCCAAACAATCCAGCGCTGCGGAGAAACAAATTCCAACATCAGAGGTGAAGAGGAGACACTCATTTGAAGCTTGCGGGGTTGTTAAAGAGAAAAGATATTGCATCAGTGTTGGCAGATACTCAAGATTTCATTATCGGAAAAGAAAAAGTGCTCTTGTGCCATTTCTACCAACTTGTAGTGTGTGTGTGTGTGTTTGTTTTACTATACTTGTGAGGACCGGTCTCCAAATGTAATATTTATTTGGTTTAGAAGTGCACCAGGAATATGGCCCCTTACCAACCCTTACCAGGTGTATTTACTCAAACCTCACTTTGATACTAGTACAAGAATGTGTGTGTGTGTCCTACTCACACATTGAATTAATGAAGGCCGTGTAGAGCTCTCTGGATAGCAGTGCATCCGGCATGTCCCTGAGGAATTCCTTGAGCAGCGCAGCCACGTCATGGACGCTGTGATCCTCATCCAGTTGGACTTCAATTCCCTGGTCGAACTCTTCACGGAGCTGCAACAAAAACAATTTGGGCATCAAGTAAACAAAATACTTTGAATGTGCATGCTTGGAAATTAGGTCCTGATGTGCAACACAATGAAAAATGAATGACGACAGAAATGAGCTGAAACTTACCTGCCTTAGCCTCTTCTTTGAGCTCCCAATGCGGAAGATGCCAACTGTTTGTAGGCCTGACGGGGAAAAAAAAACAACCATCAGTGGCAGCACAACAGTGAATACAGTTTGCATCCAGTCGATTCTGCCTGTGAACATTCAAAGAGAAAATTGAAATTCATGGTCAACTGTTTATGATCAAAACAGCTGCTGTACTGAATTTAATATAGGACTTGTTTAGATGAAAATTTTAAATCGAGATAGTGATATCTATCATACCGTGGCCTCCCTATGACATGTATCATATTGTTGCCTCTGTATCGTAATAGGTATCGTACCGAATCGGATCATTTGTGAGATTGTGGGCAATACACGCCCTTAGTTTGAAGCTGTGGCTTCCTGAGCTTTGGTGATATTTACCATATTTCTCCAGGTGCTGGCAGCAGCAGTCTACCACTCTGGGTACCTGTCTGTAAATGGGGTTAAGGCTCAGCTTTTTGTCAGGGTGTTTCTTCCTGCCTTTGGGTGTGTCAACTGGGAGAGACAGCTGGAGGGCTTCCAGGAGCCGAGACTGGTTATCGTCCAGGTCAGTGATGCAATCCACAGACACCCCGCCCTGCCAAGAAACAGACAGATGACGACTGTATTGTCATGCACTCTTGATGCAAAGTCAAGCAGCTGATTGCATCTTTTAAAACATTACCACATGGTGCGGTGAATAACTGGCTAGAAGCTGGAAAGTGTATTTTTCAAACACATGAAACTATCAACCTCATTTTCGGTTCCTGGAAACCTCGTCTTACCCTCCTGCATGTCCGCCGTGCCACCTCCGGGGTGCTGGGCGCCGGCGACGCGTTTGGCGTCTCGCTGGCGGAGCTGAGCGACGAGTTGCTGCTGGAGAAGTCTTTGTTGGCCCTCTTGGAGGTGGATGTGAAGTGGAGGAGGGACGGCGTCAGATCGCTGGTGTGCTGCTCCTCCTGCTCGGGGTCCAGCCGCTGTTTGTGTGCGCGGTCGTTGGATATGACCTGCCACAGTGGTATGCCGAACGCCTGAGGCATACTCTCTGTGTGTGTGTGTGTGTGTGTGTGTGTGTGTGTGTGTGTGTGTGTGTGTGTGTGTGTGTGTGTGTGTGTGTGTGTGTGTGTGTGTGTGTGTGTGTGTGTGTGTGTGTGTGTGTGTGTGTGTGTGGGGAAGTGGAAGGGGGACGTGAAACACATGAGAGATCCAGGGTTCATATACAGTATATGAAGCCTTCAAGACAATGTGCTTGATGGTATGCTTTATTGAGAATCACTATGATCTGTACAGGGCCAAAACACACTCCCAGTCAACCAGAAGTCTGAATGAAAAAAAAAACATAGATATGTATATGAATATGTATATTTTACGATTTCAAAACACTTTTTTCAGAGACTTTTTTAGTCTCTGTTAAACCCAAGGAGGGATATGCAGGAGCCGGTCATGCCTCGGGACAGGCTGTGATGACTGAGCCACCTCTCCAGATTGTTTTTGTTATTTCCCTTGACTGCCCGGCCGACAGAGCAGCTCAAATTCCTGCCTGCATTGTTACAGGGGGATGGGCAAGGCAGGCGGTCCGCGCAGGAGGCTGCTTAACTGTATATTTTCACTCAGTGGATATAAACAGCTGAGAATGTCTGCCCCGGTGAGGTCCGTGCACTCTCAGCCAGACGGATCAAATGCTCTCTTGTCCACCGTCGGCGGCTCACCAGGTCGGGGTGCGAAGGAGGGGAGAGTGTGAGACCCCAAAATCCCTCTGGACTTTGTGGCTCCGACAAACTCTCCAAGCGGTCGGACGGGAACAATAACCTATTTTACTATGACTGGCTTTGTTTGGGTCTGGCTTATCCAAAAACTACTGCTATTACAATGGGCATGTAATAGAATACCGACTTGTGACTTGTGACTTGTGACGCAACTACTCCCATTCAAATAATTTACAAATAACCTCAGATTCTCATACCTTTGTCTTTGCTCTTCTCTTTGGATAGCGAATCCAACTTCTTTCTCAGTGACTTCTTTCTTTTTTGCCCATCTGAAAGAGGCAAGAGAAAACATGATATCACGTACCGCATATTTTGATCCATCGGTTCCCTAAACTAGTTTGTAACTTTAGAAAACACACTCTATGGAAAGCTGTCTCCAAACTATTTCAAGATGAATAAATACATGAAGATGCCCGCATCGCCCGTCTGCCCCACTGTGATTCCCAGATTCTTGCATGAAATGGTGTTCTCAAAATATTGCGGGACATTGTTTGACTGAATTGCATCAGACCTCTCCTTCTTTCTTTTGCATAAATATGTGATCCGTGAGTGAGGAAAGACTGAGCTGAATCAGTACATGAGTAGAGGACAGAAAGCCTCGTGCCATGAAACGCTTAAACTTCAAGTGCGCGATCCTTTGGAAAACCTTTGAGTCCTATCGTCAAATGGCGACAGGGTGGCGGTTTTGGACATTTTCAATTCATTTGTTTCTTCCTCTTGTGTAGTGTGTGTAGAGGGCCGTTTCAAACTGAATAACACACAAGAATGCTGGTTTACCTTTGGGAACGGCGATCTGGCAGCCCAGGTCGTAGTCCTGCAGCAGTCGACTGAAGGCCACATCCTGCAGGCGAACGCGCTCCAGCTCCGAGAGGCTCTGCAGAGGAACCGGCTGGAGGCCAACGCTACGCCCAGACACGCTGCTCCAGGTGAAGTCACCCTGAGGACACACACACACACACACACAAACACACACACACACACACACACACACACACAAACACACACAAACACACATACACATACACACATAATGTAGGTGAGCTGCATTTATCACTGCTCTTTCCCATAGTCACACTCTGGGTACCCTAACAGGCTCATATATCATCAGATACCCTGTGCCTGTCCAACCACTAATCTCCTTTTCAATATGAAGAGATTATGGGGGGCAAAACTTCCTAAACGCTCTTTTGAAAAAAAGGCAGTGGGCATAAATATACATTTTCCTGTTTCATATTTTTATGAAGATACATGCGATTATTATGAGAGGGAATTAAAAAACACTGAAGTGAGAGCATCTCCCACTAGGTTTGCTAAATTCTTAACTTCCCATGGCTTAACCAGTTGAAGTGTCTCACGTTAATTATATTTGTGCTCCATTTGATACGGTGCACGGACGGCGCTAGATTGGAATTATCATGGTGTTTGACTGATTCTCCAATGGTTCAATCAACACCGTGAACTGAGAGGCCGTGATGACTCAGTGGTCCACCACATTACAGCACGCTGCGGCATTACTGAGGATGAGCCGTTTCGGGGGTCAAAGGAACACAGATGCAAATAATCTGAGCAGAAATCCTTGACCTTTGACTATCTCCCTTCAAAATCCATTCTTGAGATTATTGTGCCTTTGATCCTGCAGAGTAAAGCCAATCATACGAACCATGTTCCAAAGAGGCTTATCAGCTTATTATAAGGATCAGGCCTTCGGTGAGGTGGCTCGCCCCCATTAAACAAGAATTAGGCTGATTGGTACAGTGGAAAACTCATCTGTAGCAAAATAATGAAGAAGCACAGTTGAGTTTGACCAGCTACCGAGTAGAAACAATGGTGTTGGATCGGCCGCAATAGATCTTGGACCAGACAAAACTTCAATGTTTACATATGTAATGCTTACATCAACTCCTATATGAATGAATTCTCATTCAATCATTCTGTCTGCATGATATGTTTTAATATATTATCACATAGTTGTCAGTGTGTCAGTGTCCCGTTGTCCACCGAGTGAAACCCCTCTGCAGGTCTCCAAATCCTCTGTGTGAGGTGTTATTTATATGCCATTGCCCAATAGTTGGCCATCTTGATGTTCTTGATAATTTTTAGTAAACTTGCATGACAACCAACCATTGGAGTTTGCTAAATTACAAAAAAAATATTAATTAAACACACTTGTTGGTACACTGTAGAGCCATAACATTAAAACCACCACTAATAACCCCTAATATTGTGTAGCCCCCCCTCGTGCCACCAAAACAGCTCTGGTCCATCCAGGCATGGACTCCACAAGACCTCTGAAGGTGTCCTGTGGTATCTGGCACCAAGACGTTAGCAGCAGATCCTTTAAGTCCTAGAAGTTGTGAGGTGGGGCCCCCATGGATCAGGCTTGTGGTTCCAGCACATCCCTCAGATGCTCCATCGGATCGGGCCCTAACCCCGCCCATCCACATGATGTAGAAGAAAACGTGATTCATCAGACAAGGTCACCCTCTTCCATTGCTCCATGGTCCAGTTCTGATGCTCACGTGCCCATTGTAGGAGCTTTCGGTGGTGGACAGGGGTGAGGATGGGCACTCTGACCGCTCTTACCAGTCAGAGTTACCGGTTTTAATGTAGTGGCAGATCGGTGTATACTACTACTGTATTTCAAATGAAATACAATTCTGAAACATACAGTTGTAATAGATTTCTTCCTAAAGAGTGCAGGAGGAGAAACAGTTTCTTCTGGCTGAAAGTCTCAACTTTCTTAATCTGTTTTGTTGTCTAATAACACAATAGTGAATACATCATGGATACAATATAGAAGTATTATTTGATCAGCCTCTAAAACTGAAACATAAAAGCCTGGTGTGTTTTTCCTACCTAACATGTTGTCTCACTATAATGAGCATTTAGTTTGAATGGAGATACAGAAATAAGTCTGCAAGTTGCCACTTATCAATTCCATTTGTTTTGTTTGTTTCTTATGTGATTGAGTAATATTTTGCTTATTTTACCAATATTACAAGGATAATACATGGCAGAATTTAAGATAGGATTAGGCATATATGTCTTCAATCTACTCAAACACACGTAATATAGTATAGTTGTATGGCAGTATAGTACAATATAATAAAGTGAATTTTGCTGGTATGTATATTACAGTACATTACAAGAGGTGTTATCACTTTTGATGCATTAAACCTTCAGTGAATGATCAGTCATTAGAATTGAGCTTTGAGCTCCCACAGAGTGAATGCAAAATATAGACAAATAGCACCGTTAGATAAAATAATTGAATAGGCTTTGTGAGAGTGATAGGGACACATAGGGCCTCATCACAAAGCTTCGGTCACTCATTATATTATATAGACAGTAGTTAAACAATCTGAGAAATACTAATAATGCAAAGACAAGACCCGGCATGCATGGTGGCTGTAAGAGAGGCTCACAAAACTGTTTTGCAGTGCATTTTCTTTGGGGTATTAATTACCTGATCTTTATCAAAAAAATTAAACCAAAAAACGTATACAAGACATCTACATAAATGAATCAAGTAATAAATATTTGCTCACACTGTTTAATGTCAGCATTAGTAGTCCCAGTAAACGTGCTTAAATTAGCCCTCTTCAGGGTCTTTTCCTTTGATTCACAATGTGTTGAAACACGGAGGTGGAGAAATCCCTGAGTGGAGCACAATGAGCGGAAATGTGCAAGGTACTTAATACAATATACTGCGATGGAGAGTCCAGATTGCAGCAATCCACACTTGAGCTGGATCCAAACAGGTGATAAATAGTCCTCCCGGTTATTTTCAATGGAACATTTGGGGAGGAAAGCTTTTGACCAGAACCTCAACCCTGTGTCCAAAATATGACATTCCCACTGAACTCTGTGCATGTCACAGCTGCCTTCAAGGATATTATCCAAATTATAAAGTGCATATGAACAACGCTCCTAGATTTTGTGACATATTTAATTCTTTCATAGCATTCGTTCTGTATTAGGAAGCTGAATTTGATGCTATATAACCTTTTTTCCCCGGATGTGTTTATAGATGTATCCATGCCAGGTTTCATGCCCGGTTATGAGGTCTGAGGCACTGGCAAACTATTTTATTCCACATGTCATCTTTATGAAAAAACCTAAACAGCATTCCTATGTAGTTTATTAGCTTTCATCATACATGGTACATGTCTATTGTAATTGAACGCTTGGAGAAAAAAAAAAAGCCACTTTAGAAACCAAAAAGCCAGTAAAAGGTCTTGTAGAGCTATGGCTGAATCGGGCTGATCTTAAAGCCACAGGAAAGTCAGACAGAGTTAAAGAAGTCAGATCCACTTACAAGATAAGCAGGGTGCCTCTCTGGAATCGGCTCCATGGACAGAAAGTCTATTTGCCAAGGCAGTGGACAAGCTTATGGTGGAGAACAGTGAGTAATCAGCTCCATTTACTGAGTTTAAGAGGCCTGAACATGCTGCCTGCTCTGCTGCTCTTATTCTGGTTCCTCACTGAGCTGTGAGGCTCTGCAGGACCTGGGCGGGGCTCCTCCTCCGAGGATATGCTTGAAGAAAAAGGTGTTTCTCTTCATGAAGCTGTCCAAACGATGTTATTATTATCATCATCATTATTATTATTATTATTATTATTATTATTATTATTATTATTATTATTATTATTATTATTCGTTTTAGAGCAAAACTTCTTGATATCCTGCATTACTGTTTATGTGCAGTAATATTCACCAACTATGTTCTATTCTTTGTAGCAAAACTTCTTACTTACCATAATCCTAGAATTCATCTTGTGCGCAAAGTTCATCCTGTATATTCTGTGGATTTTGTATATAAAGAACGATTGCATAAAACATGAAAAAAAAAAAAAAAGGATTTCAGATTCTGATGCAAAAAGTCACATGTGCAATACAGTATATCTATTGAATTCCTCAATTATTTGAAACTGAACAGCCCCACAGCACCGGAGGCATGCGAATGAGTTGGTTTAATGCTATGGGCAGGCAGATAGAGCTGCATTTGCTTTCCAAACAGGTTCAGTCTGAATCATAATTCAAGGAGACTCTTAAGCGGTGGAACAACCTCTAAATGAATAGTAACGGTAAAGTAACTGAATAATATCTTCATCATCTTTCCAAAAGGCAACTTTCCAAAACTCAAACTCGGCTAGAATGGTTAAATCATTGAACGTTGTTAATACTCCATTGTTCCAGTACATTGTTTGTGCTTTTATTTTGGACAGTGGTTGGATGCTGCTCACATCTGGACCTTCTTATCTCGTCTCGACACTCGCCTACTCTACCGCTCATTACTCCCCATCCATCTAAAACGCGTAGATGCCGATTTTATTACGGCATCACCTGTCGTTCAATTCATGCGTTGTGACTCATAAGTCTGTCCATTGGGTCACTAAGCTGAAAGAAATGAACAGTCCAAAATGTTATGAGACTGTCTTTGTCAGGGCAGATTCTGTCTGGAACCCCCTGCATGGTCGACGGTGAGATATTTTAGAATTCCAATCCAGCTACAATCAGCCATCAGATATGCCATCATGTAAATTAATTGAGTTTATGTTTTTTTTAATGCAGTAGATTACACTGAGCCCTCAGGATGTGCAGTATGAAGAGCAGCAAACTCTCATCCAGGTTTTATTAGAGACAGACTCTTGCATTTACTGGAATGGATATGATGCAATTCTGTTGGAAAACATGTCCTTGTAGTTCACAGTCATAGATACAACTTTTTTTTTTTTTTTTTTACTTTTTTTGTTTGTTGTTGGTTTTTTTGTTAGAGCCGGGCAGCCCTGTACCAGGGCAGATCAGTGTCTCTAGCAGAGCTTCTCGTCTCTCCTCGTTCCAGAACACGGAGGAATGTGGACGGCATTCCGCCCAAACACTCCGGGAGCTACACGCAGTCTTGAAAAGCCCCTCCTCACAGTCCCTGTATCGTAAAGATTCCAGGTCCGGAAGATCATCTCTCCGTGTCACGTGTCGTTGTTGATCCCTGTTGCCGGAGGGTTTTTTTTTAGA
Organism: Zeus faber; assembly: GCF_960531495.2. Classification (NCBI taxonomy): domain Eukaryota; kingdom Metazoa; phylum Chordata; class Actinopteri; order Zeiformes; family Zeidae; genus Zeus; species Zeus faber. The sequence goes on along the minus strand of NC_137210.1, from coordinate 15,284,535 downwards.
TTCGTCTTCTACTGACCACGACGCAACTGAGAGAGGATTAATACCAAAAACCATTAGGGAAGCTCTGCCCAAATGCAATCGAAACCGCTTATGCGCACATTGAATCTTGAATCTATAGGCAGCCTATTTAAGATTCAAGATTCAAGATTCAAGATTTTTTATTTGTCACATACATATACATACTTCCATACATATATGCAGTGAAATGTAATGCAACGCACCCGGTGATAGCACACAATATGTCCTAGGAAAAAATAGAAAATAAAATAAAAAGTAGAAAATTCCTTTCTAATAGACCGACTAACTGACTCCTAAAACGTAATACAGTAAGTGGAGTACGTATAGAATAAGATAAAAATATATAGAATAAAATACAATAAAAATGAATTGAAATAAAATGGATAAAATTTATATAAAAATTAAAAATTAAAAATTTAGAATTTAGATAAAATTTAGATAAAAATTTAGTTGAATAACTGCATGAGTAGCAGCAAAACAAACACAAAACACTTGTTGATTTTCAGTGATCATCTCCCATACACCAAAATAACACATTGTAGTAATCTCCTCCTCAATTATAAGTATTATAAAACGCAAATTTACTGCTGCACTGAAGCAAACTCCACATTTTCAGCAATGTTTGACAGCAGTAGGATAAATGGCGCCCTCTAACGGTCCTGTGGTGACATGACAAGAGAAATCGTATTGAGTTTACTGTAGAAAGTAATTAAATTGTAATTATTAATTCTTTTAAAATCATATAGTATGGCATTTATATTAAGTGTTTTAATTTAATAAAATCTGTAGAAACGAGTCACATCTTGAGCATATTAGAGCCTTTCATAGGGATCAGCTACCATTTGCAGTAGAGCTCAGCTCCATCAGGTATTTACAAAACAAACAAAAGCAAAATAACAAAACAAACTCCAAATTAAAGCCAGGCAATAACTTCTTTAAACCGAGCAAGTAAAAAATCTAATATATCCCGTAATATCTCACAGGGTCTTCCAAGTTTCATACCCAGAGGCTAGTCTAATAAGAGCCCAAGTTGAAATGCTAAAACTTCATGAATCTAAAACATCACATGATACTAAGCAGGCATCTCAATGAGGGAGCAAAAAAAAAAAAATTCATAAAAACATCCACCGCAGTAATTTTAAATGAAAATTCACTTGGGGTAGATATGCCTACAGCCTTCATATTCAAGGAATAGAAACAAGCCCTGAAAATCAGTTCCAGCTTAAAAAAAATAGGGCATAATATGAAAATAAAAAATAAGCAATCGTTGGGACTTAGACACAGTGAAAAAAAAAAAGCAATACTTTCAAATCATTCCCCTCTTAAAATTATTATTATTACAATTTCACTTACCGGGTCTGAAGTAAAAAGGTTAACAATGCAGAGCCAATGCAGAGTGACAGTGTACTGGATAGTACACTGCGGAGAAGCTATACTGTCACACAGGTAGTGATGTGGTTTATGCATTGCATTTATCAGGAAGAGCTCCTACAGCAGCATTTCCAGAGTACACCATTTATTGCATTTAACTGATGAGACGACTTTCCCTGGGCCAGAAGCATGTCATCAGACTGTACACAACCCTTATCAAGTTTATCCACCCTCGACCGCCCCGCTCTCTACGAGGCGAGCCGGCAGCCATGGCCAAATCACTGCCCATCTGCTCCTGGCTTCCGGCTACTCCTCTCTGGGCTACTCCAACTCCAGCCAGAGGCTTTGTGTGCTACTTTGCACGCTGGCACCAAACGTCACAATGACAGCTCTTTCCCAGAGGCCGCCCTGCTCCTCGACAAGCCCCATGAGCCCTGCTGTCTAACTGAGGACCCCACCAACCATGAACATACTATCCACCCCGCCAAAAGCCCACCTGTGCCTCGTCCCTACCAATCACACGTCACTACACACCAGTTCCTCCACCACACAGATGGCTATGACCGTACCATTCAGTTAAAAATAACTATTACGGGGGCGTCCTGGCGCTTCACCCGGATAGTGCAAATACCATGAAGGCAAAGTGTCTTCCAGCGACCAATGGTTTGGATCTGGCCTGTAGTCATCCGCTGCCTGTCTCTCCCTCTCTCCCCGCCCCAATGTTTCCCGTGTCTGTCGGCTGCTTCTGTCATGACTGGTGTGCAGTATTCCCACCCCTGGTACACCAGGCTACTGCTCTGTGGGACTATCACGACAGTGCACCACTGCATGTACTGGGTCGCTGAGAACATCACCGATGGGTTCTCAAGCCTCTGGAAGCCTCCGCAGTCCTTTGCCTGCCGTTTTGGACTTGTCCTTGCGTTTCTGGACTGACATGTTATTTTGAGGCCTTTGTTTCATGTGTGTCAGCGCATCCCTCCTCGCACAGCACTGTGAGTTCCACAAAGATGATGTGTTCCTTGGACCACGGCACCGTGTCTGGGCGTAGTGTGGTATGGAGCTCCTCCTGTGGGAGCTCAAGTCTTTGGCGATAATGTCGACACTATGCCTCTTGCTTGTAGATAACCTATACCCCCGCCTTTATGAAAGCTCGCCCGCTCTACTTTGTTGTGGTGCCGCTGTGAAACATCCTTTGGTTCAGGCTGTTTTCTACCCTTTGGTCCCGAGTTTTTGATCTTCTTTTTTCTTCCTCGCGGTTCCTCGACTCACCCTCGAACCTCTGTTTGTCCGTCCCCCAGGCTGGCGTTTCGCCATCCCTCGAAATGTGCAGAGCCATGGCCCCCGTCTTCATTCCCAGGCATGGGCTGCCGACGATGTCACGCGCTTGGAATTTATGGATGAGTCAGCTGCCTGCCTGTTTGCAGCCTCGTCTTAACGTAACTCCACCGTGACGCGCAAGGTCATCAGTGTTGACAAACACTGTCAGCGGTCCAATTTTAATGTCCCCGCTCGCTGGAAAAACTTTGACGCACTTTCCCAATAATCCTGTAAGTGCTCAGGGCTGTCCCGCTGTAAAACCGGCGAGTGCACAGGGGCTTCACTTGCGGGAATGACCCACAATTCAGAGTGCTGTGATGCTACAAATGGGAAGCAGGACAGGGGCAGCCCGGAACCATTAAAAAAACAAACCAAAAAAAGCGGAGAGGAGTTTACATGTAAGTAGACTGTAAATGCATAGCATAACATAGCACTGATGATTCATAGCCAGTATGTCGTTTAATTGTTTGCGCTATGATGGCATAATGATAAGTACGAAAAATGTCTGATTTGATCTCATAACCTTACTATTGCTTATGAACAGGGAGTAAAAGCAAATGTTCCAATTCAAATTCACAAATTCGCCCTGAGCACTCCGGGTGGCATCGCTTAAAGTCTGAGAGTTCAGAACACAAGGTGGACATTGAGTTTGGACCATTGTTTTTTGCCATTGCTTAAATAAACAAAAAAGCTTCTGCCGAAAGGCTGAAATTCAAAACATAACAAGGAGCTTTCAACAAAACAGAGATATCGCTGCTATGTTTTACCAAGCGACGGAGGTGAAAGGTTGTGACAGGCATCACCACATGCTGTCATTGTTTATTGTTTATTGAAATTGGAGTTAAACAGCTTGAGTGACCAGCGACCTATCGAGTTATGGTTTAGGTGTTAAGTGTTTTTTTTACAGATGTCTGTGCGATGGAACTAAGATGTAGTGAATAAACTGTTGTTAAGTCCTTTCAATGGGGGACTTCATTCATTCCCATCCTGTAGTGATGGCCGCACGGCTCTCTCACTTCAGCCTCAGAATGACTGTTCAGTCTCCTCCTTCATGCAGTATTACAGTGTGCCCCAATATACCCATTGCTGGGCATTTAGGCAAACCCTGAAAACCTACACGGAAGGGGGAGAAATAATGAGTCGTTCATAATGCAAATTAGGTCGCTAACTCTCGCCTCCATCTGCTTTCTGTTTTGTTTTTTTACTTAACTCTGATACAGGAACATGATAAAAACTGGGTTTTATCATGTTTTGTTTTCCTTCGTGTCTGAATGTGGATAAGTCAATTCATGATGTCATGACGCACATTTGCACTCAGCTGAGGAAAGCACCAATTTTGTACAGAACACAGTTGGATAGTCAAGCGCTGGAAAACAATATCTTTCCACCAAAGACACAGGTCAGATCTGTCAAAAGTCAAAACAGTCAGTATTAACAGTCAAATCAAAATAATTGATTTTGACCAATATCGCACAATCCAAAAACAAACCCTGCGTGTTTTTCTCTTATCGCACGGGGGGGGGAACCGAGTACCGCGGTTCTAAGCACTGCGGCTGCGAGCCAGAAGTTTTCGTTCCATGCCATACAAATGGACAGTCTCCTGTGGGAAGAAATATGTGCCGGAGGGAATGCTGCCAAGGATCAGGTCATGCTGCTCTGCTGTGAGAAATAAGAGCTAAGGCTTGCTTCATGTAAACCAGATGTCCCCTTGCTTTACATTTCTCTTCGACCCCAAGAGAGAGCGGACCCCTAACCGGGAACGGTGATACCTGACGTACGGTCGTGAATGGAAATGCACAGTACTGTACATGGCCACTTGTGATATGGAAGGACGGTACTACTCCAAAAGGAGATGTCAATTCACATCATGTAATACACATAAAAGACACACTGAAGACCAGGCCTGGACCAGGACATGTTGCACCGATTTATCGATCTCCTTTCATTTAATGGGCACCCATGACTCCACTAAGACAATAAGTTCACACAAAAAAATCATACCAGCCATATGCATTTTCTATAAGTGCTAAGTGCACTAAGTTTTGCTCTTTCCAGAGCCCTGGATGGCCCGCGCCACGAGGCATGCTATATATCTCATAAATGGAGAGAAAGAATGAGCCGGGGCTTTTAGTGGGGGCAGAGGTGCAGTGTTTCATACAAAGGGAAAAGTAATGTCAACCTGATGGCGCTATTGTTATTGCAACGGTGTCTTGGATACGGTCACCCCCAAACAGAGCACAGGATGGATATTTACACAAGCCAAACATGTGACTTTAATTACAGAATAGAAGTGAGGTGTGTGTGTGTAAAGCAGGAGCGCGGTCATGTAAGTCTTTAGGAAGCAGGACGGACTCTACTCACTCATATTCATGGCAAATATAAACAGCTAAGAAATAGTGTCTCGCAGTACGCAAAAGATCTGCAGAACAATCAATGAGAATACTGTATGCAGAACAGAAGTATGTATTTTTACTGCAGCAACTGTTATCTGTTCCATTTCAAATTTTCTGTTCCATTTTTTTTTTTTTTTTTTACAATGCATACTTTATAATAACCTCCCTCACAGTGATTCAGCGCAGGTAGTTTATTCTGTAAGCACTATAGGCAGCAGGAAAGCTCTCCAGTCCCGGGCGACATAAATCATATTAAATATCCATCCTGTCGCACAGTGTACTCCATCTTTAATCCGGCTCAATCAGATTTATAATGATTACATTTCTTAGGGTTCTGGCAGTACAATCTGAGTTCCTGCTGATGACTACAGGAGAGACCAGATACCTGGTATTCATTACAAGCCTAATATAATGTCACTTATATAATCTATCTCCATTACACCAAACAAATAGTGTTACCATGAGGACCAGTGCAGCAATGGCACAAACCCTGCCCACATACAGTGTATGCAGTCACTGGAAAGGAGAAAAGGCTCAGTTCTAGGGTGTGCAGCGTCCCTCAAAATTGATTTCATATGTAGGTTTAGATATGTCTGATTCTTCTGACAGTATTTTTTTTCTGCTGTGGCTACAGCACAGTTTGGTCAGGTGGAAGAACATGGTGCTGTGCCAAGCAGGCTAAGCGTCATTCTTTATCAGGAGTCCAACCTCTGGCATAATTCCAGCACAGGATCTAGTTTACTTCAAAAACATTTGCAATTTAAATACTGAGATAAAAACAAGTCTGACAGTGTTTATGGTTGTGATTGTATGGCTGTTTTTCCTTATAATTGAATGCCTGCTATTTATCGGCCATTGCAAATAATCATTGCAAGCACCATGTTGTTCTTGGGTGTGTTCGGTTTGAAGCCAAAAATGACAAATCCTGTTAAGGTTAGAAACCTTCCAAAGCTCGACCTTACAAATTGGTGAGATATTTTTCTGGTTTTGCCTAAGTATGTGCACTCTGTGTTTGAATGGGCTCCAACAACATCCCAGTGAACTAAATACATGGTATTACTGTCACACCTCTCAATAGAGCAAGTTAACACATGCCTTGGTGACAACGCCACTGGCAGAGTGGAGTCAGTGAAATGCATGACTCACTGCACTGGCTGCTGGTTAATGATCAAGTGGATCATAGGATTTCAACAAAAAGTTCAATTGTTTGGTCTCCCTGCTGCATGAGCATACCATGTAATGTCCATCAAGCAAAAGGAGAACTATAAAAGCACCCCACCTATCTCATTCTCTCTCTTGTAAATTTAAATTTCAAGTTGAAAATATACTTTTATGATATTATATATTCTTATAATAAATACTAATATAATAGATATACAATTATCATGTTTCTTCATGGAATCTTTTTTGATTAAAGATACATTGGGGACCTATTATGCGCCTATTCAACAAGTTAATATCGTTAAAGTAATGTATCTGAGTTCCCCAAAACCTGTTTTTGAAGTTCTTTGCGGAAACTACCACTCAGATTATGCATTTGAGCCTTTCTAACATGCCTCTATACCATCCTGTTCCAAAACGGGCTGTTTCTATATGTAGCTTTAAATGTAAATGAGCTGCCAGGCCCCTAGTTCTGTGAACCAATGGGGTTTAAGCATGGATTCCACGTTGGGTTGTATTAACTCCATAAGTTTCACTGGTTTCATTTTACTAGTCCACCAAAATCACCAAAACTTAGTGTAAACTCTGCATTTTTGTCACGGAGAGTTGGTGTTAATTCCTCTTTCTTTTAAAAGATTTGTGCTGGTCTCTGCGGTCTCTGAACGGCTTATTTCACCCCATGTCTTCTGAAAAAGACAGCTCACAATAAATAAATAAATATATATATATATATATATATATATATATATATATATACTGTGTGTATATATATATATATATATATATATATATATACTGTGTGTATATATATATATATATATATATATACTGTGTGTATATATATACTGTGTGTATATATATATATATATATATATATATATATATATATATATATATATATATATATATATTAGTGGTATGACTGTTGGTATTCTGTTTATTTAGTTGTTGTTTTTTTGCTTAAAAATATTTTTAGCAGATTTTTATGAGATATTGTTAGACTGAGATTATATTATGATTTAATTTATAAATATTTATTGATGTTTATTAATTAATATTGTATGTATTTAAAAAAAAAATATTGTAAAATGTAAAAGCAGTAAAGATAACATCATCATCATCATGATCATCATTTTTATTACCAATGATGATGATGATGATGATGATGAGTACTGACAATAATTACCCAAACCTGACTGAACTCTTTCATTTCATTCTATAATCCGTCACATCTGTCACATTTTTTGGGGCTGTGAAATAGTTTCGAGGTCAATCGATAGTCGGTGTCACCAAAAAAGAGTTATGACGTCAGAGTTCAGTTCCACTCGTGCAAAGACCTGTATGTAGCTGGAATTCGCTCCATAAATGTCGAGAGAGTCACACCGAAAAAAAAGTCACTGACCTTCTCGGGTGCCTCCCTCTCCTCGGTGCCGTAGTGTCTCATCAGAGCCGGGTCCAGGCTCCTGGTCTGCCGCAGCCTCCTCTTGAAGGTCCTGGAGCTCGGGGAGCAGGAGAAGACGCTGCTGAACAGGCTCTGTGCAGACATGCTGCCCTCTGAAGAAGAGGAAGATGAAGGAGGAGGAGGTGAACTAGTAGATCCCCATCGCTCTCCCTCTCTCTCTCTCTCTCTCTCTCTCTCTCTCTCTCGCTCTCGGAGAGTTGGAGAAGTCTTCCAGAGTCTCCCAGTCTGTGAACTGGTGCCTCTGCTCGTCACCTCTGTGAGTAATGTGAGATGTGTTACTCCACCCACCACCGCTGCTGCTGCTGCTGCTGCCTAAGAAATTATGCAAGAAAGTTTTTTTGTTTTTTTTTACAGATATTTCATATGCAAGTTGTGTCATGTCTTTAGTGCCTGAAGAGGTATTCAGAGACAACGTTACTCTGGTAAAAAGTCAACGTAAAAGTACTTGCTATTAAATGTACCCTAATTAATGCCCTGATTATAACATAGCCTATAACATTCCATAAAGTGCCTTCCATAGTTATTTTTCTGTTGATGAATGTTCATGTATATCCAAGAATATGTACCTAATTAATCACTGATGAGTAATCCTAAATGAGCAGTTTGATTGATCCAGTCGCTGATGTTGTTATTATTATTTTGGTTTGTAAAAAGTGTAGATATTTGCTTTGAAATGGAGTGGAGTAAATGTCAAAACTCCCTGAAAGTCTCTGAAAAAGTACCAACTGAATGTACTCAAGTCAGCACAGATACTTGAAAAATGTACTGAAGTACATTCCGCCGCTGTTCTCGTCACAAGCACCAGGAGTCGAGTAGAAACCAGGAAAACACAGCTATACAACTGAATGCATGGTTGGTGATTGTTTGGTGTATTTTTAACACATAAATCTCCAAGAAGCCTGATTGCTGTCCGGTTTAAGGCATCGCGAGTAGTTTTTTCAAGTCCCGTAAGCGCCAGCAATGTGAACAAGATACCCAAATAATGTAGGTTTCTCAACTTTCTCAACGGGACAAACCATTGAAACTGACATCACCATAGATTGGAAGTAGACTCACACTTGTGTGCTATTGTCATGCCTCATATTGCAAGACTTGGGGGATGGGGGCGGGGGGGGGGGCGCTGACAAAAGCAGAAAAGGTGAGATGGAACCGTGTTGTCCGGACTTCACAGACATTCCTCCACAACCCTGGTCAGTTTTTGGGAATAGTTGGCATGCGGCGCCATGGGAATGGGCCTTTCCTGTGGGGGCTCTGGGGAAGGGACCTGTGTGATAAGGCGACATGTGAACCAGCACTGTACGCCGGCGATAGCGGCTCCAATCAGATACGCCGCTCTGCCAAACAGACAGGGGAAATGGCGATAAGAGCCTCTCCTCCGTTTGATCCACTTATTTGGCAGCGGAGGGTTTTCCGAGCGAACCCTCCCTCACTGATTCCCATCGCACTTCCGCTCATGTCTTTTCTTTCGCAGAGGAACCATCTCCTCGGGGATCCCACTTCCATTGACCTTTGTCAAGCACCAAGCACCAAGAAGGAGCGTTCTGGAGGAACGGTATGGTTCATCTGTTCTATTAAACCGTTGTGTCGGGATATTTCCTCAAGGAAAAAGCAAGCGTTTTGTCAAGTTTGTTGGTTTGTTTTTCACCCGTATCACCCGTATCTCTTCCTGGCGCATCTAATTGCCGCCAGCGGGGCGGGGCCCCTTCTTGCATCCAGCCCGCAAAATGGTTTTCTTGTTTGTTCGGATCTAGAAGAGTTGGACTTTCTTATTTGGGTTCATGGGCAGAAGTCCAGCTCAACCCACCAAATATGTCTTCCAAAGAGACTCTCACATTATAAACAAGTTCAAACAATGGACCAAATTGTAGCTTAATGAAGTTACTGAGAATTGTTATATTCATTTCATAAATGTCATTAGCGCTGGAATTTTCTTTCTAAAGTTTGAAACATTATGGGTAAAGATTTTTCCTAAAAACAACTATTACAATTTTAGGTACTACTGGGCTTTGAATAACATTTATTGAAACATCTAATGGACAAAAAAGTATGTATTTAGTGTTTACATGCTTTTATTACAACGGATAAGTGTGGAGGTACCCTACAGTAACAGCTTGCGACTCCCATTACTGTAATCAAGTAGATTAATTTTCTCTTGGATCTCGGATTTTATTCATTCTAAAGTATTAAGAATCAAACGTAATCTACTCACTTTTTTAAGTCACTTTTATACCATCTTAGCCGTCTGTCCTCCCCTTAAAATGTAGTCTGAGAGGAGTTTGCGCACACTATCCAACAACAACAACAAAAAAACCCCAGTGAACTACACAGCCACAGTCTTACCTCTGGAATTAAGTTGCTAATTGATCTAATGTCCTATTTCGTGTGAATGTCACGGTGCGATAATTCTGCTAATTAACATTTAGGATTTGACTCAAGGCAGCACCCCGTGAGATTCTTTTCTGTTGGGCCTCTAGCTGTCTCGGCGGTGAGTAAACAACCTTAAATTGCAATACATTTCCCGATTGTTCCTCCCACTGCACTGAAATAATTGATAAAAAAAAACACGATAAAAGCGAATTAATAAGGATAAATAATTGTTCTATGTTTATCCTAACCTGTTTGTCGCTCTCAGTGGTAACGAACATATAATTATATGATATAATTCATAATCCACTTCTGGGACTGATCAAGATCAAGATCAAGAGATTATTTGTCACATACATATGCATACGGTCATACATATATGCAGTGAAATGTCATGACACCTGGTGATTACGCACAATAAGCTCTATAAGCTCTAGAAATACAAAAAATACTTAAATGTGCGAAATCGACACGAGGGTGTATTGATACTTTCAGTGCAATTTAAGGTTGTTTTTTCAATGTGTAAACAGATATAAGAGCAAAAACACTAGATGATAGTACACAGTGCTCAAATGGTTAACATATAAAATGCACTTTTATGTTATGTTCATGTTACTGCTGCAAGTATTTGATTATTAACTGTAACTTTTTGAGCTTGTACTCATATGAGTTAGTACTGCCATTGATACTTCCAATGGTGATTAGCTACGATATCTGACAAGTAATAGTATTTCCACTGGAGTACACATTTCCCAAACTCTCTCATCTCTCTGTGGATTGAGAAATAAATGCAATCCTCAGTGCATTTTGTTTTCTTTCTAATAAAGTGGACATGTACGTATTCTCACCACTAGGAGGTGGTAACAGTACACTGTTTTTTTTTAACCCAAACTTCAGACGCAGGGAATGAACCAATGACGTGTTGACTGAAGAGGGTGGCAATGTAGGGAGAAGAGAGAACCTTATTAATGTATTCATTTAAAACTGTGTAACAAGAACAACTTTATTTAGTTGGGTCATTTTGATAATTACAAGATGGCTACCCTGTACACTTCAGATAACTGTAATACACACATTATATATTATAATGTAATCATTTGATCCTTGAAAGAAAAATTGTAAATGCCTGCAAACACAAGTGTGTGTGTGTGTGTGTGTGCATGCGTGAGTGTGTGTGACGTGTCAACTATGAATAACAATATATGAATCCTATTAATCCTAAAATAGTAATAATAATTAATGCTTTGATATGAATGGCCACCAAATAAGCCTATCTTGTTACTCTCCCCTTCTACCGTATTCCCAAAAAAGCTTTGTGCGTCATCTCGGATATCTCATTGTTCTCCGTTGTTAAAGCAGAATTAATCAAATCTTTTTGACGTAGAGCAGAACAAAAGCACAGTCATTCGCAAAGAAACTGGGAAATTCTGTCAAGGAAGAGTCAACCCTCCCCCCCCACCCCCCCCAAACAGTCTGGAAAATAATATCCTTATTTCTAAAGCATGTTGACGAAATCTGGCCCACATCAAAGCTTTTTTTTTTTTTTCCTGGGCCTTCCACCATAATTGCTTCAGGGTTTTTGCCGAGTGTGTGCTACAATATTTGATCAATAAAGGAGGTGGTGGTGGTGGAGGAGGGGGTGGTATTTTAAACTGGCCCGTGGTATAAACAAACTAAAACTAAATGGAATCGCGTTGTTTCATAGTGTTCCCTGCGTCTGTCTCAAGGCCAAAAGGCCAAAAAATGGTGTTTTCTCTTCACCAGTGAGTCACGGGAAGCATTCAGACGTTGCCGGTTCGTAAAGAGTCATCTGCAGTCGGATGTTTCCCGATGAGAGTTGAAGGGCGGATGGCTCAGATATACTCTATAGCGATCCATGTGTTATGTCCCTAATTGGAGTGAGTTTCCCATCTGCCCAAATGCACGCTGTTCCACTGCCGAGGCCCCGACGCGAGGAACAACGCACTAGCTCGTGAGATACGATGACACAACACAATTTCTTTCCCTTTCGCGAAGTGTGCGATCGCAGGGAGCTATCCCCGAGTCGAGTGCTGTGATTACTCCGATTACCGTCGCTCACACTCCATAGCACACGTCTTCTGTAATGAAAGGAGGGGGGGGCGGTGGTGGAAGTAACAGCAAGAGCCAAATACAATCTGGACGCCGAGCTCCGCGTCAGCCTCCTTCAGAGAAGCGACCCGGGCGTTAGAGGTGCGAGAGTGCGGGCGTCTCACGTTTCCACTCAGCCCCGCCCCGTAGACATAACCGGGGCCACTCCGCCATTGATTTTTCCCCCCTTCTCCTTAATCCCCTTTGGCCGCTGATAGAATTTATTCCAGACCGGCAACAATTCAAGGAGCCCTGGCTCCCAACCCCTCGCTGCTGGAGTCTCCACCGCGGCGCCAAGGGGAGCAGTCTTAGTTTGCCCTCCATTAGCTCTGCTGGTCACCGTCGACCTGCTGCGGCGGGGGGAAATATGGAAATTGAAAATAGAGACGAAAATAATGGCCATTTGTATTTGGAGCGAGGGCAGCAAAAGTAAGTTGTTTTTACCAAATAAAAAAACCTTTCTACGATAATTAAATTGAAAATACTGAATGGGTGAATGAATTAATGTTCTATTACAGCTATTGATTTTAGTTTTGGCTTAAGTGCTGTTTTCCACTTCCACATATGTAAAGTAGTTTGCAGTGCGACGCATGTAAGTGCATTATTCTAATTGTGTCAATTGGATGATATTGGGATTTGCTCCCATAGGTTTTCATTATTATCATTATTTTATTACCATGAATACTCATCGGTACTAATAATTATTAGTACTAACGACTGGTACAAATAGCCATTTCTATTAACCTCACATACTGGAAGTGCAATCTTCCATTCCACGAAGCTCATGCAAATGAAAATAGAAAGTCTCTATCTGTGCAGATCTTGAAGCCAATGCGCAGAGTAATCCATTGTGTTTGTGTTATATCAGACAGTTAACTAGTGAAGCGCTCGCGGTGCCGCCCGGAGCTCGTTCCTAACCACAGCATCTGCTTGGTGACCTTAGCAGCTTTCCATGGGCACATTGATTTTCCTCCCACATTACAGATAATTGCTGGATGCTGTGAATCCTACCCTCCCAGGGCAGCGGGGAGGGGCTTCTCCAGTGCCATGACATGAGAGGCGCTTTCTGACGGAAGGAAATATGATATGCCCAAATCCCATTGACTGGAATCGACTCATGTTTACTTCCTGTCTATGGTTTGGGTTAAGATGGCATGTGTTTGACGCAATAGTGAAATGAAATTCCATCATTTATTTGATGACATAATTGGTGATGCACAATATTCTGTAAAAATATATATTTTAGAGACGGACAGACAGACAGACAGATAGACATAGACAGATAGATAGATGGATAGATAGATAGACAGATAGATAGATAGATAGGTACATAGACATAGATAGATAGATTGCTCTGTATAAACTACCTGCTATGTATTTTAAACTCTATAGACATCCAGATGGATTGATTGATATAATAATTATTATTTTGTTAATTGTAATTAATAATTTGATGATTATGATAAAACAATAATAATAATAATAATAATAATCATAATAATAATAATAATCATAATAATAATAATAATAATAATAATAATAATGCAATTAAAGAGTCAACTGAATGTAAAGACTTTGAAGTTGGTAGTTGATAATTTGTAATTACTTTCTTAGTGACGGCAAAAGTCATTAAGTTAAGGAATAAATACATTCGTAACTGTGTTGAGCCTTAGCTGCTATTTATATATTTACACCAGTTTTCTTGTTCTGCATGGAGCAACTCTCATCATTTTATGTAAATGATTGCCTCCTCTGCTTGTTATGCTCCATAAAGTCTGTCGTCTGCTGATGAGGAAGTCACTTCCTCCTCTTCTAATATGTCACGCACACAACACCGCTGATGGGTGTAAATCACGGCATCTCGTACTGGAGCCATTCTCAACCCTTTTCACATCAAGGACCCTCGATTTGATACACATTAAGGCCACGGACCCCATTTGAAATGAACTTCTCTCTGCATATACCACAATCTCAGAAGATTCACAATGTTTTAGATATGATTTTAGTCCAGGCCTCCATACCTGTCCTATTCTTGGAGATAACAGTGAGACTAGCACTTGTACATTCTGTGATGGTGCCAGCGTCTTGTAAATTAAATTATGGTGATGAACGGTTAATTATTAATCATCTTGCCTAAGCCCCCCTGGAACCCCTTGGAAGACCCCAAGGGGTCCCTGGACCCCATGTTGAGCACCACTGCCTTACAGCTTTGCACGTTTAATCTCAATTGTGTATTAAAAGTAGTATTATTCTGTACTACTATCTATTTTGGACTATTTTAGAAATAGGTTATTTTATGTATACTGTATTTTTTTTTAAATTGATTTACTATGGGGTTTTTTGAGTTAACGCTATAGCAGAAACTTAGTGCTGTGTTGTGCCATCCCGCCAGCTGGATGCAATATTTTGCTCACGCAGAACAACACATTGCATTCAACAGACTAAAGACAAAAACATGCACGTCCTATCAAGACCGCTTGAAATCACAGTTGTCGAGCCCTGAAACGAAACAACGCGCTAAAGATGATTACACAACACACAGCATTCCCCCCCGCCCCCCACTATCCCTGTTGTAAGTAGTGTGCACTGTGTGCCGTGGAAAACAGGCCACTGATGGAGGGCATGGCGGGCCAGGGGCATAGTCCGACCACATGACTGGGTGGGTTCATGTCAAGTATTTATGTCACGGGGGAATCTCTCCGTTTTGTATCTGCGTAAACCTCACTGAGCCGTTCATTTGTGCCATATGGTGGTGTGTGCAATAAAAATGGAAAAATAGAAATGTAATTGTAAGGCAAGGGGGCGTGGGAGTGGAACCAAAACTGGCCAATACCCCCCCCCCGTCAAAAAAAATCATATAATGATTAATGAATAGGTAATAACTGTTATAAAACATGATAATATTTTCGTTTTTTGTTCTCTCAATTAAATTTTCATTAGCAAGAAAAAAAATCCCTGCTTTTATAATAGCGTGACTGATTTAATGCTATGCCGCTTCACTAGTTGGGATGTGGAAATAATGGTTTTTTTGTAGGGTTTTTTTTTTGTTCCCCCTAAAACCACCATTTAAAAAAAATATAAGAATAATAAAAATGATCCCCGTGTCCCTCCAGGATCTCCTTAGAAGAGGGAAAACCTCTCTGTCCAACCCAAAGTTACGCCCTTGATTTGAAGAGAAGAGTGTTGTGTTGGATATTGTGCTTTACTAGTGTTACTGTATGTGTTGGCCAAACACCAGAGGGACTGATCCACTGAGATGCAGGGGGGGGGGGGCATCTGTCTGCATTTGTACGGTGTGTTGAATATCTACCTGTCCCACCGTCCCTCCGTGGCAGCGAGCATTATGCAATGCGTTGTCTTCACTTGCAGCAGAAAACACACGTGTCTTGGTTCATAACGGAGGGACTGCGGATACTGTTCATGCATGAGAGCAACTCCGCCGCATAATCCTGCAGGAAATTCTGCCGTCTAAAATGCTGCGGTTTTATGTGAGAATAACCTTTAAAAAAGAAAAACAAACTGCAAACTGAACATTAGGTAAGACATCATATATTATTCATGAACAGACTTCAATGCCCAAACAAATCAGCTTTTTTTTTAACAGAGGGTGGTCGAAAAGCACAACGGACTAAAAGCCGGCTCCGTCGTATCAAATTCAGGTTAAGATCTAATTCCGTGTTCTATGGGATTTGGGTTTGGCTCTTCGCAGGGCGAGAGTTGGCAGCTGGAGCTACACTCATGATAGAATTTGGATTATGCTTGAAGCTTAATTTTAATCCGCCGTGGATGGTAAAACACATGCCGTTTCCAAATATCTTGTAAAGAGAGCAGATTATTGGTGAAGATAGGTCTACTGTGTTTTTGGCTGCGTGATTTATACGAGGATAGAAAAGCGACGTGCAAGGTACGACGTGGAAAGCTGGTAACATTTCGTCGTCAAACTTTCAATGGTGTTTAGATAGTCTTTTCCCCTTTCCTCTCCATTGCTTTCATGCGTTTATCAAAATCGGGGGAGTTTATCGGCCAACATTTCTACATTGTGTCCATGTGGGTTGAAGATGGGTTGCTTTGTGGTTCCCAATTGGGGGGTTCCACAGAGGTTGCCCAAGTAGGTTGTGAGTGGGTCTGGGTTGCGGTGGGCATTGGGTCCACAAGGTCCCCATCAAAGTTAGCCCGGTCAAAACCCAGTCAAAACCCACTGGGATCTATACATTTCAAGCAACCAGACGGATGTTTTTAAGTGTGGCCTCCCATCTTTACGCGCAAACATCAACCCATTTCAGTCCAGCTGTTCAGCATTGAGCCCCCCCTTTCCACACACACACCCACCTCCACCAAACCCCCACCCCCACCCCCACCCCATGCTTTCTGAAGCACTGGCCCGGAATGTGATGCTGTTTCATTACTGAGGCAGAAGAGAGCTCAGTCTCTTCCCCGAGGGTATTGGCCGCCCGCTCGGACAAGGGCACAGTATGTGATGATAGCTGAATGGCAGGCGCGCTCGGTCGCTGACGGAGCTCCACGGCCAGCGAGCGGGAGCGCAGAGGAGCGCCGGACGAGTGCACACATCCGCGCGGGGAGGCTTCGCCAGACCCGGCCGAGAACATTTTGAGACAAGCGCTCTTGTCATCCGCGATGGACAAAGACGACAATGAACTCGGAGTCTTCACTGTCATCCAGTGAGTACAGGCAGCCAAAGACGACTTGTTGTCTCCTTCATTTACAAGTGAATCATGACTTGATTACTCACAAGCGTCCTGTCACCAACAGGAAAACAATTGTACTGAATACTGATAGGCGCGTGGCAGCAATTGGCGACTGCAGATGAGGCCTTGTTTTATTGAGGGAATGGATTTACGACAGAACGGTAAATTATTGTTGTTTTGCTAATTCATCCGCCTTTTGAAAGTATTTTTTATGAGTATATTTTTGATTGACTTTTGGCCGATGTTTGGTTTTGTCAAGCTTTTGCAAATATATTTAAAGTGACTTGGCCATCAGTGAAATTATATGAAATGTATCTGCACATAACATTTGTGAATTTCAGGTAGTTCACGCCAATCTTACTGTTACAATAATCCATATTCCCTACAGCACCCATGCTCCTTCCATCAGCTGCCGGCTGAGATTTTAGATCTGGACAATGTGTGTGACAACTTTTTTTTTTTTATTCATCATGCACTGGGAGTGCTTTAGCCTCCGTAGTATCTCTTCCCACTTCAACTTTATCAGCAAGCCTACTCAAATTGGCAAACCGAATCCATAATCTTTTGAAAGCATAGCCGAGAAACTAAGCCAGGTAACATTTCACTCCTTATCCCAATTAGTCACAGCTTATGAATATTCATGAAATACGGTTATTCATTTTTTTGAAACTATTTAATTCACTGAATAAATCAAGAGTGTCAGGCATAATTAGGCATTTACAGATTGGAAATTCTACATTTATTCGGTGCTTCGGAGGGTGGTAGATGTTGACAGGTACACAAACACCCAGACTCCAGCAGACTGCAGAAAGCAGCAGACGCTGTGGAAACTGGCGTCACAGGAAAGTTTGTTATGATGCTGCTGACACGTGGTCAGGTTGGGGCAGAGGGTAGAAATCTTACTAAATAACACTTTTCAATGCACATTAAGATACAAATTACGAAATTAATGAACGTAATTCATAAAACTGTAGGTTATAATAAAGCCTAATTCTGTGTTTGATTATATTTTGCAGAGTGCTGGCATTTCAGGAGGATTTAGTAAGACTAGACTTCATTGGTGTTGAGCAGAGTGACCTATGTAAGCAAAGTGATTATGTCCTGCTTATTTTAGCTTTGCAAAAGGAGAGCAACGTGATCCAAAGTCTGGACTTGCAAAATTTAAGCACTGGTGGGTTTTAAGTTTCCAAGCGTGGTCGAATGACCGGAATCAGCTGTTTTCCATCATATGCGGGGAGTGGGATTTTATTGGTCAAAGCTTTAGCAAAAGTCTCTCTATATCTCCCTTCTGCCTGACCCTAATATCCTGTGCCACTCATGCAGGCCTCTGGGCCACAAGCCCAAACAGACAAACATAACAGGCCGGAATACGCTGAGTCTCTCAATCCCACCACCATAGGACACAGCGTGTGCAGTCGGAGCAGACTGTCAGATATGTTCCACTCAATCACCGTGTCCTACTCAATGCCCTTTTTGTGCTCGAAAAATGACGGCTGCCTTTACCAAATGGATCGTCGGTTGCGTCAATGATCGCAAGCCAAATGTTTAATTGTGGCATGTGAGTGATGCGGCATTATCATTCGGGGTGAGATGTCCCTTCTTGTGTTTTTTTTGTTTCTTATGTGTAACCGTTTTCCTCTCGGCTTAAAAGTGAGAATCAATAATTGCGTGCAGACATAACCAAAACCGTTGTCATTTGTGCCGCTGTGCTGATCGTCTTAAGAAAGGGCAAGTGGCTGTTCTGTATTTTAGTGAAGCTATCTCATTGATGACAGCAAACAAATCATTACCCTGACAGTCCTGGGGTGGAAACGACAGCGTTCTTTATTGCATGTCTAACTCTTAGCAAAGGCACATTGAGTCACCCTCTCAAGGCTAACAAGTTGTGGCATTTTAGTATAGAATGCTTGCTATTTGTGTGGGGAAGCAGCTACATATCATAGCTTTGGATGCCTCCACCCAATCCCCAGTAGAGCTATTCCCTCTAACGTTTCCACACAGAGTGACGTTATTGATGGGATTGATATTCTGTCAGGCCCCGGCACAGAATCACACACAGTCTCTAAGGAGCATGATTGGATCAACCAATAAGTCCCTTTGGAACCCACAGATTGTGATATTAAAATATTGTTTTCACGGTGGGAAAAGAAACGATGTACTGTACACAGCACCATGAGTGTTTGTTGGTTGCGCTCACTAGCTAGTAACAGTGGCATAAATCACAGATAGTATAGATATGCAAGGGGGTTTAACCAAAAAGGTGCCTTTTACTGTGTTGTTCATATTGTGGATGGAGATATAAACTGTTTAGCTGGCACGTCACACACTAGGGTGACTAGATACGTTTGATTTATTACTGGGAGAGCTTCCTCTTATCACAAGATCTGAAGCATCACAAACGCTATCAAAGAAAAACCTAATTGATTCCTGGTCGTTTTTTGAGGGTTCCTGGTCTCTATTCTTTGATTAATGTGGGTTGATTTTTCCCACGTTGCTTAAAAAACATGCAGTAATTCATCATTTAGGTCGGGGGCTGTAATTTTTGATTATACAACGGGGAGCGTTTCTTTGGTGGGTGTCTGTATGAGTTACATAACATTCAAAGAATTCAACGCCTTATGATAAAACATGCAGGCAGTGTCAATATGAGTTCTGAAACAAGCTTCCACCACATGCTACGAAAATGCAGAAGCTTTTGTAATGTATGTGAATGCAGAGGAAATTAGATCCTTGAATTGTGCCTCTAATGTGTAGCTGATGAGCTGAATAGCTATGAATCACAGCAGCCCTCCTCTCCTCTCCCCTGAACATTGATAAATCACATTACTCAGTTCCTATTATCCTCCACGGAATCCCATATTGGTGGCCATCGAGCAATATGGCCAACAATTCTGGTAATTATTTAGAAAGAAAGCAGTGCTGATGGTGGTTTTGAGTTTGATTATGTGTGTGTGTGTGTGTGTGTGTGCGCGTGTGCGCGTGTGCGTGTGTTGGGACCAAAACAAACTAAACCCGAATTAACAAAGACCAGAAGAGAGACTAATCAGAGTTGCCCGACTGTCGTCCCTGGGCTAATCTTTGCTGTGGTCGATCAGTTCTCTGGTTCAGTTCCCGTAAAGATGTGGAAGTTAGAAGCGATTCTTCTTGATTTGGGAACTGAGCGTTTATGCCATGCTAATATAAGTAGATTGGTTCCCAGTTTGGATGAGATTTGGGCCGTCCTCCGTGTCTGGGTGCTGCACATCTCCGTTTTGTCGTGCCTGATGGCACTGACGGAGCAGCCTTGTATGAGACCCTAAAGGTTCCAGCTTTGAACCCCACCTGATGCAATAATGCTTGCTGAGGAAGATGGCTCTGAGGCTCGAGGAGGCCTCTGCCGATGCAGTAGCCCAGATAGCGCATCTCATTTTGTCCTAGGTAGAACTTCTCAGGATTTGTGTTCAGGTCTGCTTTCTCTATTGCAGCCAGCACCTTCTGCACCTGGTCCAGGTGCTCGTCCCAGGTCCTGGAGTGCATGACCACATCATCAAGGTCATTGGGCTTTGGAAGGTGGCCAGGGCACATGAAGACCAAATGGGAGAACTCTTTACTGGAAGTGGCGCGCTGTCAGTTGTGATGAAACGGGACCAACCATTCAATGAGCTTATCTTCTTGTAGCATTGGATAGCCTTCAAAGACCGCGGCTGCATTCAGGCACCTGTAGTCATGACAGGAGTCAGTTGAGCCAACAAGGAACCATAAGGGCCCTTCATCTGCTCCACTTCCTTCACAATGGCATTCTTACCTCAGGTGGAAGGAGGTGATGTCTCACCAGCATTACGGGGTTTTGAGAATCATGGATGGCTTGCATTGGAGTGTCCCAAAAATCTGTGAGGGTGAGGAGGGGCTGAGGTCCGTAGTCACCTCTGAGACAAGCGCATGGCTGGTGTGCCCAGCCCGTGTTCAGAAGGCATGGGCTCACGTGGGTTTGTGAGCCCGGGGTTCCATAGCGTTGAAGATAGCTCTTGATGGGGTGGGGCCCCACCTTTATTTTTACCAGTCACTGTAGCTTTGCTGTGGGCCCACAGCATTTACTGGATTGACTTGACCCATTCCACCAGCTCCACCATGGCAGCTATAATATAGAAACATGTTGATCCACCAGTGGGAGGGGTTAGAAGTCAGGTGAGGCCCTGCTATGGTACGCAAATTTTGTGTTTAGTTCGTCCGAAACCACGGTATGCTTAAACAGTATGTGAAAAGTACCAGGATGACATGCTAGATCTGGTCAAATATCATAGCATGCAAACGTGTAACATGCTGAATGGAAGTGGTGCAGCAATATGATGATGTAGCATGTCTGAAAAGCCATCGTTGTGTTTTGTCACATACTAAAGTACACTGGACAATAGCATGAGCATGGAGTATGTAGTATGCCATTTGGGGCACAGGGCAGATTGTGGAAGCACAAATGTTGTAACGCCATCTATAAAATCTTCATTGAAAGTCATTTTGAAAAGTCAGACCAAAGTTTTGGTGCACTGTATTGGTCCAGGGTACCCTGACGATGGGACAATACATGTCCAAATGCTATCTTTCCAGCTGGTTCCCCCTGCGACAGTGTGCTTTCTTGTCTGTAAGCATCTCTCTCTCTCCCTCTCTCTCTCCCCTGTTGACTCCATCTCTACGTATTCTTTCATTCTGAAAACGATTGGGGAGTACAATTATTTCCTGTTGTCTCCACACCTCCTGTGCCCATGTCACCTGAGCCACTCCAAACAAACACACACACAGACACATTCCCAGCGTTCCATTCCCTCTCTGCTTCCACTGTCACTCAGGTTCAGTGTGTGTGTCCCCCTCCACACTCACACCCACTTCTGTCCACCCACTTCCCCCACACCCCCCTACCCCTCTCTCTCTTTCTCTCTCTCTCTCTCTCTCTCTCTCTCTCTCTCTCTCTCTCTCTCTCTCCCTCCCTCTGGAGCTGTTTTTACTGTGTGGCTCCCGCACATTATTCCACAGCGAGGGAAATTAAATGAAGGTGGCTTAACGTAGCCAACAGAGGCATGCTTTGAATGATGTAGCTCAGCGAAGCCGCGCTGCTGGATCCTTTTCCATGGACTGTGGATTTGCGCCGCCGAGGCGAGGACACAGCAATCACTCAGCCATGCAGAAGCGCAGACAGCGGGACTAATCTCTCCACCTGACTCGTGGGAGCTCTGTGTGTGTGTGTGTGTGTGTGTGTGTGTGTGCGTGTTTGTGTGTTTTTTCCCTGAATTTATTTATTCCCTTACTGGTGAAGACAGTGGAACGATGGAGCCAGAGTGAGGTGGATGGTTGATTTGTAGCCTGGACTGCAGTCTGCAGCACAGATGGATGTGTTCAGCTTTGTGAAGATGCCGAAGCTGTCAGGGTGAGTCCCGTGAATGCCGCTGTGTGTGTGTGTGTGTGTGTGTGTGTGTGTGTGTGTGTGTGTGTGTGTGTGTGTGTGTGTGTGTGTGTGCGTGTGCGTGTGTGTGTGTGTGTGTGCCCCTGGACGGAACCTATTCATTTAAAAACTGCTGCGTTGCATTTTCAGAGCCCTTGTTTTGATGGAGGGACAAGAATTTGATGGACGTACGGAATGCTCATTTTGATGAGAAACCCACATACCACAAGCCATGGAATGACTAAGCCAAATATTAATGTTGTGATTTGCAGTTCTATGTGGAATGAATGAGCAAGTTAGGTAGGTAGGCACTAGTATGCTTCAGAAATTTTTCTTTTGTTGCATACTGCAGTCTTAGTTTTTTTTACATATATTATATTTTTATTTAGTTCTGCTTACAGAACCACAGCAGTGAAGTTTCTTTTGGGAACCTAAATTGTTGTTTTGCATCCCATATGCCACATGTAACTATCATAACTTTCTGTTATGCAGTAATAGTATCTCATAGACATCAGTCAGTGGGTGTGTTTCACTACAAGCCCTCAACAACATGGATTTTATTGGACTAAGTTCTTCTGTAGTTATATTATATACAGTACATTGTCTCATACATGTGGTGCAATAAACCCAGGTATGGGGTAAAGGCGTATCAAGTTGCTTATACTGTACATAATGACCATTATAAAAGCTACCTGTCATATAGTTTATATTCAAAGCCTCCATTGCAGTTTGGGAGAGAATTACAATGGAGTCTTTCTCTGTAATAACAGATGATGGGAGGTAAATGAGGTAGTGTTATGGTGCTGATCCTGAGTAATTCATTCATTTGCCAGGCAGACAGCTCACCTTATGCATCCATGGGTCTGCTAGATTGTGTTGATCTGCCACGGTGGGCAGTAATCCTCCTAGGGGATTTGGCTCTATCAGTAACACCACAGGCCATTGGCCGTGAATTCAGTCTATCATAAATGGGACACCTTTAATCAGATATAGACAGATCAGCCACAACATTAAAACCACTGACAGATGAAGTGAATAACATTGATCATCTTGTTCCAATGGCACCTGTCAAAGGGTGGGATACATTAGGCAGCAAGTGTCAGTCAGTTCTTGAAGTTGATGTGTTGGAAGCAGGAAAAATGTCCGAGCTGAAGGATCTGAGCGATTTTGACAAGGGTCAAATTGTGATGGCTGGATGACTGGGTCAGAGCATCTCCAAAACAGCAGGTCTTGTGGGGTGTTCCCGATATGCAGTGGTTAGTACCTTCCGGCAACAGGGTCATGGGCGCCCATGAGCTTATTGATGCGTGTGGGGAGCGAAGTCCAGCCCCTCTGGCCTGATCCCACAGAAGAGCTAATGCAACACAAATTGCTGAAAAAGTTAATGCTGCTATGATAGAAAGGTGTCAGAACACACAGTGCATCACAACTTGCTGCATAGGGGACTGCGTAGCTGCAGAGCGGTCAGAGTGTCCATGCTGACCCCTGTCCACCTCCGAAAGCACCTACTAATGGGCATGTGAGCGTCAGAACTGGACCATGGAGCGATGGAAGAAGGTGGTGCCTGGTCTGATGAATCATGTTTTGTTCTACATCATATGGATGGCCAGGGTTAGGGTCCCATCCAATCAAACATCTGTGGGATGTGCTGGAACAACAAACCTGATCCATGAGGGCCCCACCTCACAACTTCCAGGCCTAAAGGATCTGCTGCTAACGTCTTGGTGCCAGATACCACAGGACCCCTTCAGAGGTCTTGTGGAGTCCATGCCTCGATGGGTCAGAGCTGTTTCAGCGGCACGAGGAGGAGCTACACAATATTCATGGATATTAGTGGTTTTAATGTTGTGGCAGATCGGTGTACATCATATATCATCTGTTTCTTAACGCAATGTGTATCCCTTCATTCATGGATCGCTCACCTGAATGTGACGGGTCCCCGCATCAGATTACTCTTTTTACCGGAACAGAGCCGAGAGACATGAGTCATTTACCTGTTATGGTGTGGCTGATTGGGTGTTGTGCCTCAGCATGTCAGTGCTTTTCCACTGCTTGGTATTGCCTTTTCTGATGGGGAAACAACCCCGCACAGACGGTAGGCAGGGCCGTTTCATCGCACGACGGGACTTAAATGGCATCTGTAAGGATGTGACTCTCATAGGAGCACACCGACGTTAGTGCATGCAGCTCTGATTCATGACGCCACCATCACACATTTCCTAATTCCCGGGTATTCATTTATTGCCAACCAGAAGCTGCGTCGGTTGACAAGGTGCTATTTTCCCACGGCTGGTGGAACATTTTAAAGAAGAAAGCACGTGTATTTGGTTTCAGAGACACAGATGAGCCGAATTCCCTCGTCTCATCTGCTGTGTCTCCTGCCGAACACCACCAGACGATTTCAGTTCCCTTTTTTGATTTACTCCTTTCCTCACTCTTTTTTTTAATGCCGTCAGTGAACATGTCCCCCTTTCCCCCCTCGAATTGATGCGTTGTTCTTTACACCTGAGCGATACTTACCACGCGTCAAGATCTGAAGAGACGCCTCAATTGCCTTGCCGTGCTTGTTTAAGCTGCATTTTGATCTCAGCAGCCTGACATGTAAAAGGGAGGAAGTGTTCTCCTAAACCTCCTGGAAGTTGTAATTCGTATAAACAGTATAATTTGAACATTATACCATTCATATCATACATTATATATTGTAATGCTATCATTTGATCCTTGAAAGAAAAATTGTAAATGCCAACAAACAGAACTGTGTGGGTGTGTGTGGGTGTGTGTTTGTGTGTCTGAGATGTGAGAGAGAGAGAGAGAGAGAGAGGGAGAGAGAGAGAGAGAGAGAGAGAGAGAGAGAGAGAGCTATAATACATAAAAAGTATGCATTTAAAGCTAACTTGCAGTTCAATGTGTGTCTCCTTTAGTTGGAAGCCCTTACTGGGATCACGTAAGAAGAAACCGAAATGCTGGTTGGATGATCTGTTTGTTGTTTAACCTGTCAATATGTACATTTTAGTGAAGTTCCTAAACCCACTCCTCCTATAGGGGTTAAGGCCTAAATATTCCACAGAGCATCAGACAACTACAAGATGTGTCTGACATCAAAACTTCTTTTAGGAGGACATGGCTTTGGGGGAAGCACTGGGGGCTGGCTGGATGCTGAATGAAGGAAACCGTTTTATTTCATTTTTTATTCCCATTATAGAGCTTTTAGCATGAAAGCAATGAATAGCACAATGGTGTGCGACAGAATTCAAAGCTAGCTCAGTGCCCAAGGGGAAATTTCATCATTATATTCAGTTAATACTTTATAGGGAGAGCTCTGCAGCAAATCAGGCCTGGGGAGGTTGGCGTGTGATAATGAATCAGGAGATTTATGAAAGGACACAGATCGTCTCCTTTACATTCACAGTGTGTGCTCTGTGTTCGAGCTGACTGTATGGTCTCTCGGTATAAAGTAAAGAGAATCTGTGTGTGTGTACAACTTTGATTAACCCTGCGTTAGAGGACACGCCGCCGAAGGAAATATATGGCTGGCTGAGGAAGTCGTATGAATTTAGCTTCAGCGGAAAACGTGTGTGTGCATGCTTGCATGTGTGTCTGCAATATTGATTTGAATAGCACGGCGTATTGTGCTGCCTCTGAGCAGCAGGGTGATGATTTTTGCTATGCATCAATGAAGAGTGATTTTTTTGGGGGGGGTTTTGAAAGAGGAATCTATCATTTCGTCGGGTGCCGTTTGCAGCCGTTTCCCATCAGAGCTGCAGCGGGGAAGACCCATGTTTGATGTCTTGGGTCTCTTCGTTTTACAGGTAAACTACGCTAGCGGGAATCGCTTAGTCACTTCATGAAAACCAGGACGATTACAGTCGGTGGGTTGGTTCCCAAATTATCTCTTATTTTTTTCCACCGACACAGGAGCGAGACTACCGAGGAAAAAAACCTTTCTATTGAAACACCAGAGCGCTGCTCAGGATAGTACTGTTGCCCATGGCAACAACATCAGCACTTCCAAAGACAAATACGGAAATACAATATTCTGAGCTTTAGACCCATTGCAAAACATTACACAGCTTTATCCAGAAGCAGATTTCTATTTCCAATGCATGTCAGATTGGCAAAATCTGTGAACCTTGAATATGATGAATCATCAGGTAACAGGCAACAGGTTTAATTATGGTGGTGTAATAAGTAAATCTATGATTATACGATGACATTGTGAGTGTCTCAGCACCAAAAGCACTTTAAATGACAGCAGCATTATTATGGCTGAATCCATGTTGAACTCTTTGCTCTTCATCTCCAGTGAATTGGCCCCAAACGTTACCCTCCATCTCTCCGGATACTTTAGATGTGAGATATAAATAGCCCTTGTCTTGTCTTCCTGCCCTCTGTTTGGCGAGTCAATCCGAGGGCAGACATTTGTGAAACAAATGACGGCACTTTCCTGCCCCCACCAGGATGCCGGCAGTGGCAGGGGGAGCGGGGGAGCACTGGATGGCCTTTTAATCAGGACGCTTTGTCCACAGATTACCCGTCCAAACAGAACCACCGCCTTCTCCACTCGGGTCCATCTCACGTCAGTGCAGCGGGAGCGGAGCGTGACCGGCACCGATGGTCGCCCATTGTCGCGGCGCGCACGCTGTCATGCGACAGACACTGCAGGAATATGGGAAGGTCTTTGCCCCGAGGCTGAGGGATGGATGAAACGTGGGAAACGTTTGATAGGGAAGACGGCAGAAGTTGCCGTCGCTCAGCGGAGTGACAGACAGTTTGAAAAAAACAAACAAAAAAAAAAAAACAGCCTGACAGTGACATCCGAGGGAACAGCTCCCAGAACATAACGGCTTCATTATACTCCCTCTGGTTAGTTATTTTTCAGATATATATATATAAATAGATAGATAGATAGATAGATAGATAGACTAATAAGATAAAAAATATAAATGATTGGCATAATGCAATTATAAAAGTCGCAGTTTAGAAGTTTGAGTATATCAACCTCAAATGCTTCCCATATGTTCACAATCTTGAAGATTGGCCGTTTAATTATAAATATTAAATTGTATTTCTTTGTATTTGTAAAGGCACCATGTCAAGTAGTAACTTGAGCTTCAATGAATATGAATGTTTTATTTCTCTGTTTGATATTAGTAACAGACATTAGTAACTGCTATTTCCAGCAGATTGATTTGGTTATTTAACAAGTAAAAAAAATCAGGCAGAAATTAAAATCTCTGCTTGAAACATGTAATGAAGGATCTGTGACAGAAGAGATGTGCTAAAACAGCGTGGTTCCATTTCACCAATACCCGTGGATATTGTGTATATAAATGATTCAGACTGAGATGACGTGTGTTTGTGCTGGGATGCTTCGTATATAAAACATCCTCACTTCTCTCTCCTCTGCACAATGTGCTCAGCAGCCTCTTTTCTCCGCGTCGCCTGGGCCAAGTCGTGAAGACAAGGCAGGAAAGTGAAAGTGCCGTGATAATGCGGGGATCAGATTCTTCATTCAATTTTTTATAAGTGGCTGGAAAGCGATCCACGTTCTTGGGGGAGACGCTCAAATGAGGCGACGGTTTTCAAAATGACCGTCATCGATAGGTTTGGAGGACACTGCTGACAGAAGGCGACACCTTCTTAAAAGACATTAGAGCATATTATGGGAAATAATATGTTTGTTCAGTCACTGAGTCGGATATTAAGTGTGTGTTGTCTGTTGTTATTTAAGGTGACTTTTATTGTTATAACTCTGAATATCTATTGCGAGATGAGAGATGTCAATGAAGGTGAAGTTGGATTTGGTTCTGTATTTAGTTGCATGGTTGCAACTGCCAGATCCAATATATGTTGAATGCACACATTTGATGAGAAAACAACAAAGCAATAATGAATTTTTTTTATTGCATTTTACTCTCATAGGAAAAAGTTAATGTTGAAACAGCTGACATAAGGAGCCTAAATATGGATGGGTTTCAAAAAAAAAATAATCCCAAATTCCTTTAATTCTCCTCCAAAAAGTTAATTCTCCTACCTGTGACTCTTGGGTAAACTGATCATGAATTGTGCAGTGTGCGCCGCTCACTAGGTGCCCCGTTACTCAGACCTGAGCCACGGTTCGGGCATCATTTATTAATGTCTGCCGAACGATTCGGTTTCACCGGTCCGCCGCTGAACTGAAAACCTCCAGCTGCTCTGTACGCTGTTCACACTGTGACTCCATGGCATAACGCGCCTCCCGCCCTCCATTAAAGAGCGAATCAAAGATCACACTGTCCACTGCTGCCGCTCCATTAAAAAGAGAGAGAGAGAGAGGAAGAGAGAGAGAGAGAGGGCGGTGGAAGGGGGTGGTTGTCGGAAGAGAAAGAGCCAGGATGGATTTTGTGGAGCGATCTGTCAATTGGGAACGCTGTATGGCGAGCACGTCGTCTGGAAGTGTGAGTAGAAAACTCCATCATCCTAATGACTTCTAGGAAGGATTGGCGGAGCCATCAGGGGGAGACCCGTGTTGTGACAAGAAAGAGAGTCTTAGATTAATATATATTTAAAATTTGTTTTAAATGTATTCATTATTTATACTTTTTATTGTCTTTCATTGATTGTAAATCAGATATTAGAATATGCTAATTTGAATGTTCAATTACAATTAATTAATTCAATATACAGTTATAACAACTAATTATTATTATTATTATTATTATTATTATTGTTATTATTATTATTGTTATTATGATTATTATTATTATTATTATTATTATTATTATTATTATTATAATTGATGATAATAATAATACAATGTTTAAACATGAAGAGAAATGAGTGTTCTCATACAAGTGGAACAGTGAGACAAACATGCCTCCAGCAGTGTTGGACAGTTATGTGGGCAAACACACACACACACACACACACACACACACACACACACACACACACACACACACACACACACACACACACACACACACACAGTATTTTAGCTGCAGGACACATGTTCTAAATATATTCTTATACAGTAGGGCTGCCCGGCGGTCAGATAAATCCATATCCGTGTGGAAACACTGATACCCCTCAAACACATTGGGAGAGAAATCAGATTGCTTGGTCTGTGCAGAACACAGCATCAACTTAGCCCTGAACTCTGCTGTGCAGTTGTATAGAAGGAGGTAGAATTATGAGTGAATCATCTATTTACACATATCCAGATTTTTTTTTTTTTTTTTTTTTACCTCACCTTACCTCACCTGCTTCTCTGATCAGCTCAAGTGACCTCAAAAAAGCTTCTCTCAAATGTGTGTCAATGAATGGTCAGAAAAATGGACACGCACCTCACATGCAATAATTGCATGCGCACACGGGTTT
The DNA here is from genome assembly GCF_960531495.2 of Zeus faber. NCBI lineage: Eukaryota > Metazoa > Chordata > Actinopteri > Zeiformes > Zeidae > Zeus > Zeus faber. The sequence continues at coordinate 15,254,865 of NC_137210.1, read as the reverse complement.
CGGTGCTGGCGTTATTCTCAGTGGTACACTAACAGGGGAAACATTAAGAGGGAAGGAAAGAGGGGCTTTGAATAATAAATGCAAAGAGCCCTGTAACACAGCAGACAAGCCTTTGAAATGACATAACTTAGAGCCAGGGCTTTCATAGCATCGTCTCTCTGCAGATAAAAAAACAGGGAGGGACAAAAAAGAGGGACAGACAGCGAGAGAGTGTATGTGTTGAATGGGCAGAACGTCAACCAATTAGTGGGTTTATGCGCCGTATTCCAACCTGAACCGGTTTCGTTCCATGAGAAAGAACGGCCATGAAAGTGAGTCTTATTGGAAATCAACAGTTTTTCTTTGAATTCCAAAACGCAGGACACAGTCAGTGACTCTCTCACCCGACGGTAAAAACAGCTCATTCTGTCTGTCCTCCATCAACTCAGAACTCTTTGTGGCAGAGGAGTAAATCAAATAACTCCCCCTATTAGATTGTTTGTGTCAGCTTGTGGCTTAATGAAGATTCTGCTGACACCCGGCAACAATAACTAATTTCATGGCTCTCAAAGCGCAAGAGTGAGACACGACACCTCTCTGAGTGTCTGGCTTGCTGAATTGATTGATTTGCATTCATGGATGAATTGGTGCTCGTGAAACATTGCTTGTCCATTGCAATCAGTTATTCACCTTGACTTGCTTCAGCCTTTTGGACTTTTATGTTCACACATGTTTTTGGGGTTTATTTTTTCCAGCAAGTATTTCTTTAATTGTTTTTTTATCAGAATGAAGAAATACTCGACGCGTGGAGAGTAGAAGCTGTTGCAATTATGACATAATCGCCTTGATCGCAATTGTTTTGCATTTCAGTTGGGTTGAGTTGAGGAAAACTTTCGAAGTTTTCGAGAATTCGAATTTCGAAGCTCAGTGACAATAAACGGCTCTTCTCCATAAGGTGGATGTGTGTTAGTACACTGTTATTACACTTTTATAGGCCTAAACGATATAATACAATGATAATGGTATAAATGGAGAAAACACACAGTTCGATTATAAATCAATTATTTGTTTGATAATTAACCATAAACTACACTTTCACGATGGCGACAGTCCTATGTTGAAGAAAAGCGATTTTGGAAAGTGAATTAAGTGAATTATTTTGTTTCCTATTGACAGTGGTGGTGTGGACTGTGGATAGCAATCACAGTCTACAGCCAAACATTACGGCATTGGTACCGCCACCTCTGATCACCAACGCGTAATGCCCCCCTCCCTCTCTCTCCAGCCACAGAACCAAATCCTCGGGCTGGCCCCCTCCTGCAGGGACCTGGAGCTCCGCACAGGGACCCCCCAATGGATGGGACATGGGCTCCAGTAGAGAGGGGCGGGACTGCTACATCAAGTAAGCATGCAGAAGGCTCCGGGTGCTTATCGCCTGGTCGGGGGGGGGTCGGGTCTCTATTCTCTCTCTCCCTTTTCTCTCTCTCTCTCTCTCTCTCTCTCTCTCTCTCCCTCTCTCTTTCTTTCTTCCCCACATGTTTGGGAGGCTTTGGCAACCTGTGATTATTCTTGCCACGTCACAGCTTGCACACTTTGTCTCCATCTGTGCATGCCGAATACTGATTCCCTGCTCCTTCCACTGCTGCGCAGCTCCCGCCACTGCCCGCTCGCGTGCACACACAGACACACACACACGCGCGCGCGCACACACGCTCGCAGAGGCATACACACTTCTTGCATGAAGCCGCCTGAGCTCAGAAGAGCAGAGACGGGCTTTGCGAGGGAGAGTGTGTGCCGCTGCTGCTGCCGCTGCTGCTGCCGCTGCTGCTGCTGCTGCTGCTGCTGCTGCTGCTGCTGATGATGGAGGGATCCCCTGCAACAGGGACTGGTTTGGATGTGACACTCTCCGTCTTTTATCGGCGTCGTGATTGATCCACAGGCTGCTGTGGAGATCTGTGCGGACAGGTAAAAATAAACTCTCTTTTCATCATGCAGCATTTTATTTCTCTCAAAGTCATCTCTCATTGATCAGCCGAATGCTGCTGAGATGGTCCGGTGTAACAAGTGAGCGTTATTGTTCTGCGTTGTGTACAGCTGGATTAAGAAAAAAATACATATTCCTCTTGTGGTATCTTAAAAAACACTGAGGCGTGAGTATGCATTCACTACAGGATCTAAAAATATTTTGGCCTTCATGCACCGCCTCCAAATGCAACATTATTTACTCACTCGTTCCCCTTTTGTTATGTTGATTTCATGTGCAGTTCAATTTTTTAAAAAAAGAGCATTTTTGTATTATTTCGATTTTTTTCTTTCTATACATCTAAGTGGGAAGGAATTGTTTAGTGTGTGTGTGTGTGTGTGTGTGTGTGTGTGTATATATATATATATATATTTATATCTGTGTATGTGTGTGTGTGTGTGTGTGTGTGTGTGTGTGTGTGTGTGTGTGTGTGTGTGTGTGTGTGTGTGTGTGTGTGTGTGTGTGTGTGTGTGTGTGTGTGCGTGTGTCTGTGTGTGTGTGTGCGCGCGTGTGTGTGTATACATAGATATATATTATATTTGCTTTTGTCTTCCTTGCACAAGCGGAGATAGGAAAGTTGTCACACACGGGTTGGAGCATGAGGAGCGTGATGTCAGAAGGGTTACATAAGAGCGGAGGAACAGTGGCTGTGCTGGATGCTCAGCGTGTCGGGACGAGGCAGATCATACAGCCTCTTGGCTCCGGCTTTCTAAATTTAAAGAGCGCTCGTAAATAATCGAACGCATACGTGTGTGTACGTTCGTTCCGTTTGTCTGTGTGTGTGTGCGTGCCTGTGTGTGCGTGTGTGTGTGTATGGGTTATTGTTAGTGTGTGTGTGTGTGTGCGTGTGTGCGTGCGTGCGTGTGTGTGTGTGTGTGTGTGTGTTTGTGTGTGTGTGACTGAGCACATGTAGGCACATGAGTTCCTTGAGGATCCAGTGTAAATAAATTGTTGTATTTCTTGATTAGGAAAAAGACTAGTTTGTGTGACAGTGAGCCAAAAATAAAGCTCACCATGCACATTGGAGTTTTGGCACTCGGCAATATCAGATTTAATGGTCATTCATGGTGGGAAAATGTTGAGCAAGCGTGAAAAATGGTCAGAAATCTCCGTGTAGTGTGTTATAGTGCTCTTTAACATGGACATTCAATTTATATTAACATTATCATTTAAACGATCCTTTGAAAGTGATATTTACTTCCATGTATAAGTATATAAGCCCAGTACATTCCACACAGAGGAGTCTACATGGGAGGTATTAGATCCTCCAAGCAGCAGATCATGTCCAGGCCAGTGAGGAGGAATGACAAAGCCAAAACACTCAATCTAAAATGGCTGTGATCCACTGAGTGCAAAACAAAGCTTCTTTTTTTTCTGACTTGAAGCTTTGGAAACATGAAAGCAGCTCCTCAGGATCCTTGTCCGCACACGTCGTCATCAGATAAACCCAATGCAGCGTATAGTAATCTGTTCCCATGTAAATATAGCTCTATAGATGGAGTCGTCCTATAACAAAGGCTCCTAACCAGGGTTCTTTCTGAATCCTTGTTGGTGCGTGAAGCGCTTGCATTTCGTGCTCAGAAATTTAAGTACTGGAATACCTTGATTCAAATTTTTGTGCTGAAGGTGTGTCAAGTGTACTTGAAAGTCCTTGAGTTAAATTTGCAAGAATGAACGCGTAAACAGTAGATCTAGATAAACCTGGGTAGTTTCTAGTGGCTGCACTGGGATGCTGAGGGCCGTGAGACGCAGGGCTGTCGCTACGTCAGGAGGTTGGCCATCTTTAGCAGGTGGCCATGGTTGGGTACACTTCCTGCATGCGCAGCCCCATATGGCTCGCATTGCTTTGCAATCTGTCCTAACGCCAAGTGATATTAAGACGCCTAGTGAGATTAAAACCAACGTGCAAATCCAAACTGAATTATGTCTGAGAACCACTCAGTGAAACTCAAAGTCGTGTTGTGCCTTATGCAACACTTTTCTTTTCATTTTTAATGCGGTAATGCAGAAATGCAGTCGTGCAAGCAATGCATTAAGTTGTTGGACACAGGAAGCATCATATGGTTAATTTAGCCTTATTTTACCCCACAGAAATACATATATATTATATAAGATTTATTATAATTGTTTTTATTATAATAATAATAATAATAATACCTATTATTATTATTATTATTAGTAGTAGTAGTAGTATTAGTATAAAAACAATTATAATAAATCGTATGTAATTGTATTTCTGTGGGATAAAATAATAATAATAATAATAATAATAATAATAATAATAATAATAATAATAATAATAAATTAAAAAATAAATAATAATAATACAATTTAAATCACTATAATTGAAATAATAATATAAAAAATATAATAATATATTAATAATAAAATATAATAAAATATATGGTATATAATTCCATAGATTAAAAATGATAGCAAAAAACAATTCAATTGTATGAGGAATTAAAAAAATACAACAAATAAGACCAAAATAAACAATATAGAATGGGACTGTGTGTGTGTGTGTGTGTGTGTGTGTGTGTGTGTGTGTGTACGCACGCGTGCGTGTGTACACACATTCACACATTGCTCTATACCGCATAAGAAACTCTTTAAAAAAAATAGTGAACTTTATGATTTATTTTTTTGCTATTTACAGGTTTAAGCAGCCATTTTAAACAAACATACAGATGCCATCATAGGGTACAATTTTCTTAAAGACAACTACCAAAAAACTCTTGGAGTGAGAAGACGAGCAATGTCTAAAAATAGGACTAATTTAAAAAACTGGGTTGCTGATAAAAAGTACTTGAGATTATCATTATTTTTTAGTCTCTAGTGATTCTTTGCAGGATTGAATTGTCTCGGAGTTGCACTAAAGTTATTATCTTGCTGGTTTGTTTATACATGTAACCCTGAATTCCTTGGTTCAGTTTGGCCCAAAAATGTATTTGTTTGTTTGTTTTTTATTTGGTGCCTGCTAATCAGAGTGGACTGCGGTATGTATATTATATCATTTTAAAGCTAAAATATCTAGCACAAATAACCTAATTAATTTTGTTACGTAACTTTGAAATGGGTTATTTGTATGGACAGAAGCTCAGTCTTCAAACAAGGTAACTTTTGTTTTTAAACATATAATTGATAGAAACCAAATAATAAGTAAACTCAACACGTAATAAAATCCAAAGATATAGTATTTCAAAAACACTCAATGCAAAAAAAAATTCTAAAATAGGCGGCTATATGATTCAAAATAGTTGTAAATTGAAAACTCTTGGGCATCTTGACACCCAAGAGAGACAGTAAGATGGAGAATACAGTACATCCCTTATTGTATGAGGCCGGGTTTGACTGTTGGATTTAATAATAATAATATTATTATTATTATTATTATTCGATTTTGAATAAAAAATGAACTGTATTCCATTAGTACTGTATGGCAGGCTTCTGGAATCTAGTAGAAACCTCTTCCTTCACATATCTTGCAAGTGTGCCTCTGCTAAAGGTGACCACCAGTGTGTGTGTTCATTATCCATGCAGGCATCTCTCTCTTCATGCCTTGAAAGATTAATTGTTGGTATTTAGTGGCAAACAGTACATGTGTCAAGAATAACTGTGAATTACACACTGCTTTGTCTGCCCACGGCCCTAATTAGCTAACACTGCTGGCACCATGGAGAGCGGCTTCTGCTGCTGCTGCTACTTTGCTGCCAGATCGTAGACCAACACGGAAAAAAACACGCAGATCGCACAACACATAAAAACACAAACGTACACAACTAATTATAAGATCTCAGAGCTATGGTAAAAAAAAAAAAAAAAAAAGGAAAACTGAAATGTGTTGCTGTTGGAGCACGAGGTGAAGACAAGGTTTCAACCCTTGAAAAGAATATTGGTTTATTTCCAGATCTAGGTGGCGGGGCTCCTGGCATTGGATATTTTTTTCATGTTTGGTCTTGTTTAAAAGCATCAAATTCACTGCTGTCCCTTTTCTATTGAAAAGACAGAACACAACATCTGTTGTGTGGCCTCACACAGTTCAATCCCATTGCTTCAGAAAATATGTTTTCAGAGACAGTGTTGTGCATAAGCATATATGTATGTATATATACAGTATATATAAATGTATATATATCCGTACAAACTCAGCTATAGGAGTCCCTGTTTGTTTCCCTGCAGCCACGTCTCCCAGAGCAGCTCGCTGGAGGAGGTTCGCTTGGACGGGGACAAGTTCGTACCTCCCGCCCCCCGGAAGGTGGAGATGAGACGGGATCCGGTTCTGGGTTTTGGCTTTGTGGCAGGCAGCGAAAAACCCGTGGTCGTCCGTTCAGTCACACCAGGTAACTTTAAAAATCCGCCAGGGAGACGTGGGGAAGATGTGGATGGAGGAGAAACATGCTGGGGGGGGGTGGATCATGGATTTTTAAGAGTACCTGATCTGCCTCGGGAGCCTTGGGAATAAGGAGTAATGCTCTGACCTTGCGTCGTTTGTACCACTTAGCCCCCCTGTGTGCTGTGCGTTGGCAGGGGGCCCCTCGGAGGGCAAGCTGGTCCCAGGGGACGAGATCGTCATGATCAACGATGAGCCAGTCAGTTCGGCGCCCAGAGAGAGGGTCATCGACCTTGTCAGGTAGCATGACCGTCCAGGCGATGACAAACCCTTTTTGGGTTGAAGATTATTCACATGCTGTTATTCAGTGAATTGCGCATTATAATGCTGTGTTTTAATTACGCTTTTACTGGCCTTTCATTTCTCACGTCGTGGGTATAAGCCGGGAACTCCCCAGTATCGACTTCATAACTATAGCAATTTAAGAGGTGATATAAAATAAATGTCACTGATCAATAAAACATTTCGTCATTGAAGAGTCGCTCTTATCCAAAGTGAGAAAGTGTGAAAAGATATTAGTTAGTAGTTAATGAGCATGTATTGTAAACAACTGCACAATTTGCCGTGCCAGCGTTCACGTTATTCATGCGTCTTATCGGATTCACGCCACTGACACACGTGAAGGAGCGTCTGTGAGCGCTGGGCCCCTGCGTGACCTGCGCTACGGCTCCATAAATACTGGATGAGTGTAGTGGAAATAATGCCCACGCGGCGTCGACTCCATCAAAGTTCCCGCGGCCTTGACTGCAGCGAAGTACTCCGTAATTAGTTCTCGGAGTTACATTTATCGCAAAAAAAACCCCAAACAAACAAAAGAAAAAAATTCAAAGATTGTTTGAACTGAAACAAAATGTATTATTTTTTCCTCCTAATTAATCGCTAGACGTTGTCCGATAAATCACATAGACAGAAAGCGTAATGATGTTTTTTCTGTTTTTTTTCCCGTGCCGCCATTTCCTGCAGGAGCTGCAAGGAATCCATAGTGTTGACCGTCGTGCAGCCGTACCCAGTGAGTTCCTCCGTCGCATCGATTTCAGAGACGCAGAGCTGTTTGAATGCAGGGGGCTCGTGGAATTTTCGGCTCCGCGAATCCAACACAGTTCTAGCTGTTCTGACGAAAAGAGGCTCTTCTCACACTGTACTATCACATCCTCGGATGAACTTTACCGTGACGCCGTTTAAAAAAGAGCATGCGATGTGCCAGATGGTGCATCTCTCCTGACACTGTTAACAGTTCAGGAATTGGGTCAGTGGAGCTCGGAAATGTGTGAATAAACCACGAAATGTAGACGATAACTCTTCATTTTTAAGATTGAAGCGTGTGGGTGAAATATCCACGCGACGACTGGTGTATGTTGTGTTCGTCTCGCAAAACAAGTAAAACATAAAATGAAGTCAATAAATGCTCTCTAAGCGCTGATATTTTAGAACTTTTGGATTGAATTGTTTTCAAAAGATATCCCTGCATCCTTCATTTTGATCCGCCATTTTCCTCTGCGTCTCAGGGTCGTTGGGGGGAGACTGTGAGATTGAAATTTTTTTATAAAAAAAAAAAAAAAGTTTTTCAATGACAAAGGTTTCAACTTGAGAAGTAGTTACTCTTTGAAATGGGTTTAGTTTGCAGAAAAAAAACAAACAAAAAAAACTTTCTGGCATCCCAATAGGCGCGGGGGGGAATAAGGACAGCGTCTCCTCTAATCTGGCTCGTAATTGCTCCTATTTACCGCAAAGCACTTTGCAGGCTCAGCGCCGCACAATCACTTTAATCACACCTTCGCCGAGCGGAGAAGAGAGCTCCACGTGAAAAAAAAACAAAGATTTGGAACACGACTCATCGGCCATGACGAGTGGTCGAGCCTGTGATACTGATCATCTCTTTGTTCTGCCTTCTCTTTCCTCCTTTTGCAAGTCGCCCAAGTCAGCATTTATCAGCGCAGCCAAAAAGGCCAAGTTAAAGTCTAATCCGGTGAAAGTCCGCTTCGCCGAAGAGGTCATCGTCAACGGCCAGGTCCCGGTAAGTCACAGCGAGCGTGGGTCGGCTTAAAGGATTCTTGTTTTGAGCACGTTTCGACGCGTTCCCCACGTGCGTGGTTATTCTGCCAAGTAATTCACTTTCCTTCCACTGGCAAAAGACAATTTGGGTTAGTGGAAAACTGGAAACTATCTACAGGAATGAATGGTGGTGTGTGTGTGTGTGTGTGTGAGTGTGAGTGTGAGTGTGAGTGTGAGTGTGAGTGTGAGTGTGTGTGTGTGTGTGTGAGTGTGTGTGTGTGTGTGTGTGTGTGTGTGTGTGTGTGTGTGTGTGTGTGTGTGCGTGACAGCCTGGATGAATCATCCTCGTAAACGCTAGCCGTGCATGACCATTAACGGGGCAAAACGGATAAAGAAAAGTAATCATTAATTGATGACATGAATAGGCTCGCTCAAGTTTTACCATTTACCACGACATTCCCGCTGAGTCAGTGGAGGTCTCTGTGCTGTTTGTCTTTCAGTCCTTTCAGCTGTATTGATGTGGAGCAGTGCAGCGGGGCATGATTCACAGAAACACACAGACGTTCTCCCTCAGGGGGCTTTTTAATTTGCCCGTTCACATAAAGCAGCACGTTAATAACCAAAATCTACAACTATCCTACACACGCTTCTGCTTTTTTACTCTTTGGAGGAGCCGTGACTATTTCTCGCGCACCGGCACGTCTCACAAGCTGCCGGTGTCTGTTCTCCCCTCTCAAGTCGACAAATCAACCGGATATATTGTAAAATATGTCATATTATATTGAGTCGGAGCAGACTATTTTGTTTTATTATCATAACGGACAAGATGCGAGCTCCGGTTCGGGGTTCCCATAACGCCGTTGACCACGGGGGACTGGCAGGGGATTTCTTTAGATCGTGGACCTCCTTGGTTGCGCTTTCTATTTTACACATTTTTGGTGTAAACAGCTGGTTTCCCTCATTATCTATCCCTCCATTTCTGTCCTCTCGTTGGTATTTTTCGAGCTTATGGAGCTTGTGCGTAATCACCGGGTGTCATGACATTTCACTGCATATATGTACGACCGTATGTGTATGTATGTGACAAATAATCTCTTGAATTTGAACTTGAACTTAAAGGCTGCTGCCCGCGCTCGCTCTCACAGGAACTCGGGAATCTGTCATTCGAGTCGGTGGTCAGCGTGTTAACAGAACATAAAAACGACCGTACTTCAGCGAGTACTTCGAGACGACAGTAGGCGTGTTTTTAAATCCATACAACGGGAACGTTGCTCACCCTTCAGCGGTGGGCGCCACCATGTCGTCGTGACGTCAGGTCAGTTATCTTGGTAAACTCAGGCGCGAGCGGTGGGCCCTGAAATTCCAAGAAAAACGCCCGTTCCTTTACACTCTTCAGAGTACGAGGTTGGATTTTTCAGAGTTCAGACTTCAATGGAACGCAGCATTAGCTGTTCTACACACATGTGAGGAGCCTTACTTTCATATAGACTGATCAGCCACAACATTAAAACCACTGACAGGTGAAGTGAATAACATTGATCATTTAGTTACAATGGCACCGTTCAAGGGATGGGATGTATTAGGCAGCGCGTGAACAGTCAGTTCTTGAAGTTGACGTGTTGGAAGCAGGAAAAATGGACAAGCGTAAAGATCTGAGCGACTTTGACAAGGGCCAAATTGTGATGGCTTGACGACTGGGTCAGAGCATCTCCAAAACGTCAGGTCTTGTGGGGTGTTCCCGGTATGCAGTGGTTAGTACCTTTCAAAAGTGGTCCGAGGAAGGACAACCGGTGAACCGGAAACAGGGCCATGGGCTCATTGATGCATGTGGGGAGTGAAGTGTAGTCCGTCTGGTCCAATCCCACAGAAGAGCCACTGTAGCACAATTTGGTGAAAAAGTTAGTGTTGCTATGATAGAAAGGTGTCAGAACACACAGTGCATCACAGCTTGCTGTGGGGCAGAGTGCCCAATATCGACCCCTGTCCACCTCCCAAAGCTCCCACAATGGGCATGTGAGCGTCAGGACTGGACCATGGAGCAACGGAAGAAGGTGGTGCCTGGTCTGATGAATCACATGTTCTACATCATGTGGATGGTCGGGGTTAGGGTCCAATCCAATCAAACATCTGTGGGATGTCCTGAAACAACAATCACCTCACAACTTCCTGGACTTAAAGGATCTGCTGCTAACGTCTTGGTGCCAGATACCACAGGACCCCTTCAGAGGTCTTGTGGAGTCCATGCCTCGACCGACCAGAGCTGTTTTGGCGGTACTAGGGGGAGCTACACAATATTAAGTTCAAGTTCAAGAGATTATTTGTCACATACATATACAGTAAATACGGTCATGCATATATGAAGTGAAATGTATTCGTGGTTATAAGTGGTGGTTATAATGTGATGGCTGATCGGTTCTTTATCTTCTTTCGTTCTATATTATAAAGCAGATTTATAACCCCCCGCCAACATGACTAAGGGGGGTACCGGCACTTTTTTTTTCCCCACTTCAAGCACTGATCCTATTTTATTTCAAGGATGTACTGTACTTATTTACTAATACATTATTTATTTTAAATAATAATAAGAAGAAGAAGAAGAAGAAGAAGAAGAAGAAGAATTTATTATAATGTATAGTATAAGATTAGATAAAATAACATAATAATTATGTAATATATATATAATAATAATTCCCCGGGGAATTACAGTATAACAATTTACACCCCAAATAAGAGTTATTAATACCAAACATGCACTTGAATATGGAGTATAATAATGACATCTCATTTGTGTCTCCCTTCCATTCCCTCTCCAGGAAACGATGAAAGACAACTCTCTCCTCTTCATGCCAAATGTGCTGAAGGTGTATCTTGAAAACGGGCAAACCAAATCCTTTAAATTTGACAGTAACACGTCCATTAAGGTGAGTCGAGCTACGTGGCTCACTTTGAAAGGTTTCGAAGAGAATTGCAAAATCTTAAGGTGCAAAAATGTTAAATGTAAACTGCCATATTATTCCCAACCGTCTGTAAATCAAATATATTTTCATGTACAAATTGCATTGTCCATTTCCTCTCGTGTGAAAGGACGTGATCTTGACCCTGCAAGAGAAGCTGTCCATTAAGAGCATCGAGCACTTTTCCCTCATGCTGGAGCAGCGAGCCGACGGCTCGGCCAGCAAGCTGATGCTGCTGCACGAGCAGGAGATGCTCACTCAGGTGGGGACGGCTTTTCAAGTTTCCCCGTTTTTTTAACACCGTAGCAGCGACAAAGGCGATTACGCCGAGAGATAAGACACGGAGGCCTCTCCCCGTGCTCAGGGGAACATTAATCACTGTGACATGGCAGTTTGTCTTCACCTTCCTATCTTTATAATAAAGCCGACACGACATGTTTAAATCAACCCCCCCTGTTAAAAGTTTATCTCGGCCTAATTGTCAGCAATTTCCCGCACTCGCAAAATGAATATACTGTATATATTTTCCGGCGACCGATGGGATGTCACTTGTCGCCCTCTCGTTGCTCCAGGTGACACAGAGGCCGGGGTCGCACAAGATGAAATGCTTCTTCCGCATCAGCTTCGTGCCGAAGGACCCGGTCGAGCTGCTCAGGAGAGACGCGGTAGCATTCGAGTACCTCTACGTTCAGGTGAATGTCCGGACGACGCCCGCGATTTCCCTGAAACGCTGCGCCCGACGGCGTCTGCGCCGCTTTCTTCGGGAACGTCCGTAACGTGGCTATAGCCCCTCATGCCGTACTGTAGGTGTTGGATTGCTTTACGCGTGATGGCGAGCGGGACGATAAGTGGCGGCGTGATCCCTTCCCCGCTCATCTCTCCGTCTCCTCCAGAGCTGCAACGACGTGGTGCTGGAGAGATTTGGGTCAGAGCTGAAATACGACACGGCGCTGCGTCTGGCCGCCCTGCAGATGTACATCCTCACCATCAACACCAAGCAGTCGCAGAAGGTTTCCCTCAAGTACATTGAGTGAGTTACACATCGTGACATCGGGGGTTTTTTTTCTCGATTTTAATGATGCTCCCTTGTCTGGCATGAATATAAATATGCTAATCATCTGCCCGCGCGTCTATGGCTTGGCTGGATTATTATGCCCCGTTGAATGATTACCGTTATCGCTGTTCCTTAATCGATGCTCGGCCTCTGCCTGAGCGAGGTTATTAATCGCTGTCGGGAAATGATGAGTTGACTTGTCTTGTGTTGCTCCGGAGTGAAAGATATTTCTTGTGTGTGTATGTGTGTGTGTGTGTGTGTGTGTGTGTGTGTGTGCGCGCTGTGGCTCCTGCAGGAAGGAGTGGGGTCTGGCATTGTTCCTGCCTCCGGCGGTGCTGTCCAGCATGAAGGAGAAGAACATCAAGAAGGCCCTCACTCACATCCTCAAGACCAACCAGAACCTGGTGCCGCCCGGTAAAAAGGTACAGAACCACCCCAACCACACCTCTCCCTCTCTTTCTTTCTCTCCCGCTCTCTCTCTCTCTCTCATTGATTATGTTTTTCTGTTTCTTTCTCTTCCTTTTGCGCCGTTGCACTGAAAAGACTCATTACTGCCACCTAGAGGAATACTTAGTTGGGGCTCTAAAAAACTGCTGTTACCTCCACTGTCTGTCAGTCCGTCTGTCTGTCTGTCTGTCTAACTGTTCACTTTCCCTTGCAGCTTACTGCGTTACAGGCGAAGGTCCACTATCTGAAGTACCTCAGTGATTTGAGACTTTATGGAGGACGGGTGTTTAAATCCACACTACTGGCAAGTTACTGCATTTCGTTATCTCGCCATATTGCTGTTGAAATGTAATTGTGAATGTTTTTACTCGTGAAGTGGCTCTAATCCCGCTCACCTCCCTCGCCTGGGTCCCCAGCAAGGAGAGAAGCACAACGAGGTGACTCTGCTGGTCGGGCCCCGATACGGCATCAGTCACGTGATCAACACCAAAACCAACCTGGTGGCTCTGCTGGCGGACTTCAGTCACGTTAACCGCATCGAAATGTACACAGAGGATGAGAAGATGGTCCGGGTGGAACTCCATGTTCTGGATGTGAAGGTGAGCTCGCGGTGACCGTGCTTGATTTTCAATCAGCTCAGCTTATGAACATTTCCCTCTTTCTCTCCCGGATTGCTTTTGAAATAACAAACAAATAAATAAATAAAAACACTACTTTCAACTCCCGAGTCTATATTCTCTGCCCCTGTCACTATCACCTTATTCTCGGTTCTGCTCTCACATCCATCGTATGCTCATTGCTGTCTGCTTATCTCCCTCTTTCACAGCCCATAACTCTGCTAATGGAGTCTGTTGATGCCATGAATCTGGCCTGTCTCACGGCTGGCTACTACAGATTACTGGTGGACTCCCGGCGCTCGATCTTCAACGTGGCCAAAAGCAACAAAGAGAATACGGAAACAAGTATGTCTAAAATATTCCAAGTGATAACAAATCATTCTATACGGCGTGTTATCTCGGCACATTATGTGTTTTTTTTTTTTCCTTTTTCAGGTCATGAGGCGAGAGTGAAGCAGAACTACCAGGCCATCGAGTGGACGTACAGCACGTCCTACAAGGAGTGCACGGACAGGGGCGGCCAGCGGTGCGGCCACGAGTTCTCTGACCACGAGTGCGAATACGCGGAGCACGGGAGATGCGAGGGCGAGCCGCCGCCCGTCTACATCACCGAGATCCACCAGCCCCAGCACGCCATGCACGTGGCGGAGCGAGTGGACCGCTGCAGAAACCCCCACCCGCAGCCCCCCTATCTCAACGTCCCCAGGCCCAGACCCCAGGACTCTCCCAGGAGCGCCAAGGTCTCTTTCATTTTCGGGGATCCTCCCTTGGGCAGCGTGAATCCCCAGAACCTGGGCTACCAGAGACTGATGGACGAGAGCCCGGAGGTCGCGGACCCTCACGGCCCCGTGTACAGGCGTCTGGAGGAGGACTACAAGATGATGGATGCCATGGAGGACGGGGAGGGCTATCAGTACAACGCCAAAATCTTCGGCCCCACCGAGTGCATCGAGGAGCCGCTACTGCGGGACATCTGCTACGCCGAGACGACCGACGACGCCGAGGACGACGACGACATCAGCTGCGAGGAGGACGCCATCATGAGCGACATCGAGAAGCCCACCTTCCTCTCCCTCTCGGGCTCCAGCGACGACATCATCGACCTGACCTCCCTCCCGCCGCCGCCGGAAGGCAACAACGAGGAGGACAACGACGTGCTGCTGCACTCCCTCAACTTAGCCATCGCCGCCCCTCCCCCGGGCTTCAGGGACAGTTCTGACGAGGAGGAGCAGCAGCAGCAGCCGGGGGCCGGGGCCAGAGCCCACGTGGCCCGCGGGGATATTCCTGTGTCTCTGATTGACTCGGTGCCGACCCAGGGGGCGGAGGGCCCCGGGGAGCCCCTGGACGCTGCCGTGGTGTCCACCCTGCAGGCGCTGGAGGCCCTGGCTGCCTCTGAGGAACAGAGTCCCGTGCAGTCGGAGAGCAGCACAGGTTCTTCTTACACAATTGTAACATTTATTCATTAACACCGTGTTTCAAGCCATTCATTTTTGATTTGTTCTTGTTCATTTTTTTTTCCAATAAAGACCATTTTGTTGTATGTTTCCATATTGTGCGAGTTTCATTTCATTCTTTTAAGCACTTTGTTGCTGTATCATTGATTTTGTTGTGTTTTCTTTTTTGTGCATCTTTTTTTTTTTCATAATTTTAACATTTTGAACACTCATCATAGTTTTTACATAATGTTTTTTGACGTTGTTTCATAATTACTACTAATATAACAAGTTTTCAGATTTTTCAAGACTTACCTTGGCTTTATTGACTCTGTACTCTCTTACGCTGGTGATGCGTCTCAGATAAAGATGTTAATTGGGTGTTTGTCTTTCTGTGGCACACAGGTGTAGAAATTTCACGCGCGTTTAGTCCCGAGTCGTCCTCCGACTCTGGCAACGAGACCAACTCCTCTGAGATGACGGAGAGCTCGGAGCTGGCTTCCGCTCAGCGACACTCTGAGAACCACCTGCGGATGCACGTGGTCATGGCAGAAGGGTACCACGCCCTGAGCGAGGAGAAGACAGATTTCTTCACGCCCTGTGAGAGCGGAGCGGCTGCCATGCCTTACAACTCCCAGGACGCTCAGGAGGACAAGGCCAGATCCTCTGCCGTCTCCTCCTCGCAGATCCTCCACTCCGATGGCGGCGAGATGGAGCCGGAGACCATGGAAACCAAGTCGCTCACCGAATACTTCACCAAGATGCACATGGGCTCGGTAGTGAGCAGGCAGACAGGGAAGCAGAGGGAGGCAGACGGCGGTAAAACTGTGGGAGATTCCTGCGAATCCTCCGCCAGATCCCACATTAATCCGCAAGACTTGAGTAAAGAGGAGCTACCTCATCTAGTGGGGAAGTACAACGCATTCACCGTGAGAGATTCTCATTACATGAATCGGCTTGATTTGGGGCGAACTCACTTAAGGGAGCGGCATCAAAAATGGCAGCAGGTGCCCGGAAACAAAATGGCAGAGAATCTCTCCCCAGAATGTGTGAGTGACTCACAGGCTTCCCACACAGAGAGGTTGACGGTGAAGGGAGAGAAGCAGGACTTGGATGAAAGGAGCCAGCAGTTAAATGCCCATCTACGCTCTCCTTCCAAAGGCCCCCTCACTGCAGAGGACTTGCAGAATAATGAGCAGCAGCAAATCAAGATTGCGTCAACCGAGCCCGACATCACGCGGTTGTACGAATACCATCTGAACAAGCGCATGTCGTCCATACAGAGCGAGGGCGTCCACTCCCTCCAAAGCTCGCAGTGCTCGTCCATAGACGCCGGCTGCAGCACGGGCAGCAGCAGCTGTGCCACGCCCATGGATTCTCCCCTCTGTGCCACGGAGAACATGCACATGCTGTCAGAGTCCCCCTTCAAGGGGCTGGTGTACATGGCTGCTGAGGAGAAGGCCTATGGCCCGGCAGGCCAGAAGAAAGCCGGTCATCCCATAGATCCCACCCTTCTGAGGAAGATTCATGCAGCTACTAGTGCTGAGCCTGGTTTTGGGACCTTGCGCGACGGCAGCCATCGGATGCCCAAGATAAAGGAAACCACAGGTAAAACTAGACGGGATCTTTTCTGTGTGCCTTTGTGAATATAGCCAACACAAGTGGAAAAGGTTGTGCTCAGTATGTAGTAAAGTATATTAAGAAGCAGCTGCCAGACAGATGGTATTTAACAATCACTGACAAGTCATAGTGAAACCCTTACCTTTATATACTGTATAGTATTTACAGGAAGTAATGCAGTTTGCGTAAGAATGACAATTGTGAAATACTCTTGTCCTATAGATTATCTAGCCTAGAGGAAATATTTGGAGGAAGCAGCACTATAGTGGTTTTATAAAGATGCTTAACAATTATCTTTGTTTCCCTACTACCCCTAGTGTAGCTCGCACACAGCTGAGGAAGGCTGGGGAAGAAGACCCTTCCTTAGCTCATGAGACCAATGCAGCCACCACCACCACCACCACCACTTCACCACCATCTTTAAAGAGTAGCACAGAGCCCAGTGGGCAGATACAGGGCTGCCTAGAGGCCCACCCCCATGCCCAGTTTTATTCCTCAAGTATACTCCCATGTGAGCCTACTACTGGCAGCCTCAGGAAGCCACGCAGGGTTCGAGTGTTGAGGAGAAGCTGGAGCACCGTTACGCCAGGCGTAAGGGGCTTCGAAGCACTTTTAGAGAAGACCAAAGCTACACTCACGGGGAAGAGGAGTGGGCACGGTGTCCACTGTCAAGATCCGCCAAAACAACAAAGGCGATTCTCTGCCAAGACCTTATCCAAACTCTGGTCCCAGGGATCAGTTGCCTCCAACCCCTCTGGCAGAAGGCTCTTCAGAGGGTCCTCTGTTATGCTACCCTCCTCAACAGTGCCAAGGATGGATACCGCTGCGTGGAGGTGCAATGGACCATTCAGCCACTGCTTCCTTCGGAAGAATATGTACACTGATGGTGATGATGAAGAAGACAGGCAGACATTACCACTTCCTCCGCTATCTGGAGTCCAGGAGCAACGGCAACCTTGTGAGGAAAATCTTGCCATCTGGAAGTCAGAGCAAAAAGCTGAGCAGTCCGCCATGGCCACTGCTATAGGTGACATGAGCCTTAAAGCGAGGTTAGCCCGTGTGAGCTCGATGATGGGGAAAACCTACAGTCTGCCTTCAGGGTTAGCGGCTGCGCGCAAGGATGCCTTAGAGATTATTGGCTTGGTGCGGTGGAGCGTGGGCCAGTTGCACCGGGGTGGTGAGGCCAATGAGGCTGAACTGGAGCAGTTCTCCCAGCTGCTGCTGGTGCAGGCTAAAGCACTGGGTAGCGCCTGCAGTCAGATGGCCCTGGAGCACAAGAGTCCGGAGGAGCTGCTGCTCACTCTGACGCACAGCTTCCATACACTCTGCTGCCTGACACAAGCTTGCATGTCACTGGTGGAAGGCTTGAGCGCTGGCAAAGAGCGGCAGGAGGTGGTGGCCAAGGTGGACAAGATTGTGATGAACTATGTGTGTCTTTTAAAAGCTGCTGAGATGGCTTCAGGAAGCTCCTGCAATGACCAAAGTGTGAATGCATTGACACATCACTCTGCCACCATGTGTACTGTCGTCAACTCACTCACTCACTCTTTGAAAACACTGCTCTACAAATAAACTGTCGTGCCGTTGTTCCAATTATTGATTTCAAAGCCATACATAACGAGACATGGGTTTAGCCAACCAATGTGAACTGCTGTGATAAACTTTGCCTTGTGTATACAATATTTTAATATGTAAAGCAGAAAAAAAGAATGAATCATATTAATTATAATTAATAATAATGAATCTTTTAAAGAATTATATGAAGAAAACCTCTATAGAAAAAGATATTAACTTCACCAGTATATTTCCCTTTAGTATGTGTTCCCTGTTTCATTGAATCACCCTCACACACACAAACACAGAAATATACAGTATATATATATATATATATATATATATATACACATATATATACACATATATACATATATATACACATATATACAGTTATGTATATATACATATGTACTGTATATACAGTACATATGTATATACATACTGTATATATACTGTATATACAGTACCTATGTATATATAAATATACTGTATATATGTATATATATATTTACACAGTATATCTCATAACATTTTCAAACAAAGAGCTCTAGACAAATCATTGCAAAAGAAGCGATGTGTAAAAAAATAAATAAAAACAAGAATTGTGCATATGATCACAATATTTTTTATTTGATGGATCCACTTTGATTTTCTGAATACTTTGCACATGGTCACTGTATTCTTTTCTCCTCTTTTTTGTCAATCTAATCATAAAATATTAAAGGTTTTAAAAAATATTGCAAGTGATTCGTCGTTTCCTGGTCTTGCTTTGATCTGATTATGTCGGATGGCAGCCTCGTCACCAACGGAATTGCATTTTCATTTTATGTTTGTTTGTTTTTCTGCTATCAAGGTAATTATTTAATTATTTATTTCGCCTCTGAGGTTCGAGCACCAAAGAGCTGAGAGAGTGAACACAAGTTTGCTCTTCAAATTGCATTATTTATACTGAAAACTTGCCTTGACCCATGTTTTGTTTTATAACAGCATTCAATAATTCAGAGTATTTCACCGTTTACTCAGGCCTGGGTGGCGGTAATGCTTTTCTGCATTAATGATGATGATGATGGTCTGTTTCAGTCCTGGGGGCTGGGCAGCGTGTCTGCACGGTGGCATCAACAGTTCGATAGAATGGCCGAGTGAAGTGCACAGAAAACACAGATGGAATACACGGTGCATACATGTAACAAAGCCACAGACTCCAGCCAGCTTCACAGTCTACACAGGCCAAAGGTTTTAGGAAAATTCTGTTTCTCCTTGAAGACATTGACACTTTAACACCATTGTTTGGACTGCCCAGACACAGGACCCAGTGGTCAGCACTGTTAGTAAGTGGGGTTCAAACCCAACTGGGGCCAGGTTGACCAAATGGGGCCTTTTTAAGGGGCAATAATATGTGACACAGGAATTTTTGCTACACGCTCCTTGATACAGGCGGCTGGATTGGTCATATGGCAAATGGGCAAATACCAGAAGGACAGCCCCGCCCTTCTATGAGCCGCCAAATCCCTGCCCATCAAGCCGGTTGCGTGAAATGTGGCGTATGTAGGATCCTTTTCCCGGTGTTGCCGTGGGGGCCTGAGTCCTTCTGATTGAGGCTCACCCCGTGGACGGTGTGACGACCCTCGTCACGCCGGGGCGTGGTCTTCCCGGAGTCGGGTTGCTTGGGAATGCAGCCCAAAGCGGGTGGTAAACTCGGGCTAAATACCAGCATGAGGCCGATAGTTGAGGTACCAACAAAGTACCGTGAGGGAAAGTTGAACAGAACTATAAAGAGAGCCTTCAACAGGGCTCTCAATCCGGCAGGTTAGGCTCGGGGGATCCTCATATGTAAAGAGGATCCCCTTGTTAGGGAACTCCGCCCGGGCCCGATCGGCCCCTGTCAAGCGCATTTCCTCCGTGGCGGTGCGTCGCCAGCGGCTCTGGGTCGCCTTAGAAGAGCTCGGGTGCGAATGTGCCAGAGGGCACCGCCGACTTCACCACTTCCGGCGCTCGCCGCTTTCGCTTCGAGTTGTGTCGCTCTGGGCTCTTGTCGCTCAGAGGGTCTCACGAAACCCCGCGGCGCAACGAAAGTAAAGGCCGGTGCTTGCTGGCCGAGGTGGGATCCCAGCTCGCCGGGGCTCGGGCACACCACACCACCGCCAGGTCCATCAGGGAGGTGAAACTTGAGCGCGTGCAAAAGCTGGGACTCGACACTCGCGGTTTTATCTGGTAAATTGCTATCTCAAGCTTTGTATTTTAACATTTGGGTGGGGTTGGTGTTGGGTTTAAAAATAGCGTCTCCCCAAACGCCCGGGCCATTCTTTTAGTCCGAGACCGTCACTGATCTGGATTAAGCATTGGTCCCTGGGAGGGCTGAGCTGTAGTTGACCTACAACTCCCCATCTAGCATGGGGTCAAAATCAGAGGACGAATTTTCCCCACAGGGTTTTAATAAACACAGGAAACATAACAGACAGAATATGACTTTGCTTCAATACTCATAATTCTTCAGAAAACAGAAGAACTAATTTCCGCGTGTTCCGAGTACTATTTTGGAAATAGTACATTAACCAAGTACCAACCACAGGAGAAGTTGTGATGCCATTTTGCTCGACTTAAAGCTGCTGCTCTTCAGAAGTGAAACAGGAGCCGTTATTTCCTACTAAAATCAACACAGCGCATTGAATAATACATAATTGCCTATTCTATATACATAAGCATATTCCCTCTATCTATTTCATTTTATTTCATTTTATTTTTATTGTATTTTATTTTATTCTATATATTTTTATTTTATTTTATAAGTATTCGACTTGCTGTATTACGTTTTAGGAGTCAGTTAGTTGGGCAATTAGAAATTTTGTGTGTTATCACCGGGTGCGTTGCATTACATTTCACTGCATATATGTATGAAAGTATGTACATGTATGTGACGAATAAAAATCTTGAATCGTGAATCTTGAATTTTGAACTATAGCTGTAGCTATACCGTAGGATTTGCCACCAAAATAAAAAGCTGCACTCACATCATTGTGGAATACGGCCAAATTAATTGGTTTAACGCTTCATAACAAAAACTATTTCCATTTCGCAATAATAGGGAAGTGATAGCGTGATTATAAATAATCTCCATGCAGCCACAGGCACCTGCTACTTTCATGTCATCCCTCTGTGCGCAGCGCTGCATCACAGCCTAATGTCATAATTCTGCGAGAACCCATTCGTCTTAACAATAGAGTGACTGGAAGACCCCTTTACACCTCTCCACACTGACAATGGTCCTCATGGTAAGTGCCAATATGAGCAAAAGCCTTCACATTTTTGACACATACAGAAATTCTGCATGGCTTGTTCAAATCAAATCAAACATCTGTCCCCCCGCGTCCTTTCAATTGAAGTTAAGTGTTCGTTTTTCTCATGTGTTGGGTGTGTGCGTGTGTGTGGGGGGGGTGCAACATGGTGGCGTATAGAGTTGTATTTTTTTGAACACATATAACGTCGTTTTGAACTACTCTGTAGATTTGATGTTAACATGGGGCTACCGACGCAAATCACCATTTTCCGGGTTTCCATGGAACACAGCATCAATTCCTGCCGTCTCTCGACCCGATACAAACTCGGAGGGCTTTCTAATTGACGGGGGTCAGCCGGAG
Organism: Zeus faber; assembly: GCF_960531495.2. Taxonomy (NCBI): domain Eukaryota; kingdom Metazoa; phylum Chordata; class Actinopteri; order Zeiformes; family Zeidae; genus Zeus; species Zeus faber. Next base: position 15,233,161 of record NC_137210.1, on the reverse strand, counting down.
CATTTGGTGGGGCATTGCCCCCCATGCCCATGCCTAGAACCGGCCCTGGTGTTAATACAATATTTGTTGCATCAGTTGCCTGTTAACACCATACCTGACATATTGTGATTCATACCGTGTCCCTGTGTCTCATCTCCTCCGCCGCTTCCAGCTAAAAGAAGGTGTGTCTGCACGGACACGTGCTCTGCTGCTCCTCCTGTGCAGCTGCTGTTGCTGCTACCGTGTTTCCCTTTCCGCCTCCGCCAACGGCCGCTGGTACTCCAAGACCCTGCCGTGCAACGTCACCAAGGTCTCCAACGACAGCGCGGTCAAGGTGGACTGCACCGAGCAAGGACTGACCGCCGTCCCCGCCGGCATCCCCTCGAACGCCACCAACCTCACGCTCACCATCAACCACATCCCCGCCCTGAACTCCACCTCCTTCCGCGGCCTGGAGAACCTCACCGAGATCGACATGCGCTGCAACTGCGTGCCGATCCGGATCGGCCCCAAGGACAACATGTGCACTCAGAGCGTGGAGATCCAGGAGGACGCCTTCAGCGACCTGAAGAGCCTGCGGGCGCTCTACCTGGACGGGAATCAGCTCAAAAGCGTTCCCCGGGGCCTGCCGGCCAACCTGGTGCTGCTGAGTCTGGAGGTCAACCACATCTATTACATTTCCAAGGAAAACCTTTCTGATATCGGCAACGTGGAGAGTCTTTACCTCGGTCAGAACTGCTACTACCGTAACCCATGCAATGTATCCTACGAGATAGAGCCGGGGGCCTTTTTACAACTCAGCAATTTGATGCTGTTGTCCGTCAAGTCAAACAATCTGTCGTACATTCCAGCCCTCCTGCCCACGAGTCTCCGAGAGTTGTATCTCTATAACAATAACATTGAAATTGTGACCGAGGACGATTTTCGAAACTTAACCAATTTGGAAATTCTAGATATCAGCGGGAACTGTCCCCGTTGTTACAACGCTCCTTTCCCATGCGTCCCATGTCCACATAATTCCCAGCTCAAGATCAACAAAGCTGCGTTTAAGACTTTGACCAGACTAAAGATCCTACGCATGCACAGCAACTCCCTCACAAAGGTTTTTTCCGAATGGTTCGTCCACTCCAAGGAGCTGAGAGTGCTTGATCTGTCCTCAAACTTTTTAGCGGTGGCAATGGCGTCTTCTGACTTTCCAAAATGGCTCCCCAACCTGGAAGAGCTGGACTTGTCGTTCAACTACGAGCTCCAGAGGTACCCGGGCACCCTGACGCTGAATTCGAGTTTCTCCTCCCTCAAATGTCTGCACGTTCTCCGACTGCGAGGCTTTGTGTTCCAGCAACTGACCACGCAGAGCATCCGCCCTCTGGCCGAACTGAAAAAGTTGGAGGTCTTGGATCTGGGCACGAACTTCATCAAAATGGTCGATTTCAGGAGCCTCATGGAATTAAAAAGCCTCAAAATAATCAATTTGTCCGACAACAAAATCTCTTTCCAACAAGAGCCTGTGGCGGCCTCAGGAGGAGAAGCGTCGCGCCGGTCTCCGATGTCCGGTTCGGATCAGTATCAAGCCGGGGACGTGACGGAGATCCATTATTTTCGGTACGACGAATACGCCCGCAGCTGCAAGTACAAAGACAAGGAGGTGGGGATCGTGAACTCCATCGTCAAAAGACAGTGCAGCGAATTCGGCAGAACCTTAGACATGAGCAGGAACAACATCTTCTTCCTCGACTCGAGGTTTTTAAAGCTCGGCGAGCTGAGGTGCCTCAACCTCTCCGGAAACGCAATGAGCCAAAGCTTGAACGGCTCGGAGTTCGTCCATCTCGCAAACCTACAGTATCTGGACTTCTCGTCCAATCGCCTGGACCTGCTCCACCCCACCGCCTTTCAGGAACTTCAAAACCTCGTCATTCTGGACATCAGCGACAACAACCATTACTTTGAATCGGAGGGATTGACTCACATGCTCAATTTCACGACTCATCTGCCCAATCTGAAGACATTGCTCATGAATCACAACAAGATCGCAACGTCCACCAACACAGAACTGATGAGTCAGTCTCTGGAGAGACTGGAGTTTGTAGATAACCGCTTGGACATGCTGTGGAGGGACGGCGACATGAGATACATCAATTATTTCAAAAAATTAACAAATTTAAGTGTCCTCGACATCTCTCAGAATAATCTCAATTACATTCCCGTTGAGGTATTCAGTAGTTTGCCGGAAAAGCTTGTCGAGCTGTACATCAGCGACAACAAACTAAAGTCCTTTCGTTGGGGAAATTTACAAGATCTGCGTTATTTGAAAGTTCTAGATCTCAGCCGGAACAGCCTGACCACGGTTCCACGTGTGCTTTCCAACTGCACCCAATCCCTCGAGAAGCTCCTCTTGTCCGGAAACCGTATATCGGTGCTGACCCCGGATTTCCTCAAGGACGCTCACAACCTGAAATATCTGGATCTCAGTTCCAACCAGATCAAATACATCGAGAGGTCGAGCGTTCCAGACGACGTCGTCGATCAAATGGACATGCTCCTCCTGCACGGCAACAAATTTGTCTGCACCTGCAACGCCTCGTGGTTCGTGGAATGGCTCAACAGGACCAACGTCACCATCCCCAGACTGGCCACGGGCGTGACCTGTGACGAGCCGGGGGCTCACAGAGGTCACGTGGTCCTCTCTGTGGACATGCAGGCCTGCCAGTACAACTACCTATCTATCGTGCTCTACATTCTGCTGACCTCCTGCGTCCTCGGCTTCCTGACCCTGTCCGTCTCCAGCCACCTCTTCCTGTGGGACATGTGGTACCTCTACCATTTCCTTGTGGCCAGGGTCAAGGGCTACGGCCGCCCGGCCTCGCGGAGCGCCGTCTACGACGCCTTCGTGGTGTACGACAACAAGGACCCAGCGGTGTCGGAGTGGGTGACCAAGGAGCTCTGCGTTCATCTGGAGCGGCGGGGAGGAGAGCGTCCTCTCACCCTGTGCCTGGAGGAGCGGGACTGGGTCCCCGGGCGGCCCCTCATCGACAACCTCTGCCAGAGCATCCACCAGAGCAAGAGGACGGTGTTCATTCTCACCGGCGATTACATCAAGAGCGGGGACTTCAAGACGGCGTTCTACATGGCCCACCAGCGGCTGATGGATGAGAAGAATGATGTTATTGTCCTGATTTTTTTGGAGAGGATGGCCTGCTACTCCAAGTACCTGAGGCTGCGGAAGAGGCTCTACCGCCGCTCGGTGATGGAGTGGCCCACCAACCCACAGGCTCAGCCTTACTTCTGGTTCAGCCTCCGAGGTGTCCTCGCGACTGAGGGCCACAAGCAGTACTGTAACCTCTTCAAGGAGACCCTTTAAAGATATTTTGATGGTGCTTAGATTGGTTCTTGAACAACTTTTTCTAAGTGCAAAAACATAAATGTACAGTCAGTCGTTTGGAACACACAATGGCGTTTCCTGTTATTAGCACAGTATTTAACAAGCCAATATGAAAATAGAGTGGACAAAGAATGCCAGTAAAAATGAGAAGTGAAATGAGCACTCCACCAATGAACTCCACCCCCTTTTTTTATGATCTTGAACTTTTTTCATTTTGAATTACTCTGCTTATAGTAAATACATTCATTTCAACCACGGGGGACTTTTCTGCATTGTGCATGTTAAAAATAAAGCATCTGGGGAACTACTGACAAATTTACAGATAGATAGATCTATTTTATCTAGTTGTCTTTTGAGGAACCTGCGCTTGCACAATGGTGAGTTTGATATATTACAGCAATATATTTAGAATAACATTGCTGGCTATTCAACAAATGTTCATTGATTTTAGGTGGTAAGGCTCAATTAGTTTGTATTTGTGTATGGTAGTGCTGGTTTGTAAAATCATTGCTTGAATAACCACTGTGTATGTATGTGTGTACTGTAAATTGTTGAATGATTTAAATGTGAATTTTTTTACATCGATTCTTTGCTAAATCAATGACAATCTCTCAGGTTGATATGTTTAACCGACATAGATAAATTGATTTTGGTAATAAAAATAATTTAAAAGATCTTAATATTCATATTGCTTCATGAATAACAATTACATTTTTATGTTGCATTTTATTGTACTATATACATACAAAAAGTAGTTTATGGTAATAGAAATATAAATTATAAATAATAATCATCATCATCATCATCATCATCATCATCATCATCATCATCAATCTTTAAAATATATAACAGTTTTCATGCTTAAATCTTTTAATATATAATAATGAGACATAAAAACACAATGTATTTCATGAAAGATAAGATCTGATTTGCAGTGAGGAACTTTCCCAGGGAGAGCTTCTTCATTGAATTGACTATTTCCCATGTGTTGTGTAATCTGCAGAGCAGCGCCACCTGCTGGTGTCACCTGGTACTGCTGTCTATGCTGCGTCTGCATTGGATGCACCCTGCCACATGCAGCCCTACCTGGATGTCGCGGCAGTTTGGATGTGACGTCAGAACCTCTAACTCCAACATCCTGTTTGATTGTCAAGGGAGGGGTCTGAGACGAGTGCCCGTCGGTATAACCCCCAATGCCACCGTGCTGAATTTATCAGAGAACCAGATCCAGAATTTAACTGCAGACATGTTTGTCAATCTGGGAAATCTGCTTCATCTTAATCTCAACTGGGCAAACAAGAAGGGCGAGCTGAAAATAATCGATCAAAATGTGTTCCGACCCCTCACGAAGCTACGTGATCTGAGACTCAGCGGCAACTGTCTCACCGGCGTTCCACGGAACCTCCCCGCCGGTCTCCAGACCCTGAGTCTGAATACCAACAGGATCATTCGGCTGGATAACAGGAGCTTCGCCGGTGTCACAAACATCACAAAACTATCCATATCAAAAAACTGCTATTTTTGGAATAAGTGTGGGAAACCCATGACGGTCACGGATGACAGTTTTTCAGCCTTGACCCAACTCCAATTCCTGGAAGTGTCCTTCAACAACTTGACTCACGTTCCGAGGGGGCTGCCCAAATCACTGGAGAGCTTAAATTTGGGTTCCAACAAAATACAATATATTTCCCAGGATGATTTCCAAGGACTGCCTCAATTAAAGAATCTGGAAATACAGGGAAACTGCCCGAGATGTGAGAACGCTCCCTACCCCTGCTACCCCTGCCCCAACATTTCTCTCGGCATCCACGCCCATGCCTTTTCGGGCCTGAAGCAGCTCCAGCTCCTCCACTTGGGAGGCAACTCGCTCAGGACGTTAGACGACTCCTGGTTTGAGAGCCTCGGCAATCTCAAATACCTTTATTTGTCGTTCAACCTCCTAAACAACGCCATCGTGGGCGAAGTGAAGTTTTTACACAACCTTCATAGTTTGGAAAAAATGGATCTTTCGTTCAATTTCGGTCATAAATCCTACCCGCTAACAATAAAGCTTTCGGACGCCTTTTCAAAGCTCCGGTCCCTCAGCACACTGCACATGCCAGGTATTGTCTTTAAAGAAATCAAACCCGACACGCTCAGACCTCTCTACGCCCTCAAAAATCTCACGGTGTTGAACCTCGGCACCAACTTCATTGTTCGGGCTAATTCCTCTATTTTCCTTAATTTATCCCACGTGAAACTGATATACCTTGCAGAAAACCGGCTGTATCCCGTTTCGGTGAACAACGCCGCGGATCCGGGCCGGGACGAAAACACAAAGCCAAGGCATTTCATCCCGCCGCCCCTGGGTTCCTACACGAATGACTTCAAATACGAGATTTTCCAGATGAAGCAAGAGTGTTTCGACTCGGGCCGCGTGCTGTCCCTCACCTCAAACAATCTGTTCTTCATCACGCCGGAGCAGTTTGAGGGCTACGGCGACATCGCCTGCCTCAATCTGTCCAAGAACGGCTTCTCGGCGGCGCTCAACGGGACCGAGTTCTCCTCCCTGCCCAACCTGACGTACCTGGACCTGTCGTTCAACAAGGTGGACCTGGCCTACGACAACGCCTTCAAGGAGCTGCAGCGGCTGGAGGTGCTGGACCTGAGCCACAACGAACACTACTTCAAGGCCTACGGGGTGACGCACAATTTGAACTTCCTGAGGAACCTGCCCGCCCTGAGGGTGCTGAACATGAGCGACAACCACATCTCCACCCTCAGCTACAAGCAGATGTGGAGCGCGTCGCTGCAGGAGCTTCAGTTCCGGGGGAACCAGCTCGGCGTCCTGTGGAAAGAAAACGACGGCTCGTACGTCAGGCTGTTCACGAACCTCACCAATCTGACGATTCTGGACATATCTGACAACAACATGGCAAAGATTCCGACAAACGTCTACGGTCATTTGCCGCGCAACCTCACGACCCTGCGCTTGAGTCGCAACACACTGACCAATTTTGGCTGGCAGCAGCTGAGCAATTTTGACCGACTGCAGATCCTCGATCTCAGTTTCAATTTTTTAACGCACGTACCAGCTATTATTTCCGAATACACCAACACTCTAAGGACGCTCGACTTGAGCCACAATCACATTTCCCATCTGTCCGACGGCTTTTTAAAGGGCGCCACAGAACTGAAGACTCTGTTCCTGAGCCACAACAACCTGATGCTCATCAATCAAACCACCTTCTTATCCAAAGCCGACAACTACATGGAGACGCTGTTTTTGGACGCCAACCCGTTTCATTGCACCTGCGACCTGTTGGATTTCATCCTGTGGATAGAGGGCAACGACGTGAGCATCCCTCAGCTGACGACGGCGGTGAAGTGCGGGACGCCGTCGAACAGGAAGGGGCAGATACTGATCTTCTTTGACATCGACCAGTGCGTGAACGACGCTTTGGCGTTCTTGTTCTGCACTTTTTCCAGCACCCTCATTGTCCTCATCATGCTGATGGCCACGGTCGCCCACCTCTTCTACTGGGACGTGTCCTACGTTCTGCACTACCTCAAGGCCAAAATGAAGGGTTACCACGCGCTGAGCGCCACGAACAACATCTACGACGTCTTTGTGATGTACGACACCAGCGACTCCCGGGTGTCGGAGTGGGTGATGGAGCGGCTGCTGGTGCAGCTGGAGGACGAGGGCGAGCGGGAGCGCCTGTGCCTGGGGGAGAGGGACTGGCCCCCCGGGGTCCCGCTGGTCGACAACCTCACCCAGAGCATCCGCTACAGCCGCAAGACCCTGTTCGTCCTGACCGAGTCGTACGTGAGGACGGGGGCCTTCCGCCTGGCGATGTACCTGGCCCACCAGCGGCTCCTGGACGAGAACCTGGACGTGATCGTGGTTCTGATGCTGGAGCCCGTGCTGCAGCACTCGCATTTCCTCCGCCTGCGACGGAGGCTGTGCTGGAGGAGCGTGGTGGAGTGGCCCAGGACGGCGGCCGCGGAGCCCTGGTTCTGGCAGAATCTGAGGCACGTGGTCAGGGTGGACAACCAGGTGCTGTACACCAAGACCTACTCAAAGTACTTCCACCAGCGAATGCAGAAAAAGCCACAACACGTGGAATCCAGGAATGTGGGGCCGTTGTGATTTTATCCACCAGCTTTGTAAATAGAAGAAGGAATAGAAGAAAGTCATCTGTTATACTGGTCATACTGTTAAATTGTGTTTTTTTCCTTTATTTTATCAATAATTTCTGTGGTCATATGTAAATCATCTCGGCGTCCTTTTTCTAAATTTTTTTCATAGGGAGTTTTGAAGGTGCTAAAACTGTTTCACCTGATTACAACATTTTGAGTTAAAGATGACGTGTATGTGTGTGTGTGTGTCTGTGTGTGTGTGTGTGTGTGTGTGTGTGTCTGTGTGTGTGCGTGTGCGTGCGCGTGCGCGTGTGTGTGTGTGCGTGTGTGTGGAAATATGCAAACAAAATGTTTTACGTTTCATACAAATTCAAATTGCAAATAAATAAATAAATGGATGAAGAAACAACATTTCCTGGACATCTTTCTTTGTCCAAAGCTCCAAGACGAGTCAACGTCATCAACTGTCGTGGACACTCTGCAGCAAGCTCTGCCCATTAGGTATCTGTGTCTTTATCTATATCTATATCTATATCTATATATATATATATATATATATATATATATATATATATTTGTATCTATATCTATGTCTGTATCTATATATGTGTCTATATCTAGGTCTATGTCTATATCTATATATATATATATGTCTATATCTGTGTCTGTGTGTATATCTATATCTATGTCTGTTTCTATATCTATGTTTGTGTTTGTGTCTTTATCTATATCTATATCTATATCTGTATCTATCTCAATATCTATCTATAGTATAGTATAGTATAGTATAGTATAGTATAGTATAGTATAGTATAGTATAGGATAGGATAGGATAGTATATCTCCATACTCACTTCATTCACATGCACTTTACTGCACATATCGGTATGTACAAATAGCCTAATCGTAAACACAACTCTACTTCTATTTTACTCTACTTCTATTTTGTACCCCCACTGTATCACCCTTTTGAGCACTATTTTATTCTTATTTTATTCGTATTTATATCATTCTCGTCGCTGACTGCATGACGTTTTTGGAATCACTTCGTTTCAGTTGGTTGCCAGGTGGGAATTTAGGTTCCCCATCATGTTCGGTTCGAAGGCATGAAGGTATGCACATGAATAAACCTCTCTGAATCTCTGGATCTAAATCTGTGTCTGTGTCTATATCTATATTTATATATATATATGTGTGTGTGTGTGTGTGTGTGTGTGTGTGTGTGTGTGTGTGTGTGTGTGTGTGTGTGTGTGTGTGTGTGTGTGTGCGTGCGCGCGCGCGCGTGCGTGCCCATGAGTTAAAATTCCATTTTTGAAGTTCGGCCGCACGGACGCGCGCTTCCGGTTTTAAATAAAGGTTTGACGTTTTGAACCCGTTTGGTCAGGGGCGGGGGCGACGACGTCATCGGCGACGTGACGTCCTTTGCATAGGGCTCAGTATATAAGCGCTGATTCGCCCTCCTCCGGGCGCCACAGCTGCGAGACTCACGCCAGGACTCTACGCCGCCACACAACTGGTAAAAACGCGTGTTTTTGTTTTTTTTTCCCCGAAAAGTATATATATTTAAAAGTGAGCTGTCCATCGAGCAACTCGACTTTTTTTTTTTTTGAATGTTTGTTGCGTCTCCTTTAGGCGTGTCTCCCTCTTTTTTTTTTTCTTTGCCGTTTAAGCTAAAGTGACTTTCTTTTGTCCTACATAAATGTAGGCACTGCCCCCCCCCGACACCCCCCCCCCCCAAAAAAAATGCACATCTGGGGGGAAAACGTAGAAATGAGCAGTGCGTGTCTCATTGATTTTAATGAGATTATTTTAGTCGTGTGTATATATAACGAGCGCTATTGCTGTGTTATCGGCCTTGCGGATTAACCGACGTCCCGGAAACCGTTAGGTTTGAGTTTTTAAAATGTTCTGCTAAATGGGGAAACTCCCTGTTTGTGTTTGTTTTTTTCAGCCGCTCATATTGCGCGCTGCACAGGGGCTGCAGAGGCGTTGGTTCCGCCTAAGGGCCCGTAGAACACGGGCCTTCACTTTTTTTTTTTTTTTGCACAATAGTTGACACAAACCACGGTTTGTACAGCACTAAATGATGTCGTGTTTTTTTTTTTATCCTTCAGAGCCCCCTGCAATCATGTCTGACAAGCCTGACCTTGCTGAAGTCGTCGACTTTGACAAGACTAACCTGAAAAAGACCGAAACCAAGGAGAAGAACCCCCTGCCCACCCAAGAAAGTAAGAGATTCAACGTCATGCCTTTTTTTTTCTTTTTGTTTGCACGTGCATCTGACTGAATATCCTATTTCTTTCCCAGTGATTGAACAGGAGAAGGCGTCGTCATGAGTCTTCCGCCGACACGCTGTACATTCCATTTTTGTGTTTTGTCCCACCCCTCCACTTTGTAAGCTGTAATGTTGTGAAGTTGCAGTCCTGCCTTGAAAGTAGATGACTGTACGACCGGATATTTTCCTTTTTTTCAAATGGAAGAATTGAAGACGTTGGCTCAGCGGAAACGCGCCTGGGTGTCGGCGCGGGCCCTCGCTCTGCACCGCCCTTCGGTGGGTGGCAGAGCGAGCCACAGGCAACATGTACACGTCAAACTCTCCACCTGCAAAGTGGTCTCAACTCATGCAGTCTATTTGTGAATGAGTTAAATTCTGGAATGCACAAGTTGTGTTTTTTTGTTTTTTTTTTTGAAGCAAATAAACAAAATCATGTGGGATTGTTGCATTTCTTTGTTCCCAAAAATCGGCTGATACAAACTGAGACTATAGTACTATGGCATCTGGTCAAGTTTCTGTGTACATAATGGCTGGAAGGTGTTAGCAGGGATCAACGGCTTCCCCCTGCAATTTTTAGTTGCACAATCAGGGTGGGGACACTGGTAGTCTGCATGCTGGACCACTGGTTGCCCCCTAGTGGCTTTCCAACTGAACATGTAGGGGTTTGGGTTTTTTTTTTTTTTCCTGGTATCCTATGAAACAAGCCTTTCATTAGCTGTGGCTACTTGTTTTGACTGTTGGTTAGCAAAATGGCTTGCTCAGTTTCCGTTGCCTGGTCTATCTGACTATATTAACACAAATGTAACATGGCCAACTTGACGTGGTCTTCATTAGAGCAGGTTGCTGAGGCCGCAGTATCCCAACCTTAAGGGATAAATGTTGCTGGCTGTGTGCACACAGTGGGAGTTCAGCTGCATGCAGCTATTGGTTCTATTTTTCTGATCAAAGTAGGACCCGTCCCTGGTAACTCACCCCTAGCTACAGTCACACTGCTCAGAAGACGAGGTTGACAGTTCAACGTTTCCTCGGAGTTCGCTGACCAAACAATGTTGCAGCCGCTTTGGTTGAATGTCGGCGAAAATGTGTTATTGAGTGTGCACTCAGGTCTGTTTTAGCCTCGACGCTCTGCGCGGCAATGGAGGATGGCCGCCTGCCATGAAGTCCAAATTTGGTTGTTTCTGTCGTAATGGCTAGTGCTGTGGAAGTCTTGCCCTTTGAGGCCTCATTCAGTGTGTTTACCAATTCAGCCTTCACCGTCTGCCACCTGGTGGTGCGGGGGGACGGGCGGGCGTGTGCTCCCACAGCACCGGGCTGGCAGCTGCATCTTCGCAATGAGTTGAGAGGGGAGACGTGTGTGTAGAGGTGGGACCATTACATAACTTGGCATTGTAGACCATAACAGCTGTGCTGAAACGGCAACAATGGGCTGTACAGAAGCAGGGGTGTGACTTCCCATTTGTCCAGTTTGCTCACTCACATGTATTTGTGTTTTAGTACAGATACAAAATGTGGATGGTTTTGGGGGTTGTTTTTTGTTTGTTTTTTACTATTTGGAAGTACACAAGGCTATACAACGAAAACCACCTGGAAAAAGCATCGCTCCACTTTGCAAAACAAACGGACGGGGCTTACGCAAGAAAAATGTTTTCGCTGCGAATGACGCATTTCTATTCCGTGGAGATGGTATTTTGTCCATCCAACCCACACGCGTCATTTGATGAATGTTAAAAACCCACACACACAAACAACAGAACACTGTGTGTGTGTGTGTGTGTGTGTGTTTGTGTGTGTGTGTGTGAAGAGGTGATGCATGAGTCAGTCCTACACACTGTGGGATATCGGAAATGTTTCGATCCTCCACTGAGAAAATTGCTAAAATCCTAACCGGAATATGTTTCGTAATATATTTAAGAAAAGATCTCTGTGGTGGGTTTGCACATTGCAGCGGGTCTGAACAGATTATCCACGGAAACGGATGCAAAATGCCGGACGGACGACACACTGAGGGGCGATTGTGGCGAACTTGGCGCCAAGAAGCCATCTGCCGCGTTTCAGAGCAACCCCCTGTCGGTGGAGGTTTGACTGCGACGACCTCCGCGTCCCGAGTGTGCACTGCACAGCGGGACGAGGGCGTCGGAACAACAAACTTTTACCATGAGTCTGCACGGTGGAAGGGTGGATCGGTGTTGTTACCGTTATCACGATGAGGCTGTGACAGTGTCAGAGCAACTTCCCCAAAACCCCCAAGAGAGTGCTTGCAAATGTTCAGAAGTTTTTTAGTGCATATCGGTGGGTTTAAAAAGACGCTCCCTTTAAAACTGCATTCCGAGTAGTAGTAAGTAGTAAGAAGCGTTTCACATCGTGCAGCCAGGACGCCGAACAGGAAGCTCCCGCAGGTTATTTTTACAGCGCGTCGACAGGAAGCTCGAGCGTCTAGCAGCTGCCAAAAAAAAAGGGTACACCGTTATCTTTGTGTCTCCTCCGCAGAGTGATGTTGGGCCTCAGCGCTGAGTTTTCCTTATGCATCATTGTCGCCGTTGCCACGGCAGCAGGCAGGTGCTGCCGCGCCTCCCCCCCCCCCCCCCCCCCTCCCCGAGGAGAACCACGGCGCGGTTAGGAACTTGGACCTTGCTTTCAATTACTCCACACGACGGAACTCTAATGTGTTTGCACTCGCGGTTACACTCTTCCTTTGTGTCGCACTCGTCTTATTACACAATACCAACGGGCCAGATGACCTTTACCGTGGAGCCAAAATTTCAACATTTCAATGACAATTCAGTGCTTTTTGCGAATACATTTCCATTAAATTAGCAAAATTGATCAATTTTGACAAAAGTTCCATCTTTACAACGGGCTCACTCCCAGTGCTCCCAGTTTATTTGGAGTTTAACGTCTGTGAAAATAACTATAATTAATATTACATTAATGTTACATTAACAGTACCAGCTACATGATAAAGTTATAACAAAAACAAGTCAGGGTTTAGCTATTTTCACAGTTTATCAAAGGTTCTTATTAGACAGAGGTTTAGAGTAGCTGTGGTGTTTGTTTTGCAGAGTGCCAAACTGAACCTTATTTCGGCAGAGGAGATAATACCAACATTGTGAGCAGATTAACACTACGTGCAGATGTTTGTTCAAGCTGTCCGAGAAGCCGCTGTAGACGCAATGTAATTGCGTATGGCGGTAAAAAAAAAAAACACCCATGTTTGCGTTTTGGATTCGTTCCTAATCCTGGTGTGTCTAAATGTTTTTCTGAAAAAGTAAAAAAAAAAAAAAAAGAAAGAGTTATTACAAAGAGCACCTCGAGGGCTGTTTCCTCACATCCCATTTCAATAGAGTTCCTCCTTGAAAACGTCCCCCCAGGAGCACGGATTTGTCTGCATGGGGACACTAATGGAGGCTCCGCTGGAAGAAGCAAAGTGACAACGCATGAATAATTTAAATCAACTTTCAGGATTTTATGCTCATCAATGGAGAGTGTCTGGTGCTGCCGACCCCACCTGTGTTTTAATAAGACAGAATCACCAAGCCGTCGTAGATTAGTTATATATTTGGGGGATTCATTTGATGCAGCCTTCCCTTTCCTTTCCTGATTCGGCCTTTTAAACAATGCTCTTCCTGGTTCATTCTGATTATTACGGAGGTACACACTCAGACATGTTGGAGGTTACGTGGGACGGATTTTGAGGACTTGTGCCCGTCTCACCTATTCGCTCCATCTGAGACATTTAAAAGGATGTTGATCACGAGAGACATAATCATGTTTTTTTCTCAGGAGATGCGTCTGGAATGTACGGAAACAATGCGCAAAAAACCTCCTCGCGGTGTTGAAAGACTCTCCCCTTGAAAGTGGTAAAGAAGAGATCTACGGCCCGGGGGGGCTGCCTTGTGGTGTGGCTCCCCGCTCAGCGATCTGCCTGGGCCCCCCTCCGTCGCTCGCCCGGATCTCAACTTTTCACATGTTCTCTCCTCGCCGCGCACGCCTCCTCTCTCTGCGACACACCCAGAGCTCAAAGTGCATCCTCATTTGAATAGCCGCCCCCCCCCCGCCCTTCCAGAAAGGTTCTGAGCACAAAGACATGTTCACATAACCAGTGTCAGCTGAGCGTTTGTGCCAAATTCACTTCAGTCACAAGAATATAGGCCCACCGTAGTCTCCAGGCTCTCCATAATCTGGTGACAAGCAGAAAGCCTTGAGCCATTTACTGGATGCTGTTCTCAGATATTCATTTCACATGCCGTCCTATGTCATGGTCAAGGGTACCTCATTAGGTTACTTTTGGGTCTATTCAACTTAAGTATGCCGGATGACCAGAATTCACAATGCACGGCTGCTTTAATATCGTCTGTGCCGGTGCGTGTATCAAGTTGTTGTTTTTTTTTTATTCAGGTGAACCGGCACATTGAAATGGAATACACCTATGAATCACTGCACCACATCACAAAGCCCGCGTGGCGGGTTCTCATGATGTCACCTGGTTTGTTTTACGCCGTCTCAAATATCTACCACCACAGTTTTCCCGCTTTATGTTCCAGCCTTTCCAGGTGAATGTCGAGGTCTTGATTCTTGAATACGAAATGGAGCGATCAGAGTAAACAGTTTGGGGGGTAAACAGAAATTGAACCTTCCACCCCGACAGGCTTTGTTTTTGGTCATTCGGAATCCACAGAGGACTATTCATCCGTTGCTTCATTATCATAACCACGGTGGGAAAAAGCAGCCCTGTTATTGTGTGACCGGGAGGCTCAAAAGCTGAAGTCAACCAATCTGGCAACGCCCTGAACGACTTGGTCCCAGGAGAGACAAAGATATTTGCAGGAGTCGGCCGGTCGGAGAAAGACCGAAACACCCAACACGTCAGTATCATGAGGTTGTAAGTGACTTATTTCTCGAATTTCGCATACAAATTCTCATATTTTATTACAGCAAGACTGAATATCCTCAATTGTAGAAGTGGTTCCAATTCCAAGGCTTGACTGTTCTGATCACAACCCACTGGAGAAAATCACTCAAGGGTGGAAATGAAAACGCAAAGGAAGTTTGATTTCAACGGGGAGTACAAGCTGCAGTTATTTATTAGTTCTCCAACACGACTTGATTTCTTTGTGTGCCTGTTGTTGCTGCTGTTGTTTTTCTCCCACTCTGTGACGCAGTGGGAGTGTCCATCAGATTAAGTACGCACATCTTTGGAGCATTAGGGGCACACTAACGAGTGGTGCATCGTCCCCCCACCACAAAATAAGATCTGCACACACACGCACGCACACACACACACACACACACACACAAACCCACACACATACACACACACACACACACACACGTCCAGATCTGTCCGCAGGCCGTAGTTGAAAAGCAGAAATTGGGACTGGAAGTGAGACTGAGACCGTGAAGTGAGAGGCTCCAGTCTGAGTGTGGAGGGACAAAAAGAGAAATAGATGCAGCGCACCACATGATCCCCGGAAGCCAAGCTGTTATGTAACCTTCCGACCTTTGACGCACGATCACGGTGTCTCAAACGGAATGGGGGTCGAGGGGTTGCCAAGTATAAACGACAATGCCTGGCGTCAGAACGTTACCATCAACAAAACTCACTCAACTAACGCATTTCCCTCTGCATCAGTTTGGGTTGATAATCCAAATGATTATGGAAATATGCAAGACAATGGATGGTGTATATTGTAGAATTCGAAGGCTTTGTCTGTCAGGTGTCAGGCAAACTGGTGTTATAACATGGCAACCCATGGCAGCAGGCTGTTCTTAATTTTATTAGATCCTTAATATTGACATAAAATACCCTCATCTCTGCAGCGACACATCCAGCTACAGTGTGAACAGTTTTCTGAATAGTTTCCAGTGCTTTTTGACAGCCGTGGTTTTCACAACAGCCATTTACTGATTACTGCTTTGGCCTAGCTGCAAGCTTAGTCAGTTCACATGCATTGTGGGAAATTAAAGGGACGACATCCCCTTGAGACAACACAAATTACTCTCCAGCGACTCAGAGAGACGTTTACATCAGTTAAGAGGGAGCTCCACTGGGCTATAAATAATTTTTGACTGAAATTTCCTGTGTAACAGGAAAAAAATAAACGCTCGTCGACATCAGATCAGGCACTTTCATATTCCAGTCATTTTTCTGAAAAAGCAGAGCTCAAATTCTAAACCTCTTCAACATATCTTTCAATTTAATCTCTAGTATTTACTCACCCTGTACGTGGTGGAGGCAGTTTGTGAAACGAGGGGAGTAAGTATATGTATATATACAGTATGTGAGTATGTGTGATGTACAGGAAGTGTTTATATAAAATAATGGCCGGAAAAGAGCACAATTTGGCAATGTTTTTGACAGGCAGGTTGCATAAAATTAAGCATTTAAAATGGGTGTTTGGATTTCAGGGAAATGCCCATTGTGCCATGTTCTTGACCAGGAGAGGATCTGTCTATCTATCTCTCTCTCTCTCTCTCTCTCTCTCTCTTTATCCCGAGGTATCTTCTGACTCATCATTGCTGAATCCGAACCCTCGGACAAAAGCACTGGAAGGTCAAGTGCGATCTGCCATTATGTGGGGATCCCTCCGTTCTCAGACAGTGATGAATAAAACAAACTATAAGTCTCGGCTCATGGGTCCGATATTCCATCACAGCTCCACAATAAGCCATCTGAAGAATGTTCTTAGCTGTCGACCCTCCCTGCGCCGCGGCCGGATGCAGCTTGGGTGCTGTACGCCGTGAATATTAGCCTGAATCTCGCCGGCCACGTCTCTTGAAATCACCTTGTGTTTGGTTTGGGCTGACAGTGATTAAGCCGATTGTTTCACACATAAACTCCCATTGAGCCTAATGTCAACTGTACATAATGCCAAGTAATAAATGGTATATTCTACCAGCTTTTTTTTTTCCGGCTTTCCACCAGTGTGTGTGTGTGTGTGTGTGTGCGTATGCGCGTGCGTGTGCGTGTGCGCGTCTGTGGTTAAGCTGTCTATGGGAACCATTGAGACAAAGCCTTGTTTAGAGTTTTGAAACTGCAACTTCCGCTGTTTGCGACATGTGTTTCTCTGTTCTCTTTGTCGCTCGCTACTTCCTTTCGCCGCTGTGCGAGGGCAAAGATTAAAAAACCTGTAGGTGGAAGATAGCTTTGTTCGGCTCTCCTCCTGTGTCCCTTTATATTGCAGGTGCAAATCGGTGATCCTTGCACTATGAGTTATTTTAATTAAATTGGTCATTGGCTCTTCTATAAACTAGCAATAATTGCGCATTTCTATTTTTCCAGTTTTTCTTGATGCATTTTTGTATGTGTATCATTTATTTTTGCATTTGGATGTACCGAGGTAACACCATCACAGCGTCATAGAAATGTATTAGGAGACTACAATCTCTACAATAATGCAAAATCACCGCCAGCTCGGTGCAGTTCAGTCTGGTGCAGCTGAAGCCACAGCAGGTTTCTTCCAGCGGGCTGTGTGTGAACATGATCGCTGTGTAATTTAGTTTCTCTTTCTTCTCTTTATCTGCTACAACACCTGGGTGTATGTGTCTGTAACCGCAGCCAGCCCCGAGCTCCGCAGGAGAGGGGAAATAAAGGCTCCGGGCTTTGAACGCTGACCCCTGGGGTGGAAGGGGTTAAACGTGTGGTAAACCTAAGAAACAGCGGCTCCAACGCAGAGGGGAAAAGAAAAACCCAAAATTGAACCCGGTGTGTTCACATGCGTGTCACACCGGGGCGGTTTCCTTTCAGGGATATCAGCTTTGCGGTGAAATGATCAGTTTTGCATAATGTGAGCCACTGTTGCTGATCAAGGTGTGACTAAAAACAGCATGTTCGGAGAAATGGCTACAAAGCCAAATGTTTTTTTTTTGTGTTATATCTATACATATATTTTTTGTTATATCTGTGTAAAAATACGAAAAATATATATATATACATATACATTTTATGAAATAAGACTTTTTTACATTTATTGCATTTTTTACATTTAATTAATTTTGATGAGCCACAAATGCATGTGGAGGAAAAAACATTCTAAGCTACAAGATAAGAATGACCTTTGGGGACAGTCACAGTACAGTACCATTGGCAGTATCATTTCCACAACAGTAATTGGGGAATTGAGTTGACAAGTTGTTTATTCTTCAGCGTTACAAACATCATGCTGCGCTGCGTGAAACAGTTTGTCGTGAAGAAAGGGAAGTTGTTTTACAGGAACATCATGGGTTTAGATAAGGAGTCACGTATCCGAGGTGGAGTTTCTCAGCAACGAGGTCAACTCTGAGCGCTGGACTTATAAAACCTTGGAATATGAAACAGTTTATATCTAACAGTACGAGGCCGATTCTATAAATGGAAAGAGACCTAACTTTTCAACTTGCCGCCCCAGCGTTTCCCATTGCTATTATTGTTTGCGTCGCTGTCGCAAAGACAACCGGGTCGCTTTAGGCTTTCCTGAGAGCGCTCCGTGACGAGATGATCAACACCACTTTGGAAATAAGAGAGAAGAGAGAAGCACGTTCACTGGAGAGGTCAGCCCGAGGTCCGTGGTCAGCCACGGATTGGTCATCTGACAAATTGTGCAAATGCCAGAAGGGCCGCCCTGCTATGGGCCGCCGAATGCCCAGAAATGCGACGTATAGAAGATCGTTTCCCCGGTGGCGGCATGGAGTCGATCTGATCGAGGCTCACCGGGTGGACGGTGTTAGGCCGGTAACGGCCCTCGCTGTGCCAGGGCGCGGTCTTCCCGGAGACGGGTTGCTTGGGAATGCAGCCCAAAGCGGGTAGTAAACTCAGGCTTAATATCGGCACGAGACCGGTAGTCGAAGAGTACCGTGAGGGAAAGCTGAAAAGAACTTTGCCGCTCAAGAGCGCTCAACGGGGTGTGAAACCGTTAAACGGGTGGGGTCCGCGCAGTCCGCCCACCGCAAAGGGTCAGCGGTGATGTCGGCTACCCACCTGACCCGTTGGGAAACACGGAGCAAGGAGTCTTACGCACTTGTGAGTCAGAGGGTCAGTCCCCGAAAGGCAGTGAACTATGCCTGGGCGCGGCGAAGCCAGAAGAAACTCCGGTGGAGGCCCGTAGAGGTCTTGGCGTGAACAGCCGTAGATTTCAGCGGGGACGCATGGGATACGTCTCCCTCAATATTTAGAACATGCACCCCCCCATAAAAAAAACATGAAAGAAACTTTCCTTTACATAAATAAAGACATTTCCACCATAAATGCAGAAAACGTGCATTAAAATGTCCCAGATGCAGGAAATGAAGTGTTTGACGCAATTATGAACTCAAGCTTTTTATGTTAACATTTGGGTGGAGTTGGTGTTGGGTTTGAGAAAAGGGCCTCTCCGTTGCA
Source organism: Zeus faber (assembly GCF_960531495.2). Taxonomy (NCBI): domain Eukaryota; kingdom Metazoa; phylum Chordata; class Actinopteri; order Zeiformes; family Zeidae; genus Zeus; species Zeus faber. Next base: position 15,214,055 of record NC_137210.1, on the reverse strand, counting down.
AATGCCAGGGCCGTTTTGCCATCGCAGTCCGTCACTGTACACTGTGGCAACATTTTCCTACACATAAACTTAACAAACTTTAATGAAAAGGCAGAAAGTGTTGGTAGTATTGATACATTTTTCCATAATAATTCTAATGCAAAATTCATGTAACATGCAATTATATATTTCTAAAATAAAATGACTTTATTGTTATTGTTATGAAAAGTAATTACTAAAGTTGTTTTTGTTAATTGTTGCAGATGCTGAAAAACGGACAAAAATCGAAGACAAATAAAGAAGCCATTGTCCAAAAATCCAGTCGTCAGGGTCAGTCACAATATTCAAAATAAAAGTACTGAAGAAAAATACTGTGGAAAAACACTAATGGAAAAACTTTAAATATAAATGTTGATTCCCCAGACGCATCGGTGTTGAGAAGCTCATTTCATGAGGATGATTTACAATTTGGAGAAATACACAGTGTGCAGCTATGAGTTTAACAGCAGTTCTACATTGCACAGAATCCAGAGAACTGTAAAATGTATCTAGTGCAACTAAACAGAACCCTGTGTATTGCTGCCTGCAGCTATATTTATTATTATCATTATTATTATTATTATTATTATTATTATTAGATATTTATCCAGTATCCATTCTGTACAGAAAAATCCCATCTATATTTATCAGTCTAGCAACCATAAGGCCCCTGCCATAGACTTTTAATGTCATTTTTATATTCTGTATATTTTGTGTTTGTGTGTGTGTGTCCTGCATATATTATATTATTTTATATTTAATACATATAATTTTTTAGGCTGTTAAGGTATTTTATGGTATCCCTACCAAGACATATTCATTGTGTGTGGAAATGTACTTGGCCAATTGGAGTCTGATATCAAAGGCGGATGTTGGCCAATATGCAAGGATTTCGCCTTTTTTCTTTGTTTTTAGTGTGTTAACCACCTCTCTCAGCCACGCCCGATCATCATCAATAAATAATAGACGACTCTCTGTGGGGGGGGGGGGGGGGGGGGGCAACTGGACTTTTTCATCGACCCCTCCTCCCTCAAATCTCGCCAGGTCCCCCTCTGCATTATATAAATAAATATATTCTATATATTTTTTATCTTATTCTATAAGTATTCCACTTACTGTATTACGTTTTAGGAGTCAGTTAGTCGGTCTATTAGAAAGGAATTTTCTACTTTTTATTTTATTTTATTTTTGTACTTTTTCCTAGGACTTATTGTGTGCTATCACCGGGTGCGTTGCATTACATTTCACTGCATATATGTATGGAAGTATGTATATGTATGTGACAAATAAAAATCTTGAATCTTGAATCTTGAATCTTGAATCATTATTAACGGGGGCGGAGCGGCAGGTGTCCGGCTGAGGAGACTCCCCGTGTTTACTGGGTCGTGCTGGGGAGTGAAAGTGCATGTGCGCATGTGATCTGCCAAAAAAATAAAAACATCCCTCAAGGTTTTCTATCTCGACTCCCGACGGCCGACTCCCGACTCCCGACCGCTCTGTAACACGCCGTGGGGGCAGCAGATGTTCCCGCAGGAGGATAAGCACCTGGAACCTGGAGCATCTGCTGCTCTGGGTCAATTACAAGGAGCTGGGTTTTTCCCCGGGTCAGAAAAAGGTGGTCAGGATCAGTTCACAAAATGAACCGACACGGAATTTGCAGTTGTAGTTACAACACTGACCCTCAGAACATGCCGTGTTGTATTGTGAGCCATTCACTCAGCTCTGTGACTTCATTTGCTCCATCACAGCAGTTGGAGAAGTTTTTCAAGGTCACATCATCAAATGCGGGTAGTGCGCATTGTTCCGACGGTTCCAAAATCCTGATAGTCCGAAGAATGCCGGGCTAGAGATGGTAAAGTTTAGGTATGAGATCAGAGATGGTTAGGGTTACAGTTAGGGTTAGGGTTAGGGTTAGGGTGTCATCCATATCAAATGGGATTTTTCGGACTGTTAGGGTTTCGCAATAACGGGCTGTTGGAGCAATGGCGTGTCACCCAAATACGAAAGGTCCACTTTTGCACAGCTTTGTTCCCGGCTGTGTTCCTGCCATTTCCCCATCGCCAGAGAATGTAATTGAAGTCAAATTTAAATCACATCACACAGCGTGAAGCGCATTTGTTTGGAATGCGTAGCTCTCGAAGGGAATAGAAAAGTTGACAGGATGTGCGGGGTTTTTTGAGCAACAGCCCTCGCGTGCCTTGTTGGTTTTTTTTTTTTACTGAATCTGAATCCGTGAAGCTGTTTCAAATCATGACAACGAGCAGAACCGAACGGACGACCTCCTCGCAGGTCACGAAAGTTCTCTTTCGGCGGCGCCGCGGATGGATCACAGCGGCGTCTCCTCCGAGCAGGATGTGGTTGTGTACACATCACTTTCAAAATAACTCCCAAACCGCCACATCTCTCCTTTTATAGTCAAAGCCTTGCTCGCCCGGGCATCGGCCATGACGAAGGTACAGAGAAAAGAGCGAATGGCGGCTGCGAGTTGTTACGAGGAGTTAATCAAAAATAATGGCATCTTTTTTTTTTTTTGATCACGTCGTTTTCTCGCTTTGACTCATTTGTATCAAAGGAAGCAGCTCATTAATATAAGACAGAAAACTGTGAATAGAGAAGTTTGGTGAATTCCAGGAAATGGGCAAGCAGACTTCCTGAGAGTAATTTGGCAATGACTCAACTCGAGTGCTGCGCTTGCAGCTTTAGTCCTAGCAGCTTAACTTCAAGACAGCAGTGGCACGATAGCAAACGTTGTAATGTTTTAATTGAAATAATGAAGGGCAGATTTGCATATGAATTAAGCTGAACTAACTCCCCTCAACGCCCTTCGAAATCTGCGCTCCAGCACCAGTATGCCATCGCTCAGTGAGATGCTTCTGCAATTATTCAGGATTTGAGACCACAGAACAAATGTCTCCAGTAAACGCGTGATGCATCCAGCCGGTGACCCCTGCCGACGCAGGGACACCAGAACGAGAACACTGGTGAAACATCATTCACGTGGCACGGTGGCACAATGCATCGCACCTCCATCTAACATCAGTAAGGACCCCCACCAAAAACATGCACACATCAATGTCTGACCTGCGATGATCATATTGAACCAGGTCCCCGGGCGCGTGATTATATGTTGCCCGCTGCTCCCGGAGAAGGGACAAGCCAGGATGGGTCAAATGCAGAGGCCACATTTCACCAGCCTCCATCCAAAGCATGTGCGTGTGTGTAACCATGTGTTGTAGTGTCGTGTGCCGTTTGTGAAACAAACAGATCTGTGTGTAGGTCCAAGCAGGAAGACAGGATAATAGACAAGAGTGGCTATATGAAACTCTCAGATTGTGTTACTGTCGAAGGAACCAGTGTGTAAATGAAAACTATTTGGGCTTTTGTCAACACCCTGGGAAAGAATGGCGTTGCTTCTTGATCATGTCTCCCTCAAGCGGTGGAAAATTGTACTGCAAGGGACAAAAACAATGGATGTTCCCTTGTATGAGGACTAATTTCTCTCCTGGGTCCACTTTAAAAAGAGACGCAGTAAATCTACTATTTTATTCTTATTGTTTGGGTGGGGCGGGGGGAGGGGTGTCATTTTGTCACATCTGCTAACAATAACTTTTTAAGGCCTTAGTATAGGTGTGTATGAGTGAATGAGGCCCACGCCATAGTCCAAAAGGGTTCTCAGCTCCACACCGATCCCCAGATGAACCAAAGGAAGGCCAGGGAGCTTTGGAACAAAGGCCAGACTGCTGACTGCAGGAGAGACGAGGGAGCAGTCGTTGGGAGAATAATGATGTCATCACGGGCCGTGAGGGTGTCACTAGGGCCCCGTCATCGACCAAAAGCAGCTAAAATGTAATATGCTGCTTGCATGGGCACCGCATACCACAGATGTCAGCCATACTGAAGGGAGTTGGTCAGGTTTCAGTGGAAGTTCCACTGAATCTTGTGGCTGGCGGCTGCTGATACTGTACTTTTGCAAGCGCTAATGTGTGTCAGTGTGTGTCAATGTGTGTGGGTGTGCGCATGTGTGCGCGTATGTGCGTGTGTGTATGCGTGCGTGCATGCTTGTGTGTGTCTGTTTATTACATTTTGGTAAGCAGCCCACGGCTCACGTCCCTTTATGCAAAGAACAGATAATAACTCTATCGCATGCACATTAAAGGCTTTGGTGAAATAAGTAACAATGTGCTTGAACAATGGTGTTCTTGTTTAATCCTGAAAGACTGCGTTCAGCCTGCCGGTACTCAAGCTTTGCTCATAAAATAATTTGATTTATGGGAGGCTTTAGGAAAGGGTCCCCCCCCTCCTTGTTATTTTCTCCCCTAGACTATCATCACCTGTGATGTCATGTTTCGAGGGCAAAGGTGCGAGAGCTGGAATTGCGCTATTCTTTTTGGGAATCTCTCTACAGAACGTAGTGCTAAGGAGCAACCAATGAAAATAAGTAATCCGATGGCATCAACGACTCGACAACATCGGCGATGCGATCAGATTACTTATTTTCATTAACTGTAGTTTGAAGCATGTGTTTGACTGCGCTTCCTAAATAGACCCTGTCGTACTGTGTAGCACACTATGTCATACCTGGTAAAGTCATTCTGCTGAACCTCAACATCTGAAATGCTTGTCTGGAAACAATTTCCCATGTGGTAAACACTAAATACATCTATAGAGCTTAGGGATAGAGAAAATGAGTTTGAGCACGTCTGTGGGGATGGGGTGGGAGGTAGACACTTACTTTGCATGCAGAGTGGCAAATTATTTAATTTGGCAGATGCACTGACGCATTGACAGCAGACATCTCCAGCGTGTAAACGCGGATGAAAAAAACCTTCAGCGCAATGGAAAAATCGCCCCGTTTCCAAGCCCAGGGACAGGAAAGACGGAGGCCAATCCCACGAACATCACCTGTCCCCGTTCACACAGCGCCGGCCAGATGTCGGAGCTCACTTTGAACGTTTTTAGAACCCATGAAAACACTTTTATGTCTGAACGGAGGAGGAATTAGCATGTGTGTGAGCGGGCCAAGGCTTTATGTGATGCCTGGGAGAGAGACATCAAAGGCCGCTGCTGCGGCTAATGACAGGCCTGTGCACGTCTGAGTTCCACAATTAGCTGATCCAGCTAATTATCCACAGGGACAAAATAAAAATATAAAAAAATAAACACTGAAAGAATTGGCCATGAGGCAGCAACCTCACGCGTGCCAAAACACACTCGCAAAGAAAACACCCCGTACTATATGGTTTATAGGGTGTTATGTGTGTTATGTATAGGGTGTTATGGGCGTGTTATAAGTGTGTGTAAGAGCGCCTCTTAAAAATAACCTCCACCCTGCCCCACAACACCCATCCCCAAACCTGCCGATCACAGCTTAACTTCCAGCACAGTTCCACCAGTGTCATCCCACCTCTGGAATTTCTGGGGCAGAGAGGAGGAAAGAAATTATAGTACATGGAGCTACGGTCTGAAAGATAAGTAGAACGAGGGGGGGGGGGGGGAGAGAGAGAGAGAGAGAGAGACAGAGGGAGGGAGAGAGTTTTACCCTGCAGGGAGGTGTGAGTGAGCGTGAAAGAGAGAGAGAGAGTGTGTGTGTGTGTGTGTGTGTGTGTGTGTGTGTGTGTGTGTGTGTGTGTGTGTGTGTGTGTGTGTGTGTGTGTGTGTGTGTGTGTGTGTGTGTGTGTGTGTGTGTGTGTGTGTGTGTGTGTGTGTGTGTGTGTGTCTGGGAGGGTGGGGGGCACACATGAACTCTGGCTCTCCTTGAGTGAGCACTCAGCCTGGAGGTGGCTCCTGGGATCCCTGGATAAGCGCGCACATACACACAAACACACACACAGACACGCGCGAGCGGAGGCCCCCGGCACCGGCAGCCAGAGAGCCCAGAGCAGGCCCCGGCGAGCGGGAAACATGCAGAGCTTCACCTTGATTGCCGCCCTCCTCTCCCTGCTCTACATCTGCACCGGCAGCGCAGGAGCCTACAGGTAGGAGCCCAAAACGCTGCTGCTTCTGCTGCTGCTGCTGCTGCTGCTGCTGCTGCTGCTGCTGCTGCTGCTCCTGCTGCTGCTGCTGCTGCTGCTGTACGTGTGGAGGCTTCAGCTTTCTCTTATGGACCATTTACTTAGATATACAGTCTACTGTGATACCTGCATGATCTTCGAGTAACTCTTTCAAGTCTCAGGTTTATTATTAACATCTCAGCATGTGTCACATTGGCAGTGCAATGCTTGCTCCTCGCACTATTCAGTGCACAAAGTGTCCAGCAATTAACATAAAAAAATTGTTTATAAAAAAAAAAAAAGTGGCAACAATAGCAAGTAAGTAAAGGTTTATTTACACTTTTGAAAACACAGTATTACAAAGTGCTGCCCCACAAATGGCATAAACTGAGACAAAATGGAAGATACACTTGGTAAAAAGCCTATGAAAACATATAAAAATATAGAGAAAAACAAAATACAAGCACCTTCGTCAAAAACACAAATAGACAAATAGGATATAAAACGACAATAAATTGGCTATAATAGGTATCAATAATTGAGTCATGCGTATTAATAACGTGTTCCGGTGAAAGCAGGGGCTTTTGAAACCATCTTTTCATCAACTCTACCGGTTATTTCCAGCTCTGTCCAGCTGAGATGATTGAAAACAAAAGGTTTGTGGTGAACCATGTGCTTTCACTCTTTCTGGGTGGAGGTTGTTTCGGTCGCACACACACACACACACACACACACACACACACACACGCGCGCGCGCTCCACCTCTGCAGGGGAGCTGACTGTGGGAGCTATGATACAGCGTCGGCTAAATCCGGCTCGACCACTGTTAATAACCGAGCGCCACCTGTCGCAGCCAGAAGCCGCTCTTCTCTTGTGGGCTATTCTGGTGGATTTCGATCAAGTCTCCGATTCCTCCAGCCCCTCTGGAGCCAGCTCTGCTTTTAGCTGGCAGCCACTCCCCCCCCCCTCCGCAGTGCCCCGAAATCCTATGTCAACATCTGGGATACTGGAGGTCGGCTGGAGGGACAAGGGTCACCTTTTTGGCCGGTGATTATTTAGATGTGGGATCCGGTGCGCGATACCCCCCGAATATCCAAACAACGGGTCCCTGGCTCTCAAAGGGGAAGGAAGTGGCAGGTTAAACATCTTCATCGAATAAAAGTTTAAAAATACACGCGTGCAATAGAATCTCTCGGTGGGGTTATTTCCATCGCTCTTCCTGCTTCCCGGGGATACGTTTACATTGAGCGCGTGCAACTACAGTCAGAAAGTGATCAAACAAAGTTTAGGAAGGAAAAGAAAGAGGAAGTGGGGCCATTCATCCATGAGGCAACATCAGCAACGCAAACAGCGTCTGATTAGGGAGCGCTTCACCATCTGTAACCCACATCCTGACTACTCACCACTTTTCCTCCCCGGGGGTGACAGCGGGGGGAGAAAGGTATTTCGGCTGTTTGTTTTCCACGCCGCCGCCACGGCAGCCTCATTAGATATGGACGGCTGTGGGGCCGTTTTCGGAAAAAAGCGAAATAAACGATCGCGCGCCAAAAATCAAACAACAAACGCAGGCCTACCTCACACGCTCGGCGTTAAAGTTTGATTGCATTCAGAGGCCGTTTCGAATTCAACTCGGCCTCCGCGTCACGCAGAGTGTTTCAAACAACGTTGGGACGCTGCAAATGGTCGTATTTTCCATTTATTGCCGTCTGCTTTTGTGAAGGCACGACCGACAAGTCCTTACTGGAAACCAACCAGGGGTGTGTCGCTACGGCAGCAGGCTGGAGTGTTGCTACGGCTGGAAGAAGAACAGCAGAGGGCATTGTGAGGGTAAGAACGTCCACGAAATCTAAAGTTATTGATGGTGGATTAAACATGTGGAGTCAAAGAATCTGAACGATTGTGCTCGTTTTGATGGAGTTTTTTTTGTGTGCGGTGGGTACTTTCCTAACCCCCCCCCCCCACACACACACACACACAAAAATGTGGAATATGTTAAAAATGAATATATGTGGTTTGACAATACATAATGTTTCTCTAACCGCAATTTCTCCCGGTGGTATTTTTCTTCCCGTTAAACGCTTCACCAGCTCAGTGTGCGCAGAGCTGCAAGCACGGGGAGTGCGTCGGCCCTAACAAATGCAAGTGCTTCCCAGGATACACAGGAAAGGCTTGCAATCAAGGTCAGTGATTGGGGTCAGTGCAAAGGGGTCTGGAAAACGAAGGTCAAGCCGGTTCCATGGAGATCAAATTTCTGCTTTCCGACCCGACCTTTGCCGCGGGGCTGCCGCCACGTCTCGCTGTTTAACAAAATGCACATTTTTGCTGCGGTTTAGCAGAGTTGTACCTTTGCGATGAGACACTGTGAGACGACGGGTTTTCCTTGCAGACCTGAATGAGTGCGGTCAGAAGCCACGGCCCTGCGAGCATCGCTGCATGAACACCTACGGCAGCTACATGTGCTACTGCCTCAATGGATACACCGTGATGCCCGATGGGTCCTGTGCTAGTGAGTACCTCCGAAACATAGTCAGTGGTCAATGGATCACCATGGACCATGGCCTATGGGAGTCCATTGACCAGGGTGATCAATGGACCACCATGGACCATGCAAACGTTCTTGCACATTTACATGCACATGTATGTTATGTGTCCACAATCATCCTAAAGCATGTTTGTGTGTGTGTTTGTAGACTCGAGAACATGCTCTCTCGCCCACTGCCAGTACGGCTGTGAGGAGGTGGAAGGGGAGATCCGTTGCCTGTGCCCGTCGTCGGGGCTGCAGCTGGGGCCGGATGAGAGGACCTGTGTAGGTAAGATCAATGATGATCTGGAAACACAAAGCTCATCTCATGACCACGGTGCACATTCAGGAAGACTTAAAAAACCAAATGATTCTCGCCACGCTTGTAGGACTACGAAGAACTATAGATACTATGCGTTTCAGGGCAGGACAGGACGAAAGGTATTGTTTTCGAAAAATAAAGTGTTCTTCCTAAAGCGAAAAGCTTCAGTCTCAACAGGGAACATGCCAGGAAAACAGAAGGGTTTTGTGGGTTAGGACCTTTCTGTTGTTCCCATTTTCATGGATTAGCGGCTAATGAATAGTGCAGAAGGAGTTCGGATGGAATTATGTGGAGATTCCTTTGTGGCTCGAATGTTCTTTTCACATTTGAAGGTGGTAAGAAACATCAACGTTTTCACACGCAAGCGTAAGCGCTTGCGGTCGGAGGTACACGCTGGACTGGAGTCGCGTTGCTTCCCCGCCAGAGCGCTTGAGCGGAAACCGAGCCAATTTCCCATTCTACTAACACTGGGGGGAATCAAAAGTATTACACTGTAAATGGTCCAACTTTGCACCTCCGACCACTGACAACCCCTCCCCCCCTCCCCGCCTGTTCTCATCTCCTTTAAGATATCGACGAATGTGCGACTGGAAAGAACCTCTGCCCGTACAACCGTCAATGCGTCAACACCTTTGGCAGCTACTACTGCAAGTGTCAGAACGGCTACGACCTGAAATACGTCAACGGGAAATACGATTGTGTAGGTGAGGTATACAGCGACCCGGCCGAGGGAAAAAGGTTTGGGCAATTTCCGTCTTGTTTGCAGATGTACAAACGAGCTTCTACCAATTCCAGACATTGATGAGTGTGCGGCCGGCTCCCAGAGGTGCAGCCACCACGCTGTCTGTCTGAACACTGAAGGATCCTACAAGTGCAGGTGCAAGCCCGGGTTCAGAGGCAATGGCTTTGAATGCTCCGGTGAGACGTGAGATACAAGCGACACAAGACTGTTGTTTTTCCCCCGTGTGCAGCTACTGAAGGTTTTTCCTCGGAGCAAAATATGCACCGAACGTTCATTCAGACGGTGCATATTTTCTCTGATCCGAGATGAGAGCAGTCAGTCTGAGATCGTTTTTTTGCCAAGTCCTTGTATTTCCAGTGCGGGCTATTAAAGTGTCAGAGAACTGAAGACCTGCCGAGGCCAGTTCACTGTTGTTGATCCCCTCTGAACCTTAGAAATGTTCGAGAGAGAAAGAGAGAGAGAGAGAGAAAGAGAGAGCGAGAGGGGGGAGAGAGAGAGGGAGAGAGAGAGAGAGAGAGAGAGAGAGGGAGCGAGAGGGGGGAGAGAGAGAGGGAGAGAGAGGGGAGAGAGAGAGAGAGAGATTGAAATAACACCTGAGTAAATATCTGCCATTCTACTTTAGTCAGCCATGTGTCGGGCAAGGGGAGGGGAAGTGAACTGTACTCCGTGAACCAGACCCCCGTTGTTAACAGGTTTATGCCTCGTATGGCTGAGCGACACAGGAGCACGACTCTTGCTCGGCAAAAACCTGGGTGTAAATGGAAAATGCCTTTATGTTTCTGTAGTCAAGCCCTTTTATCAGAGTCCGTGGGACGGCGATAAAGGCAGTGCGGACGATTTCCTCAACGGTGAGACTGTGTGGAACGCCAGACTTTTGCCCCCGTTGTTTTGCTGCCTCGCCGCGCCGTGCCTTGCCCCCCGGCTTCCATCGATCTCGGCGAAGCCGCTGCCGCTGTCTCCGTCTCGCTCGAGGCTGGCAACAGCTCTCCACTTTGTATGAGATGCCAAGCTTTTTAGCATGAAACCATTTCAGACTTTCTGCGGTAACATGCTTGCGCGCATCAGAACAAACAAATGTATACCGAATACACACACAAGCTTTATTGCTTCTACTGCATGGAATGTGATGTTGCTGTCCGTGCCTCTTTCTTTACTGTGCATTTGACAAGTCTCGCTGCTCTGGAAAAGTCATTTAAATGCATACTGTAGCACGGTAAGTAACAGATTCAAGAGCAGCTGCAAAGTGCACGACTATAGATTGTGAAGAGATCACAAAAAAACGGGCGGACATCAAGGATCACCCTGGCAATATGGTTCCCCACGTATGATTATTGTTCCAGATGTCGAACCCTAATTCCTCTTCCTCCTCGCAGCCATCCCAGACTCCCCGGCGAGGCCCAGGAAGCCGGACAACGAGCACATCAAAAACATCATCCCTGAACCCGAGGTGACCCTGCCTCCAAGGACCCACCAGCAGCCGTTCGACTACGACGGGGCTGTCTACATCGGAGGCCTGGTCGAAGGGGGGCAGGTCGCGTTTCCTGAGCCAGAGGTGCCTCCTCAGGAGGAGGAGGAGGAGGAAGAGGAGGAGGAGGACAACCAGCTCAGTCCAAGAGGAGATGTTTTCAGTAAGACACAATACTCCCCTCAAAATAATTCATTTTCAGTGAGGTTTTAGAGGCGCCTTAGGTCGGCCCGAACTTGACCGAAAATGATCGTGCTGGCTGACTCTCTGCTGAGAAAATCGTTTTAGTAAATAAAAGTATTTTTTTCCGATAATACTAACTTTCATAAAAGTTACGAAGAAGAGCAAAGGAATTGAGCAGAATGAAGTTACATCAGGCATTGAAGATTTGTGTCGATTGGTGCCTCATTTTGCATTGTGCGATGATTTTGCATTAGTGACCACACTCAATAGGCGCATTTTTCATCCAAAGTTCCCGGAACTTTTAGTCCCGGGAACTTTTTTTCAGGAGCTAAAAGGTTCCTTCAGCCCGTCATTGTCTGCGTTCCCACCGCGGTCCAAGGACCCGTGAAGATTATGCAAATTTGTCTGCTGACATATGAAAAAGTGACGGCGGTTTTTACACTGTGGTTTTGTGCGCGGCCATACAACAAGCCGCTCCACTCCAGTCCAGTGGGTGTTACTGATGCGGATACTATACAACAACGAGAAGAAAATGGATAAAGAACGGCTCGTCTTTCTTTATCCATTTAATTCTTCTGTCCTTGTATATGAAAAAAAAATCAAAAAATCCACTCTCACAATCAACATTTTTATTATCAAGTTTGAAGCATGTTATCAAATTTGAAACACAAGTTCACACACAGGTTTTTTATATATATATATATATATATATATATATGTATATGTGTGTATATATATATATATAAGCGCCCACTCGTCGTTTTGTAGTTTTATCGTTTTCCCTTTTTTGCACAAACAGAACACTTTTAGAACAAAAAACTAACTGTACATACAGTCGGTTTGTGGCTACAGATCTTTAAAAATAGTGGCGGAAATAAAAAGCTGATACCTGATCGAGTACACGACCAATCCGAAATGTTCAGCGCTGCAGCCTCCACCACCAAAGTTCCTGGACTTTTGAAAAGCACTACGCACCCCCCTCCCCCCAGCAGGGACTGCAGGCCCTGGTCCCCGCCGCGGAAACGCACCGAGTTCCTGGGGGACGTTCGTGGGGTGGAAACGCTAATACAACCCATATGCAATTGATCTCATTTCAGAATGAGCGAGGAATCAGAATGAGGATTACCATGCAATATGATACGTTAAGCACTGAGCCCCGGACCTAAAGCACGAGGGGCTCTCTCTTCCACGTTCTCCGTTTGCTCCTCATTCCCTCTTTTAAAATACACACGCTAGGGAAACAATCCCAAACAGAGAGTTCTGACAATAAGAGGTAAAGAGGCACATTTTCCATAATAACCAATGGGAGAAATAGAGAGGGAGAGAGAGAGAGAGAGAGACAGAGAGGAAGATATTTTTGGCCTTTTTTTTCCCCCCAAAGAGAAAGAAAAATATTAAAACGTTGGTTTTAAATGTATCTGTTGGGGGGAGGGGGGGGGGGTGCAGTGGAAAGATCTACAGCCGTGATTGATTTGCTCAGCAGACATGTAGTCTGGAAAACGTTCCTCGTAAGCAAAAGCTGCGTCTGGCCGCCTCCGTTCGCTCGCCGGAGTGTCAGAGAAGCAAATTCCTCCGTAAGAGCGGATCCAGCGCTCACGCCCCAAACCCAGTCTGCCTTTCACCGCGAGGATTTATCCCCTCGAAAGGAGTGACAACCGACCGGAGGGTTTCCTCAGGTAGCAAGAGGAGACAAGCCCCAGAGACATCCATCAACCTGGAGGGCGGAATGTCCGCCCCCCCCCCCTCTCTGTCGGAATGCGAGGGCTGGGGGACGCGGCTCTTCCAGGGCGCGCTGCGATCCCCCGGGAAGACGGCGAGGGGAGGGGAGGGGACGCCGCCGAGACGCCAGAGCCTTTTATTACGCTTCCGCCAGAACAGCTGTTGTGCAAACAGATTGGAGACCGGGGGAGAGAGCGTCTGTCATCGGCTCCCTCTCTCTCTCTCTCTCTCTCTCTCTCCCGTTCGGGGCCCAGCAGGGTTTTAGACGCTCGCCCGCCGCCGACGGGGGACGTTCGGCGGCGGGCGGCTTTAGGGAAAAGAAAAAAAAAACCCACTGGGGCTTCCGCTTCCTCCTCGGATCGAACCGTGCCGCCTCTCGGGATGGGCCGAGCAGGGGGGGGCGCGTCGCAACCTGCGAGCTGAGACGCCAAACCCCCGGCTTTGTTGTATAGTGAGGGACTCCCACCCCCCCACCCCTTGGATCGAATTTAGTCCAAAAAGTCAGGATTTCATTTTTGTTCCCCTTTGGAGGAGGAATGTGTTGGCGCAAAGCGGAAGTTGGTATTTCGCGTTGCCCGGTTTTCCCTTCACTAGCGAGCGCCATATTCGCGATCGGGACCGAGTACTCATTTGATTCCCCCCCTTCTACCCCCTTCTCTTCTCCATCCCTTCCCTCTCTCAGCGTCGGAGGACTTTGAGTCGGTGTTTGGGCCTTCAACGGACGTCAAAGAGATCCAGCTGACGCCCGTGAAGGAGGGTAAATCTACCGCCGCAGGATCCGGCTCAGTGCTATCGTCGTTCAATTAATCGTATCTTCTTGCGCCATTTTGACCCTTTCTTATCTCCTAGAGTTCATTATGGATTGCAATTTCGACCAGGGAGCCTGTGAGTGGGTGCAGGACAAGGGGGACGACATGGACTGGAGCGTGGCCTATCACGAGAAAGGTAAAGCACGGAGGTGGCCTGGACAGTTCTGCGGAATGCTCAACTCTGATTGGTCAGGAGCGGCAGTCAGCGGTCAGCTATTGCTAAATAACGACTGCAGAGCCTTCGACAATGGCCGTCGTCGCTCCTCCGCCTGGTTCGCCATCCCTCGTTTCACGCCGCCTACGTGTTAATGCGGACGAGAGCGGGTGGCGCCACCTCTTAAACTAGACATACTAGTAATACAACCCTTTCAAATCAATATTTTATATTTGTTTATTTTGTAAGTAGCCATGGAATAAGCTTTGTAACGGACTATTTTGTGGGGTTATTTTGTGATAATGACCGGCAGGCTGCACATCATCCCTTTATTATATAATAACTAATAATTCATATTAATAAAAAATGAATTAATAACACGCTCTGCCCCATGTCAACCGGCTCAGGCGCTGAGTACTACATGGCTATGAGCGGGCTCATGGGGGAACCGGGGGACGCGGCCAAGCTGAAGCTGCTCCTCAGCGACCGGGCGCAGCAGGGAAGCTTCTGCCTGACCTTCGACTACCGCGTGGTGGGCAACGACGTGGGCACACTCAGCGTGCTGCTGGACAACAACCAGTACCCCGTGTGGGAGCAGAGCTACAGCCGAGGACAGGGGTGGCAGACGGAGCTCCTCACCGTGGCGTGGAAGGAAGAGGCTCCGCAGTCCGTGAGTTCACACGCGCACACGTTTGATATCAGGGGCGGGGTTTTTTTGTTGGTTTTTTTTGGGGGAAAATAACAGAGGTGAGCGTCGCCGTGGGCTCTGAATTCAACTCCATATTTTTGACTTAAAAGAGGATGTGTCCGTATCGCTTGTGAACCCACAATGATGAATTCTCGATTTTCCGCAGATTATTTTTGAGACCGAGCGCGGCAGGGGTGTCGGAGGGGAGATCGGCCTGGACAACGTCGTGCTGACCTCGGGCTCCTGTCAAGAGGATGATAGGCTCATCTTTTAAAATTAAATTCCACGCCTCATCCCTCTGTTGGAAATCTCAGAGATCCCAATTTTCTACTCCGAGTGTTTGTTTGGTTTTGTTTGTTTTTTTTAACAACCGAGCATGGAGTTTCTTCTTTTCCCATGACTGGGATTTTCTAAAGCATGAGTATGACTTGGTCATAGTTAATCCACGTAGCATATAAAGAATACAGCGCAAGATCTGCTTCATAAACAGACCTTATCGTGATTTGCTAAAAAAAAAAAAAAACAACTAAAAAAATATTTTTTGTTTCAAAAGTGTAGGCTGTGCTCATATTATACACACAACTCATAACTCAGGTTTGGATGGAAAGGGCCATCGCTGACACTCATTTTTATATTTAACGGAATAAAAAATGATGTGCTTAGTTTTCTGGTGTGTATATTCAGGTGCATTGTTAAACTTTAAGTCAACATTATCTTTGACGTGTGAATTGTTGACTGAATGACGTCCGTAATTTAATCCTAGATTGTGAAAAGGTTGTTTTTGTTTTTTCTTGAAGGTTGGATAGTTAGAACGATAACACCGATCGGCGCCTAACTGCTGTAAATGATGCTTTCATATTATCACAATTAAATGTTTTGTTTTTTTTCTAAAGATTGTGTAAAGTGTTGCTGTGTTTAGGTCACTGTGTTTCATTATGTTTTGTGAAGACTTTTTCAGATCTGATCTCACTCCTTTGTACCGTTTGCATAACTTTCCGCATTGCAGTGCGTTGTTGACATTGGAAATTGATAGCATAGTATAATGAGTTAAAGCCGAGTGAATTAGCGTCACTGACTAGTGAGTGACATTTATGCTAAATTCCCAGAACCGGAATGAAACAAATAAAACAATGAAAGCAGAACATTCAATTTATTTGCATGACGCAAATACGTCAAGTTTCTCTTAAAAAGTGCTAAATAAACGTGTTGTTCGAGAAGAAGAATGAGAAGAAGAACTTATTGGTCTTGGGTGCACCCAACACACATACGCACGCATGCATGTAGTGGTGACCCCGAAACACACGCACACACACACACACGCACACACACACACACACACACACACGCAGGTAATGGTAATAGAGAAATTAGACTTATGCATCTTCTTCCATTCCAGGGGGTGGATCTGTGTCGTGGTCAGGGACAGGACAGGAAGCGTTCTGCGTGTTTATAATAGAGCCCAACAGTCCCAAAAACTGCCCACTTTTAGAACGGCTCGGTTTCCGGAAGTGAATTTCCCATTCCTTCACTCCATTGACGTCTCAGAAAATCCTTCTATAAAGAGTTTAAAGCCTGGAACCAAGTCAACCAACTACAAGATGAATCGTGACCATTCGGAGCGATAAAAAATTGGAAAACTGAAAAAAGGCAAAGGCACAAGACGGTACAGAATTATTTTAAGAGCGAAGGAACTACTCACCCCATAAACCATTTCCAACAACTTCCAACATAACGATAGTTTAGCACGCTTGTTTTTTTCAATTGAATGTCTGTCATTATTATAGTGTTTTTATTGTTAATAATAGCGTTGAAGTCATGGTTGCTCTGTGGTAAACGCAACGTAAACGACGGTAGAGTCCTTGTTCGCCGGCAGCGACATAAAAATGTCGTAAAAAAAATGTCTCAAAACGACGTAAAAACATCATCGCGGGTGCGGAAAACATTTCCATGGCAACAGCGAGCTCCACCAATCAGAGGCGACGCTGTTGCACTTTAGGATTGTGGGTAGTCTATTACTTCGCCACGGTATTGCGAATAAAACACGTTTTCTTAAAACAAGGTTGATATCATACGGCCTCGGGGAGAACACGGCCCCACACAGAAAGGCCGCTAATCGGCAGACAACCCACCCGAGCGCGGTGCCAACGGCGCCCCGGGAGGGAATCGAACCCAGGACCTTCTTGCTGTGAGGCAGCAGGGCAAGCAGTGTGCCACCATGCAACATGTAATATTAAAATGTGATGTTTATAAATACAAAATATTTGACTTATATCAAATATATATTTTTAACAAGATAATCTTAGGGATTACCACTTTAAACGACAAACATTACTGTTTCGTGTTTCCGCAGGACAGGAGGTCATTGATGAATCGGCTTAATGTCGCCCTCTAGTGGCTGCTATACACACTGCCTCTACGGCGATGCGTTCTAAGTCGATCTGGAATTACGGCGCAAACGAACGTTGCGCTGCGGGGAATTCGTAAATCGCTCACCCCGATTCGGCGGTCCCCACTTCTGCGCTTCTGTCCCGGAAAACATGGACCCCCCGCTGTGTTTGTTTGACAACCAACTCGTCAAGCTCCCATACATGTCTTGACACAGCGTAAAAAAAAAAACCAGATACATAAAATCCCTACAGAATAGTTTAGAGCGAAGTCGGACGTGTTTTCGGTTTTCGCGTAAAACCCACGTGTAGAGGGAACGTTGTTCACCCTTGTCCGAGTCTGGTGTTTCGCCAAAACCCGGAGCGACGCGAAGAATTTCCGCGACTTCTGAGTTAAACGGTCGTTCCTCGACACTTCTCCGTGTTGGGAGAACGGCTTTTACCCGAGTGCCAGCCTCAGCGGAACGCAGCATTCTCCATCAGTAAAACAACAACAACAACAACAACATCTTAGAAAGAGGGAGAGTCGCATTTTTCCGAAATCAACCCGTTTATTTATTGATTGATTTAATACAAATAAAAATATATTTATATATATTTAAAAAAAAAATGCGAGGTGGCGTTTTCAAATGGAACTCTGTTGCAGCGCCCATCACGTCCTGGAACGTCCCCCCCCCCCCCCGCCGCCGCCGCCGCCGCCGCCGCCCCGCTCAACACTGCGGGTGCGTCGTTCCAGATCACATGACGGCGAGGAGCTCGACTAGCTGAGCTGGTTAGCCGCTAGCCAGTCCTCTCCGCCCCAGACCTCCGGAGCCCCGCGGCCGGCGACCCCGACACGGCTGCTATTTGGGATTCCCTTTCCTGCGCCACACCGCAACCGAGGCACCCAGGGTAGGAAATATGAGTCCGACTTGGGGGCCGCCGGCTGAGGGAGCGCTGAGGAGCCTGGATGCGTTGCTCGTCTTGTTCCGCTTAAGCGCGTCCAAACGACACCGTTTCTCAATAAATAGTCGGCGTGCGCCTGGGTTTCGGTGGAATTTTTATTTTATTATTATTATTATTATTATTATTATTATTATTTTTAAATCGGTCGGCTTTGGTCGCTCCGTTTCCAGGCGCGGAGGCCTCGCGCTAGCCGCCCCGGCGGGACTAGCAGTGGCGGCTAACTCGGTTCCAGCTGTTCATCTGCGCCTTGTGTTTACCGTAGGATCGGCCCGAAGGAACATGGCAGAGAGGCGCATGTGACCGAGCAGCACTTGCTACACGTTTAGGCTTTGGACCAGAAGAGGAAGAGGAGGCGAGTCCAATCCAACCTCCCCCCCCCGTGAGTCCCATAATATCTGCGTCGAACAGTAGCGGCGCCGACAGACAACGAGATGCGGACGCAGAGAGCTGATCGGAACCTGGTTCGCGGAGGAAACACCGCCCTCACAGGTGTCACCAGCCCAAGAGGAGCTTCATGAACCCCAAGGACCCCCAATTTCGATTTATTTATCGGCGCTAATATCTTGTAAATGAAATAGTGGTAAAGTTTATCTATGAGTCCTTTTGCTGACCGCACGTAGAGTAATGCTCATATCAACCTTGCTCGGTAATGGTCGGCAGTGCGTCATCCCAATCTCACGCTGTTGTATTGCAATAATAGATGAGGGAAATAATGTGTACTTTTTGTTCAATCTCCTCAGGCATTTCACCAGAGTGGTTGTGAGGCGGAAGTTGACAGCCATGGCAACGAAGACATCCCTGCTCAAAGTAATCCTCCTCGGCGACGGCGGCGTGGGGAAGAGCTCCCTGATGAACCGCTACGTCACCAACAAGTTCGACACGCACCTCTTCCACACCATCGGCGTGGAGTTCCTCAACAAGGACCTGGAGGTGGACGGCCACAGCGTCACGCTGCAGATCTGGGACACGGCCGGCCAGGAGCGCTTTCGCAGCCTGAGG
Organism: Zeus faber; assembly: GCF_960531495.2. NCBI lineage: Eukaryota > Metazoa > Chordata > Actinopteri > Zeiformes > Zeidae > Zeus > Zeus faber. The sequence goes on along the minus strand of NC_137210.1, from coordinate 15,195,116 downwards.
ACTCCCTTCTACCGTGGCTCCGACTGCTGCCTGCTCACGTTTAGCGTGGACGATAGCCAGAGTTTTCTTAATCTGGGCAACTGGAAGAAGGAGTTCATTTACTACGCCGACGTCAAGGAGCCGGAAAAGTTCCCGTTCGTGGTCCTGGGGAACAAGCTGGATGTAACGGAGAGGCAGGTGTCGGCGGAGGACGCTCGGCAGTGGTGCAGGGAGAACGGGAACTACCCGTACTACGAGACCAGCGCCAAGGATTCCACCAACGTGGCGGTGGCCTTCGAGGAGGCCGTGCGGAGGGTGTTGGCAATGGAGGAGCGAACTGACCATCTCATCCCAACGGACACAGTAAACCTCCACAGAAAACCACGTTCCACGAACACCTGCTGCTCATAACACTCAGGGTTTACCACAAACCCTGTCGCTATATGCTTGTGTGATGATTCTAAAATGCTAAATTAACATCTCGTGTAAGTTAAGTATGCTACTGCCTTTATTTGTTTTTGCTGAGGGGGTACTGGGTATTGCGCGCGTTTAACTTGTTCTCACTTCGGTAAAAGAAAGAAAATTCACTCCTACTTCGTATCAACAAAGTACAGTATACATATTAGTCACCCCGCCTGTCAGTTTTGACAGCGTGACATAAAGTACCAGGAAGAATGGCATTATGTGACAGGCAGGCGCAGGGGTCCAGTAATTTACAAAAACAGAAGTTGCTGCCACATGTTTGCCAAGTCATTTCTTTCATGAATTGTGAATTAATTAATTTAATACATTTTATGACATGAAAGGTGTGCAACCTCAAAGTGATAGTCACCAGATTTGTAAACTTCTCAAAGGTGACCAGATTATGTTATGACTATATTATAATGTATTCATATTTATAATACAATTGTCTGAGAATAATTTATAGTCTTTACCTTTTGGGGGATTTTCCTAAAGTAGAGTTACTACTTTGTGTAACAGATTAAGAGGTATGTTTTTTTCACAACTATTGCACCTTTTGGCCTTGTGTGTGTCTTATTTTATTCCTATAAAATGGATTACTGTGAGCTGGGAGCACGCAGGGATAAAATCCCTATCAGATGATGAGCATTAAAATTAACACACTTACTTAAAAGTATTTGATTATCTGGACTGTTTTACAACCTGTATTCTAGTTTAACCTCATGAATTTTTAAATCAACGATAATTTAGAACTTTACTTGGGAGATTGATTTTTCTTTTTTTGTCATTTGTTGTTTTATCTACTTTAAAACTATTTTTTATGTTTGAAGCACTGTCAATGGTTTGATACTAAATACTTTAGGTTCTTTTTTTCTCTACACATCCATTGTTTATACTGATTTGCAATAGTGAATCTATAATTTAGACCTTGTCTCATCCATGTTTCAAATAAATCCAATGTTGTAAAGACTGCAAAAATGCTAAATCAAAGGAATAAACATTATCTGGTGAAACATTTCCTCCCTCCCACATGTTTTTCATAATACACTCATCGACCTGTACAAAATGTTTTTATCCTAGCAGACAAAGATAAAATTGATTGAGGCTTAGCGTAACACATGTCAATAAGAATTCCATGGAGTTTGGATGACTTTTATTATGCAAATGCACAAATGTGTCCAGGGTATTTTTATGCGGTGACAATTGTTAGTTATTCAAGAATTACAGATAAAAATGCTAAATTATATAAAAGTAATTCAGACAGAAAAATCATATAGCCCAGTCTCTTAATCATTACATTCTACATGTTCCCCCTCACACAGTAACAAGAAAAATCAAGACAATATACTTGCAGATATCAAACGTATGTAAGAGACATTGCACAAACAATGTATATACAAACATGTCAAATTTCAAACGACATGTTATCAACTGATAAGATGTTTCTTGCCAAGAAACTGGACTTTTCTTTCAAACGCCGTGGACCGGATGGGAGCATTGATTTCATAAAATGGGTTCATTGCAAACTGGAAACAGAAAAAACATTCATTAAGACGAGAGATGACGACGTCCAGCAAATGAAGGGGTTTTAAAAGCATTCCGCCCACTTACCTTTATGTATAGATCATAAACATCATTGAAGAAGTTTTTTATCCCATCTTCTTGTCGGACATCGTGCAACATGATCAATCTCATATGTGCAATAAACAGTTAAGGAAATCAATGACTACAATTGAAAAAGGCTTCATTATTTACACGCTTGCTGAGACTGCACAACGGCAAACTTAAACGATTACTGTAAAACCAAATTCACATAACCAAGCAACTGGCATTAAAATAAGTACATTGTGGTATCCTTTCTGTCAACTCCTAGAAAAGTTATCGACAACCCTTTAGGAATTAAATGTTGCTCCTGTGTCTAATACATAGTTTTTTTTTTTACAGGCGTACAGCGTGTTATTTTATAGCTCAAGGTTCTAGAAGGTATCCAAATATGAACTACTAATCTCCTGTGGGCGTTTCCTTGAATACATGATTGACAATTGAATTCATTAGCAAAGTTAAACACTGAGAAAATTGCGACTTTTCGACACCATTAGAGCAAACAGACTTGTGTTTGTTTGCTATGATCTTGTGCTTGTCACAATTGTGTCAGAAGCCTGACTGAAACATTATTTGATATATTTTGTGACTTCAAACATTTTGCACACTAGGCAAAATGTATACATAATATTCAAAACTACGTCATTTTAGACCAAGTACTATATTGTCAAATACAACTCATTTATAATTGTATGCCGGTTCAAGATGACTCATTAATGTCCTATGAATGTGTTTTCTGAAAGTAATAAATGCTCTGAGTTCATAACCCAGAACATAGATATAAGTGAAAAAGGATATGTCCCGCAGTTACAAAAGCAGAAACAAACCACTCATTGAATTTGTCCACAGTTTTCAAGTACATGTTGTTGGACAGCCACATGTTTTCATCCACAAGATCAAGGGCTGCGTGTGCGATGAACTGGTTCAGGTGCCGGTGGTCGTCCTGTTAGGATACAAACAGAAATATAGCTGCCGGCAGCGATACACGGGGTCCAGGGCAGTCGGCCCTTTGTTAGAATTTAAACGGACGAGTCTGCTTTGCCTCTCAATTGTGTTTTGTGACTGCAGAAGTTCATTCATTCCAGACTGGTCAAAGTGAAATTCTATGATGGGGCGATGTTTGCGGCTGTGGGTTGGTTTCCTATGGCGCAACTTACGGCGGTGATCCCTCTGAAGTAGGGCTGCGCCATTATGGCCAAAATGATAATCGTGCATATCTAACTTCATTTTGTGATCACGATTATGTATCACGATTATTCATCCATTTTGGGGAACATGATTCTTTAGCTTCTTTAGATGTTTTTTTATAAACCTATGAATAAATAAACTAAAATGTACAAATCTTTGAATCGAAATAGGACTTCACATGCCATCATGTGATCTTTCTCCGTTGTAGCATACATCTGATACATCTGTGCGTTGCGTCATCTTGGTGAGGTTGCGATTGTTGAGTACAAACTTCTTCCACGATACTGAACAGCCGATCTGAATGAAACTCGAACGACGCCATTTTGGAATGGTCCCGAATACATATCATAGTTCGTCGGATTCATAACATCCATGAAGTTCTGACTCCGTCATTTGCGCATGCGGCGAGGATAAAAAAAAATTGTATTTTACTAAATTATTCCACAATAATGGGCCTATCTGGATCAAACTTGGATGACGGCATGTTAGGACTGCCCCAGATTTACATTGTATTCATCTTGTCTGTGAGTGCGACGGATCCATGACATTCACACACCACTGACTTCAGTTTTTCATAAACAAAAACAATAGGACCCCCAACAAGACTAAATGAGAGAAGATACTGTACAGGACCATGTCCAACATTTTGAACCACCATTGTATGGTAACGTTCTCTTGTTGCTACTATACCATTCTTTTGAATGGAGATACCTGAATGTGTATCAATATGCACTGAGATGCACATTGAGAGGATACATGTCCAGTGAAAACTCCATATTACCTTTGATTCGGCCTTCCCAGGCGGCAGGAACTCCATTTCAAAAACAGGATTGTCATGATGACCAACCATCACAAAATAAAAACTCCCAGACATATTTCTATCTGACCTGAAATAAAGCAAACAAGTCAGTAAGTAAAATGAACCGCTAGCTTCACTCAGCTTAAAAAATGACGACAGCAGGCACGGAAGCAGTAGCGCGCCGATTAGCAGACCCTGTCGATTATGATTATTTCTTTGTTTCTATATCATAAATATATAACAGAAAACAACACATTACGTTCAAGATGCAGCGAGGTGATCCTTAACTGAGAGTCACAAACAGCTGCCTCTGTAATATTTGTTTACCTGTCAAACGCTGATACCGTCGCACACGAACGACGTCATAGGCAGTGATTAGCCCCTTGAATTTGTTTAATCTTGACTATACATTTTGAAGTTGTATGAAATAAAAATATAGTAATTGGAAAGCCTTCTACTCGATTCAATTAATAATTCAGAATTACTCATTTTCGAGAATATTAAAGAAAAAAGACGAATAAAACGTCATAAATCTGCGCCAGTCTGAAAACAATGAGGCGTTCCAATGAAATCGGAACTCAGAAAAACCCCCTCCTCATTAGGAAGAGTGCAAGAGAACAGCCATTTAATTCAGAATTTCGTGTTTTTACTTGAAATCATATCTAATGTCGATCTAAGCTGGTCTGTTTTTGTAGATATTTGTAGAATGTACAAGCTTGCCGATTCAATACCGATATGTTGCGCAGCCTCTATGTTTTCCCGACCAGAAGTACTAATATAAGGCGGAATTACTGATTTCAGACTTCCAATGGAATGCAGCATAAACGTCCGTCTGGTCGGTTTAAACCCAGATTGGACTCGCATTAACGAAGACGCCTGTTACTTACCAGGCTCAAGATAAAACTAAAACGAACCTTAAAAAATAAATAAATATATATATATGTAAATTATTTATGTCCTCATAAAGGCTGATAGGTCTTGCCAGTGGGACAGCACTGAAGCGTTCAAACCTGAAACCACTTCCGGCGGCTACGTGACGTCACGGTACGCCAATCGACACAAACTTCAACACGCTCCGTTGATTGAGACCGTGAGCGTCACAGCGGCCAGCAAGCTGCAAGCAGGTAGAAACAATAATAATAATAATAATAATAACAATAACAATAATAATATACTGAGATATGTGTTGGTGACGCGTTGCTCTGCTAGTTGCTACCTAGCAACTGTCCGAAGCCCCTGTCAGAGACAGCCTCCGCCATGGCTGCAGCCCGGGAGGAGGTTTTATCTTCAGACGAGCTGAGGAAGAAGCTCTACCAAACCTTCAAAAGCAGAGGAGTGCTGGACACACTCAAAGTAAGACGCTTTCATTCCCCCTCCTCCTCCTCCTCCTCCCTCACTCACGATATACCAATCAATACCTGTGCGATAATATTATACGTGTAATAGCACTGTACAAACTGTAACAACATAGTGAATACATGGAATTATTTATCATTTGCACCCATACCCATACCTATCCTGCCGTAGCTATATTTGATATATTTGAGGCGTAATTGTTTCGCTTTTTTCGGCCATTTGTGCACTTTTTTTATTTATTCTTTTGCTTTTTTTTTCTATTATATATTTTTTATTTTTTATTATTGTTTTCATCTTAAATCCCTCAGACAGACTGTAGATACCCACCAATAATCACCGTGACAAATTCCTTCTGTGAATGCACATGGTGGAAGAAAGTCATTTTGATTCTCACTCTCATTCTGACAGACAGTTGATTATTTTTTTTTTGCTGTGTTCGGCACTCAGTCGGCCCTTGACATGGTGGTGTGGTTACTTCCCACAGACACAGCTGCGGAATCAGCTGATCCAGGAGCTGAAGCGTGTGCCTCTGGGCGGAGCTGAGACGGCTCTCAGGCCACTTCCGGCGAAGTCCAGTGGGTTACTGGTCACGGCTTCCAACACCATAGTGGCTGATTATCTACGGACGTCTGGGTTCGAGTACACCCTGTCTGTGTTTTACCCTGAGTGTGGCCTGTGTAAGGACAAGGTGAGACTGGTCCAGCATTAAGCCACTTTTCAGCTCCTGCTTTTGGGGCAGATCTCCTCATGTTTGTTTTCTTCTCATTAATCTCAAGCAGAATTTGACAACGGGAGACCTTCTCCGGTTAATGAAAATCAGTTCTCATTCAGCGCTTTACAGATCCTTGGTAATGAGTGATATCACTTATAAGTTTTTGTATTGCGTGTACAGATATTTCTTTTTGAAAACATCTGACTTCCCTTCCGTTGTTATTGTTTTCACAGACTTCAGAAGAACATGAAGGTGAAACAGGTAAGCCCAGCGCTCTCCTCTTATTAACTATGCCTTATTCCTCCAAATTCAATATGATACTGAAGATGAGTGATTTATCTTCACAGGTTTCCTGATGAGTCTTTTAACACAACTATCAGACGGTTACACCGACAAACAGCGTTGTGATGCTAACACTCAGACCACCTCCATAGCAAGTTGTAGAGAATCTCTTGGTACGGATAAAAACACATCACAATCCACGCGTTGGATCCAAAACTCGAAATGTGAAAAACGATTCCCTATGCAACACATAGAGCTTTATTCTTTTCTTTGCTTTTCTTCACAGTTGATAAGATGAAGATGATCGACCAGGAATATGAAAGCCTTAATTTTAGCGGCGACAAGTGGATGTCGTACGAAAATAAGCTCGCTGCATATAGGAAAGAACTTGAAGCGCAGATGCAAGCGGAGATGAACACAATGGTACGCACACCTTCCCTGCGGTGCATGCGCATACAAAAGTACTCTCAGATGCATTATTATTTATTTTTATTATGATTTATTATTATTATTATTAATTATAGTAATTATAATTTAACCCAAGATTGAGTTCTCTACTGTCCTACAGTAGTAACTAAAACGGATCTCTCTAGACCTAGCCTAGAAACTCTAGTCTTGGCTATAAAAAGCTAAAGATGTTGTAGTGTTTGGACAGCAATACAAATGTACTTTTCTGGAATGTTTTGGTTAATTTTTTTTCCCATTGACGTGTTGGACGAATTCAAAACCTATTTAGATATTTATTTTTTCTGATTCCTTTTAGATCTGGCATGTTTGTGTTTAGCTGAACAGATCGTCTGGGCTGAAATGCATGCATGTTTTGTGTAATTTATAGCAGAGTAAATGGCTCCGATGTATAGGGTTTAAAATTGTCATTCAATTGATTTGCACATTTGCTTCTTTTTATTTGGTAGATGCAACACTTTAAAGATGTGGAAATTGCCAAGGTGAAAATGGAAGAAAAAGAAAGATCCACCAAAGAGTTTGAGATGCTGAGAAAAGACCTGGAAAATATGTACGAGCTAAAGACTAATGCATTAATCAACAGGGAGAAAAATGCAATTGATCGGTTACAAAAACAGCAAGAGGTAAAGGGACGAATCTTAAATCATGTTGTTTTGTTTTTTTTTGCCCTTAAAATACTGTACTGTAAAAAGATAAGCCAAGACATGGCTAAAACCACATTTTTGCATTGCTCAAAGCATGTTATTGCTTTTGGTATTCCATATCTCTATTAATATTATATAATACATTTTGATCACTCTTAGATTGAAGAAAAGAGTGTTTACATGCAGCGACAAACAGTTTTGAAAGAAATTGAAAACGTGCGAAACAGAGAAAATGAGCTGAAGATTAGGATGGACGCCTTTGAAAAGTAAGAACACTCTGATGAACCATTTGCCAATTTTGTCCAATTACAACAGTCGTTTCGGAGTCAATGTTGCTCACAAACTGAATAATGGCGACAGGACATGTCAAATTCACGAGGAGAAGGTGAAGATGACCGAGGACCTTCTCAGGAGGAGGGAGTTGGCGCTGAAAACCAGCGAGGACACCTATGAACAGAAGCTGCAAAATGAACTGTCCAGGTATCTGTCCGGCACTTGTCATGCATGTTCACGCCGTCATATAAAAATATATCTCCTAAATCAAAAGCTCAAGTAGACCCATTGTACCAGATGAGTTGATTACATTTGAAAAGGTGGAACAGCCATTGCTTCAACATGGAGGGAACAAATACAAAATACTGAGTAATAAAAAGGCTAAAACTAAATGTTATGCCGCTGTGGTCCTTTTAAAATATCTTTAATTATTGCATGTTGGCCAGAAGATGTCACTATTATTGAACAATTTCTATGTATTTAATTTCTTAGCAGATTCTACAACTGATGGCTGTTAATAGTTTGTTTCTCTGAGGTTGAATGTGTGGTGTTGACCATAGACATTTTTGTAGTTCGATACCATGTCTAACTTTGGCACACGCAATAATGTTTTGGTGTAATTTATAGCAGGATAAATGGCTCCGATGTATTAAAGTTTGATGTTGAGCTGTCGTCCTTAGGTATGTGATTGAGTTGAAGGAGGAGTTTTTCGAGAGGACCGAGAAGCTGAAAGAAAACGAGAGTAGTAACAAAGGTGCGTATTTTCAAATGTACCGTATTTTAGTTTGAAAATGAACTGCACTTTATCAACCCTGATATTGTTTAATTTTTATTTTTTTTCTACAGTGGAAACTGCTCGCATCCAAAAAGAGTGGGCTGCACTCGATGCGAAAATGGAGGAACATGTCAAAGCCTGTTCAGAGTTGCGTAGGCTGCAGGTAAACAGAATTACTATCTGTTTACCTACATTACTAACAGTACTACCGTCTTGTCCTCACATTGATTCAATCCATCTGTTTTTCTTTCTAACTTGCATGTTTATTTAAAGACGTGATGCAAATTTTAACTTCAGTACATAAGATATGTAAATAAAATGTTGTCCCCAGGTGGAGCTGGACTCCTCCCAGCAGCAGGTTTCTCTTCTGAACCAGAGACTCGAGGCTGTGAGCGACTACAGCAGTCTGAAGCGAGAGAAGGTGGAGCAGCAGGGGCAGCTGCGTTGGCTGAAGCAACAGCTGGAGGAGGAACAGGAGGAGAACCGCCTCCTTCGCGCAGGTGTGTGTGTGTGTGTGTGTGTGTGTGCGGGCGCGTGTGCGTGGCTTTACAGTAAACTAATGTAATGACTGTTCTGTCAATTTCTCTACCTAGTCAATATAATATCCACTGAGCTACTGGTCAAAAGATATTAGTGATAGGTGATCATTTAATTATTCAATATCGCTCAGCGCTGGTGTGACGCCTTCGGTCTTTTCCGATTTGTTTGTGCATGTCAACGTGGGGCTGCTGTGCTGTGTTTAGAGTTTTGCTAAAGGCTTTTTGACAGGGAAAAAAACAATGTGAAGTGAGGGAATTGGGTTGATCTCTGGGGGACAATATTTTTTGAGAGGATACATATCAGTTAAAAGTATCAGTGGGCTGCTCTATCCTATCTGTCACTCACAGGAGGCTTAATTGACCGCACTGCACCGCATGCTCGGCTCTGAATACAATAGATCAGTGTCAGCCAAGTCTGCCAAATCCATCCACAGCCGAGGACAACAGCTACATCGTATCAGAAAATGCCTCACATTCATTTTGCCTTTTAATTCTCATTCGTGGGTTGTGAATCCTTGTGGGGAAAAAAATAGCATGAGATGGCAGGAACGTTGAAAGTCAGGGCATACACTGTTCTTCTCAAGGTCCTGTGATAACTTTGACAATGTCCCTCTCAGATTTGGGCAAACCGTCCCAGGAGCAAGCGGCCCTGCAGGCTGAGCTGCAGCGACTGCAGAGCGCCCAAAAGCTGGAGAGGGAGGAGTTTGATAACCAGAGGCAGGTGCTGCTGGCCCAGCTCCACAGTGAGGTCAGTCTCTGAGTGTGGGAAACAATGCCGTGAATTGTCTAACCGCAGCTTGGATTGCTTTTTTGCGTTATTTCTTCCCCATTGGACCAAGTTAAGTGCTTGCGAAAGGCCACCGTGGTTCCATGTTTTGGGAATGTCCTCTATTCCGACAGGTTGAGCGCTGTACCCTGCTCAAGGCCCAGCTGACAGACAGTGAGCAGCAGATACAGTGGATGACCACCCACGCTGAGCAGGTGAAGGTGCAGCTTCACCAAACCCAACTCGGTAAACCCCCGACAAGCTCCGCATGTTCTGTCCAGTCGCCTCAAAACCAGCCAGGTGCTCTACAGTGATGATTCCCAACCTGAGGTGCTAGAACCTAGCATGGGAACGAGACAAATCTGCAAGCATTTGCTCTGCAGAATACGTCTGGCCGCCCTCCCATTCAAACAGATTTCCACCCAACCTTGCCAGGGCGGGGCCAATCACAACCGATTATCTAATATGGGGTGGGCTTGATATGATGGGATGCAGAGGAGAGACACCGAGGCATTTTTATAAACAACCAAGATGAGTGACGCTGACCTGGAACGGTCTGTTGAATCCCCTATCGTGACACTATTAAACTAACTGGACTGTGTATTTACCCTAAAACGCTTTTGTTGATAAGAAAGATGTGTTTGCCGTACCTCTGACAGGATTTGGTAAAAGTAAAATTTACCAACTCAAACAAACTCAACAAAATTTGTGTCAGTTCAAATAAATATTGTAACTGTATGTCATAATTTATTGTATGTCCTAAAAGCCATGCTCTCTCTGCCACGAACATAGAACTAATTCAGAGAAAATTGACCAGCGACTACTAACGAATACATGATAAATAGGGGGTCACTGAATCCATTTTTCGTTTAGGGGGGCCTCTGAGGAGAAAAGGTTAGGAACCACTGCTCTACAGCATCATGCATGACACGTGTAGTCATCCTTTATAATCAGTGTCATATAGTCACTACCTGGCTCCAAGTAGCACTGCATGTCTAACCTTCATAAATGAACAGGTTATAGCCTAGGTCATCTTTAGTCGATAAATCCTCTTTTTTTCTTTCCTTTTGGTGGTGGTTGATCATTGACATTCTTTCTTTTCCCATTTTCACTTTTTCCCCTCTGCCCACATTTTCTTCTGTGCCATGTGAACCACGTCACGGTGGCAGCTCTTGAAAATGAAGTGCTTCGTAACCCTAAACCCTCTGTAATCGAGCGCTCCATCTTGGAGATGGTTCCCCCCGCCATCGATGTGGAAAGGGCTCTGCTGCTGGGTCAGGCGGGTCATCGTGCCTCGTGTGACGCAGGTGGCGGCGTCCGAGCGACCTGCTGGACTCGGAGCAGCTCTCCCGACTCCGACACCGACTTTGTAGCCGGCGCAAAGGCCCGATTCCGGGAGCTGGAGAAGGAGACGGAAACCGTGGACGAGGCGTACAGGAGCTACCAGCAGAGGGCAGCACGCCTCCCCGTCTCGCACACACTCGCCACAAGGCCGATCTCCCTGAAACCTGCACGCCCCCCCCTTCACCCCAACCCCCCCCAGAGGGGAAGCGTCACTCACCACTCTCCCCCTCGATCGCCCCACAAACACAAGATCTCTCGAATGCAGCCCTCTACTCAGCCGCAACATGCAATGCGCCACACCAGACTTCCCCCCTCACCCCCCCACCGCACCAGAACTCCCCCCTTAGCCCCCTACTGCACCCAAACTCCCCCTTCACTCCCCCACCACACGCAAACTCCCCCTTCACTCCCCCACCACACGCAAGCTCCCCCTTCATTCCCCCACCACACCCAAACTCCCCTCTCACCCCCCCACGGCACCCAAACTCCCCCTTCATCCCCCCGCCGCGCCAGAAACAACTCCTCCGCTTCCCAGCCGATCTTGACCTCAGCGGGCCAGAGCCAGTGCCGGTCCCCGAGCCCAGTAGGAGACCTTTCATTCGCTGAGACCATGGTCAAGAGGCACGGAGGCCCTGAGCCTGGCCTGTCCTCGTCCCCACCCCCCCTCCAAACAGCGCAAGGTATGGCAGAGGCCATTTCATTCTCTCGTAACATTTCGAAAGTGATGCAGTGCTGACAATGAGGAATGTGACACCTTTTCTGTTGTTTTGGTTCTTTACGCGAAATGTTTTGATTAATGAGTTTTAAATACAGATTGTCAGCTTGATTTGAGAGTATTTACATGAATATTGGTTTCATAATCTTGAAATACTAACTCTTTTCATGCATAGTGCCCTTTTTTCAGGTAACTTAAAGCATTTGGACAGATCCCTATTATGTTCAACTCTGGCGCTACTTTTTATTATTTCATTGGATATCTTTTTTGTATGACGTGACTTTCTGAAGTCTCTGACTCATCTACATCACCAGACTTTCAATAGGTGACCCCATGTTCTCTGAGACCATAACACATCCTCTCAATTTCAATGTCTCTTTGAAATTCAGCTGCACTGACTAGATTTAACAGTAAAATACTATGGGATACATGGATAAATGAGTGCACGTCACAATCCAGCCGGAAATGTGGGAGTAGATTATTTCAGTAGAAGGTTCTTCTGACTAATTGTCCTACTGAAGTTAGTGAGTAGGAGTAAGGGAAACCACTGTTCAAGTTATTCATCCATATCTCCTTCATTCATGGCTTGACAAATGCTCCTTTTTATAACTAAACTTATTGTTGACACTCATTTAGTCAACCATGTATCCATGTATCCCATAGTGTATATGAGCAGTTAACTGTTAAATCTGGTATGCAGCTGAATTCCCACTGAGAACCATTGCAATTCAAAGATGTTGTTTTATGTGAGATCTACCAGATATGTGTGATGCTGGACTCTGTCTCCTTCTCCTTCTCCTTCTCTAGAGGCCGCCTCACACCCTTACGGACGTCTCTCCCCGGCCCCCCGCAGCGAGGCGGCGTCCTCCTGTGAGTTCCCCCCTGACCTCAGCTCGCCTCGCAGCCCCCAGCTCCAGAGCACGGCGCGGGACCAACGCAGGTACCGTCCTGAGCACCACCATACCGCAGGACAGCGCCCCGGGTGGGACCATGGTGACCTCTGACCCCTTTGTGTTTACTTTCAGCCCCCAGCCGGTGTTCTCCAGCTCCGAGTCATCCCCGCAGCCCGAGAAGATAAACCTGGAAGACCTCTCGGAGACTCCGCCAGGTAGGCAAACCGCTGCATTAGCTGGGTCTTTTCTTTTTCTCTCAAATATTATTTCCAGATCCTATTAATACAACTTTAAGTGCTACTGCACCTTTTTCCTGCAGATGAGGTGTCATGCATATCCCAAATACAATTTACAATAAATACTATAGGTGGTGTCATAGTTATTTATTAGGGTGCTCCGATCATGCTTTTTGGGGCCGATCACCGATTGCTGGAATCAATCAGCTGGAAGCCGATACCGATCACAAGGTCTATTTATTTAACTGTTCTTAACAACCTTGTATATTAAGTTTTAATATTGAGAGATGAGAAAGTATCACAAATTTACACCTATTTATTTTTTGTCAGGCAACATGTGCAACATATTCCACTCTTTCTCTTAAGCATGAGGGGCAAAGCTTTAGATTTAGACCCCGTTTACAACGGGCATTAACATGCGTCTTTGGTGATGCTGACAAGTAGACAGCGCTAATGCCAGGTGTAAACGCGCCCAATGCAGTTTGAGATTCAATCGCTCAGACCACATTCTGGGTCACATATGGCCACATTCTTTTAGCAGTGTAAATGTCCTGGGCCACACTGAAGGTGGGGGTGGGTGGATCGATACCAAAAGTATCGATGCTACGTGTCATTTTAAGGATCGATTCTAGCGTCAATAGGATCGATACCAAAAAAGGGTTCAGTTTCCCTCTCCAAAATAAGTTAAACTGTTTTTTTTTATTATACATATATATTTCCTCACTTGCGCTTTCTTGGTGCCCGCCCCATACAAATTAAATTGAAATGTATATGTCAGTTTAGAGTTGTGTAATTATCTATTAACCATACTATTTCATTAGTAGTGTTTTATTTTTGTCATACAACTAGGATAGTTCTTCTTAAACCATCAGTATGATGAAAAATGTAATAATGTTGTTTTACATTTTTTATACCAAGCATAATATACAAATATGGTGTTCTGCAAATGATAAGGTTTACTGTTTGTGGCACTTTTCGCCTACCACGCAAAGTGGCGTGTTCAGGGACCTCCTGCACAGACACACAGGAGATGTCTCTTGGAGATTGTAGAGAGTGGGCCAGTTGGAATAAACCCAGGAGCAGATGTGTCATGACACGGGCTCCTCTCCTGAGTGTGTGTGGGGATGGGGGTTTTACCTGCTGTTCGTTAAACCAACCAACGAGCAACAGATACGCAGCCACTCTGATCCTGGGTCCCCAATTATCTAGATCCTGGTCAGATGTGGCTGCCCAAACCACACCATCCCCACACCACAGTATGAAACACAGAAGTGGTAGTAAATGAGGAGCCGAACGAGCCGGCTCCTTTTGCTGAGCAGAATGATCTGACTCCCTAAAAAGAGGCGGAATTCCCATCACTCGCGCTGCGTCACGCATGGCAACTTAACAGCTATGGTGGTCGTTGATAACAGTGATTCTGCCCTGGTATTACTTGGTATCGGATCAAAAACAAATCTTGTGGTATTGCCCCCCCCCCCCCACTAATTCAAGGACGGCCTACTCAACTGACGTCCTTTGTGTAAGTGGAAGTATTTAGTCATTCGCACGCTCTGGTTGGGAAATTCCCCTGTTCTCCCTGTTCCAGAAGGGCAAGATTTATTATTTACAAATAAAGTATTTACACAAAAACCTCCAGTAACTACTAAATGAAGTTCCATAGCAACGGAAAGAGACGGCGAGACGTGAGTGACGCGGCATGGGATTCACCATTTATTTTGTTTTGTTCACTCCATTATGCTCACTTGTGTTTAAAAAAAAAAAAAAAAGTTTCCTACTAGTAGGAATCAAACGAAAAATAAAAAAATGAACCAAACAGAATGAAAATCTGTCTACACCGCTGTCCAGACAGTGCAGTGGATCCTCTCCCACACCCGCGTCTTTTGTGAAAGGAAGGGTTGAAGAACACACACGTAACTCTGGAAAGGTTTTTGTCATTCAAACGACTTGGAATTAGTTTACTTATAAACAGCCAACCTACTAAGAACATTTTGGTTTTAAACCAGGCTCGGGCTCGGCAGGGCCTATAAATGCAGCCAATGGAAAAGGCCTGTGCCGAGCTCAGACAGAACTTGCACGGGCTTGGATTGGGTGGGGCTTGTTTTTTTTGGGCCCAATCTAAGCTCTGGCAGAGAGAGAGAGAGAGAGAGAGAGAGAGAGAGAGAGAGAGAGAGAGAGAGAGAGAGAGAGAGAGAGAGAGAGAGAGAGAGAGAGAGAGAGAGAGAGAGAGAGAGAGAGAGAGAGAGAGAGAGAGAGAGAGAGAGAGAGAGAGAGAGAGAGAGAGAGAGAGAGAGAGAGAGAGAGAGAGAGAGATTTTCTCTAGTTCACAGTTGCAGACAATACAACAAACACACTTTGTTCAATAACAGAGAGTCCTACACGTTAAAAAGAGAGAGAGAGAGAGAGAGGCTCCATGCAGCTCTACTTTAATTTAAATTGGGAAACACTGCCATGCATAACCGTGAAGAGAAATTGTCTCATGTCTTTTGCTTCATCTTCTAATTCTAATTCTCTCTATGCTCTTCTAATTGGCCTTTATACCGATCACACGGATATCGGCTCATCACGATGGGTGGCTGATCGTGTGTGTGTGTGTGACAACGTCATTTTATGTTTCTCCAACACAGACAATTCTTTATTATAAGGAACAAGACTAGTTTCGTAGTTTTTTCAAGGGGTAATTTATTTTGCTAAGTAAAGAGCTACACCATTTAAATAAAAATAAAAAGAGTACACACAGCACCATGAATCTATACAATGTTTATTAAATATGTAAAGGGAGAGAGGTTTGAAATGTTTTCAGTGCCCATAACAACCAGTCGATTTTGAGCCGTCACGCCCACAAAAACCAGGGGCACAGAGAACCTGGCTTGGCTTCATGCTGCAGCCCCGTCACCAGCGGTGTGACCCTATTATTCAAATTAAACGGCTCGTTTTTGGGATCTTTTATTCCCGAAACGCATGTAGAGTCAGGGAGAAACAAAACGAAAACAGACCTTAAATTCAGCTGTCACGTTGAGGGTTTGGGAGGCTCTGTTAAGTTTCCTGTTGTTTTCTTTGCTCCGGCGCCCCTAGCTGTGACACTTGGTGCTGCAACTCAAACCGCATTCCCATCACTCTGCAGCAACAGGTTTCCCTGGTCACACAGCCTGTGTCTTCGTAAATGTAGTTTGAGGTGGATGAGCGCTATATGCATTCATAATCTACAAAGATTAAACCATTATGTCAAGAGATTTTAGTAAAGGGTGTTTTTTTTCTATGCTGCTTAATAAAACAGTTTTTTGTGCAGTACAAGATGCAAGATGTACAGTGTGTATCACAAGCCTGAGATGCGCTGCTTCCTCAACAATAGTATTGGATGCAACAGCATCATTAGGTCGTACGAAAACATGAAATAAAGTCCTTTCACACATCTCTCATACTGTGAACACACTGTACAGTTAGTGTGAGCAAATGTCAAATCGTTTTCCATTTGTGATCTGAATCATCAGTTTCAGGTTGTTTTTTTTTGTTTCGTGAGAAGTCAAAAAACCTTTTGGGTACGTATTTTCTTTTCATTGTCAATACATTTTTCCAGAATTAATTTCTCCGGTGTAGAATCACGGAACCAGGATGCAGGAAGTCCGCGAGTGAGCTTTTTGGATCTTAGAGCGGCTGCATTTTAATTAGTGTGTGACTAGCCTCCAAAGTGTCCTTTCAGCGGCCTCGCACAATGGCGGAGATGAAGGGCAGCTGATTATGTATTCTGTGCTGGTTGGCCGGCTCAGCTGCATTATGGAGCAGCATGAAAGCTCTCTTTGTGCTGCGCGTCTCCCGTCCAGAGCCCAGCAGCATTCCAGAGCTGCTCCTGGACACGGCCGTCCCTCTCGCTCGGGAGGCCCCCGACGGCCCCTCGGTCCCCCCTCCGCCGGCTCCCCGGGACCTCCCAGATGCCCAGATCATCCAGCGGGAGCAGGGGGGTGAGTTAGCGCTCTTCCATCACCGCGGCCAAAGTTCGTTCCTCTTGTCTTTGCTCTCCACCGTGGAAATGGTCCTCCCGCCCCCTCACACCACTAAGGTCGCAAAACATCCCAGAGTATACGCTCTGCTGCTTATACCACGGCCTCCCAAACTTGTTCAAAAAACTTGATAAAAAGTGCAAATCTCAAAAATGATCATTAGTGGGTTGAGTATGAATACAAAAAAAAAAAAAAAGTTATTTGGCTGCGGACACCCTGCAATTCCTTGGAGGACCCCTAGGGGCCTGGGAACCCATAGCTTAGCTTCTCAATATGGATCCCACAGGGGTCCTTCAAGAGGTTCCAGGGAGTCCCCAGCGATATGATTAATATTTCAACTTCACCGTTATCATTTACACTGACCAGCCACAACATTAAAACCACCTGCCTAACATTGTGTAGCTCCCCCTCATGCCGCCAAAACAGCTCTGACCCATCGAGGCATGGACTCCCCAAGACCAACATGGATCAGGCTTGTTGTTCCAGCACATCCCACATATTCTCGATTGGATTGAGATCTGGGGGATTTAGAGGCCAAGTCAACACCCTGAACCCTTTGTCATATTCCTCAAACCATTCCTGAATATTTTTTGCAGTGGTGTACTTGGTCTGCAGCAATGTTTAGGTAGGTGGGACGTGTCACAGTAACATCCACATGTTTGACAGGACCCACCGTTTCCCAGCGGAACATTGTCCAGAGCATCACACTGCCTTCTTCCCATAACGCATCCTGGTGCCGTCTGTTCCCCAAGTAAACAATCCATACGCACCCGGCTATCCACAATATAGAAGAAAACATGATTCATCAGACCAGGCCACCTTCTTCCATCGCTCCATCGTCCAGTTCTGATGCTCACATGCCCATTGTAGGAGCTTTCGGTGGGAGACAGGGGTCAGCATGGACACTCTGAGCGCTCTGCAGCCACACAACCCCCTACGCAGCAAGCTGTGATGCACTGTGTGTTCTGACACCTTTCTATCATAGCAGCATTAACTTTTTCATCAGTTTGTACTACAGTAGCTCTTCTGTGGGATCGGACCAGACGGGTCAGACTTCACTCCCCACCTGCATCAATGAGACCGTGACCCTGTCACCGGTTCACCAGTTGTCCTTCCTTGGACCACTTTTGGTAGATACTAACCACTGCATACCGGGAACACCCCACAAGACCTGCCGTTTTGGAGATGCTCTGACCCAGTCGATTTGACCCTTGTCAAAGTCGCTCAGATCCTTACGCTTGTCCATTATTCCAGCTTCCAAGATGATCAATGTTATTCACTTCAACGCTCAGTGGTTTTAATGTTGTGGACGTTGGGACGATTGGAGAATGTAGAATAATGACTGTAATCCTAGTCTCACTGTTTCTCTGGAACTATAATATGGACACGTATTGAAGTTTGGACTAAATGATGTCCAACAATGAAAATCTTTTCATATTGAGACAAATATTATCAAATTGAGGGTCCTTGATGTGGAAAAGGTTGAGAACCCACGGCTTAAACAACAATCGAGATGGAGATGAATTTGACATGTTTGATCGGAGCTTCCCTTCATCTTTGTCCTGCAAGCTCTGGGCGACTCTGCCGAACGTGGAGATGTCGGTGAGGAAAAGAAGAAAGAAGATCGGGAGGAGAAGCAGCGGTGGGAGAAGGAGCGGAGGGAGAGACAGGAGCGACGGCAGAGAGAGCTCGAGGAAGCCCAGGACCGAGAGCGAGAAGAGCTGGAGAGACTGGAGAGAGAGATGGTGACGGTCGGTGTCTCTCGCCCCTTCCTCGCCCCATCTTCTTTGTCCACCTCGTAGGGTGGAGGTCAGACTAAAGTGTGTGTGTGTGTGTGTGTGTGTGTGTGTGTGTGTGTGTGTGTGTGTGTGTGTGTGTGTGTGTGTGTGTGTGTGTGTGTGTGTGTGTGTGTGTGTGTGTGTGTGTGTGTGTGTGTGTGTGTGTGCGCGCGCCCAGATGCCGCAAAAGGAAGGAAGCGAGAAGGAGGGGATGGAGGAAGAGGTGGAGAAAGGAGGGAAGGAAGAAGAGAAACGGGTGGAGGCGATCACGGCGGCAGAAAACCCTCTGAACAAATACATGAAGATGGTTCTGGAGGCGCGAGAGACGCAGCGTGCGCAGGTGAGCCCGCGTCAATAAAGTTTCCCAGAGGGGGCGCAGAGCAGCGTGTTTTATTACCCTGTGTTTCATCAGAGTCCCGGAAGAGAAGAGCCAGACCCCTGCAGCCCCGCGGCCCCCAGTGAGGCCCCCAGTGAGGCCCCCAGTGAGGCCCCCAGCGTGTCCGAGGAGCCCGACGACAGGTAGAAATAACTCACACATGGAGGAGAGAGTAGACGGAAAATGGACGCTGTATGGAATCATGAGCAAGTTTATAGGTCGTGCACAAAACCTGGGTCAACTTTTTGTCCCCAGTCGATCCTCAATTCACTTAACTTCTCATGAGCGTTTCCTTTTTCATTTTTCATCCCTTCAAGTTCCAAAATGTTCCGTCTAATTCCAGATCTGTAGATCTCATACAAATAATTAATTGTTATTTTTTAATAATTGCTCATTTGTGGCTTATTGATAATCAAATTTGTATTTTTTTATGATATTTTATTAGCATTTTTTTTTTTTATGTATTAATTCATTTATTATTATTATTATTTGTATTATATATATATATATATATAAATACATTGATTCCCTTTATAGTTTGGTTTTAAAGAGCACCTTCCATTTCCCTCCCTCTCACTGTTCCACAGTGCTCTGTGCAGGGAGAGCAGCTTAAAAGTATTAGTTTACAGTGTTAATAAAGTGTCATTATACGAACCCTGTTTTGAAGTCAGTGTTGAATGTTAATGTGGTTGTCCACCCAAAACTGTTCCATAAACAAAAGTAAATGTTAGATGCTTGGCAGAGTCTCGACACCCCTACCATCATAAAAACGTGAATAATGATGGTGATTAGACTCATCTTCTGTAGAGGCTCCAGTGATAAATTCTCCAATAAAACAGTGTGTGTAGTCAAAGAGGAGGTAATAATAAAAGAAACACATTTCAGGCCACCAATGACTGAAGCTACGTTCACGTAAAGTGTCCCAAATCCCATTTTTGTGACTCACATCTGTTACTTTTCACGACAGTGTGAACAGCACAAATGGTGTGGAATCTGATGTTTTCAATTCAGAATCGGGCGACTTTCATATTCGGTCCTTAATCGGAGACGGGTCTGATTGATTTTTTTCCTGCAATGCCACCTCAGTCGGAAAAACTCTCACATCACTTTAGAGCAGCGCTGCCCAACCTTTTCATCATCACGGACAGCACAAAATGTTCACGCACCGGGGACGCAAGAAAATAAAAAAAATACCCCATTGTTTCGAGAATGAACTCCGAATTCAGACTTGGGGACCGGCGAGCAGAGCGTGCACGTGTGCGTGCATGTGTGTGTAGGTTGTTGTTCACGTCCTTTCTGTCTCTGCAGCATCGCAGCATATTCACACGAGGCCCCGGACGATGACTTCTGGTGATTTCTCAGACGTCCGATTCTCCACGTGTGGTCGCTACGTCTTCTGTAGTTTACATTTTGGATGTTTTTAAAAATTGGTTTTTTTTTTTTTTTTTTTGCTTGGCTTGCAGGAGTACAAATAAATCCTTATTTTTCTAAACCTGGTGTCGTTCCTATTTATTGCTTCACACAAAAGACCGTCGGGAAAAGTAAACCCGAAAGAAAAGTCACAACACATAGTTGAGTTTATTCTTTTTTTTTTTTATTGATGTTTTTGTAAAAGGTCGACAGGCTGGCAGCGTGGAAACGAGTAACGGGGGCGGACGCAGGATTTCTCGTCCTCCTGGTGATTGATCGGAGCCGTGATTCTCCACTTTTTGGTTTCTTACACAGGAAACGCAGCGTTCAGCTAAAACATTTCATACCTCAGCCGTCTCACTGCAGCGTACCTGTGGCTATTAGTTCTGAAAAAATTGGCTAAAATAAAGACAATGGCATATATATGTTATTAGATTTGCATTTCCAATTATAGAACGCAGTCATTTAAAGTTTCAACAGAAATAAATTCACAAGAAGCCCTTGACATTCGTAGAAAATATGGGAATATTGTCAGTAACAAAATACTATAGAAATTGTGTAGTATTTATTTCTTTAATCATCCCCATAAAAGAAAAACAAAAAAAACCTACAAAACATCTATCTTTATCCTGTTCTACTCGTACAAAGAATTAATTTGTATTCAGTTAGAAAAAAAAAAAGTAGGAAACGGGCAAACACTGCCTACTGTTGATGTCAGTGAAAAAATAACTGGACATCGCTCGTGTCACTGCGGAAACGCTTTTCTTCATGCATTAAAGAAATAAACGACAACATATCCCTGTAACTTCCTCGTCTAACAGAAAAAAAAACATCAGTCATTATGCATGACAATTGCACATTAAAACAAATGCAATTACAAAGAATAAACGAAACAATTTTTTTTTCATCCCCAATAATAATAAAAATTAAAAAAAAAACATGAACCTGTAAAACATTTACTACATTCTCCTCTAAGTAGTGTTTTGGAGTTTCAATTCCAGACCTCTACTAAATTAAAATGTCAAGTGGTGTTTGTTTTAGAGGATCGGCCTTTTGTAACAAAGCACATATGTCAATATTTTTTTTTTCTTGATTTTTTTATTTTATTGAGCACTACGTAGAACTAAAGTTATTATTGTACATATACTGAAGAAGACGGTGCGTTAACAATCCTTTATTTCACAATACCGGCAAGGAGAAACATCCAAGGGGTAAAGATTAGATTTTCAAAAAAAGACCCATTATTATTCTCCGTAATACAAACAAATGGAATATTCTCGGCGATCGTAATGATTATCTTTTTAGACAGATTTGACGTCATTTCACGTCAGGATTGGCAGCGGTCCACATTTAGAAGGTCTTCACGAGACGTCATGCTCGACTCTACCCAGCCCTATTTACACCGGATGCAATTTGGTCCATCGAACCAATACCACGTGACGGTTCCGACTGAACCCGAATGTTGTGCTGTTTTTTTCCTATTTCCTTCCAGCTCCACGTTAGTAAGGAAATCTTTAGAACGAGGGTTGTGTTGTTTACTGCTAATGTAGTCTGTAGACAAGTGTACACCTGAGGTAGAGTTAGCGCAGGCCATGGGGTTTAAATGTTTTATTCTCCTTA
The DNA here is from genome assembly GCF_960531495.2 of Zeus faber. NCBI lineage: Eukaryota > Metazoa > Chordata > Actinopteri > Zeiformes > Zeidae > Zeus > Zeus faber. Next base: position 15,172,907 of record NC_137210.1, on the reverse strand, counting down.
AAAAAAAAAAAGAAAGTCGTTTGTTTAGAGCCAATAAACAAAAAAATGATGTGTAAATACAAATAAAAATGTGTAAATATAATTGGTCCCAACCCTTAAACAAAGACTGGTAAAACTCAAGAGCGAGACTGACTGGATAGACTGGTTTTTAAAACGTATAATGTCTCCTCGATAAAAAAGATAAAACAACATTCCTTGTGATCAGTTACAACCTCGACGGTTTTAGCGGGTTTTCAATATAAAAGTGAAGGCGTTTCACGTCATGTCGTGGAGTGAAACTGATCCCTTGATTTGGGCGGGGGTCCCTTCGAGTAGGAGACATCGCACGGTGTTGTTTCTGAATTTCCCTGCGAGTCACAAAACTGAAATGATAAAACAACGTTTGCGACTCTTCAGGACAGTGGGTGACGGCTGTTCACATACATAAAAAAAAAAACCATAACTAGACCTTTTGTCACATTATTATAAACATCTGTATCTGAGCGCTGCGTCATGTGTCGTGACATGACCCCAAAAATGTTATTCATGTGTGTCCATAAAGTCCTTAAAAAATATTGTTTTTTTAAAGCGTTCCACTCAAGTTACTGATGGAAAAAAAGATGAACGGGAACGGAAAGGATTTTTTTTTAAACCGTCAAAATAATCAGAAATTACAAATTACTTCTCTACAAATATCATAACATGCTAAATGAATTGTTGTCACAATAAGGACGTTTCTTTTGAACAGTTATGAGCAGCCGTTACTGCAGTGTCACCGAGGCGCGCAAATGAAGTCTGACGCGTCCCGATTCAACCAGCAGGTAAAAAAAAACAAAAAAAAAAAACAGAACGAAAAGAAACAGACAAAGGTGCGAAATCAAAACCCGAATTGGCTTTGTTCTCAATCAAAAAAACGGAAACGAAAAAAAACCAGGAGGAACCCCAACGGGGGGAAAAAATAAAAATAAAAAACAGGAGCAGGAGCGGGAGGGGGTTTGGAGCGGGAAGCCACATGGAGCCGTTAGTTTTGTTAGAAGCCTGGTTAGTGCTGCACAGTGTGAGGAGGTGATTTGGCAGGTTATTTGGAACTGGATGTTCTCTCCGTCCAGAAGGGGTGTCTTGAGTGTGCGTGTGTGTGTGTGTGTGTGTGTGTGCGTCCTTATGTGTAGGAATTGAGGCATTCCTTAGAGCGTGAGGTGATGTCCTGCAGCTCCTGCTCCTCCTTCATTTTGATGTCTTGGTAGGCATGCATGTGACTGGCGTCCTTGAGGTAGGCCCAGTTTGCGGAGAGAATCATGAGGAAGTGGATCTGGAAGAGAAGGGTGAGGGTGATGGCCGGTGAGCACGTCGAGACGCAGAGCCAAAGCTACAGGAGTCAGAGCTACGTCACACACAAGAAGCTAAAAGTTAAAAGCTACTCGCCTCACACAACCACACGCACACACGCGCGCGCACACACACACACACACACACACACACACACAAACATAAAAAGCATGGCAAAGAACTCACAGTTTGTTACTAAAAAAGTTATTATCGCTGACTTTCCAAAAGAAAGGGGGGGGGGGCGTGTTTTTTTCCCGGCGGCACGGGGTGACTTTGAGAGGGAGGTGGGAGGGGAATGGCGCTGGGAGCGGGAAAACGCGGCTCATTTTCTTTGCGTGCGGGATTAGTGGCGACGGCAGCCGGAGGCCTGAGGAGGTTAGTGAAGCTTCCCCGGGGGAAAGTCGTCGATCCGATCCCGTTTCCGGCAGCGATTCTCAACCCGTCTCACACGGAGGAGCCTTCACCTCACACACACGGGGCCCACGGACCCCTTTCGATGAGGTTAAGTCTCTGGGACCCCGATCTGAGAAGGTTTTTGTCCTTGTCTATGGTATAGTTATGTAGAGAACAGTGAGCAAAACAGTCTTTATGGTACATGCTCTAACGTCTTGTAACTGATAGCGGTGAAGTTTAACCACTACTCATTTTGCTGGGGCCCCCCCGGAACCCCGTGAGGGGCCCCCGGTGGGGGTCCCACGTTGAGAACCACTGCCCTGCGGCGCTCTGTCTATATACTGTAAGTGATAACAAATACACCAATATGGGGATTTTTTTGTAAACAGAGATTGTTTATTTATTTTTTTTTATAGAAAGGGAAGGGAAAAAAAACTACAGTCTGCAAAAAACGAAGGAGAGAATTAAATATATCAAATAGGAATTATAAGTAACCGTAAACAGATCAAATAATATTGAAGATATAAGCATGCAGGCTCAGTGTTAAAAAATAAAAATAATAAAAAATAAAATCATCAAAGGCTCTTTAATGGCACTTTCGGAATGAATAGAGGAAAAGGAAAAGAAAAAAACAAAAAACAAAAAAACCATTAAAGTCTTTACTGAAGCGACCACAGCCTCAGATCTCATGGAAAAAGGAAATTACATTTTGCCTCGTCTTCCGAGGAGGTGAACTTATTTCTCTTTTATTTAATAAAATATATAAAGAAATTAAACCGTGGCCACGCCCTCAGCCTTCTTTTTTTTTTTTGTTCCTGCGCTCGGAATGTTACTTCGAAATCCATTTGACACCAGAGTTCATCTCGCCTACATTATCATAATAATAAAAATAATAATAATAATAATAATAATAATAATAATAATAATGATCCTGCAGAAAGGTTTTAGTGGAGTTACATTTTAGTTTGTGACAAAAAAAAAAAAAGAGAGAGATCAGTAAAACATCTCTGTGTAACACTCTGCGGTTTCACCGGCCGGCGCAACAAAGGGCATATTTAACGACAAGGCACTTAATGCTTCACTGCTACTGGAGTTAGTCTGGTTTGCAAACTAAAAAAATCCTCCTTCACCCAAAGCGCTAAACTCCTCATCGAGACAAAAAAAAGAACAGACAAAAAAAACAAAAAAAAAAAAAAAACTTTCATCACTTTCGTTGTTGTGTCATGTGATCAGCTGGTCTGCCTCTCCTCTCCTCGGAGCTTACACTTACATGAGAATAATGAGGCCAGCCCAGGAAATAGCCCGGGCCCGATGCAGATTACAAGAACATTTAATCTACATTTTGGGTGCCGTTGGTTGCCTACGTTGTTTTATTTTATAATGTCTGCAGGAAATCTGCAGACTTTTTTTTTTTTTTTTTTTTCTCCATCGGCGAGACCTATTAAATCTTTTTAAAAGGAGGGTGCAAGGTGGAATCAGCGGCTGGCGTAGCGCCGGGGAACCGCTGCACGCTAAACGGGAGTTAAAGAACAATACTGGTGTGGTTTTCTGGCTGTGCTATAAAAACGAGGCTTAGGAAGGTGGGAGGATCCAGTCGAGGTGAGGGGCCGTTCTCATCGGGCCCCTCGGCGCAGGTGCCTCCCTGGATTTTCAAGCGCTACGGGGTGCATACACTCTATTTACACTTCTGGTGATGATGCTAATGAATACATGTTGGTTTTCCTACTCTCGGGGGGGGGGGGGGGGTTTAGTTTTGTTGTTTGTCAGTGGCGGCTTTCTCTACTCAGTGCAGTGTCAAAATACTGCATGGTGTGATCTTTTTTTTTTTTTTTTTTTTAAACAGTTTTAAAATTTAGTGCAGCAATCTTCTCGACTCTTAAACTTCAAAACAGCAAAGTTATAAGTGGTAGCCATCATGTAGATCAGCTGGTGGAAGAGAACAGAATGAAGCTGGTCAGAGAAACATGCCGTGCACGTCAGGTCCTAATGGCTGCTAACATGTTAGTGAGTGACTTTTCATTTCTAGCTCATTCCTGCGTATTCAAAATGGACTTTCATTGCGGAGTTTCACGGGGCGACGCTTGGTCCCCAAAGTTCAAAGTGTGGACTCTAAAGTCTACCACACGACCGGAGAAGGCAATTCATTTGGCGAGCGTCGGGGGGCAAAGCGCATTCGTTTCCATTCTTCCATGAATAAGAACGGTAAAGCAGGTGGTAAACTGAAACGGAACTGGAGCCGTGTAAAAGCCCATGCATTAATCTCCCGTCAAGCAGTTCCATCAACAACAAGGGAAATGAGGAGACCGGCCCTGGACTCACTATCTACGGACACCGACCATGCCATGATGCCACGACGGACTTTAAGGAGGAAAGGATGAGTGAGGAGGGGGAGGGGGCCTTACCAGGGCGATCACGGTAGCTCCAGCCCCGGCGCAGGCTACGATGTATAGGTGGTACGACAGGTAGAACTGGAAGAGGTTCGACAAACATGATTAGAATCTCAGTCGGTGTGTGCTCGCCGACGCCGAACGGATGCCGCGACCTCGCCGGCGGATGTGTCGCCGTCTTACCTCGTTGGTGTTGCAGATGTCGCCTAGCGTGGAGCCACAAGCCTTGCCCGGCACGGCGTTCCATGGGATGATTCCTGCATGACATTTCAAAGTTAATACTGACTCGGAGAAAAGAGCTTAGGGTCGTGTCTTGACTGTTGCCAAGACAAGTAATTAGTACGCTGAAGGACTTGTTCCTGCAGAATATAAGATGGCTGCCGTTTTGAGAGAAAGATTGCAATCAGAGAAGAAAATTCCAGCCTTATTTTTCAACTGTCAGGGGGTCAACCCAGAATCTTTTAAATTGAACCAGTGTTGAGAGTATCACTATCAGCCCAATGCGATACGTACAAGATTTAGTTTTGCACTTAAAAGTGAAGTGAAGTGCAGACGCAGTTGTCATTATTTAGACACATAAGTCTGCTGTATTTCCGTGCTCCTAAATTATGGGTTTTCTGCACAGCTTTGCAATTTCTATATTCAATGTGCACTCATTCAACACTTGGAATAACTGCTCTACAGTGGATTGAGTCATCCCTAGGGATGATAAATTAAGGAAGTTTCATCCTCTCGTACCGTACTGACGGACGTCCACGCAGATGGAGTCGATGTTGGTGAGGTTGGCCATCGGTGATCTCATGGCGGCACAGGTGGACCACATGTTGTAGAAGAGGAAGACCGGAACGGCAGAGAATCCAAACACACCCAGCCAGGCCACGCCCAGGATGTACGTCAGGAACACAAACTGAGCGCACGGAGATGGCATCACGTTAGCATCACGGGACAACTTTACAACTGCCCCATCTAATATACACTGATCAGCCACAACATTAAAACCACTGAGAGGTGAAGTGAATAACGTGGATCATCTCGTTCCAATGGCACCTGTCAAGGGGTGGGATGTATTAGGCAGCAAGTGAACAGTCAGTTCTTGTAGTTGATGTGTTGGAAGCAGGAAAAATGGACAAGCGTAAGGATCTGAGCGACTTTGACAAGGGCCAAATTGTGATGGCTAGACGACTGGGTCAGAGCATCTCCAAAAAGGCAGGTCTTGTGGGGTGTTCCCGGTATGCAGTGGTTAGTACCTACCAAAAGTGGTCCAAGGAAGGACAACTGGTGAACCGGCGACAGGGTCATGGGCTCATTGATGCACATGGGGAGTGAAGTCTAACCCGTCTGGTCTGATCCCACGGAAGAGCTACTGTAGCACAAACTGATGAAAAAGTTAATGCTGCTATGATAGAAAGGTGTCAGAACACACAGTGCATCACAGCTTGCTGCGTATGGGGCTGTGTAGCTGTGTAGCTGTGTAGCAGAGCGGTCAGAGTGTCCATGCTGACCCCTGTCCACCACCGAAAGCTCCTACAATGAGCGTCAGAACTGGACCATGGAGCGATGGAAGGAGGTGGCCTGGTCTGATGAATCACATTTTCTTCTACATCATGTGGATGGGCGGGGTTAGGGTCCGATATAATCGAGCATCTGTGGGATGTGCTGGAACGACAAGCCCGATCCATGGGGGCCCCACCTCAACAACTAAAGGATCTGCTGCTAACGTCTTGGTGCCAGATACCACAGGACACCTTCAGAGGCCTTGTGGAGTCCATGCCTCGACCGACCAGAGCTCTTTTGGTGGCACGAGGGGGAGCTACACAATATTAGTGGTTATTAGTGGTGGTTTTAATGTTGTGGCTGATGTATATTAAACCCTTTCCAACCAAGGGCAAAATGGACCAATTCTCGCCTGTTTTTCCACTCGTATCAAACACAGATCTTTAACCGTGCTAAAGAGCTACAAATGCGATGAAAGAAATAACTTATGATTCATCGATATGCTGAATGTACAGTAATACAAATTTGGAGTCAATCTCAAACCATTCAAATTCTACAGAGTTTTTGCCAGGGAAGCAAAATAGGCCGATTCTCGCTGTCAAAATTCACAAACCTTTTTTTCCTTTTAATGTCACAGCTACAGCCCATATCTTTCCGTGTTTACTCTCTTTAATTGACTGCTGCTGGGTTTTAATGGAAGAATAACCAGGTGGTCACACTAACATACCATTCCGCTGATGCAGCGGCCGCAGATGGTGGTCTTAAACTCGCTGTGAAGCTCCTTGACGGCGCTGGTGGTGTAGAAGCCCTCCGCCAACAGAATGATCCCGTACAAGAAGAAAAAGGAGGCGATGCCATAGATGACGTACTGCATCAGCTGTATTCTGTGAGAAGGAAAAACAACGTCGTGTGAGAACCTCACGGCCAGGGCTCGCTGCAGCCAATATAGGCAAACACGGCTGATGTACACGGGACATGATTCAACCACTGTGACCTGTTCTTCCACATCTAACTCCGAGTACTAAAAACGTCGGGGGGGGGGGGGAGTAATAGCATCTGAGAAACTGCTGCGTGGAACGGAAAAGTGCTGCCCAACGTCGCTTCACTTTTCTTTTTATCGAGTGGATCTTGAAATCATTAGCGAGTTGGACTGATAAATTGCCAGCAGATGGTTATGGCTGAGATAGACCAACTAAATGCACTAAGCTGATTTCCCAAACAACCGCAGATAACAGGTGATCCACGTCTGGAGACATCATCTGCAGGGAGACAGAGTGCTCCCGCAGACATCTTAAATCAAACAGTGCACTCCAAGTGTATGCTTAAACCCCCGGCATAAAACAAATTCCCAGTTCTCATTGTCTAATGGACACTGGGTTTGAAAAGAAGCCCTTATTTGGTGTGCTCTTTCCAACTCTGAAGACACTATCTGCTAAAAACAGTTCCATGAAGTCAGCCTCATTAAAAATCTCCCATATCAGCCTTGGGTCTATTTGTTTACTGGGAGGGATAGATGAGAACAAGTTCTGCTGTGACTGTTAATAAACTGCTCTTGGAACATGTATTATGTGCTTTGTTGGGCTATCAAGTATGTGAGGGCTGAACCAAATTTTTTAGATGGGGGTCGGCGGAACCTCCATGGACCGCCGTCCCATGAGGCCTAGTGGAGCAGCTGGGGTGGGTCACTTACACATCGGTCAACATGGCGTGGTCACTGGTGACCTGGGAGAAGTGGTTTTCCAGGATGGTCACGGTCCCGGTGAGAGCCACATGACCGCAGCCGCAGAACAGGGCGACGCCGGAGAAGCACAGGATGGTGGCCACGAGTGAAGCATACGGGACGCCTCCTAAACATTTGATGCAGCACTCAAAGCAACCTGGACAAAAAAAGCACAAGAAACAAAAATACTTAATTCAGGTTATTTGATATGAAGAAGAAGGCGTTGAACCAATCATGACGAGCAGCATAGCAACAGTTTATAGACACTTTACAAGTCACTTTACTGTATCGATGCCCATATATGGCATTGTTCTTCACTCTGCCTTTAACGTGGAGGAGTACTAGCACTGGAAGTGATCACACTTTATGTTATATATCAAAATGAAAGGTCTGTTAAAGAGTATCATCTGTGAGATTATTTTGTTAAAAAAAAAATCCCATGCCTGGTACTTAGATGGCACTTTCTACGAAACAGCCATTCAATCTATTTGCCACCACCGTGGATGAAAAATGATCCCCACCAAATGAATCGATCAGAAGAGCGCAAACATTGGAGGAAAGAAAGTGATCATCCGAGACCGAGGACGAGGCTAAACAGATGTCGCGCTGTTTCCAACGGAATTCTCGGACTTCTGAAAAGTGTTATCCACCCAATACAGATGATTTTATGGATTGCCATTTTAACCCCCAAAACAGCTAAGTCGCTTTTTTTCATTATCACTCCCCAGTAAGATAAGATGGGCTTGTCTTACTTGGTGATGCAACGAGACAAGGCAACATAATGAATCACCGTTTTTAACGCTGCAAATTATCCAACGAAATAATACAAAACAGCTTTGAGGAGTGTCTTGATGAATTCCATGGCATGAATCCAGGACCTCCATGTGGGGGTCCACTTCTTTTTGTAGACTCGTGTGATATAAAGCACCAGTCAACATGGCAAAGGGCGCGCTGGATGGCTCAAGACTGCGCAGGCCGTCAAACATTACCTATTTATGTGACTATCTGTCATCAGATTGAAAGTACACTAATGGACTTCCAACAGGTCGGAGCCGTGCGAGTCAGCCAAAGAAAATCGATTAAACTCCCAGATGATGAACGAAATGACCCAGGTGGTTACAATGCGTCTGCTCCCAGGTACTTCTGCGACCCGCGAGACGAAGCCGCTCACCGCGGTGTGATGTCCACGCATGTTAACAGAGTGCAATGTGCTTCCAATCAGCTCCATGTGTGTCCGGGAGGAAGAGTCGTTCAGCCATGAGGCCGAGATTTATGGGGCATTTGGGTCAAAGACTTTGGTTTATGAACGAAGCGCTGACCCTAACAGGATACAGCGTGCAGGCAACATTAAAGGTTTGGGGAATTCCGCACAACAGAATGGGACCTTCATTGATTCCATTGGGCTCCTTAATAAAGTGCGTCCTGATAGCATCAAGGCCTAACACGGTAATTGATATCAGTAACTTGCGTATGAAGAGAGAGACGAGTGCAGGTCATTTTATTTGTAAGTAATCCTCATTACCCATTTTCAACAGTTGGCAATGCAAATAATTCTGTTTTTAGGTTTTTTTGACATTGGCTTTCTTTCCTCTTTCACGCTCCTTAGAATTTTGTCACAATATTTTTTGATGAATACCTGAATAATTTGATACATTTATTTCACTTTAAATTACTTCACTTGATTACTTTACTGTCATAAAACGATAGTACGTTAACCAAAATCCAAGACAATATACAGTATATCACGATATCTATATTATATTGATTTATCGGCCCGCCATGATACAAAGCTCAAACGAAGATACTTTAAAGTCAGACATGAGTCAATCACACAAAACACACTGCTCTACACAAGATTAAAAGCAGCAAAGCAGGAGGCTGTAGAGAACTTAAGCCAGTCTCTTGTTTTAATAAGCAGAGCACAGACGAAAAAAAAAAAATGCTGAATCAATTGCTTGCCTTGCATGAGACGGAAACCGTGAATGTTCGTTTGTGTCTTGGTAAATTAAAAAAGATATTTCGCCGCTGGGACAAAAGTTTTGCAGTCATAAAGTTCATCCCGACTCTTTGTGTCGCTCAGAGGGATGAAAACAATGTTTTGGCCCCGAGCTAGTGAAAGGAAGGTTGCCATGGCAGCATGTTAATCACAAGCCAATGATGCCCGTAGTGGAGGAGCCGGCATGGCCCACATTTCTCTGACAAACACGTCCGGGAGGGTATGTAAGCAACATGCACCGGATATTGAACCCAAACACTCCAGTGAATAGAATCCAAATAAAGAACTCTCACAAATACGTCAGTAGCCAGATGTGTTTTGAAAGTTGAAGTCAGTCCAAAATATGCATTAATTTATCATTTTTATGTAAAGAAGTCATGTAAAGTATTTCCCCCTCTTCACAAGGTGTAACGTTCAATAGCCTTTGCAGACATGATGGAAATAAAATTGTTTTGGACGGGAAGCGTGTCAGAGCTTCAGCGATAATAAAATGACAGTTGTATTAAAAGTGCAAATGAGTGACTGTGAGAGGCTGAACAATCGCACTGGTCTGTTACAAATTGATTTGAGCATAATCAATTGTGACTTGTTGTCATGGCTCGAGAGCAGCACGGTTGTCTGACTTATTCTGCGTCTGCTTACTTTCAAACCGAGACTCGGTGCTTATCACGTTTTCCATTAGATCAGCCGCCGGAAAACCAGATAGTATTCCTCTGATATTATCACCGTGAGATTATGAATGATGATAGAAAGTAATGCTATGTCAACCTTGGTATTATTTGATCTGACAGTTTAATAAATAAGTAAATCGATGTGTGGTGTGTGTGTGTGTGTGTGTGTGTGTGTGTGTGTGTGTGTGTGTCGGTCCAAGCTAAAAGACTAGCAGCTACAACAATGAGTCAGATGAGGAATCTATAGCCCCCTGAATGGATCGGCTTTTAACCTATGAGCTAAATTGCCTGACGGTGTCACCTTGGCCCTCGTGGCCCACTTCCCTTAATGTCTGTCATAGTCAGAACGGCTGACCAACATCTCTAACTGGATCCAGTCAGAGACAGAAAAAAAGCTATAGATCCAATCAATGAGCCTGCCATTTCACTATGGCCTCTTTCACAGCGCTGGCCCGCTTCCTAAGCTATCTAGTTCCCCAGTCTGTTAATCAAACAACCATAGTCTACATTACAATGAGCTGTTATCTCTTCCCAAAGGAGTACAACACATCTTCCATGAATACCACAGTATAACGCTGGACAACTAGAGCATATGAGCCTCTGCCCTTACACTGCGGTGAACAAAGATGTGATTCTCTGAATGGAGCAGCCTTGTGACCGTGATTAAGTGTTATGTTTAATAACCCTGTAAATCTATGGTTGTATTTTTACAGCTGGAGCAGACACGTTGGCTGGTTAGTTTAATACTGTTTGGACTGGTTGAAACAACACGGACACAAGGAAAGCGCTACCGACAGGGTTTAAGGCTTCAACAATTCGGGAATGCTGCTCTTTAGTCACACAGGCTCACTGCGAAAGACAAGGCTGGGCCTGGACAGTGTGATCTATGGTGAAATACGACAGCAAAGCTCAACACAAATCCCTACAATTACCGCAGTAAGGGCTATAGTGACTGTTGAATAATGAAGCCATTCAGTTGGTTTGTATCGATAACAGGCTTAGGATTTTGGAATAATCTTTTGATACCTCTGAAGTAATGTATGCAGTGGTCCATATTTTACCATAATGAATAGCTTCCATCCTTTGGAGAAGGTTGTCCGTGTCAATACTAAACTACATGCAGATTTTCACTGAGGAATGCTCTGGTTGCCGTGACAACAAAAGGGTCTTCACAAACGATATGAAAACAATCACATTATACAGGATCCAAGTAATTTTCTGTCATACTCATCTTGCCTCTTTCAAGATTTATTGCTTCCAGCTCCCAAAGTTTGGTTCAAAGAGGAAAGGGACCCGGACTCAGTGTTTTGTCTGGCGATGTTTTGTGTTTTCTAACGGCGAAGGCGAAGGCTGACCGTGGAGTGGCGGCGACATGTCTCCCAATACAGTCTGTTGAATTGTCTCCATGCCATATAAACAAACCTGCCACGCAGCACAGCTGACTGTTGTCTCTAACTTTTAGAGTGTCACACTGGTGATAAAAAGGAATATCTGCAGCCTGACATTTCCTAAAAATAAAGTATTCTTCCATGGGCGATGTCAGGAGATGGTAGTTGTTTACTCTCTTGGTGACACACATACAAAATGGAGCCTGCTAGCCTGCTCTGAATGAAGCACAGGAAATGGAAATCACATTGAGCCTCTTTGATGACTTTCACATGCTTCTGAGCCATGACTGATACACTGGTTAGACCTCCAGCGTAAAAACCTCACTCACCAGCGTACTGGCAAACAAACAACAAGGAGAGGAGAGCTTTTGAAAAGGAAAAAGAAATGATAAAGTGTGATAAAGTGTCAAGAGACTTTTAGGCTTTTATGCTTCAATGCTGTAGCATTGAGTGTGAGTGTATACTTGATTGTATGTGGGTGGCTGTTAGAGAGATAGAGGAAGACCAAGAGGAAGAGGGACAGAAAGACAGACAGAGTCGGACAGAGGCCCAATGTCAGCGAGAGAAACAGTGGAGAGGGAGACAGAAAAAGTGTCCAAAAAAGGCCGGACACAAAGCGCCAGTGTGTGCAGCTCCAGACTGACGCTGGGCTCTCTGGGCCATTCATGGCAGCACTGAACCACGGCTGGGCCCTTCCGGCACTGCGGGCCCAGAACGGGCCTACCACAGAGCCCCTCCACCACAGGAGGGTCCCGTCTGTCAGAGCATCGCAAATCAACCAATGCGCAAAGAAGGAAGCTCATTATGGACCACCTGAGACTCGCAGCCATGTTATAGTGCCACAGTGAGTGAGAAATCAAAGGATTGGAAAAAGGAAGCAAGACAAGAGAGAGAAAGAGGAGAAGTGAGAGAGAGAACAACTTAAACAAAGATATGGGGAGACAGGAAGAAGCAGAACAAATCGGCGAGGAGTACGGTGAACTCTAACTTTAACCCTGCCAGCCTCCCCCACTTGTCCCAATGGCTGTGGTGTTCTGAGGCGCTCCATCACTGTAATTCCTCCAGCTGGTGCAGCTTCATCACTTCACTCCATCCCTCAACAACTGTTGTCACATGACACCACCTGTCAACACCGCAGAAAGCCAGACCGCAGTAAACAGCTGGACCAGCCGAAAAAACATCTCAGTCTTCCCTCTGATGTTTGGGCTATCAGCTGAGACACAGGACCATCATGTGCTCATACAAGCAAAGCCAGGAAAGGTCGACACAAACACATCCACAGGCGATGACGCACAGAAACTCCAAGACACACAGACACATTGACAAACAAACGCAGACACAAATTCAGATAGAGTCACATTCAAACACATACATGCAGTTGTTTCTATAATTACTTGAGGACAACACAACACTCCTAACTCCACATTATCCCCAAACTCTGACTGACTGGCTAACAACACCGTCCAGCTCTAATCTCACATCTCAGCCTCATTGCTTACAGATGTGCCTGTTTTGCCTCCAATCCTCCAAAGTGTTGTTTGTTGCTCAGTCGGGGCAAGCGGCCAAAAGTCACTTTATGAGGCATTCTGATTTTCCACACTCTCCACGTCGAAAGGAAGACCACTTAAAGGCTCCATAATGGCTCATAATGGCCATTCTTGTGGGGTGGGGGCTCTCCCTGTTTACTTATCTAACAAGGGAAACATACACTGATAGCTAATGGCTATTGTGATCGTATCTCAACCATAACTGTTTGAAAGGCTCCGGGTCGAGCAAGGCTCGTTTCAAGTTTTACGAGCGGTAAAGGGACAGGGTACAGGGGAAAGACAGTAATGGGTCGTGAATGTTATATGGGTGTTTGGTATAGGGCGGAAATATGCAAATATTTATTATCTAATGTTTCAGGTAAACAAAGTGAAGTAAACCCTTCAGCTCTGTAGTCTTGCCAAAAGCGCAAATTCTTTACTAACTAACTATTCATAGTAACAATCCTGTTTATTTTCCACTGCACCAAAAAACAAAGAGGGGAGGCGGAAAATAAGAGAAACCAAGATGTTGATGTCATTACATTCAAGATCATCCCAGCCAATTCAAAAAAGTTGAACCAAAATAGAATAAAATCATGTAGCGATATGATACACCGTCCTGTGTTTGTTCATGTTTTCGGCCACCTCCCATCATAACAGCACAACCTTTACCCCTTGAGTGCAAAGGTGTAGCAGAGAGCAACGGAAAAGCAATTATTCCTGCGGGGGGTTCGACCGTGTTTATGAGCACTCAAAGCTAATGTGAGCATTTCATTCCTCAACAGATCCATTTCTCTCACTTCCCAAGTAATGTGAGTGATAACAATGGAGAATAAAGTCTGTTCTGAACTCTAACACTATTATGAATTAGGTGATGATAACTAATGAGTCATTATTAAATAAAGGCCTGTGTGTAACTGAAAAGCCATTAAATTAGTAGTGAGTTTGACCGCACTGACACACTAACACCTTAGTTTTATGGTTTTCTCAAATCAAAAATGAGAAATGAAAGTTTAGAAATTGTGACACCCTAAAAAATATATTAAGTGTTACAAACAGAAGATATTTTTTTCAAGTTGATTCAATGACAATTTCTTTCATCGATAACTATAAGTGGAATTAACTTTTGAGAATAATGGAAATGTTTATAACATGGTGATAATATCTTTATTATACTACAGTGATCTATTTCATCATGAATTAATAGTTTGTTAAGATACACAAAAAGACAAAGTGACAGAGTGTTTTTTTTGTGTGTGGGACTGGTGTTGCCTGCTGCGATCTGTCTTTGTCCCCACCCTCCTCTCGTCTGTGTCATTAATCACCGAAAACAACTCAAACATGCCTCGAGCGCTGATTGATTTAATGCAAATGTGGTTGACAGACTCTTTGTCCTTAATGGTGAAACTAAACACCGATAGTGGTTGAGCAGCGGCATAACATCAACCTCGAACTGGAGGGGTATCAGATCTTCCAGTTACCCCACACGCACATTGTGGCTGATTAGAGCCAAAATAAACAACCAGGAGCAAATTACGCTCAAAGCTGCACCTCAACTAGGATTGATACCACACAATTGTGATGAGAGCGATGTAGTGACGAAATCAACAGTTTACGCGCACGAAACAACAAAACTAGTGTGTTCAAACTGATTCTCCGCAGTGAATTGAGGCGGCGTGAGCGAGCCTCCTCCGAGTGGGTTCGACCCTTTCATTGTGAGCTGTAAAACCAAGTATGTTGGAGCCCGGTAAACAAAGCAGTGAAAGGAGCTCAAGTGCTCGTTTGGTACCTCTTTTGTCCTGGCACTGCTCTCCGTTCTCTCCCGGCGTGGCTTCCATCGCTGCTTTTATCCCATCCAACAAATTTGCTTCCTTTCAGCAAATTCTCTCTTCCTATCTCCCACCTTCTGCCCCCTCCTTCACCCTCTCTTTCCCTTTCCTGCATGTTCCCGTGCTCTCGCTCGCTCGCTCTCTCTCTCTCTCTCTCTCTCTCACTCTCTCTCTCCCTCTTCCTCTCACTGGGTGTCTCTCTATCTCCTCCACCCTCTCGCCCTGCTCTTTGGCGTTCTAACAAGACAAAGGCGCAGCTTCTCTGTGTATCACAATCTCTCCTCCAGATATACAGGGGTCTTGTCGGATGGGATTTGGCGGAGCGGAGTTCATCCCTCCAGCTGACCCGGTCGTACGTCACATGAAATACAGTTTCAGAAGACACACTGTGTGTATGATCTATTTACATTCCTTTTGTCTCCTTTCATCAAACAAACACACACACACACAAACACTCCCTCATCTGAGAGCGTCACTGCCGCTGTCTCGGGCTGAAGTGCCCCCATGAATGGCAATCAGGTTCTGGCTGTCCAGTGACAATGACCTTGTTACATCAGAGAGGAGGATGTGTGTGGGAGAGCACCGACTCCCCCTTTGCCTGGGGTAGTGAGAGGGGGGCAGTGGATGAAAGACACTCTCTGTGTCATATGTGTGTGTGCGTGTGTGTGTGTGTGTATGGGTGCGGAGGCAGAATGCATGTCAGCACACAGTCACCTTCCTCTATTTCCCATCTGACCACAGGGGTGGGAAGATGGGGGTTTGGGGGGGCGAGACCCCTTCATCTTCTGATTCGCACCATATGCCCGCTGCATACATTAGCAACCCCTGACCGCTGCCCTCCCTCCATCTGGCGGATTGTAACTCGCAGATAAAAAGGAAGGAGGAAAGAGAGGCGGATCACCTTTCTGCCATCGCGGACAGACACAATAATAAGGCCGAGGGAGCTGATAAGAGAGGGGGAAAACAAGACCGTTCCAAACAAGACTCTTAAAACAAGAGAGGGGGGGGGATGCGGAGAGAAAGATGACCAAAAAGAGACACGCAAACAGTGGAAAAATAAGTAGGTTGGACGGAGGAGAGGGGGCTTGGCAGGGGAGGTCTGGGGAGACCCCAGAGGCATTGCTAATGAGAGAGCAGGCTTTCAGGAGAGGAGAGGGGTCTTCTCACAGACACCAGACCACAGAGATGAGTGGGAGGTTCTCGGGGGCCTTCAGGGGCCCCGGGAAGTGAACTTAGCCGGGATCTCACAACAACAAACGCCGTGCTAATCTGTTAGCTCTTTCAGTGTCAGCACTGTTAAAACACCAGGAGCTTCTGACATCCTCTTTCACGCAAGGGGTGAAAGAGGGTTCGAGCCTGATACAGACATGTTTTTTCTATATTGTGGTGTGAAGATACTACAGAGTTAGAGATAGCTATGTCAGTTATTCAGACAGATCAACAATAATTGAATAAGCAGTCGAGTCAGGCGTCAGCATTGTGTTGAGCCTTGTAAGCATCTTAGCAGCAGATTGCCAGAACTAAGTAGCGAGCATAAAGGTGTCGTTGTAGCCGTTCACAGGCTCCTCCGTTGTTAAGCTCCTCTGTTTGTCTCCTCTGTTGGCTCAGTAAATGAGGTCTGTTTTAAGTAAAAGTCAGTCGAACGAGATTTAGGAATGGGTTTGACTGCCCTGTTGGTTCCACCAATTCAAGTCAAGTCGATGCAAGTCAAACCCTATTTTAACAATATGATATGGCCCTCAGCACGGTGAACTATCAAATAATACTTATACTAATACTAAAAGAGAGCAATCAATGTGTATAAACCAGGGTGTAGCATCATCGCTGCCTGAACAGACCCTTGTGTAAAGAGACAGCGCCAACCCTCTTGTCAGTGGCACCGTGTGAATGATGATGAAGCCCGGTCTGATGATGAAGGACGCTTCATTGTGGGTCGATCTTTCTGCGCCGTGAGATTTGTGCTTGAAAGCTCCTTGGTGCTCCGTCACCCGTAAGGACCTGCACCCCGCTCGGCCCATACAGACAGAGGAATTCTCAGGCCTGCGCCCCGACTCAAGCGCTATTCAGCACCGGCCACTGAGAAAATAAGTTCCTCACCATGCCGATGACAGTGAGCAACAAGGATCAAGTCGAGTGTGCTTGTATTGGAGATTGTGTTGTGTGTGTGTGTGTGTGTGTGTGTGTGTGTGTGTGCGTGTGCGTGTGTTCTTTTTTTTTAGAGGGGGGGGGGGCTCTCCTTTTTTACTTCAGGGGAAAATGGAAAGTTTTGAGGGATTCCATACTAAGATAAAAAAAAGACTTGAACATTGAGAACTTGAGTGTTATTGTACTTGAAAGCTGAATACAGGCTTAAAAGTTATAATTGATTTTCACTATACTTTATGAGTTTCTGGCTGAGCAGAGCTGCAATGCTGACCTAGTTTTTGATGCGGATTCACTCCGTAGGTCAACGTGCTCTACGTTTTGTTCGTCGTGTTTGGCATGCTGAATCCAAGTAATTGATTTGCCAACAAAAGCACTGACCCATTTACAATATGAATCGGGAAAAAAAAAATCAACAGACAAATTTCCACTGACAATTAGACTAATTGTTGAAAGAAACGCATACAAAAATGCAAGCAAACTTAAAACAGGAACAACATCTCATCCCAGTCTTCTGAAACTCATAAAGTGAAGGTTTTTCTTAGAGAAACCTTCACTTTATGCTGTGGAAAAACTGGAAATCCCATTACAGAGTAGCTGTCCTCATCCATTACGGCGAGATATGTAGAGTGAGAGAAGAAGAAACCACAATGGGCCAGAGTCTTTTTTACTATGTCAGAAAAGAGGCAATAAACTACGAAGCCTCCCAGCACATGGTTGTAAATAGCAGAAAAACAACTCAAGCACTGCATCTTCTGTTGCATGTGAAGATCGGAGTTTCAAATGACACAGTTCGCAATTGCTATTTGCTAATACAGTGGAAACCGAGAACTTAATTATTTTTCCTTTTCTTTATTTCTCATGCAGATTACCATCTATGAGTATCAATGGCTTGGATGAGCCTGACACGGGATACATAGGTTTTTTGTTTTTGTTTTATTCAATTAGGGAACAGTGGAAAATTAAAATATATAAAATTTAAATTTTTTTATTTTTGGCAAAAAGGGGAAACGAGGATGCACAGGGGAGTGGAGATCGTGCCCTCTCCATTACGCATTCACGCCATTACAAATTATCACTCTTAAATAAATGATAAAATATTTGTCGTACACGATTTAAAGTGTTTAATGAAAATGTAAAATTGTAATGAAATCCTTGGGGGGGTGGGGGGGCTGCGCTGGTGCTATGCAAAATCCTGACATGGCTATAGCACCGACAAGCCCCGACTTAGCGCCGCCACTGCAGATGGGTAACTGCAAGGCAAAGGATCATTGGACTAAAGCAAAAAAAAAAAATTGAATTACCATAGTTTAAATTTTTTCTCCATATGTTGTCATGTAAGAAAAGACCCAAAATGAAAACTGTAAGCAGACTACTTGAATACTATAATCAAATTATTTAAGCAGCATTTGTATAGGAATGATTCTGTCCCAAGCTATTTGATCCATATAAGCGGTTTCCACTGTATATTTATTTTCATGTCTTTTTGATATTCCCCACTGTACTGTATCAATTTAAACAAAAATCCCTATGCAAACATACAGTTCTCTTCTACCTACCAGCAACCCTGCATACTACTCATGATCCACTCTTCGAAAGAAACCAAACAACCAATTACTTTGAAATGATTTACACACCAACAGACATGATCAAAAAGCATTGGTTCACACCTCTGAATTGTGAGTATTCCTTTAACGTAGTTATTGTCACTATACACTGGCACAGTCTATTTAGAACTGTATGGTCATGTCATGAAGCTCTATACCACCATTTAACATGTCTGACCCCAGAGCTTTAGCCTCTGTAAGCCAATTCATTCGACATTTTCGCACCAAACAGTTCTGGGGACTCCCTGAGGGGAACTAGGAACTGGGGAGGTCCCCCGAGAACTAGATACCTTCAAGGGCTTTTTTTCTGCTCGTATTCACACCGACAATAGGAACTCTGACTCTGACCTTGGTAAGGCAAGGGCTCCCATCCGGACATCGCACGTTGATTTTTTTGTTTCATTCAATTAATGTTGGAAATTAAAATAAATTAAATAAATATTCTACAATAAAAATACTATATATATATATATTTTTTTTTTTTCTTATTATTGCCGCTGAGTGTATGTGGACTGGTCCACACCCAGAGCGACGCGCATCGACCGGACCGACCGTCCTCAGTCCAAGGGACCGGCGAGGGACAGTGGACTTAGGTCTGGACCAATCACTGTGCACTTACATCACTGAGGGTTTTTCTTCTGCCGGTTAGTCCCTGATCTGGAATAGGAGTTAAAAAATTCCCTTGAAACGGACTTCTAAGACCTACGAATGTTCCTAGCGGACACAAAATTAGGGACAGTTCCTCCAAAAGTTCTTAGTACTATGAAAAAGTTCCTATGGTGCGAAAATGCCTACTGATTCCGGCTTGCAAGTGGCCTGTCCAATAGAACCACAGTCCCCTCGAAGTTGCCACAGACCTCAATGGAGCAGGAAAGTCTTTGTGGCAGGTTCATCAAAGGTGGATTATTGAGCCAAGGGAAAGTGTCTTACATGCTCGCAAGACTATCAATCACACTTGAGAAATATTCTGATATTTTTGACAGGAACATAAAGTCCTTAATGTCCTTCAAGAAAATACAATTGAAAAACCATCCTATTGGTACAAACTTCTTATTCCTTGAAAAATGTTAGGCAAGATATTTAACCATGCTAACTATCATCTTTGATTTGTAATAAAGACACATTTTATGGCTTGGCATCTGAGGACCTTCCACTAATCCATTCTCAGGAGGGAACTTCTTTTCTTCAAGCATAATTGCTAGTGTTTTGACCAAATATTGCCCAGGATGTCCAACTCAGCACTCCTCTAATTACATGTTTGTGTTACTATGGTGTTAGGTCTGGAAAAGGCTGCAGGGATGCCTGACAATGGTGATTTTCCCCTTAAACAAACTTCACAGCTCCAGCTCTCTGGCATCTCTGCAGGCACTGTGGTTTTAGCTATGGTGAGTTTGCAGAGACACAGATGCTTCATATTACCCAGCCGTCCTGCTATACTTTGGCAGCAGCAATCACAGCCCAAGGAACAGTGCGTGGGCAGCACACCAATCCAATACCATAGTAGTAGTCTAGTACCGAGACTTGAAACAAAATTTCATGTGAGAGCCATTCTGAGTGAGGATAACAGAGAAAACCTTCACATTGTTGAAAGGAAAAGTGGCAGAACGTGACAGACCAAAAGAAGCCGAATATGTTTTCATGGATTTCAATGTTATCGCAGTAAAGGTTCTTCAAATTATACTGTAACAAGTAGAAACTAGTCAAACAAATATGGCTAAATATTTGGGGGGATTTAGTGGAGAAGTAGGGTCTGAATACCTCTTCAGAATTATGTGTTTCTGCAAGAACACATTAATGTGTTATTGATTTCTCTGGTCTGGATGGGGCCCCAGTGTCTTTGTGGTGTGCCACACTAACCAAGCCAGTACCCCGGCCTGGAGGCAAGCGAGCAAGCACCTCTCCAATATCCAATTACGAGAACATTACACTATAGTTTCTTATGCTTTAAATGGGTATATTTTCATGATGGTTTGCCAAGGACGTTATAATAAAGATATTTAGTTTCCGTTAAGAATGTAGACATAATAGATAATTTTCAGTTTTCCTCAACTCGGGTCAATGCAGCTTTTCCAACAATTCCTCTTGAACAAAAAAGCAAAGGAATATTTGGGATGGAGATGGTCCCTTTGACTGGAACGCAAGTGATCGGCAACTCAACATATAGGTCTAGCTGTCCAGACATATGTGAATTATGTAGCTTGAAGTGGAAAAAAGGATGAGAAAGTATTTGTTAATCGAAAACACAATTCTTCTCAGAGACACAGGGTTACATTTGGTCATAAAAAATGGCAATAAAAGCCAACTACTGATGAGCTCACTCTTGTCATGATGCCAAGAGCACCTCGCTGATTTAAACTCGGATTGAAGACAGACATCCTTCTCTAACGTTCAGCCATGGCCCCCTGGTTTTAGAGGTGTCCTTCTTATCCAACTGAATCTGTCTCTTCCAGACTCTGTGCCCCGATCGAGGCAAGCACACTCATACTCGACAGTGAATACCATTTCCTGATGGCAGCTAACTATCAATGGTGGTCTCAAGCCAATCAACTGGTCTGACATAAAGTGCCACTTCAATACATCTGAATTGAGACCAATGGAATTCAATAGAGTTTAGAAACTTCTGGGGGGGGGGGGGGTAAATCTCACGACTTTCCTTAGGGTAGTTAATCCCTTAAATACAATGCCTTTTACCGTAAGCATTTTTATATGAAGCTTAGCACAAGGCTGAGTTGACCTTCCACTGTACTGCTTAAATGACAACCTTTCATCTGCTTAAAATTCAGACTTTCATAGGCATAGCACAGGTTATTAGCTTTGTTTAAAACAGCAGCTTATATGTCAATTCACTTTGAAATATCATCCATACCATTGGCTGCTCAACCAGGAAAAAACCTTCAAACGTCATTCTTTCCTTTTTCATGCACTTTTTAATGCGTTCTGCATTTTATGAACATAATTAAAATGAAAGAAAGACAAATGTTGCACATATTATAACCAAGCAATGTAGCTCAGTAATTTTAGGGAAGTCTGGGTTTCCATGGATACAGGAGATTTCTAACAGTTCCACATCCCAATTGCTATTCTGTTCTCCTTGCATTAACTAGGATCCCTACACCCAAGAAGTTCTCACGCTCCAGCTGCTCGGTCGGTGAATAACTAGTAACAAAGGGCACCAGCATGTGAACAGCCACACACACAAACACACACACACACACACACAGACACACAGACACACAGACAGACACACACACACACACACACACACACACACACACACACACACACACACACACACACACACACACAATAGATACATAATGAAGCACGCAGACATGGAGACAGCAGACGAGACTCTCAAGCTAATCTTGAGGGGCTTCCCATGGACACCACCCCCCCTACTCTCCCAGCTGCTGGGATCTCTCTCCACGTCTGTCCAACAGCCCTATTGTCCTCTCACGGCCCACCTCTCACCCCTGACCTCACAGTTTACCCTATACTCGGCCCCCCGGCACCGTTTCTCGCACCCCTCTTAAGATGGGAAGGGTGTCTCCTCCACCACTTAGGAGCGGTTGCAGCGCCCGGACAGGGCGGCCGGCGAGGCCCCACTGAGCCAGGCATTCACCGTCGCTGTTATGACAACAGAGTGGCCTTCCCACAGACTGCTTTAATACCCTCCTCCAGCGTCTCTTAAGCCCCATGTCCTAGGGATCCCGGAAGGACATGGAGTCTGGTGTAACCTGGATCTGTGGGTTTCACCCTCTGGCAACCAGCCGGCTCCGACTGCTCTGTCTCTGTGTTAGTTCTGTCTGTTCATACAGGTGGTGGGTTGGAAAGCTGTATTTTTTTTTATGAGAATAACATTTATTGGCCGACTGTATTTATACGGGGTTAATAACCGTTGAACATTTAATATAGTAAATAAAACCTATCAAGGTTGGGTTTGACATGTATTTAACATGCTGACAGTCAACCCCCTTTTTGTGGTTGGGAGGCAGAGTATACATTTGTATACTAACTGTCTAACTGTGATCAGCAGTGACACCGTCATGTCTCCTTGTCCAAAACATGAAGAATCAAAATAGTTTGGTTGATGCACAAAGCTGACTAATCCAGAGGTCCCTCTAGGGCAACATCAGATGACTCAAACTCTGAGTGTCGTCAACTCTGTAGTTTAAAGGTTAGTTATTGGCTTCATCACATGCCTTATAATATACACAGACAGAACACAGCCCAGTTGAGTAGACTCTCTCACTCTCTCTCTCCCTCGCTCTCTCTCTC
Source organism: Zeus faber (assembly GCF_960531495.2). Taxonomy (NCBI): domain Eukaryota; kingdom Metazoa; phylum Chordata; class Actinopteri; order Zeiformes; family Zeidae; genus Zeus; species Zeus faber. The sequence continues at coordinate 15,150,171 of NC_137210.1, read as the reverse complement.
GCTCGCTCTCTCTCTCCCTCGTTCTCTCTTTCTGTTTCTTTTCAAGCAGCATAGGCACGGCCCTAAGAAAGGAAAGACTGAATCATTCCACATTTATCTAGTTACTCAGTCTCACCCACTCCAAGTGTTACTCTACAACATATTTTTGGTTCCAGCAGGATGAGCGAGGCAGTAGGCAGCTCGCTCAGTATATTCCAGATGTTCGCAAAACATTACTTACACATTTCAGCTGCGGCTGTTCGAATGTTTCAGTATTAGGTTCTCATGGAGAAGAGGTCAAAAGCTAAGATGACATACGAGGCTTCTCCGTGGTGCATATATGATATTCTATGTCTAACCACTCTCCCCTGGTCTCTGTGCAGTCAAGCTGTTTTTCGGACCGAAACATCTGGGTTTCCTCTCTCTAAATCTGCGGTGTCCGAATTCCCCCAGCTCTACAACCCCTCCTTACGGGTTTATCGGGACCTTGGAAGCAAATCCCATTGTCATGGAAACAGATTTCCTACCAAGTGGGCAGACCAGGTGTGTGTTTAAATGCAGTGGAGATTAGCGATATAAAACCAATGGCCAAAAATATTACCGACATGATTATGACTATTCCTTGTCATTAAAATACGATCTGAAGACGTATATCATATTGTAATATAAAATATAAATAAAATTAATGTAGTATTTAATCCAGGCCAGCTGAACTTAAAAAAATACCATAAACAGTATTCCTGTTTTCGAAGTAATGACAGTGGTCCCAAAAGCGTGCGTGCGTGCGCGACACTAAGCGCACACTGCGTCCTATGTGAAAGGCCCAGCTCTGCATCTGCGCTCCACCAAGCGAAGAGTGCAGCGCACACCACATCCTATGTGAAAGCAGCTTTAGTGTTTGCACCTCTTTGTGCAAGGAACAATTCCTGTGAAGAACCCCCCCTCCTCTCAGATTTCCCTCAGCCCTTGGGTTTCCTGCAGCTGTCATTTCATCTAGAAAAAATGCTCAACTATTCCAGATTTTCATCTGCTCAGCTTAACTGTCTTTCCATGCCTATCAGGCCTTTCTGAGGACAATACTGTGCAGTACGTGGACAGAGCTACTCTCTTATAAGCATCAGTGGCCACAAACAAGGTGTTTCCTTCCTTTCAAACAACAATGGACTGGAACCACAATTCATGACTCATACCAATTCTCAATACTAAACTTGAAGTATCATCAATCAGAATTATTATCTTTAACAGCATCAACACAACAGAAGCTTGCTGCTGTTAATCTGTTGGTTTGGGGTAATTAGAACTTTTAGAATTAGAACTAATTACTGACATATGATCATTTTTTCTCCTGTACAAAAATTGAACATGATTTTATGCACTAAGAAATGGCATTCATACATGCCATTTCTTAGTGCATAAAATCATAGGATATCATGGGATATTCTATGATACAAATACCCTGTTTAGCCTTCTATCTCACTAATAGCAGTCCTTAAGATATTGGGAAGCCCGAAAATACGGTTGTTTTTGGGAAGAGAAAAAAAAGTTTACCGTGAAAAAAATAGGGATGCAACGGTATACGGTCAAACTGTTCATACGCCCCCTACGGTTCAATACGGAGAAGTGAACCGTGGTATTAGGATGTCATGGTAGAAGTCCACCGGAGGCGTTGGTGAAACGTACGGGCGTGGTGCACACTTCCTATTGAATCCACTGCTGGAGCTCCACTGCCTACGTCAGCCACGCAGGGTCCGCTCGGCATTTCTCTATTTTTGCGCGAGGTATATTTGTTTTCAACTGCACGCAGCTACGCAAGCCTTTTACATAGAAACACGAGATGAAACAACACGGATATGTCGTTGTAAAGCGTGCAATCAATTGAAATGCATTTTATATGAGTCTATATTGTACGAGAGACCGAGAGCTTCTGTCGGATTGACTTATTGATCAAGACCCGTTTTAAATACAAAGAACAAACATATACATATGTAATATGTAGAAGTAATGTAACACAGTACAGACACATCCCACCAACTATTTTCAACAATTACTGTTGTAGCTCACATTTCAGTTATATTGTGATACTTTGTGGGGTCGACCCGACAGACACAACGAAGGAGACGCAGACAGAACCTCCGTGCATAGCCAAGGCGGTTTTATTGCCTGCGAGGCTGACAACTACACCGGTGTTGAGGTGTCCAGTCGGAAAATGGGATGGCCGTGTCCCTTTTTATTACCAACTTCCCTTCAGACACTCGCTTCTACTCGCACCAGGGGTTCGCCTCACTTCCCTGTCTCCTCCTCTGCCAGGAACCCACCCCCTAGACACCTGGGCCAATTACCCACTACTACACCTCCCTGCCAATGAACTTATGCAACTCATAAGAGCCCACCAATGAACTTGAAACCCCAAATCCCCCCTACCATACACACAGATGGGCAAATTCACAAAGAATGGATTGCAGCTGCTAATAGCACCATGAATTGCGCATCAATACCACAAAGCATAAACTGGAGCATAGAGTCCCATAGAGATCCAAACAATGTATTTAGTGTAAATATTTAATTACCAAGCCATACCTGTCGGAAAAACGGAAGCGGGACGGTCGCCTTGCTGCTTGGAGTCAACTACGTGTGGGCTCTAGTCAAATTCACTTAGATTATAGATTTTTGTAGTAGAGAAATCTCTCGATTTATTTATAAGGTATTATTAAGCTATTAATATGTTTTATGAAATGTACAAGAATATATCCATTGCATCTTTTTCTTCATTTCATAATCAAACCACCAATAACTGACAATAAAAAATTATCACAAAACACTATTACAGAAACTGCTCAATAAATACACATATATAAATTGTGGTAATCTCCTGCATCCTCCTCTGGTTAATGGGACAAATCCGCCACCGCTGTCACCCCTGGTTCCTCCTTTGGACCCACGAAGGAGAACCAGCACCGCCTTCCTCCTGTCAAAAGCCGCAATGTATTTATAGATTATGACCCATTCAAGGGGTGAAATGTGCTGTATTCAGAGATTATTATTCATTCCAGCGATAAAATATGTTGTATTCAAGCCAGAGGCTGCTGTGCGAAATATAAACAATAAACGCTGAACTCACAAGCTAATCCAACTATGTTAATAAACAGCCTCTAAATGCGAATATCATTTAAAGTAAAAGGCTGAAAACAAAAGCAAGGGTTCACTTACCCATGGAAAGTTGCGTCTCGAGAATGCCGCTTACACGAGCGCATCATCAAACGGAATGAAGTCGGACCCGAAAGGAATTGAGGCATCGTCAAAAGACGCGCCGATTTCGTACTGATGACACGTCGCTTCGGGTGTGGCCCAGCAGTTACATTAGTTATTTATGGCAGACTACTATAAAACATTTTTTACACCTTAACACCAACTTTTTTTTTTCTTAAGATGTCAAAACCGTTACCGTTACCCAAAAACCGTGATACATACCGATCCCACTGTACCGTTTCACCCTGGAAAAAAAATGCCAGTTCTTTATGACCAGCCTGGCAAAAATGCCTTAATCTTTGACTGGAGGCCTATTATAAAGTTACATTGAGCGTTGTTTGATTCTCACAGCTGCTCAACCAGAAAGATAGATGTCATTGTTAAGTTGTATTAATGGTGGCCGTCATGAGAAGACTGTCACTATATAGATATCCCGTGGCACGTACACACACACACACACACACACACACACACACACACACACACACACACACACCAGCAAACCAAGCATCTGTGTCAGAATGCTGTGTTGAATACTAGATTAGTAAAGGGCTTCAATTCATGTCCTGATGTCTGAGAGGCAGTCGAGGAGTCTAACAGGGTAACTTGGGTTTACGTTTAAAGTCTTTCTTGATGCATCTCAAGCGCAGCCTGTAGCTGCATGCAAATGCTCCGAGGCTTTCTTGCCCGGCTCTTCACATGGTGAACACTTCTCATTGGTGCGCCGGGGAGCCCCAGATGCTTTTGTCTTACGGTTGTTTAGCAGCTGTGTAAAAGAGTCGAGGACAAAGAGCGATCTGTGAAGGCCTGAATACGCTCTGCGGGCAAACATCCAACAGCTCAATCCTACAGTCTCCCTTTTTAACAATCTTCCACCGCAGCACTTCCACAGTTCAATAGCACGACCAAGGCTTTCTGGGAGAATACTTGCACTCCCTACAGACAACCTTGAAGGGGATTAGTTGAAAACCCTGACTGTTTGTTCTGATTTGATCTGCTTCGCTATTGCGTATGAAAAAAAAAAAGCTCTTAGCAAAATCCTTTGGCTCTGGAAAAATCATCTTAGATAAAGTACGGTACGATCAAAAAATGTATGACCTTGAAACATGACGAGAAACGATTACCACCGGTCATTCATCCACCAGTGACATTCAAACTTTCGGTTTATGCCAAGTGAAAAGGGCTCAGCGGGTCTCCTTTGCTCTTGATACTATCTGTTCCCCCCTCTCAACGACTGACCTGCTCTAATCCTCTGGCCCGGATCCCGACCTGTCGGGGCGGGTGGCCACACTGCACCGACCATGAGTGACAGTGATGCCACAGCAACCACCCCCACATACACACGCAGCTCCCTAGCCCCACAGCTACACTGGATGGGGCCACATGGAACAAATCACATCAGACTACCACTTCACCACTTCTGACCTACAAACGAGCGACCAACAGAAAGTACAGCAATTCAGGAAACCGTATGGTGATCAGCTCTGTGTCGAGCCTGATCAACATCCCCTTTTCATGCGATAGTGTTGTTGAGCGTATTGAAATTGGTAGGTATAGTCTTTAAGTCGGGAAATGTGTCTTTTCGGCCTGATGTGAATTGATATGGACGAGAGCTAATAATGCAACAGGCTGCAACATTTGCTCATTGAGTGGGTGAATGCCTGTCGGCTTCAGGGCTGAGCCGCTTGCATTTCCAATCCATTATTTCACACGGCCCTTCTGGAATAGTCATTATGTTGTAAACAAAACCTCTGATAAAGGCTGTTGTTCTGTAGACATCTGTTCTGTAGATATCCCCAATGCTCTACAAATAACGATAGCAACATAGTGTACGCTGAATGCTGATGAAAAACTAAGCAAAGGATTTTTGGTGTTGGATGTTATGGAATTTCATTACAAATACCACCAACCTTTAGGCCGGTATTTGTTTCAAAAACATAAAAGATGGTGGATGTTTTTGGTACGCTTGCTGATAACTTGAACCCAGATTGTCTCCTCTGCAACCGACACATAATTTATAATATTAAGCACCCAACATATGGTAAACGCTGTGTGCATTTACATATCAAGGGGGTACTTTCAGTTATTTGAATGTCATGCTGCTTCCACCATGTGGCAATGTGTCACCTCACTAACGAGGTTGAACACTTAGAGTTAGTCAGTTAGACCTCCACCCTGTTAACCCATATGCACACACACACACACACACACACACACACACACACACACACAGACACACACACAGCGGGTAGGCGGGTGGGTGGGTGGGTGGGTAACACACTGTCACATCCCTTCCGTGTAATGGTGAATAGGCTCTTAATAAAATTGACAGTCAAGCAGCACGCTTGAGCAAGCCCCCAAACTCAGAAGTTTCTATTCCTATCATTTCATGTGACAATACACAACGACCCCCTTTGTATCAGAGGACTTATTAAGCTCAACAAATTAACATGATTGCTCCTGCAGACCCACACTGCTGGTGGCAGACGACCAGCTCTCAGAAAGTGCAAATGCATAAGGAAGTTTTAAAAAGTGCAAACAAAAATCAAGACGTTGAAAGACAACAGGGACGGGAAGGAGATTGGAAATCAAATATTCATACATAAAGAATAATAAAATATTAAAGCTAACGTATAATTGTGGGACCAGGTTTAAAAACTGTTGTGCTTTGTTTGGAGATTGGAGACTGCAGAATATGTATTTGAGTGAGGAAAGATACATTCTGTAGGCAACAAATACTAAAACAAAAAGAATGGAACCCGTGGTCCAAAAACTCCACAGCATTTTTGTGGAGATTACTTCTGTCTGTCATATGTTATTTTTCACATCTTCTGAAAGCACTCTGGGGAATAGCTATAATTTCTATAAACTCCTCCACATGGCCCGTGACAATTTATCACCTTGAGTCTCAAAACAAAAATGTGGGGGAACGTTATCTTACCCTCTGTAACTGCTCAGGAATCAGCTGAGCTGTTGATTAGGAGAGGGAATGCGATCACTCGATCGGCATGACACCAACAGTGATCGCTCTTTCCTCTGCTCGTACTCAGGATATGGGGTCAAAAATGCGCACGGCCACATGACGCTAAGACAGTGATAACTGCTGAGGCTTGGGGAAAAATAACCAATAGTTTTCTAGACATTTAGTCCACCAGGCAATGCTTTGGGACATCACATCACATCGATCTACCCAGCAATCCATCTCTCCATCCATCCATCTATTTCATTACCCACTTGTTCCTGTTCAGGGTGTCGGCCTTCTAACAAAGCATGACTCACGGAGACCATCTGACTATTTGAGCCTTACAGACGAACACAAAAATGATATGTTTATTGAAACAGCTATTAGGCTGTTTCAATATGATTCAGTCTAACTTTTGATTGAGATGAGTTTACCGTTTCTCCCGCCTAAAAAACAATGATCTAACTTTTAGTTCTTTATTAGATTAATCTTTATTAGATTAATTAAACACCGCCCTCTCCAGAGGACCTGAACACAGACAGCTTGTTAAGACTAAAGGTCCAATACTTTCCAATAGGAAAATGAAATGTTTTTTTGAAGAGTCTGGAACTTAAGACTGAAACAGAAACTATTTATAGTCAAGGATTTGGTGTATTCGATTAAGCATAGCTCCAAATACAAGGTTATTCAGCATGTAATTAAATCAAGTATTTAAAAAAAATACATGTCTTGTACTGACAGGTTAGTGTGTTTTCCAAGCTCTCTTAGGAAGAAGGCCTCCAGGACCACAATGTTGATCCTGAAGAGAAGACACAGTTTGTGCCAGTTCTGTGTGGAAAAACGGTTTGTACTTCCCAATATGAAGAATAATGCTATTCATTTCTAGCTGCAGTAGTTATGAGCACTACATCTACCAAGGAACACTGAAGTCCTTGGTGGCGTGCACTGACCTAAACATACTGAGGGGAACAGAACAGTGTCCTCCCACGTTGTCAAGGAGGTCCATGGCAACAGCATGCTGTTGGGCGGGGGGGGGGGGGGGGGGGGGGGGGGGGGGGGGTAACTGGTGCACTACAACTGAGACGTTAGCAAGATATTAAATGAGAGGGACATGTTGTCTTCTCCTGAGCAAAGAAACACATTGAGCTCCCACGGTCAGTGGCCAAGTTGGCCTCCCACATCCTCCACACAGGCCAGTGCACTGTTAAAACATGAGGCCAGAGGACCAACTCTCTGAAGAATGCGGCCCCTGCCTCAGGTGAAAGAAACTATGAAATCAAATCAGACAGCTGATAGTTTATATAACCTGGGAGGGACATCTTCAGACCTCCATTTTTAGGTTCACGCAAAAACAGCCTCATGACATTGTGTTCGTTAAGGGCAGAACTAATCCAAGTACGCAATTCCACTTGATGACGCTCATGCTTTCAAAGTTTTCAAAGGAACAGCAAAACACAACACAGTTTAATGACGCCGATGTCGATTTATATGCAACTAGAGAGCGAGTCCCATAGACTCCCTATCTCTTTTGAAAAGTGAGTCTATCACGAAAAAGAAGGCAACACACAAACACCTCTTCTTCGTTAGATATTTCTTATGAAAAAAGAAAACTGGAGAACAAAAACAATAATGACAAGTGATTTACTGTGCTCCTCTAACTATAACTGACCTCGAGGTGGATTTGAAAATGGTGAACTTTGCACAAGTTTGAATTGAACCCGAGGTGAGTTGCCATCTGAAGGTTCATAAAAAAAACAACTGTTTTTTAATATGACGGGTAACTAGACAACTCCAAACGGTCCCTTGCTACACAGGGCAACATCCTCCATGAGATGGTGAAATTGGGCCGCGCAGAATTATTTCAGCCATCCACTGTGAGACTTGCAATTCAGTGAACTTTTCTCTACATTAGGAGCGACTGAATCTTCACAAAGGAGTGGTTCCAAATTAAGAGCACAAAGGCAGCTCTGTGAGGGCCTCAGAGTGAATTAATGAGCATTGATACAGATTCTCACACTATCAGTATGCTCCCTCAGTCGCGGAGCCCCCATTCAACGGCAACCGGAGTTGCGTGCGAGTCCTGGCCACCAAGCGTCAACAGGTACATCTGCAGTTATTACACGTTTTTGGAATCTCAATATGACTTCATCAACTTTTTAAGGCCAGAAAGTGAATAGAACTGAATGGGTCTCACTTCGTACAATCCCATCTGGCCGACAGCTTGTAATTCAGAGCCCTAAGTCAGCTAGAAGTTACCAAACATCCATGGAGCGTCTCTCCCCTCCCATGCATTCCCAGGGTGGGAGCACAGATGGCCAACACTTGGGACTGAGACACAAAACCATTCCCATACATTCCCACAACAGACAAAAAGAAATCCCTGTGGCATTGTGTGCAAAATGTATTCTATGCAAAGCCCAATCTACTGCATACCTCAGTTATGCTTTCTCAATCAATAGCTACCAATACGTGTGTGTGTGTGTGTGTGTGCGTGTGTTTTCTCGATAAATCAACATCGTAACTCAAATTGATTCAAAAAACCCACTTCTAAAACATGGGCTTCATCAACATTTAGCAGACGGAAGCCAATGACAACAGCCCATCGAAGCAATCGACGCAATGACACGAGCAACAATGGAGTGAGCAATCATCCTCGACCGACCAACTGAAGAATCGGGATCGACGACAGGGGGGCATCCTCAAAGGACGGAAGAGTCTGTTTGGGGGGTTTCCCACGAATCCACCGCCCTACCGGGAGCCTAGTGGGAGCGGGGGGGGGAGGCTGCAGCTCCTCCGTGCGGGGTGAGGTGCTGGGAGAACGGGACTTATCGGCCTAATCTCCTCCCGCTAATGCCGACCCAACCGAGAACCAGGCCCGGGTGCGCCGGCGGCAGCGGTGGGGGGGCGCTTAAAAACCCCGAGCCGACGCGCGAACGAAGCAGGCGGCGCACGCCAACGGACGTAAAGCGCCTCGCGGAAAGTTGGGTCTCCGGGCTCGGGTTTTGGAAGTTCGAGGCGTGTCCGTGCGGCGGCGGCGGCGGCGGCGGCGGCGGCGGCGGCGGCGGCGGCGGCGGGGGGAGCTCACCCATGTTGCCGTCTCTTGGCGTTCGCGGGGCGAGGAGCTGTCCGAGCGCGAGGAGCCTGAGTGAAGCGGCCACGCAGCGACGCAGCCAAGTGCGCGAGCCGCCGCCGCGCGTGCCTTTGGAGAGGCGCGGGGGGTGACGTCAGCGGCGCGGGGCGGGGGGGGGGCGGGGGGGGGGGGCAGAGATGAATAATAATGATGATAATAATAATAATAACAATAATAATAATAATAATAATAATAATAACAATAATAAGAATAATAATAAGAATAATAAGAACAAGAATAAGAAGAAGAAGAAGAAGAAGAAGAAGAAGAAGAAGAAGAAGAAGAAGAAGAAGAAGAAGAAGAAGAAGAAGACGACTTTTTATTTTCTATCGTATTTTATTTTTTGTTTTATTATTTTTTATTTATTCTACTTTTTATTTTATTTTCTATTTTTCTTCCTAGGACATATTGTGCGCTATCACCGGGTGCGTTGCATTACATTTCACTGCATACATGTATGGAAGTATGTATATGTATGTGACGAATAAAAAATCTTGAATCTTGAATCTTGAATCTTGAAGAAGAAGAAGAAGAAGATTATGATTATTATTATTAATATAGTATAATAATGATAGTGATAGTAATAATACTTATATTAACAATATACTTAAGTAATTTGAGGAGGGGATGGCAGAGATTTTGACTTTGGCCCCTAATAATAATAAGAATAAGAATAAGAATAAGAATAAGAATAAGAATAAGAATAAGAATAAGAATAAGAATAAGAATAAGAATAAGAATAAGAATAAGAATAAGAATAAGAATAAGAATAAGAATAAGAATATTATTATTATTATAGTATAATAATGATAGTGATTATAGTAATAATAATAATATTAACAATATACTTAAGTAATTTGAGGAGGGGAGGGCAGAGATGCTGACTTTGGCCCCTAATAATAATAATAATAATAATAATGATAATAATAATAATAAAAAGAAGAAGAAGAAGAAGAAGAAGAAGAAGAAGAAGAAGAAGAAGAAGAAGAAGAAGAAGAAGAAGAAGAAGAAGAAGAAGAAGAAGAAGAAGAAGAATTTGAATAATAATAAAAATAAGAATAAGAATAAGAATTATTAATATAGTATAAGATTGATAGTGATAATAGTAATAATACTAATATTAACAATATACTTAAGTAATTTGAGGAGGGGAGGGCAGAGATGCTGACTTTAGCCCCTGATAATAATAATAATAATAATAATAATAATAAGAAGAAGAAGAAGAAGAAGAAGAAGAAGAAGAAGAAGAAGAAGAAGAAGAAGAAGAAGAAGAAGAAGAAGAAGAAGAAGAAGAAAAATAAGAAGAAGAATAAGAATATGAATAAGAATAAGAATAATTATTATTAATTTAGTATAATAATGATAGTGATAATAGTAATAATACTAATATTAACAATATACTTAAGTAATTTGAGGAGGGGAGGGCAGAGATTCTGACTTTGGCCCCTAACCTCATCCATCCTCCTTATTAGGGGCCCTCATTAAACTGGAGGAAAAGTGGGAAGTGAAATAATAATAATAATAATAATAATAATAATAATAATAATAATAATAATAATAATAATAATAATAATAATAATAATAATAAAATATTATTATTATTGTATAATAATGATAGTGATAATAGTAATAATAAAAATATTAACAATATACTTAAGTAATTTGAGGAGGGGAGGGCATTCTGACTTTGAAATAATAATAATAATAATAATAATAATAATAATAGTAATAATAATAATAATATTATTATTATTATAGTATAATAATGATAGTGATAATAGTAATAACACTAATGTCACCAATATACTTAAGTAATTTTTTCATCATGTACTTACATTATATTCATTTTCGACTTTTACTCCATTACATTTCAAAACAAATATCTAAACTTTTTACTCTACTGAATTTCTCACACAGTTGGGTTACTTAAGTTTTTGTCTTTTATATCAGGATTTATATATATTATATACATATATATATATATATATCCTGAAAAAATCCTGAATGTATTTATATACATACATACATACATACATACAGTACATACACTACTCACAAAAAGTTAGGGATATTTGGCTTTTGGGTGAAATTTATGGAAAATGAAAAAAGTTCACGCTACAGTGGTATTATATCATGAAAGTAGGGCATTTAAGTAGAAGCAGGCAATGGTGATTTCCTCATCTCAAACAATTGATTAAAACAAAAGCCAACAACAGTGGTGGGTTTACCACAACAAAAAATGTCAATGTCTCAATAACTTGTCATGTGCCCTTGAGCATCAATTACAGCCTGACAACGACGTCTCATGCTGTTCACAAGTCGACTTATTGTCTGCTGAGGCCTGGCACCCCGCTATTCTTGAAGGGCGGCCCTCAGGTCATTGAGGTTCTGGGGTACAGAGTGATTTTCTATGGGATTCAGGTCTGGAGAAAGTGCAGGCCACTCCATTTGAGGTGCCCCAGTCTCCAGCAGCCGTTCCCTAATGATGCGACCTTGATGAGCTGGAGCATTGTCGTCCATGAAGATGAAATTAGGCCTGTGTTGTTCACGCAGGGGCACAATGACTTGATTAATGATGTTATTCAGGTATTATGGGCTTGTCACTGTATCATTCACAAAGTGTAGGGCAGTTCTGTATTGACTAGACACACCTGCCCACACTGTAACACCACCACCCCCAAAGGCTCGTCTGGTGACTTGCTGATGCATAGCGCTCTCCTTGACGTCTCCAACATCATTGGCGGCCATCATTTCTGCTCAATGTGAATCGACTTTCATCAGAGAACAGCACTGAGGCCACCGGTGCCTCGTCCAGCGTAAATGCTCCGTGACCCATGCAGGACGATGATGCCTGTGCCTGGTGGTGTGGTCAGGTACCCTTGCAGGTCGTCTAGCACCCAGACCATGCTGATGGAAACGGTTTCGAATGGTCTGACGTGACACTTGGGTGCCTCTCACCTCCCTTAAATGTGCCTGGAGTTGAGTGGCATTCATCATCCGGTTCCGCAGGACACTGTTCACAATGAAGCGCTGATCAGTGTGGGATGTGGCCAAAGGACGTCCACTTCTATGCCTTTCTGTGACTCTTCCAGTCTCTGTATCTCTGTTGCTGTAGCTGCTGATGACACTCTGTGACACTTTAAGCTCAGTGGCCACTTCCCTCTGAGAACATCCTGTTTGAAATCTCGCAATGTCAGGGTACTGTTGATCAATTGTTAGGTGTCGTCTTGGTCTGATGATGTCAAAATGTGAACAGCATGATGAAGAGGACTGTTTAAATACCAATTCTAACTGAACCAGGAAATGTATTGGTCGATTCATGGATCAAACACTTGTTGTGAATTTTGCCGTTCGGCTCCATGTTAGAGAACAGCAAGTTGTGCAAAAAGTACTGAAACATTGAACAGTTGGACATGTGCATTCAAAAGTTTAGAGAAGGTCAAATGAAGTTCACCTGTAAAGGTTTTAGTGCATTTTAGGTTCATCCTGAAATTTCACCCAAAAGCCGAATATCCCTAACTTTTTGTGAGTAGTGTATATATATTTATATATATATATATGTATATAAATACTTTTAGGATTTTCTCAAGATTTTACCAGGATTTTATAAAAAAATATAAATAAAAATTCATTTTTGATATCAAGATTTTTATAAAATTTGGATTTTATATTTGCAGGATATCAAAAGTAAGCAAAAGCAAAACATTTTTCCTTTTCTTTTTTATAATGAAGGACTGGACCTATCAAACTGCTCATCAACTATTCATTGCGTCCATATACTTGTAAATTACTATGAAACCACCTATCCTAGTTTTGTTGATTGATCAGAATATGCATGAGTACTTGTTAACAGGAAAAAAAAGGTACAGTAGCAGAAAAAGGTACTTTATTTATAATTATGTATTCTGGATCTGACAAGTTATTTTACTTTCAATATTTTAAGAACATTACATTTCACTTTCACTAGAGTAAAAGGCCGTTTTGTGTTGTGTTATTTATGCTGTTACTTTTGATATGATCCATTCAAACATGAGCACCATGCATTTAGCCTAATCTAATCAATTTAAGTACTTCTTCAACCACTGTCTTTAACACCCTCAACCCTTCCAGTACCCCATTCAACACTACAAAACATTCCACATAATAGATTACATCCCACCACCTACAGTAGGAAATTTGCTGCACTTTTTCAATTTGAGAACTAAGACACGTGGTTCAAAAAAAAAAAACAACAAAAAAAAAAAACCCTCGGCGCTGCACTAAGCAAGTCACTGATATTTCTCCTTTAGCTTTACTAGATGCCTCCGGTGATTATCAGGTGACTGGATGCTTTGCTTACTTACTTAACTCTCGACAAGGAACAAATGATCCGTCCACAAATTAGTGGGACAGGATAGGGCTTCAGGAAAACCTGCACCTCCCCAAGGAGCCACCAGAAACGCGGTGTCGTGGCATAAATATTGCACATTGCACCCCTCTGAAGGCTGTACATGTTGGGTGGATTGTTTTAGGTCCAATACACTATTTATTTTTCCCAATCATGGGAACAGAATCCACATCCATGCAGTGCGCTGGTTTCCGGTATCCAAGCAGCGCCCTGCACCCCGCGTCCCCACTCTTTTCAGTAGCTGCCAGATGGACAAAGCGTAATGGACTATGTGATGGAGAGAAACAAGGCATCTTCCCAACGTGGTGAGGACAACAGCGTCTAAAGCCAAATATTTGGTCCTTCTGAATACAGCCCCAAGACTATGATTTTATAAATGAAAAAAATTAAAAAATAAATAAAAGTTAAATAATAATAATAATAATAATGAATACAGAAGGTAGGATCATACGTATTGCCCGTACTTGCAAAAAAAAACCCAAAACATTTCTGTCCATTGATAACAACTAGATTTCCCACTTGCACACAATCAAATGATAAAAAAGTAACACACGTTTGCGTGCTTAGCGTGCTATTTCACTCAGCTGGATATTAAATCTTCAAACTGAAAACATCTGCACATCCATAACTCTGTCCATCGTCAAAATGTCATGAGTTCCTCTGTCTCAGCGTTTAGTCTTCCATATGTTCGGGGTATTGGATTTCTGTCTAGATTGTTTTCATTACCGGTTTAATCACCCAGATTAGCCAACAAAATGGCAAAAAAAATAATAATAATAATAACAATAATATCTAGTTGCAGCATAGCAGGCCATTTGGCCGACCTGACTTTTCGGGACCAAAATATTGATTTGACACGTCGGTGAGAGGGCATTAGCGCGCTGTGCTTTGGGGCTTTCAGTGTGTACGTTGTGTGTACGTTGCAGGTCTCCCTGTGAATGGGGGATCTGCATGGGAACATTCCAGCACTGCATCGGCTACAGCATGGGGCTAGCACCAGCTGCCAGACTGGGCTCATGCAACTGTTATGGGCCCAAGTGTTGGCCAGGGTGCAATTTAACCTCATGCTGCCACGCTTCGGATGTGAAAGTCACAAGTTTAGATTACATCAACGGGTTTACCTAATAAAAAGAAAAGCGTGCACATTTTCACAAATACCCTATTTTTGGATGGATTATATTGTCCCCCTATTTTCATCAGAATTACTTTATTTAGCCAGAATGACTTCATTTGGTACATGTCTACTGATGATTAGCATGACAAAAAAATTGAACATTCTGAGAAAAATAAGAATAAAATGAGAATAAAATAAAACAGAATAAAGAGCAAAGTAAAAACATCAAATAAAATGGGCCAAATATACAGAAATAGCCTAAAAAAGCAAAACAAGAAAAGTCCAATATATCAAATAAACAGAATGTACAACTCGACCCTCTGCACAGGACAGTTATTATGATTGTAGTTGATAGTTGTTTAGTTGGTTATGGTCATTCGTGGGAATGTATTGGAAATTGCTCTGTCAATTGGTTCCACGAGACTGTGGAACCACCCAATGCAGCAACTTACTACTTCAGGCGGTCACTGCATTTGCTCAGAGCTGTGATGACCATGCATCTATTTGTTTATTGGTGTTGCTGTCTGAAACACACCCGGCTAAAGCCCCTCCAAGTCCCCCCTCTTATGTTTTTCATTAAACATCAACACTCTATAACATGGAGGATGGCAGGCGGCGGGGCAAACAGAGCTAATCCTGCAGCTTTCTAATCGCAAGTAAAGTAAAGCTGCTGAGTAGAAACACACACAACAAACACCAAACTCCATGGTTACGGAGCCAGCGAGAACACGGCGGCTTTCTAAAGAAGTGAGGTGACAAACCACATTTTCGGCATTTTCTTTTAATGGATCCGTGTCGTGTCCAATACGCGCGAGAAAAAACATGTCCACTTCGGATTAAACCCCGTGGAAATGAAAGGCGTTAAGCGCCTCGCATCGATTTTCCCTCGCGAGCCGAAGAGAGGACGCGACGTGTGGAACATCTGGTCGAATATATTTTCAGAACAAGTGGGAAAGAATTTTTCCGCCGCCATCTCGGGCCAGATGCATAAAGAAGCGCATTGTTTACCACGCGCCACAAAAGTCTATCTAAAAGAGTACTATCCGTGCGGCCTGGCTGTAAAAATGAATTTTGCTGTGCAACTCAAAAAGCCTCCACTGCTTGCTCAGAAAGCAGGTTGGCTTCAAGAGGGGTTTGTCTCCTTATACTTTAACTAAACCCAAGCACCAGTTCGGCTTAGCAAAACCTCTGGAATCTGCTTGTAATTTCCTAAATGCTGCATATTGTGTTCAAGGAATGTCCCAAAGCTATGTTGGTGGCTGCTTAAACAACTAGTGAGGGATTTTTATTATAGCACTCAGACCTTTTACTTAAGTAAAAGTACAAATACCCTGACACGAAATGACTCTAGTCAAAATGGAAGTACCACATTGGCAATACAATTCAAATCAAATATTTTAGCAAGCAAAATAACAACAAAGATCTCATCTCGTCCTCAAAGCAGACACATCGAGCACAAAACACAAAATGGGTTTTAGACCAAAGTCTGAAACAGTCACAGGTTCAAGTGCTGGTATTTTTCTATCCAAGTCCTGTTTCTCGGATCAAATGATTGGAGGAGACGGCCGGGGCTTCGCAAGACTCAGAGAGCGGCTCAAAGAGACAAGTCGTTGCACGAGAACGTCGGCGTCGGGACGCCTTGAGGGGTCGATGCCGGGTGGCCCTTTGAGCGCCGGCAGCGCAAACGCAGGTTTGAAAGCCCGCGGAGGCCGGGGGCCGAGCGCGAAGGTGACCCGGCGGGGGGAAGGGCGGGGCGTCGCGTTGGGGCAGGGGCTCAGGAGGCGGAGCGGGTCGCCTTGTAATGGGGAGATTGCCGGTTCGATCCCCGGCTCCTCCTGGTAGCGCGCTGATGGGTCCTTGAGCGAGAGACTGAACTGCTCCCCGGGTGCCGCTATATGGCAACCCACTGCTCCTAGATACGTCAGTTACTAGGATGGTGGAATGCATTTCGTTGCCTCAGTACTTGTACTCTGTGCAATGACAATTAGTTGCACTCCAACTCACTAAGTTGGGTAAGTAAATATGCACACATTCAAAATTTACTTAAGTACAAAAACAAGGCAGTGTCCGCCGCCGCTCGGCAGACACGGCGAGACAGTGTACGCAACAGGTTTCTATCGACAAACAAGGACCAGTCCAAAACTGTTCGAAAGGACATCAGTGTTTTGTTGTTTTTGTCTTAATATCTAGTTGTATAAGCAGCGGGGTGGTCCTGTGAATATCTGGAGGCTTTTTTTTTTTCCGATCGAATTCTGGAACCACAAAGCATGACCAGCGCTCCTTAGTGGTAGTGGTCTCTCGCCCCCCCCCCCAGGCCGCGGCGGGGTGGCTGGGGAGTGACTGACTCAGCGAGGTCAGCGGAAGTGGTGACCGCCTCCGCTGGACCGAGCTCCACCACGCGGGCCGAGGCGGAGGTTAAGGTCGCGTCGGGGGGGTGGGTTTCCAGGGAGGAAGTCACATGTGCGCCGTAGGGGCCCCGCGTGGAAAGGAGAACGTCATCAAAAGAGGTTCTGTCTCGTTTGTTGTCACGGACACGCCAGACTTCCGGGTAAGACACGGGGGGGGGGGCGAGGAGAGAGATGGGTTTCCTGTGCAGGTACGCAATGAGGAAGCTGTCTCGACGCGATTGTGTAAAGTGGAAAAAGCGGAACAAATCTCGCCGCCCTTGAGTTGTTTTGGAGAGTCGGAGAGTGGCGCGGGACTCGCAAGCGATTCGACCGTCGCGGCCCAATCGCGTGGATGACTCAGCCGCCAGCTTTGCCTGCGACTCGCCGTCGACAAAAATTAAAACGTTGAAAGAGAGAGAGGGAACGAGGGGTGAGGTCGGGGATGAGACGGGAAGTTTTTTCCGTCGTAGGACCGCTCTGGTTGCGTCCGCCCGCCTTGGAGCTCTTTTTTGGGATCCGGAGAGAGAGAGAGAGAGAGAGAGAGAGCAGCTGGGAGTGGCCCCAGCAGTGAGGAATAAGCAGACAGCCTCGGTGTGAGAACAGGGACAAAGAGCAAGCCATGCGGGCCCTTGTGACTTGCGCGTCCGCAGCTAAACTGCAGAGTCTTCGAAAGCAAATAGATGCCGGACAGAGTCAACAGACTGCGGGATCTGCCGGGACGGGTTGCCGAGCGTGATCCCTCTTCAATTTTTTTTAAGTCAAAAACGTTAGCGTTCTCTGGAGGCGGCCATCGGCGAGTGTCACGTCTCACAATCGACGGGTTAACCCGTGAACATTGCTCAACGTCGTAAATGTTTGGTTTGTTTGGAAATTGCTTTGTTTACCGTACCTCTGGGTTATGTGGGCTAGGCTTATCACTCGGAGCGGTTAGGTGAAGGGGGGGGCTTTTCAACGTTGATCGACCACTGCCACCTAGTGGTGCCGTTGGAGATGGACGTAGACGTTCCTCCACTCCCCTTGGGTTTATCATGACTACAGCCCATAAACAAGCCTACCAACAAACCGCTTCGGGTAAAGGTCAAATGGAAGCTGTCTGAAGAAGACGAAACTATGACTGTTAAATGCTGTGGCACGTTGGATTTTAAATATACACCAATAATTAACCCATATTCTACCATTATCATTTGTGTCAATTCCGTGTGATATATATATATATATATATATATATATATATATATTTGAATGGGATGCTGATTTCTCCAAAGGCTCTGTAGGCTTCCTGTTAGGTTGTTTGGCAGATTAATAAACATGTGCACTTAGTTTTACCTCAGTAGAAATGATCAGCTCCTTGGATGACGGCGGACTTACGTTACTTGAATGGTATCGCCTCCAAGCAGCCGTTCTCCAGTTGCATCCGTCCGAGTAAAGCGGGAGTCTCCTGCTTCCTGCCCCGTCATCTGTGGGCCTCTCTCTCTCTCTCTCTCTCTCTCTCTCTCTCTGTGTGTGTGTGTGTGTGTGTGTGTGTGTGTGTGTGTGTGTGTGTGTGTGTGTGTGTGTGTGTGTGTGTGTGTGTGTGTGTGTGTTTGTAGCATCTTTCCAAAACTACAGCCATAAAGTAGTGTATAACAAATTAAAAAAAACATATAGGCACAGAGTAACTTGTGACACATGCAAATGAATTGTGGTTCAGCAACTGACCAAACAAAAGCAATATTAGGTCAAAGCTGTGGAATTCCAGAAGAATCCCAAATGAAACTCCAAATCCAAAAGGTTAACAGAGCAGTGCAGCAGTGAAGCGCCTCATCGAAGATAACGGATCAAATTTGCTGTTTTTATTTATTTATTTATTTTAGTTTATTTTATGATGTCAAAAATGTACTTTGATTGGAAAATAGTGTGTATTTTGTATATATTTCAAGGTAGATTCGATATTAGAGGGATCGACCTGGCTGATCTACATATATTTCTGGGTAGGAGAAGCCATGTGATCAGGAACAATGGCAATGGCAGTTTTATGCTGTGGCACGTTGGATTTGAAATATACACCAATAATTTTGAATATACACCAAATGCTGTTTTTATGCTGGTCATCTGAAGGAAATTATGTATGTATGTATGTATGTATGTATGGATGTATGGATGGCTGTATGGATGTATGTAGGTAACGGTATGTATGTATGTATGTATGTATGTATGGATGTATGGATGTATGGCTGTATGGATGTATGTAGGTAACGGTATGTATGTATGTATGTAAGAAGGTAATGGTATGTATCTATGTATGTAGGTAACGGTATATATGTATGTATGTTTGTATGTATGTTTGTATGTATGTATGTATGTATGTATGTATGTATGTATGTATGTATGTATGTATGGAAGAACGGTATATATGTTTGTATGTATGTATGTATGTATGTATGGATGTATGGATGTATGTAGGTAACGGTATATATGTATGTATGTTTGTATGTATGTATGTGTGTATGTATGTATGTATGGAAGAACGGTATATATGTATGTATGTTTGTATGTATGTAGGTAGGTAGTGGTATGTATGTATGTAGGTAACGGTGTATATGTTTGTTTGTATGTATGTATGTATGTATATATGTAGGTAGGTAACGGTATATATGTATGTATGTTTGTTTGTATGTAAGTAGGTAGTGGTATGTATGGAAGAATGGTATATATGTATGTATGTAGGTATGTATGTAGGTAGGTAACGGTATATATGTATGTACTGTATGTACTGTATGTATGTATGTATGTATGTTTGTATGTATGTATGTATGTATGTATGTATGTATGTATGTATGTATGTATGTATGTATGTTTGTATGTATGTATGTTTGGTGGGACAGATGGATGGCTGGATGGATGGATGGGTGGATGATGGATGGATGGATGATGGATGATGGATGATGGATGGATAGGTGGATGGATGGATGGATGGATGGATGGGTGGATGGGTGGATGATGGATGGATGGATGGATATATTAGAGCATTATGTATGCACAGTGTGCGCCCTTGGTTTTGAACACATTCTCCGTGCTTGAACACGCTCACTTGCTCTTGCAGACGAGAAGAATGAAAGGTGGATGTGTGTGGAGGTGTGGAGGTGTGGAGGTGTGGAGGGGCGATGGCAGTGTGCATCAGAGCCTCAGAGTGACGGCGGCAGACAGGCCCCTCCGGCGCTGCTGAGTGGCTGCGTGGAGGCTTGATCGGGGGCCGGAAACAGCCAAAGTGACAGCACCGGCTTGTGTGGTGATGGGAACGCCAAATAATTGTTGAGGAGGCATCAAATGATTGAACGGACAAAAAGAGAAAACAAAAACACACTCTTTCGTTTCTTTTTGCTTGCCTATCCTGATTGGAAGCGCGGACAAAAACTTACATTTTCACCTTTTTTTGGGGGGATTTAACTATTTTCACTTTCCACTCTGATCCCGTGTGTAATCTGCTTTTGTTGCCTGTGGGGCTACGTTGTGTTGTGTTGTGTTTGAGTTTACAGTGAATACAATAAAAAAATAATAAATAAATAAACAGGAATAATACTCGATTTGAAAAAAGATGCACATTTATAGTGCAAACTGGAGAGAAACGAAAAGTAATAAAAGGAACGAGTGAGAAAATACACTGCGACACTTATGGGCATGAAAGCCACACCCTTTAGGTCGTCCTACTGACACTAAAAGGGGATATTTTTGGGGAAATTTGTCCGTCTATCTTACCTACATTCAGACGAGACGATCCGTACGTATATCATCCCTGCCTGTCCAGAACCAAGTTATCGACTGGCTACACGATAACTGTGTTAGCTCAGTGCATGGCTCCTAGCTCCGATGAAATGTCCCCAAAATGTGCCTTTTCTTACTGCGTTCGTCAGTTTTTATTTTTCCGAGATACATCTATTGAATTGCGATTTTGAAGTTTGCAGGCACATTAAAGGAGACCTTACAACCACTCAATGCATGTATTTCAATTTAGACCTTTTTTTTTTTTTTTTTTTTTAATTATCGAGGATCTCCCTTTCGATGCACCCTGACGCGCTGGTTTCGTCCGGCATCATCGCGCGTCGCTTCGTTCGAAAACCGTCACGTTTATCGCATGGAGGGGGTTCATCCGTACGCGCCCAGTGACTCATTTCTCCTTGACCCGTCTCCGCAGCGGCAACCTCTCGACACGCCCTCCGCAAACATTTGTCATCTTCGGATCTATTTCCTTTCGACGCCGAACCTGCGTCAAATTAAACCGCGGCGCCATTCACGTCCCATATTAAGGCCATGCATCACAGCCTCCGTTCGCCGGGTGATTATACTCCGTCGGTCCGACACATAATTTCCCTGCAGAGCGCCGACAATCTTTTTTTCCCCGCGCGCGCCCACACACACACACACACACACGCTCGCGCGCACAACGTCAATACTAATTCGAGATAAATGGTCCTTCCGCTCGCATTTTCATTCGTTTTACGGGTTTCGCCGAAGACGGTTCCAAACCGCGCGCGGCGCGCCGGCTGATGTGCGACGGCCCTCTGCGGCACAATCAAAAAACGGGGCCGGGTTCGCGGCGAAACCATTAGTGAGCCGCGGGCGATTACGGTGGGGGTTTGTGTACGCCTCACACTGTGTCAAGTGATTACCGCGCCGCAGAGCGGATGCTCATGTGGTCGGCGTGGCTCCATTAGAGTGTGTGCTCTTTGCTTTGGAAAAGGAAACAGAACAACAACAACAACAACAACGGCTACTAATTGCGATGGTTTTGGTAGCATCTGTTGGCGGCGGCCTCATTTGACCAAAGTAGAGCCGCTCTCCATAAACCTCCCATATTCTTTTTTAAAGGACTCTCGCTCTGTTTCTTGGTCTCGGTAAATCAAAGGAAACTTGGAAAACTGTTGGTTTTACCGGCTATGATGCTGCCGTTTCTGCTGGTACCTACAGTTAAGTGGGTGCAGTGACTTTTGCTGACTCCGATATCGGGGACACTCTTTGCCATTTTAAATTACTTTTTTTCTTCCCCCCTTCCAAAAGGCTGACTGAAGCTTTTAAGTGTACGACAAGCGATTTCAATCTCGGTGACACAGGACATCTTTGACCCAGATTTCTTTGCCTTTGATAGGGCAATTACTGGAACATCAGAGATATTCAAAAGTGGAATTTATCCAAAAATTCCGTTTGACGTCACTTTCTCTCGGCCCCCCGTCTCATTGGTTGCAGACAATGGCTTTTTTTCCCCTCCCGAGCTTCTGATATGTGCTTCAGATAGCCGTATATACATATTCCTATTTCAAGCACAAAGGGAGCTTTGCGAGGATGATGGGAGATCTCAGATAGCCAGTGTTCTGTGGCAGGTGCCAGTAGAATATGTCTTCATTTCCTTCTGGGACTCCACTCGGTTAGAAAACAGACCCATTCGCTTCCAATTCATCACTGGACGTCGCGCACGTCGAGGAGAAGCGTCCTTCTTTTCCCCAAAGAGCCGTTTGTTTTGACTCGTGCATAAAACGATCTTCCATGATCCCAAAAGGACAAAACAATCTATTTATACTTCCCTTTAACATATCCACTTCCAGGCTATTGTTGCTGGGGCATCAGACCCCCTGGTTCATCGATGCCTTTCCACTAATTGCATTCCCAAAATAAACCGGGTACTGTATATCAATCCGCTCACATCTCACATTTTCCAGCGTTCAACCGACGGACGTCCGCTTCTTGCGCAGAGCTTTTGGGAAAGCGATGGCCTTTCTGCGGTCACCATCGGTAGCGCGGGGATGAGGTGAGTTTCTCTGTGGCGTCCAAACAGCTGAGTCCCAAACCACGAGAGCGGGGACACGGACCAAAGGTGTCTGATGTGATGAGATAATAGACAGACAGATAGATAGATAGATAGATAGATAGATAGATAGATAGATAGACAGACAGACAGACAGACAGACAGACAGACAGACAGACAGACAGACAGATAGACAGACAGATAGATAGATAGATAGATAGATAGATAGATAGATAGATAGATAGATAGATAGATAGATAGATAGATAGATAGATAGATAGATAGATAGATAGATAGATAGATAGACAGATAACAAATGTTCTATTTTTATAACCTTTATTAATATGTCATATATATTTATATTATATCTATGTAATATACATTATAATATATGTACTTATTATACATGTGCAGTATCTATCTATCTATCTATCTATCTATCTATCTATCTATCTATCTATCTATCTATCTATCTATCTATCTACCTACCTACCTACCTATCTATCCATCTATATATCTGTCTGTCTGTCTGTCTGTCTCTCTATCTGTCTGTCTGCCTATCTATCTATCTATCTATCTATCTATCTATCTATCTATCTATCTATCTATCTATCTCTCTCTCTGTATATCTATCTATTGATCTCTCTCTCTCTCTCTCTCTCTATCTATCTATCCATCTATATATCTGTCTGTCTGTCTGTCTGTCGGTCTGTCTGTCTGTCTCTCTATCGGTCTGTCTGCCTATCTATCTATCTATCTATCTATCTATCTATCTATCTATCTATCTATCTATCTATCTATCTATCTATCTATCTATCTATCTATCTATCTATCTATCTATCTATCTATCTACCTTTTTTCTCTCAACAGCAGGGCCGCACTAAAAACATTTAAGCTTCCTTATATTGTCCTTTTCATCTGCTTAACTCTATGGATTGATGCCAAAAATTCAACTTGGGCTGATCATTCCTCCCTGGATTGACTAAAAGCCAGATCGATGTATCCGCATGTTAAGTCACATCTAATTGGAACTGGATGCTGGGAAGCATCTGGCGGCACAAGGCAGCAGGAGCCAGGGGACGCTTTGGTGAACACCAGATAACAGTTTGTTATTTTTATCATAATGGGGGGTGGGGGGGATATATATATATATATATATAATAACGAAAAGATAATAATAATCAGGGCGATTCCTCTTCCGGAATACAGCGGCAGTGTGTAATTGCGTCTGCTGCTTTCGCGGGTTTCATTCGCCGCCAGAGCGGTGCAGCCGCGCCAGTCCGCTCGTCGGTGTGCGTCTGGGTGACGTTTCCATGGAAACTGTGCTCGCCGCCCCGCTTTCCAGAAGAGCGGTAGGGCGCGCGTCAGACTGCCGCGTGCGGCGCGGTGACGGGGACGCGGTAACAGGTGGGCTGGGCACGGGCGAATAATGGCGTCTTTTGGGTTCGGAACGCCGTCATTTCTGTGGCATTTTATTTGAATTCGAAGGCGCTTCGCCCCTCCCTGCTTAGACTCCCTCTCTTTCTCTCGGGAAGTCGGCGCCTTATGGAACAGACAGATATTGACATGTACCCTACTGTGTTTATACATGTATGTCGAGGTCATTATGCCCATGTATCATATTTAAATTGAATAACATTGGAACACTTTAAAATACATTTGAATACACTGGACTCCACAAATATTCTGCAATACATGTATAATATATTGTCAATTTTCTACAAGGATAAATTCCAAAATATAATAACCTGACATTGCACACTGCATTAAATGAAAGTATTATTGTATTTATTTGTATTGTTATATTCAAAATAATACTAATAATATATTATATATTTTTTATGTACATATGTGACAAACCTCAATGATTGGTATGATATGTACACATATTAGGCAATTAATTGTATTCTTCCTGAGATAATACTAATTTCCAACGCATGCCTGTGTCATCTTTTGATAGCAGTGTTGTGTTCAGTTACAGCTCATAAAGTTCACACGAAGTATGAAAAACCTACAATGTCACTTTAGATCTCGATAGTTGAAAGATGGCTTTCCAGCCTGACATCACCAGACCAATTTGCGAATGCGTATTAGTCTGGAACCTCTCAGTTCATTTTCGATTTCCAAGGGGCATTACCAACGGGCACAGACCAAAGTGTCTCTGTTCATAACAGGATAGACCAACAACAAATGAGAGCACTGGATAGAACTACGGCAAATGAGAGCATTGGATAGACCAACAACAAATGAGAGCATTGGATAGACCAACAACAAATGAGAGCATTGGATAGACCAACAACAAATGAGAGCATTGGATAGACCTACAACAAATGAGAGCATTGGATAGACCTAGAACAAATGAGAGCATTGGATAGAACTACAGCAAATGAGAGCATTGGATAGACCTACAACAAATGAGAGCATCGGATAGACCAACAATAAATGAGAGCATTGGATAGACCTACAACAAATGAGAGCATTGGATAGACCAACAACAAATGAGAGCATTGGATAGAACTACAACAAATGAGAGCATTGGATAGACCAACAACAAATGAGAGCATTGGATAGACCAACAACAAATGAGAGCATTGGATAGAACTACAGCAAATGAGAGCATTGGATAGACCAACAACAAATGAGAGCAATGGATAGAACTACAGCAAATGAGAGCATTGGATAGACCAACAACAAATGAGAGCATTGGATAGACCAACAACAAATGAGAGCATTGGATAGAACTACAACAAATGAGAGCATTGGATAGACCAACAACAAATGAGAGCATTGGATAGACCAACAACAAATGAGAGCATTGGATAGAACTACAGCAAATGAGAGCATTGGATAGACCAACAACAAATGAGAGCATTGGATAGAACTACAGCAAATGAGAGCATTGGATAGACCTACAACAAATGAGAGCATTGGATAGACCAACAACAAATGAGAGCATTGGATAGACCAACAACAAATGAGAGCATTGGATAGAACTACAGCAAATGAGAGCATTGGATAGACCAACAACAAATGAGAGCAATTGATAGACCAACAACAAATGAGAGCATTGGATAGACCTAGAACAAATTACAGCATTTAATAGGCCTACAACCAATCGGAGCATTGGATATACCTACAGCCAATCTGAGTCTTTGATAGACCTACAACCAATCAGAGCATTGGTTATACGTAAAGCCAGTCAGAGCCTTGGATAGACCTACAACCAATCAGCGCATTGGATATATCTACAACCAATCAGAGGTTTGGATGTATCTGCAGCCAATCAGAGCATTGGCTAGACCTACAGCCAATCGGAGCAACGAAAGGTGTGACGCAGCGCTGCAATCCCGCACCATATCAGATAAACAGTTGTGATAGGCCGACGCTGGCCAGGTCGACTGGAAGTCGGTCTGAACGTGAGGGTGGCCAGACGTTGCCAGGTTACCAGGCATGTAGTGCACACTGTAGCTATGAAGGAAGATATCAAATATGGAAGCTCGTGATCAAAATGTAGATAAAAGGGAATGAGAGGTACAGGCTTGACCTTGTGCTTATTCATTGTCCGTGTGAAGCCCAAACAGTAGAATAAGACTGGGTGTAACTATTGTCATCAGGCCTCTTTCTTTTCAAATATAACTTGGATTCCATCGGCGCATCCACTAAGACCCGTGTGCCCCCCCCGGATTTCAATGGCTATTCTAACAGAATATCCATCGTCACATTCATGCTTTACATGAATATCCTTCAGCTCCTTTGGTCCGAGAGAGAGAGAAAAAGAAAAAAAGAAACTCCAAGAGACGATTGAAATGAAAGAAAGGAAATGCACATAACAGATGGTATATAGATAAGAAAAACAATTATAGAATTACGAAGTGACAACAGTTGTGGCTTTGAAATGCGCACGGCGTAAAAATTTTTTTTTAAATATATATATATATATATTTTTTTTTTTTTATTTTTTCAAAAAGCGTGCGGGAGACAATTACGAACTGTTAAGTTGGAGCGGAGGAGGGCGGAGACGATTCAAACATCCCCCCCGTACGTGACGGCTCCCGCGCGGCCGCCGCCCTCGTTGTGCAACGTCCCGTCTTCCATGCGCATACATTGGATTTCCATAACAAAGCTGTAATGAACACGCTGCTCTTTCTTCAGCACAAACATTTACATTTCCCCCCTCTTTTTCTTCCCCCCCCCCCCTTGTTTAATCGTCTGTGGCTCTGGCCTCCAGCCTGCTCCTCCTCCCCGTGTCTTATCACACGATCCAACTCCCGAATATTCCCCTCAGACGCGCAGAATCTGGGATTTCATTCTGCCTTTCCAGGAACCCCGGACTGACCAGGGGTGTGTGGGGTGGGGTGGGGGGGGGGGGGTGTTCGTCCATTAAGTTCGATCTATGATCCATTCATCTCTGGACGGACATCTGAGGGGGGGGGGATCTATGGCCGTGGCTCCGGGGGCCATGCAGGATATGGGAGTTCCCCCGAGCGCCGCGCCGCGCGATGCCTGACCTCCTCGGGCGTGGTGCCGGGGCTACCGAGCCCCAAAAAGGGGAAACCGCGGGAGACGTTGTTTAACTATTCCTCGGGGCTGACCCCTGGGCGGTCGCGGCGCTCGGAGGGGCCCACGCTCACCGGGACGCCAGAGTGTACGTACGCGTGCGGCGCCGGCGAGCTGTCAGAGAGCGACCACACGGCGCTCCACCCGACGGCCTGGCTGCCCTGGGAATAATAATACTAAATGATAAACGGGACAGATCGTTGATCGGACATTTTTGACATTTAAATAGTGCAAAAAAAAAAAATGATATCGTTTTAACGTCGTTTAAGAAGTGACGGCGAGACGGCGTAGAAAGAGTTGCATTTGGATCTTATTTCATTTAATATGAGCTACTGTACTACTCTGACCCTCTAGGTTTCAAAGTGAGCCCATTAAAAATGTAAAAATTCTGATCTCTTCTGGGGAAAAAAAAAAAAAAAAAAAAAGCTTAAATAAACATTTGTTGAAGAGATTTTTGAAAAAGAAGCTTTGGAAA
This sequence comes from Zeus faber, assembly GCF_960531495.2. NCBI lineage: Eukaryota > Metazoa > Chordata > Actinopteri > Zeiformes > Zeidae > Zeus > Zeus faber. Next base: position 15,122,158 of record NC_137210.1, on the reverse strand, counting down.
TGCTGGGAACATTTCGTTTTTGAGGAAGACTAGAATATTTCGGACCTACAATGTAAGTTCGCCATAAAAAAATAAATAAAGTAAAAAAATATGTCGGCGAGATTGGCTGCCGAAACATCTCCCGATAGGTAAATTGATGTATCAGCGCCTGGAGTGCAAATTTATTTTGAAAACGCAATCACATCACATTAAAATTCAAAATGCGGTTCAACGGTCGTGTCTATCAAGGTAGAGACCGAATGACCGATCGCTCGCTCGCTTGACCCGGCGCTCTGAAGATCCACGATCGGTACCGCTCACATTTTGGTGGAAGGGAGAAGACGATGAACCGGCACTGCGCCTGCGACGCCGGCTTGACGGTGTACGCGCGGACGAAACCTCGGAGTAGGGGTGAGGGGCGAGGGGCCGGTGGGCGAGGGGGGCGACGCGCCGAGTCCAGCGGGCGCCGACGCCTCGACGGGGAGCGGATCGTTCCGTCGCCCGCCGCCCATCGAGGGAGAGCCGCGGCCGGGTCACCTCGCAGACGCACAGTGTCACGCCAGCAAATAGCTTCGGTAATCTGCGTTCACGTAATGGGAGGCGGTGGAGCAGGGAGCCACGCACCGGACCAAGTGTGGCCGTCAGTCGCTGTTCATACGTTTCTCAGCCCCGACGGGGTGCACGCCAATCACCGCTGCGAAGCCCCGTCCGTGCAAGCGCATTATTCTGTTCTGCGTTGTCTATACGTCGTCAGCCTTTAACCGTATGCACAGTCTTTTTGGTCTCCCCCCCCCCCCCCCCCCCCCACTCCTTGTCGCCCGTGGCGTCGGCGTAAGAATGCCCGAAAAGATGGCAGCGGTGAGGGGAGGTTTTTGACCCACAGCCCCGGTCAAATGTGACGATCAGTCACATCGGACAACATCCTCCCACCCACGGGGAGTTTCCGAGCAGAGAGGAAATTCTTACACCCCCAAATATATCCAACACAACATGCTGCACGCTTCAGGATTTCTTTTTGCGCTCATTTCCCTCCTCCTGCAGAAAAAATAAATAAATAAAAATTAAAAAAAAAAAAAAGCAGAGTTCGGCGGCGCTGCCTCTGCCAGTGCCCTTCTTGCGGGTAATTGGTCCTATAACATACTCGTGAGCTCCACCGGGAGGGGGGGACTGGATGGAAAGCAAGTTAAGCAATTGGAGTTGTGTTCAATCTCCAATCTCCTCTTTAATTCTTCTGACGGCTGCACAGCTCGAGTGACATTGCTCAGCGAGACAAGTCTGCCAGCCAGAAATAGATTAATTGTGAGCCAGTGTCAACACCCGGCAGGCACTGACCAAGGGGGGGGGGGGGGGGTGCGTCTATTGTTTAGGGACCGGGTGACTACGCCGCAGATCTACGGCGGAGTTGTAGGGGCCGCAAAGCAGAGGTCGTGCTTCAACGGTTATTGCTCAAGGAGCTCAGCTCAGGCATTGGCGTTCCGTACGAATATGATAATGCAAAACGGCGAACGCTAACGGCCCGCGGACAAGGAAACCCTATAGGAGCGTTGTTCCACTAGCGCTGTGTGCTCAGATGTCACTGCTCGGTACTGTGGTATCACCGCGTTGCAGTCACGTTCTGCGTCTCTCTCTCTCTCTCTCTCTCTCTCTCTCTCTCTCTCTCTCTCCTCCCCTATTTGCATCCTACTTCCAGCAATCCACTAATTAAATAATTTGCATTTTTCATTCGGCGTGTGGGCTTACGATAACATACACTAACTCAATGGCTCTGGCCCCAAAGTTGCCCCCCGATTCTTTCCTCTCTCTCTCTCTCTTTTTTTTTTACAGCGCCCGGGGATCAGATCCATGAGGTGAATTATAGAGAGGGGGGGGGGGGGGGGGGGACGTTAAGTGGAATAAAAATACGAGGAATCGATGGGGCAATGGATATACAGCCGTATTTGATTCTTTTCACTCCGGTGCACATAAGCCCCGGGATTGCAGAGGCCGGGGGTTGCAGTTTCCAGGTGAGCTCTCCGGTCCATCCAGAGGTCCCTGGTTGTCGAAGGGGATCACCGAGAGCAGCCTGCCCAGGATGCGCGGAAGATGCACGGGGACCGTCGGCGCGTTCACCACACTCTTCACCACAAAACAGCTTTCTTTGTATAATACGCAGATGCCAAATACCAAAGATGAAGCTTGTGAGTTAGGGAAAGCCTATACGGGCTTCGTTTTAGAGGTTATACAGACGTTAACATGCAGTCCAATGGGGCAAATGCTTAAGCAGTAAAAAAAAAAAAAAAAAAAAATATATATATATATATATATATATATATATACATATAAATGTATTTTCTTCTCTCACAATATAGTCAGACAGCCTTTATATGTTACCCTAAAAATTAAAAATAAATATTCACAAACTGTGCATTATATCAGGGTGTAATTGACTGTTTTGCTCTTCTGCCAATTGGAGAGGTCCATACTACCATCATTGGACTAGAAACAGGAAGCTGCGCCAGTTCAATTTTCCCTGAAAGAGGGAAAGGGTTTATAAAATGACACTTATATGTAAGGGGTGATCAACAGCTCTGAATTGTAGGAACCAACATTTCAATAAGGCTTGAAAAAAATTGCAAAACAGAATTGTAAAAAAAATGGTTTCAGATGTTTCAGGGCATGAAACGGGAGTCCTGCAAGAGTGATTGTAGGAAGAGAAAATCTTTTGTTTGAATTTCAAAGATGCGGCGCTGCTAATCCCTTTCAGCACCAGACTGTAAGTGTACGCCAATATAAACCAGATGATGTAAAACATCTAATTCCCAATAGGAAAATGGGCAAGCAGCAGACAATCCTGGTTGTATGTGGGCAGCTTTAAAACAGCGCGGTGTTGAGCTCTTAATTTTAATAGCTGCGGACGGCACTGAATGAATGAAACAGGGAGCTCCTGTCAAAGGGATTATTCTTTTTTATTCTTTCCTTCCGCAAGGAGGGATAAACTACGCTCTCGGTCCCCAAGGTAACACGTAGATTTTTACCTTCCTTTTCCACCTTTAATTATGTGACCTACTTGGCCAAAGGTTCTGCCGTGCGGAGACTAATGGCCAATTGGAGTCCTGCTTGGTTATTGTAACAAAGAGAAGCCCTCCGCAGCTGTCTTTGAGATGGAGGAGAAAGGACTCGGGGTCCGGGTGAAATTTGACCCTCTCCTGCAAGCGAATGCACTCATTAAAGGGGGTTAAAAAAAAAAAGAAAATATTAAGTACGCTTAAAATCGGACACGATACCACTGAAGTTATTCACATTGAAGCTGTCATTCATATACGTCCAGATACCATCCTCCACGGGCATTTAGGAATCTTCATCTAGATAACGCTCGACACATTCACCACCATCAGGTCCAATGTGACACTTGTAATTTGGACCACAGCGTCGGAGACGGGAGGGGACACCGTTGAAGCTTTTGTTCCCGGGGCGGAGGCAGCCCGCCTCCCGTGGCTGATGATCTGGAAACTGGTCCGCGTCCAAGTGCCAGACTTGAGGTGTACAACACGGCCTCCGGCGCGCCGCGGCGTCGGGCCCACGTAACGCACTGGGAGTAATCTCACGACACGGTTTCCTGTACGGCTGGCTTGCTGTTAATGAAGGGGGGGCGGGGGGCTTCTTCTTCTCACCGCCGCCGCCTCTTTCCGCAGCACATGCCTGTGTGCTCGTGTGGAATGAGCCGTTCATGCCTATGCCCCTCAAGGCACTCGCAGCCCACTCAAAGCCTTACACCGTCAGGTCTGTGGCCCCAGTGTCAATACAAACACTACATTCTAAAACAAAGGTTTGCAGGGTTTTCGTTTTTTTTTCCTTCTTCTTCTTCTTCCTTGTATCGAGCATCTGGTGGGTTTGAATTGCGGACTAAATTTGCGTTCCAGACGTGGTTTGAAAAGCCCACCGTTTCTTCCTCTGACCACAGTGACCTGATCTTCCTCTCCTCTCCTCCCTTTCCCTCTCCTCTCCTCTCCTCTCCTCTCCTCTCCTCCCCTCTCGTCCCTGTCTGTGTTTCTGTCTGTCAGTCTAAGCTCTCCTCCGTCTCGCTCTGGGAGGCCAACCTTTCAGCATTTCCAATGATGTGCCTTGGAAATCTGTTTCCAGGGCAACCAGGGTACCAAATACATCCCCAGCGGCTTCTTGGTGTGTCCTTTGTTTACACTATTCATATCTCAGGCAGGATTGGGCCTGTTCTAGACAGACAAAAAAACGTTAGTAAACAACACATGTAGTTAAATACAGACAATAGAGACTAATATTATGTCAGACAATCTCAGTCAGACATAAGTCAGATCCTATACGCCTACATACACAGATGAGCAGCTCCAGTATTAATGCAAGTGTTATAACCGTTGTACCACCAGTGGTAATACCATTTTCCTTGCAGTGTTAATGCCCTTGTTAATTCCACTGTTTAATACCATTGTTATATAAGTGTTATTATTGTAATAATCATAGTCATAGTTATATTTATTACTTAAGTATATTATGCCAGTAATACCAGCGTTAATACGTTGTAATACCAGTGTTAATACATTGCAATACCAGTGTTAATACATTGAAATACCAGTCTTAATACACTGTAATATCAATGTTAATACCTTGTAATGCCAGTGTTAACACCATTGTAATACCAGTGTTTATACCATTGTAATACCAGTGTAAATACAATAATAGCAGTGTTTATAAATTGCAATGCAAGTGTTAACACCATTGCAATACCAGTGTTAATACACTGTCATACCAATGTTAACGCAATTGTAATACCAGTGTCAATACCATTGTAATACCGGTGTTAAAACATTGTAAAAACCAGTGTTTATACCAAATTTATAACCCCTAATAATTCATAGGATAAAGTACATTTTAAACCGTGGACAACTCTAAAAACATCCAATCGCAACTGATCCACGAGACCTCCTGAACCAGTAGCTCCTCTATTTACAAACAAAAAAAAGAAAAAGACAAGAAGAAAAGTGTGTATCTTAAGTCTCATCGAATGGAAACACACTTTCAAGTGGTTTGAATAGATTGCCTCTCTTATTGGAAACCAACTCACGTCCATCCTCCGGTTTTTAAGCCTTGCGCTTGCGCGTAAAGACACCGGGAGCTGTCCAAGTGCTGAAATGGAAAAAGGCGTTCCTCTGCCATTCCTCAGCAGAGGAGGGTCCTCCACCTGAGGGGGGCAGGAGAGAGGGAGGGGGAGAAAGAGAGAGAGAGAGAAGGGGGGAGAGAGAGGAAGGGAGAGAGAGATAGAGAGAGAGAGAGAGAGAGAGAAGGGGGGAGACAGGGGAGAGAGAGAGAGAGAGAGAGAGAGAGAGAGAGAGAGAGAGAGAGAGAGGAGGAGACAGGAAGGAGAGAGAGAGGGAGGGAGGGGGAGAGAGCGAGAGAGAGAGAGAGAGAGAGAGAGAAGGAGGGGGGCAGGGTGGGAGAGAGAGGGCGAGGGAGGGAGGGAGAGAGAGAGAGAGAGAGAGAGAAGGAGGGGGGCAGGGTGGGAGAGAGAGGGCGAGGGAGAGAGAGAGAGAGAGAGAGAGAGAGAGAGACTCACTCCACTCCACAAGTAAAAGAAAAAAAGAGAAGAAATTAAATAATAAAAAAATAACACGCACCGTTCGCGTCTCCACAGAAGCACAAGGATCTTTTCACGTCCCGCTTCTTGGAGAGATTGACCAAGTGGACCAGTCCCCCCCCTCCCTGCACCGACCGATGTCTCCCCTCCTCCTCCTCCTCCTCCTCGTCCCCCCCAAATCTGTTCCCGCAGATCACAGTGTTCCATGAAACTACGGCATGATCGGGGTCTGCCTCCTGGAATGCCTCTTGCGATCCGGCGCGGCTGGGAAAAAAAACACCCCGACACACGCACGACGCGGCGGGGAGGAGAAACGCGCGCCGCGCCTCCAGCTCGGATGATGTGTCTGACCGGCGTGGACGGATGGGAGAAATCAAAGAAGTGAGCCCGTAAAGAAGAAACACCAAGAGGAATGAATCGCTCCCTCTTCAAAGTCTTGACAGCTTTAATTGCGTGTTTTGTGGAGTCCAGCAACTTCAGGTAGGCTGACTTTTTTTTTGGGGGGGGGGGCGAGGGGGTTGGAAAAAATGGAAGGAATAACGCACCAAAGGGGAGCGTTTGTCCTGTCGGAAATGTGGAATACATTATTATTCATAAAATATTAAATATATTATATTTTGAATTGTCATATTACACATAAAACGTTAATTCGTGATAAACGGGGCCTGCTCTGAGATTGGGCTTAAACACTGTACATTCGACCATTCAACTAAAGTTGCTTTCGTCACCCAAATCAAGGTTGTTGTTTTTTTTTTTCCGTGATTCTCCGCGCGACTGATGTGTTGGTTTTGCCGGTGACTCAGGCTTGTAGATGCCAAGGAGCCAGAGTCCAGATCATCCTCCAACATGTCTCCGTCTGACTTTCTGGACTCGCTCATGGGTCGAACGTCAGGCTACGACGCACGAATAAGACCCAATTTTAAAGGTGTGTTTCCCCTCGCCTCCCCTTTTCCCATTGTCCACCGTCGCTCTTCTGATTGCATCTGTCTTGTGGAGAAACAGAATTATGCACTAAACGCATGTGAAGGACCGCCTGCTGTAGGGCTGAATTAATAGATGCTTTATTACGTCAATCAACCATAAACACAATTTGAAAAGACCTGTCTGTGAAATAAATCGGCCATTGGCAAAATACCTCCTCTGGCTTTTTATAAGAGTGGTTATCAATCATGACCGTGGACGGTGACATGATCACTCAAACGGACAGAATTCCTTCAAGCTATAGTTTATGACTCTGAGATCCATACTCACATTAAAATCCCGCAAAGAGACAGAAAGACACAAAACAGACTTCACATCACGCCCTAATGAGGTCAGAGATTACCGATTGCAGAACAACAAGGACGCCACGATGCCACGTCCAAAGTGATGGATGGACCCCCCTCCCCGAGCCCCCCCGAGCGGCTCTGTGGGCAGTGGCGCTCAGGAGAGCCCCGTGGAACGGAGCTAGAAGTGAAAACCGGGGTCTCTCTGGGACCCGAGCGGGTTCGGGCGGGCAGAGATACGAGAGGGGTGCTGGATTTGGGAGGCGGACAGGGGCAAAGATTCAGCCAAATGGAAGCCCAGGATCCATCCAACCCATCGGGGAAAGTGGTAAAATTGATGACTCAGACGGACAAAAATGGACTTCAGATGAGATAAGGGGCGCCGAGTAGTCTTAGTCCAGGAGAATCCAGGGGTGAGAGAGAATTGAAACAACGGTGCATGGCTGACATGGAGAGGATGAGCAGGAGAGAAAGGGAAATAACTTTGGGGTGTGATGACGAGAACATCTCTATCTCAACACTTTCTTTCTCAGACATAAATCCACTCTCTCTGTCTCACACACACACACACACACACCGACGCTGATACACACTGACACATTTACCTATCGTCGTGTTTTAGGCAAACGCTTGAGACCGCACGCTCCCATCATGATGGAAACGCGAGGTTCTGCTTGAGAACCTGCGAGTCATACTTTGAAGAGTGCGTAAAACTGTATTGCTGGAGCCTGACCTAGATTTGCTTGCTGAGTTTGTTGTGTGTGTGTGTGTGTGTGTGTGTGTGCGTGTTTTTTTTTTTTTTTTTTTTTTTATTTCTGCTACCGCTGTTAAATGTAGCTGCCTGACTACAAACCGAGGCAAATATTAATACCGAGACCCATGCAATATTGATGAGGAAAGCACAGGAAAAGGGGGACTGCGCCTACACGTTCACTTAACAGATGAGAACGAGATTTGCTGTGGCTTTAAACGGTATCAACTGTCAAGAGGTTTCAGCTCCGAGGAAGCTAGAAGAGGGAAATTACACCGCTCAGTGCAGGATGCATGACACTTTTCATATTTAAGGCAGTGTAGGATAGCGGGTATTATGATTCCAGAGTGGCACTACTTATTTACCAGTCCTTACTTTCTTCTCTGTGTGGATTTCTCTCTGTGTGTGTTGGTGCTCTCCCACCAGCCCCAAAACAAAGAAAATAAGAAGCTCGGCCTGAGCATCAAGTTGACAAAGTACAATATACATAAGCCCTGTTACAGTGTGTGCTGGTTAAACTGTATTAAATGCAGGAATGGCCCCTCTCTGATACGTTTAACGCCATTCAATTCACAAACTCACAGTGTGTTATTCTCCAGCAGAGGTGGAAAGTAAGTAGTGACAACTACCTGACAGCACTTGGGTACATTCATAACTCAATCGCTCTTTATGGAGCAAAAAGCTTATTTGACTACACAAGTTGTTTTCTAAAGACGAAGGAGCCGTCATCATTTCCATTTTGATGACACTTACAAAGTTAATATTTTAAAATTCATTTGTATTGATGCGAACGCCGCTGTTGTGTCCACAAGATGACAATTGCTTATGAATTCCTTACAGTGTGTCTGTCCATGTTATTTACAAATGGGACGTAGCCAATGTCAACTCAAAAGGATTGTCCCCCCAAATACACAGTAATTACATGAATCGTTCTTTTAGTAAACTACTTATATACTGTCGCCGTTTTCCTCGTCACTACTTGTACTTGTACGCAAGTGAAGTATCTCTGCAGTGGCAGAACTTTGTCCTCCAGTAAGGATTAACCCTTTCCACCCCTGCTCTGGAGCCAGGCCTTACCACACATCCTCATCTTCTCCAAACTGTCGATGGGATAAAAAATGCTTGTCTTTATTCCTGTCGTGTCATTCTCATTCCACTTCACAGGTCCGCCCGTAAACGTTACATGCAATATTTTTATCAACAGTTTCGGCTCTGTAACAGAGACAACGATGGTAAGTCCCTTTGACGCTTTGATTGATTTGTGTCCTGTCCGATGTGTGTCCGTGTGTTGTCGCTCTATTCCCCCAAACTGCAGGTCCACCCGTTAATGTTACCTGCAACATATTTATCAACAGCTTTGGTTCTATAGCAGAAACTACAATGGTGAGTTGAGTTGAATCGTGCCACAGCCGCAGCCTTGCTCTCTCCCCAAGTCTGACCATCGACTTTTTTTCCAAAATCAACAATCCTTTTTTGAGTTTCTCATTAGCATTTTTACTTATTCATGACACAGTCTAGTTGTCGCCATCAAGGGGTCCATTGGTCCAGGAGGCATTTAGTAGCGAATATAACGAACATATTTTATCCTAATTTAGGAAGAAATGGGTCATATGCAAACATGGAGCAACATTGGATTCTTGCTTGTACATGTGTTGAATTAGTTCAGGTTTAATAATTCACATATTGTACGCCGGCTAATAATTCACATTAAGCGCAGCCAATATCTGCGGTGGGTGTGGGGCACGGTGCTGGAGGTTCAAACAGATTGATCTGGCTGATCTCCAAAGACACCAGGGGCTGCCCAAGGCGTCAACAATATCAAACCTGGGAAAGTGCTGGAACCCGGATGCAAGCCGCGATCACAGAGAGCATAGACGGAAAAAGAAAAAATAATAATAATAACAAGAAAAAGAAAATGGCTGTAATGGACAGCTGTGCATTATAATCCATATGTCACCCATCCTTTATATTATTTCTCACATGTTATTGTTTACTAGATAAAAAAAAAACAACCTTTTTCCCAACTAAACCGTACAACCGTTGATGTGGCATTTCTGTGCGAATGTGAATGTGAATGTATTTTAGTGTGACATGAGCGTTGCATGCCGAAGCTGCTCTGCATCGCGACCGTAGGTTTATGTTTTCCATTCATGTTTTGTCAGAATTACGCTACGTTAGGAGGGGACGGATGCGATTTGTCGCCGGAACACAAAGGGGGCCTCAAGAAAACGCGCTAGGATTAAAATGTAGCGCATCCTTAAAATCCGCGCCGGCCGCCCCCACTTCAAAGTGAGGGGGAAGCGTACTGACGCGTGGCGTTCTGCTCGGGTGTGAAGCTGCCTGCCGTTCCTCCCAGGACTACAGGGTGAACATCTTCCTGCGACAGAAGTGGAACGACCCGCGGTTGGCGTACAGCAAGTACCCGGACTCCTCCCTGGACCTGGACCCCTCCATGCTGGACTCCATCTGGAAGCCGGACCTGTTCTTCGCCAACGAGAAGGGAGCCAACTTCCATGACGTGACCACCGACAACAAGCTGCTGAGGATCTTCAAGGATGGAACCGTTCTGTACAGCATCAGGTGAGGCAGAGGGCCCCACCGGGTACAGGTTCCTAAAAAAAAAAAAATCCGGAAATGTAATACGTAACGCAAATAAAGTGAAATGATACATAATAAAAAATATCTGATATCCAGATGTTTAGTTTGGATTTTTAAAGATTTTAGTGACACCTCAAAACCTTTTGAGTACCTTTGGTTTCTTCTTAAACATCTGACAGAGCTACCCCTTCACATTTTCCACATTTTGTTATGTGACAGCCTCCTTCTAAAATGAATTAAATAAATAAAGAATCCTCTTCAATCTACACCCAATATCCCACAATGACAAAGTAAAGAAAGTTTGGGGGATTTTTTTTTTTTTTCAAATGAAATAAAAATAATAAAAACTCATCAACTCATATGAGTTAAAAACTCAACTCAAAATTACGTTTACATAAGTATTCAGACCCTTCACGCTACGCTTTGTTGAGGCACCTTTGGCAGCGACGACAGCCTGGACGTCTTCCTGGGAACGGCGCTACAGGCTCGGCACACCTGTATTTGAGGGGTTTCTCCCGTTCTTCTCTGCAGATCCTCTCAAGCTCTGTCAGGTTGGATGGGGAGCATGGGTGCGCAGCCATTTTCACAGGTCACCTGCAGAGACGTTCGATTGGGTTCAGGTCCGGGCTCTGGTTGGGCCACTCAAGCACACGAGCGCTTTGGAGCCGGTGTTCATCAAGGACCTCTCTGTACTCCGCTCTGTCCATCTTTCCATCGATCCCTGGCGCGGAAAAAACATCCCCACCGCCCGATGCTGCCGCCACCATGCTTCACTGTAGGGATGATATTGGCAAGGTGACGAGCGGCGCCTGGTTTCCTCCATACATGCAGCTCTGCGTTCAGGGCCAAAGAGTTCAATCTTGGTTTCATAGACCAGATAATCTTGTTTTTTCACGGTCTGAGAGTCCTTTACGTGACTTTTGGCAATCTTCAGGCGGGCTGGCATGTGCATTTTACTGAGGAGTGGCTTACGTGTGGCCATACTGTGCAGCACTCCACCAATTAGGGCTTTATGGTTCAAGCCCTAATTGGTGGAGTGCCGCACAGATGGTTGTCCTTCTGGAAGGTTCTCCCCAAAATCGCCACAAAAGAACTCTGAGCCCGGTTGCCTCTCGAACAACCGGGCTCTTGGTCACCTCCCTGACCAGGACCCTTTGTCCCCGTGCTCAAATTAGCCGGGGCAGCCAGATCTAGGAAGAGTGGTTGCAAACTTCTCCCATTTAAGAATGATGGAGGCCACTGCGTCCTTGGGGACCGTCCGTGCTGCGGACATTTTGCTATATCCTTGCCCAGATCTGTGCCTCAACACAATCCTGTCTCGCAGGTCTACTCAGGACAATTCTTTCGGCCTCGTGCCTTGGTTTTTGCTCTGACATGTACTGTCAACCATGGGTACTTATATACGCAGGCGTGTGCCTTTCCAAATCAGGTCCAATCAGTTGAAATTGACCGCGAGTGGACTGGTAGAAACATCATATCATCATGGATGATCAACAGAAACAGGATGCTCCTGAGCTCAATTGTGGATGTCATAGCAAAGGGTCTGAATGCTTATGTAAATGTGATATTTCAGGGTTTTCTTTTTTATATACATTTGCAAAAATTTTAAAATAAATGAATTTTGCTTTGTCATTGTGATTGATTAGGGGGAAATGAATTTAGTCCATTTTTGAATAAGGCTGTAGAATAACAAAATCGGAAAAAAGTGAACCGTATGTGAAGTAGATTTATTCATATTAATAGCTCTTAATTGGATCCATCATCTAGATTAAGTTCAGTTTTTAAGGTCATATGGTTGAAAACCAAAAGCAGAAGTAAACACGAATTTAAACCGGTTGGGTTACTACTCAGCATTTGAACAGCAAGTTTCAAAGAGATTGAACACGCTAATAACGTGGTGCATGCATTTGTTTTCCTGGTGATTTCTGCATGGTAAGTATATTTGACATTCCATGGGACGTAAAAAAAAAAAGAATCCAAGAACATCAAACCAACCTCACCTTAGAGTGCATCCCCCTCTGGCACAACGAGCCCCCCCCCACACACACACACACACACACACACGCCACAAAACCCTGTAAGACAAGATATGAAAATTGTGCTTCATTTCATTTTGAATATAACTTCAGTGATAGCGGGCCGCCATTCGATCCTCCGTGTGATGCTGGTATATAAAGGAGATCAATTTAAAGTCCATTTAGGAGAAACTGGGTTCCAGGCCGAGCCGAGCCCAGGTGTGGCCGCAGACAGCGGGCGGTTTGGGAGAGATGAAAGCTGGTGAGCCACTTTTTTTTTTTTTTCCATCTGAGTGCCGACTGGAGAGCGCAATGCATCTCAGAGACAATAAGTTGGACTAATGAAAAGTGTGATGGGAACCCGCTGGAGAAAATCCCTCACGCTGTGAAAGGAAAGAGAGGGAGAGAGAAAGAAGGAGAAGAGCGCCGGGAGAGGAGTCACCCCGAGGACCAGACACGGTGTCAGAATTAGAAACACTGTACAAATTTGTTTTGTTTTTCCACTTACTTTTTCCCCCACTTATGATAAAAAAAGATTTGAAAATATATATATTTTTATTCTTGTCCACAATTACAGAAGTTTCTTTTATATATATATATATATATATATATATATATATATATATATATATATATATATATATATATATCCCCATTTTATTTAATTTATTTATTTATTTATTTATTATATTTTTCAAAAACTCTTGTCTAACACCATAGGTTGACCCTCATCCTCTCCTGCCCGATGGATCTGAAGAACTTCCCCATGGATGTTCAAACGTGCACAATGCAACTGGAAAGCTGTGAGCAGCCCACAATACTTCTACTTTATACATGCATGGAGGAACTGTTAACCAATCATTTTGCTAACCTTCCATTTGCACTATGCAGTCGGCTACACCATGAATGACCTGATCTTCGAGTGGCTGGAGAACGGGGCGGTGCAGGTTTCGGAAGGCCTCACGCTGCCTCAGTTCATCATGAGGGACGAGAAGGAGTTGGGATACTGCACCAAGCACTACAACACCGGTCAGAAAACCCACATTACTGGCTGCATTTAACGTCTCTCAGCGCCGTACCCTAACTGTTGGTGTTGCCGACCAGGTAAATTCACCTGCATCGAGGTCAAGTTCCACCTGGAGCGCCAGATGGGCTACTACCTGATCCAGATGTACATCCCATCCCTCCTCATCGTCATCCTCTCCTGGGTCTCCTTCTGGATCAACATGGACGCCGCGCCGGCTCGGGTGGCGCTGGGCATCACCACCGTGCTCACCATGACCACGCAGAGCTCCGGCTCCAGGGCCTCCCTTCCCAAGGTAAAGCCTCGCCTCGCTCCGCAAACCGAGCCGTCCGTCCCGTAATGAGGCTCGGCCGAATTCCTCTCGTCAAAGGTTTTGTGCCTAACAGCCAATAATACACTGACGGAGCGTGCTGTAAATAAGCCCATTATGAGGGCCCGTTCCACACAACATCAAAGAACGAGCTGCGAAAAAATGGGTTGGCGATCTATATATCCCCCCCCCCCCACCCCCCTCCCCAAACACACTTCCCTGAAGGAATCATTTAAGAACAAAAACTGGAAGAAGAAAAACAAAAACAACAACAAAGAAGTAAAAAGAAACAAGAGCTGTTACTCAGCCGGAAAAAGGGTCAAACAAAGCTGTTCATGAAAAACTCATTTCTCAGCTGATATGGTCATTTCACTGTTGGTAGCCACTGCGTAGGAACTGAAACGAGGAATCTGAAGAGCTTGTATTTGTCATTTTACAATTCTCACCTTAAAACAGGGTTTCTATGACTAAAAGAACCCGTAGCCATGTAAAACCCCACCTCCCAAAAAATAAAAAATAAAAAATCGAAAATCTCCCCATAATAAAATAGTTTAATTGCCAAACAAGGTAATTTTTACAGTATATATATCTTTTTAGAAATCGTGATGGCGCCGCCCCCGCCGCCCCCGCCATTGCTTATGCATGCACGGTGGAGAGGGGTGGAGATGCTCTCAGCGCTTGTTTCCAGTCGGGGCTAAATTGGCGTGGCGTCCGCGAGGGGCCACTCCGAGACGCGCGAGTCAGCGGCCGCAGATCAATGGCTCTCCCGCGCCACGGGCGGAGACGGGCGCTTCGCGGCGCGTCAGAGGCGCCGACGAGAGGCACATGAAAGACACGCGCGCGGCGATAAATATTTAGAGGGAGGGGCTCCGAGGGGCGGCTCCGAGGGCCCTCGAAGGGCCCGGTTTGTTTTCCTCTCCATGCAAATCAGCCGCGGAGGGGAAGTCACGGACGCGGGGGCCGAGGCGGGAGGAGGAGAGGCGCTCTTTTTCATCTTTTCCTGCCGTTACTTTGTCATGGTAAACAGGTCAATTCTGAGGGTGAAGGTGCGCAAATGAGGGACAGTTCCGCTCAGTTGTCGCTTCGTAACTGAGGCAGCAATTATTTCCCCACTGTGCAATTACTGATATTCCCGTTATGTTTGACACAGCAAACGTCGCCCTGGTGATTAGAGTCGTTTCAAAAACCGCAGCGAGTTGATTTGATGAAAGGAGATTAGAACTGTAACGGGCGATACACCGTATATCATCTTTTGAGGCGCTAACATAGCGATACAGTATTCCCATTCTGATTTAACTCGTACAATAGGAAGCCTCTGATTAGATGCCGCCGTTGAAAATAGAAACCGCACCGAAAAAAAAAACCCTAAAAAAAAAAAAACATCAAACGCTGTTTCCCCATCCGTCGTGGTGCGTGCATCCCGCGCGGGACCGCGGGGTTCACGCCGTCGGGTTTGAAACGTGGAACTGAGCAGAAAGGAAAAAAAACAAAACCCCTGTGTCTGTGCTCGCAGGTCTCTTACGTTAAAGCCATTGATATCTGGATGGCGGTGTGCCTGCTCTTTGTATTCGCCGCGCTGCTGGAATATGCCGGAGTTAATTTTGTCTCCAGGCAACAGAAAGAGTTCCTTCGCTTGAGGCGGAGGCAGCGCAGGAGCCACAAGGTGAGCGCTTCAAGCTGCACTTGGGGTTCTTCGGGCGAGGTCGCTGCTTGGTGACCAAACTTTTTTTTCTTTTCCTTATACCAACTTTGCATGACATGATTAGTGGTTGGCTGAGTACATTTTCTCTTTTTTGGGGGGGCGGGGCTGTCTCGGGTTATTTGAGGGCTTTTTTTGTTAATTCAAGGGTGGGAGGAGGAGGCTTTCAGCTGTGTTTGCCATGCCACTGAACATCATGGCCTGTGGACGTCCACAGGTAAAAGACACCTGAGTCACAGTGTGTGTGTGTGTGTGTGTGTGTGTGTGTGTGTGTGTGGGGCTTTTTTTCCCTTGCGCTTTCCGGGTTTTTCCAGGACGACGACCTGCGGGAGGGTCGTTTTAACTTCTCCGGCTACAACATGAGCCAGTGTCTGCCCATGAAGGACGGCTCCGGCGTGAAGAGCGCGGCCGCCGCCGCCGCCCCCACCCCCACGCCCCCGCCGGCGGCCCCCAAGGACGTGGACACCGTGCGCAAGAAGTTCGTGGACCGAGCCAAGAGGATAGACACCATCAGCAGAGCCGCCTTCCCGCTGGCCTTCCTCATCTTCAACATTTTCTACTGGATTACCTACAAGATCATCAGGCACGAGGACATCCACAAGGAGTGAAGACTCTCAGTGAAGACATTCGTTCGACCTCTTTCAATCTCTCTCTCTCTCTCTCTCTCTCTCTCTCTCTCTCTCCTTCTATCTGCGTGTCTCAGATCGAGACCCGCGCTGAAAGCACACGCAGACGTCGCGGCGCTCTTTCAGGGAACGTGCATCTGATGTCCGTGCATCACCACACAGTCAAAACGCACGCCTTTGTGGTTAGCGAGCGGAGGAAACGGGCGGTACCGAGGGTCTGTTTGTCGCGTCGCCGCGTAAAGTATAAAGACGTAAGGCTCCGGGAGACACGCGACATTTCTAACTCAAGGTAAAAGTTAAAAAGAAAAAAAATAAATAAAATTGCCGAAGAAACACGGACCAAAGTTCTCTGAGATCCTCCCCGAATCACTGCCTAGGGATCTGTGCGTCCGGGGGCAACGAGGAAACATTCCAGCGGGTTTGTATATCGGAACGGTAGAATAGTCAGAAACTCACTCCGAGGCTTTTTACGGTTCGCGGTTCAAATGGGTATTTCATATGGAGGACGTTTTGAACTATTTTATATCGTACTACTGTCGAGCACTTCCTCACTATTTATACAATACGACACGCGGCGAATCTACAGCAGAAAGCACATATACTCAACGTACGTAATTCTACAAACGTTAAATGCGAAACAGACACACCGTCACGAAGGATGAGACTGGAAACATGGACTTTGGTGTTTGGTACTGCATTTTCACAAACTACCCGGGGCCTTAGATATCATGGATTTGGTGATGGAGTGCCATGCCTGCCTGTTCTTCAACCCTGTTCTGGTGTTCCATAGTGTCAAGTGAATGCACTGGTTCTGGTCAGACTTCCCCAATAGGGCCAGATTATGTTCACGTTAACGTTGTTGCTCCCTTTCCTGTCAATGTACTATAAATGATTATTCACACAAAATTGATATCGTCCAAATTTTGAGTTCAAAAGGTTTTGTTCACTTGTCTCAAAACGATTACCCCCGCTTCCATGATACCAAAATTCTACCAAAAGACATTGATAAATTTTAGAAATAATCAATACTGAGCCAGTGTATAGGTAGGCTTCCGTGCAGACTACAACCACGCACTCTGGGGACGTCTCGTGTTACTATTCAATGTGCCCATATGCCAGTGAATTTGTTTTTATTACAGAAAAAAAATTATATTTCAGATGTCTTAGGTATGGTTTTAGAGTTGGCCGTGTATGTTTTTTGTAGATTTTAGTCGAAATATCAACAAAATATATATTCTAACAGGGGTAGTGGGAGGGGGGGAAGGATATGTTCGCTTTATGTAAACTTCTTAAATCTCTATTTAATGCATCCCCTCACTTTCTGTGTTCTTGCTGGATGGTTCCACGTTTGTGAGGTGGCGCGAGGAAGGAGGAGGTTCCCACAACACTCATGATATAGAGCAGCTACCGGACTTTGCACTCTCCATACACTGTGGTGAAGAGCTATTTTCACGAAGGCTGTTTCCAAAAAAAGGGTTATTTACCCTACTGTACATCAATAAAGCTGAGTGTGCACCTACTTAAGAATGCCTCCTGTAATATATATGAGACAAAAATGTTTTCGTATTTTATGCTCAGAGCTAGACTCTAGAAGACAAAGACAGAGAAAATGATCAGTTAGTTATAGATAGATAGACAGAGACATACACAGACAGATACCTGATTAATCGCAGGAAGGAAATTGCGATATAATAATAATAAAAAACAATAGGGTTTCGCACACTTCATGCTGGACCCCTAAAAAGTTATATTTAATAAAATAATACTACTAATAAAGTGTTATTTAATATAATAATAATAATAATAGTAATAATACAATTAATTTGTCAGCTCGAGATCAAGATGTTTTTCAAGAAATTACTGTCAAACACACACACACACACACACACACACACACACACACACACACACACACACACACACACACACACACACACAAATCAGTCACCCATTACCAAATCACAGTTCACACAAATACAAACACACTACATAAAATAATCATAAGTGCAGTGAGAAATATCAGCAAAACAAGCCACAAATAGATCCGTAGCACTATGCCTCAAAGAAGGCGAGGGATCCAATCAAAGCAGGGAAACAGAAACAAAGCAAAAGTATCTTCTCACTCGGAGGCGATTCCACCTGCCTCCGAGTGACACAGATACGTCCTGGCACCAGGTTTCTATTATTGCAGGTTAATGGACTTCACACTCCATAGTGTGGCGCTCGCATCAGACACGGCTCACCTGTTTGGACACCAACCCCAACAGAAAGCACCAGCCCGGTTCCTGCTGAAAACAACAGAAGACAATTCTTTTTGACGTACATTTTGACATTTCTCGAACCTCCTTTAGTTTTTGTTTTTTTTGTTGTATTTTTTCATAACCACAAGCTATGAAGCCGAGCAGAAGAAAAATACCGCATTGTGCTCTTTGACACCACAGCCTTTGCTCATGAGATGGGATATGACAAGAGGCCGCCGTTCCATGAACCACGAGATTCACAGATACGCGGTGATGGAATTCATCTTCCTAATAATGCAGTTCATTACCATGCTGTGATAATGCTTCCAGGCATCAGCATTAGGATCCATAAACCATCGTATTTAGATACGGACGCGGTGTTTGTAAGACGACGCATGATTCACCATTCGACGCTTAAGACTTAAAGCACCGGGATTATAAACTAATCAATAATACTAATCCTCAGATGGAAGCACCATTCCCTTTAATGGCAAAGCTTTACATAACTGCTCATTATTATTTCTCCATGAATAAGAAAGGATGAAATCTCCCATGGAGTTTCCAATCAAGCCCGGAATGACAGCTTGTGAAAAGGCAATTCTTTTCAGTTCCCTCCGTAAAAATAGACCGGCTTAATTGTCTTTAAAGAGGATACAGCATCCCATAATTCATTGATGCCCAGGAGACTAGCTTTGTAAGGTCTCCAATAAAAACAGAGGGGTTTCCATGGCAACCTCTCAGAAAAATAAAAAGTCGTGAAGAACAGGGGGAGTTTGAAGACGTTGAGGACAGTCGTGAAACAGTTGGATATCACTCGAATGGGATCACTTCAACAGTTTAATGTCACTATCGATGTGGCTTCCAGCACAGCTCACATGCTGTCGTCGAATTTAGAGCTAGTTTACCTACAGGGCGCACAATTCTTATAATTTCCATTATTCATTTCCGGGGAAAACCCCGAACCAGGCAATTGCCGTTGAAATACAGTGTATCTTTTTTTATAAGCATTTATGCATTGGAGTCAAAGTTAAAAGTCGTGCCGCAGCGCAGACGGGACGCTGGGACACAATTGTCTGACCGGCGGGCATTCATGCGTGAGTCGGCCACATCGATCCACGCTCTTTTGTTGTGGATCCCAGTGGTCTCGGCCATAATCAATGGGGATGAAATGTAACAGTGAACGCTTCAGTTCACACGGAGGCTTGTTTGTCCGACTACTTACAAATTTCTCTGACGCAGCAGCACGATTCCCAGGCTTTCACTGGGTTAAACCGCCCAGAGAGATGTGAGCACCTCATGGTTTATGGGAGGTTCAATAACATCCATGTCATATGGTAAAAGCAAATCCAGAGAGACATCACCCTGATCCAATAGGAAGATGAGTAAAGATGTGGTGATATAATAATCAAAAATATAAGCAAGTCATTTTGTTCATTCATTGAATGTATACAGGACAGATAACCATTTATTTGGTTCCAATGATTCATTGGCATTTCCTCAACACGATGTATTCATTTGACGTTGCGCCCTTGAAAGCATCGTTGGCCACACTCCACCACCTACGGCATCGATGTTTCGGTGTCACTACAGCTGTTTTTGGCAACATGTAATCAATAACCTGAACAACTGGATGTTCAAACACAATTCCATCGATTCATGGACCCCCAGAACGGATGTAAATGAGCCCGAGAGGACGCCTCATACCTCAACTATCAATAGAAAATGCGCAGGAAGTGAAAGTTTCAAATTAAAATCCCCCCCCTCCCCGTGAAGCAACATTTGAAATTTAAGAGGCTTTGAGAATTGAGAATCTTTATCACCTTCAACTTAATAGAAAATGCTACATTTGATTCTTTTTTGTGTTTTAAATGTCATATTCTTTCAGAGAAAAGTGCATAAACTGTATATTTTCTATTGTGGAAAATAAGATCACAGAATTTCCAAAAATACATTTTATCTCTACAAATGCAACAACCTTTGGTCTTAACAATTTTTTGTATGAACTTTATTTAGAAAAATGAATGAGGCGAAAACAATTTTTTTTTTTTTTTCAGAAAATCATTCATAGACGGCATAATGTTTGAATTTGGATCAAGCTCTACGAAATTAAATAACACTGTATGTCCCTCATGGCAATAGCTGGAAACCGCATTACTTGAATAACAAAATATTTCATGACCTACACACGTGGAAAATGCAATTAAGTCAGGTTCCAATGCAGCTGTGTTCAGTGAAGCCTGGTGGAAGGAGTTCCAAAAAATCAAAATATCCAACCACGTGATGGAGCAGACGCCAAAGTGCCGACGAGTGAAAGCTGAGCGTTACAAGGTGTTGGAGATGCAGCAGCTCCTGCGCCTCCTTCCGTCCACGCCACCCCAGAAAAGCGGTGAGAGGGGGAGAAAATCTCAACGTAGCTTCCGCTCACAAACCGCAGACTGGTTCTCACTTTGATTCTCACTTCACTTTAAAAAGGAAAGTGACACTTTAAATAACGGCGCTCGCTGCCAGGTGAGACAGGCGAGGTTTTTTTTTTTAGCTTTTGTTTTAACACAATTTTAAAATACATACCTAAACCTGCTGAGGTGAAAGTGACACTAAAAGCTTTCACACTAAACTAGAGTAAAGTAGCGGCAAGACCGCTTAACTTTACCAGCTTCGATCTAAACTCTTAACGTAGAGAACGTCTTACCCACTCGGGGACCACGGCAGCATATCTTAAGTGCCCTGTCGGGTAGAACACAGCGGCAGAAGAAGCTTTAAAGAGCCTGAACACTGGAGGTCTGGCGGAGCGACGCAGGGGACGAGTATCACAGACGGATTAGGGCCGTTAAACTCGGGAGGTGGTCCACTGTAAATAGGTTGAGGCTCTGCACGCTGCCAAGGAGTGGGAACCCCAAGAGGAAGAAAGGTCTCAGTAGAAAGGGGGAGTAGTCAAAATACTGCACAGCAGTGACAAGAGATCGTTTGCATATTTTAAACAATAAATCAACCGATACGAAAATGTCTGAGACAGTAGAACAAGTGTGCCGGGTTACCACCGATCTAAAAATAAAGAGCGGGTCTACTGGTGCGGCCCGGAGCTAAATGAGCCGCGTTGAGTCCGTAGCAGGGTCGCGATATCTCCCTCCAGCTGGACCTTCGACAGGCTCTGGTTTGTCCTGCGGTACCTTGCTACGTCCACCAGGGGGCTCATCCACTTCCTGCTCCGTTGCACGTCCCTCTGCCACGCCTCCCGACGACCCTGATGCTCCTCTACGGACTCTCCTGGCTCTGGGGTCTCGCCCTCTGACTCCTCCCCGGCCAGCAGGGACGACGCGCTTTCTTTGAGTGACAGCGCTTCCTTCTCCAAAGACAGAGACAGAACCTGCAAGGTCTCCCGTCTCCCCGTCTCCCTGCAGCGACGGATGCAGCAAGACGCTGGCAGGAAACTGCAGAAAGAGTCTAGGAACTGGAGCGCCTGCAACTGGCTGCAACAAAGCAGTACTGTCAGCATGTTCAGACGCTTACTTGATTTTTTTCTATGTTAAGGAAAAAAATATCAGTTTTTACCCTCATTTCTTCATATCCACGCTGACTGTTATTACATAAAATAAATGTATTTTCATATTCAGAGCGGTAGTGATACGCTGGGGACTGGATTCACTTTGAAATTCAATCAACAATCCCATGAGCAACATTTAAAGCTACACTCTATACAACACGTAACATTCTCATTTATCAAATCACCACGGCTGCGTTTCACTTCTTGCGCATGCTCGAGTGCAAAAGGAAAAGAAAGGGAAAGGTGGATCCTGCCACCACAATGGAAACAGCATATATAATGCAAATACATTGAATGGCAGTTGCTTATTAAGTGGCAGCTACAATAAATAAAATAAGGATTTCCCCTTTTAATCCTAAAAAGTACTACAAAAACATTCATCTTTTGTCCCTCTATCTTGGAACCGCAATTAACAAATTACCTGGAGTGGATGGAGAGTTCTCCCTGGAAAGGAGAGGCCTGACGCCAGCATAGCAGCATCACAGCAGATGGCCCCGCAGAGTCGAACAGTAGATATTGGGGGCTGACCTCTAGCCTCTCACACCCCACTGTTCTCTGGATCCAACCATCCACATCCCCCAAGCTGTGGTCAGGACAGACTACATGGACCACCCAGCGGCCCAGCACGGCCAGCAGGCTCAGCAAATCCTCTCTCGCCTCGTCTGGGCACAAAGAGAACACAGCAGCTGTAACGTCCACACACACACACACACACACACACACACACACACACACACACACACACACACACACACACACACACACACACACACACACACACACACACACACACACACACACACACACACAAAATAGAGAAAAAATGTAAATAAAATAAAAAAACAAAGCCAAGAGTTTCTAATTATGTCAACCTTACCCGTTGCTAGTTTGGGGCTTTTCAACAGCTGGGTCTGGAAATCACTGTGGATGTCTAGAGGTACTAGACCACACTGGAAAACAACTGGTGTTGGGTTGCTCAGCGATGCAGAAGGTTTTGGTCTCTGGACATAATGGAGCATGACGGGGCACTCGATGCAGCCAGGGTTCAGGAGGGATGTCAGCCTGGTCACAGCGGTCACGGCCAGTCGGCGAGCGCTGGCCTCGCCGGGTTCGCTGGCGTCGTCCCTCTTGCTTCTCTTGGCCGCGGGCTCCGGGCGAGCAGGAGGAGAGGAGGTGGACGTGGGGAGCCGGAGCGCTTGGCTCCGGGTCTGGATGACCGCAGGCGCTGATCCGGGCCACGTCCCAGTCAGGACGGATAAACTCACACAGTCCACTGGTCTGGAACGAAAAATAATAATAAATAAAAATCGCAGACAATCACAGATCTCACACACACGGACGGGCGACCGCGCCGCGAATCAATTACGAAAAATATCAAGTGAATAAATGTATCGGGCGACTTGATGAGTGGCAGAACCCCCGGGGTGCAGCATCGCACCCACTCTGCCAGCGTCATTAGAAAAACGCACAGCGTTTCAGCAGTCCTTCAAGCAATTCTGCCAGAAGGAGTATTCCACCATATGGGCCCAATCAGAACAGGTGGATGGAGATTGGATTGACAGGGAATTTGGATTGCCTCTTGTTCCCACAAAAAAAAAAAAAAAAAAAAAAAAGAGTTTAGAGGGTTATTTGATAACATGTTGCTATGGTGACCACCTGGCAGCCCAGCAGCTACTGTGGTGCAATTTAACGTGACAGGGAGATATCAAAGCAGGAGAGTCGCATTCCTGTCCTCGTGAAACTGTGGCAGGCCGGACACCAAAATATAGCATCTTTAAATGTTACCAATTAGACGTTATATTTGTTCACTAGCATGTCTAATTCATTTAGTCATGGGACAGGATGGGTATTGGGGGAGATTTGTTCTTATACCATTACAATTTAGTGCGCTGGCTCCAGGGGCCAATATTTTAACTCTTGAAAGAAATATTCTTCAGCAGGAGAGGTAATATAGTCACAAGCTGTACGAGTAGACATCAGGGAAGCACCTGGCGCAGGCAGCTGATGCTGAAATGGACATCAGTAATACAGTCCACTTTACTTCCCAAGTCCTTATAAACACTTTACTTTGAGTCAGATAGTAAGATTTTGTCAAGACAAAAATTTCAAATGCATGTTTCCAAGAGTCATTACTCACAACTGTTAGGACGACGTGATGCTCAATGAGCCGTATCCAAGACAGCAGATGCCGCGCGTGTAGGGCTGTTACAATTATGACATTTTAGCTGAAGATTAATTGCCAATCTTATGTATTTTTTGTAAATTTCATGCCAGTATCATGATATAAGCTTATCATAGTGATAATGCATGTCTACTGTACCTATTGCAGAAGAGCTTTGTATTGACATTGAACATTGGAACAGCAGTGAATTTGCCCCAACCCAACAATTTTATACATTGCAACATCTTTAATGGGCTTAAAATGTTCCTTAAATTTGGATGGACCCAAATATAGTGGAAGTACAAAATGATTGCCATCAGCTCAAATAATTTCTATGCAGTTTAAAATTCAGTTTAATTGACACTGTAAAAAATGCAATTTGCTTTAAAAAAAATAAATGGCCAAAAAAAAATAAATATTGGATTTACATGGAGCCGTCGGTACTCAGAATGACGCCCACGACCAAGTGGTCCTCGACGATGCGATACCACAGCCTGTCAACTTGAGGCTTTGAAGGCTCTGCTGTCACATCTTGCGTCTCGTCATTCAGGCCCTCGTGCTTCGGTTCGTCATCCTCCTCCCACAAAGCGAAGAGGCCGTCCTGCAGAGAGCGGGCAATGGCCACAATCAGCAGTGATTAAGTCTGTGACAGCCATGACAGTCACGTCAGTCCATTCAAATGAACTGCGACAGCACAGCAATTGAGGACGATTAGGTTTTACAAACACATACTGTGTTATTTCTGTTTTATGCATTATACTTAGTCATTTATTTGCTTTTTTTGTTGAATTCTGTTGCCCTTTATTTGGTATTAAGATGCCCCTGTCTGCTGTTATAATTCCCTCTACTGAATATGCTGAGCTTTTCTGTGGATAGTGTGGAGCACATTCGACCATTTGGCCTAAAATGTGCTATATAAATGCACATACTTATTTCACTTTACTTGGAAATTTAATATTGCAGAAAGTCAAAAACAAGAGCTTTATGAGAAGCAAACTCATGGCAGGAAAACTAAAAAAATATGTATTTTATCAACAATTCTGCGGTAATTCTATATTCAGAAGTGTCCAAATCTGCCTAGGTGTCTAAATTTAAAGCAATTCCCAACTATGTGCACCACTCTGCTCCTTGGATCGAAAGCTTCCCAACATTAGGGGATGGTGGCTCAGGCGGTAGAGCTGGTGGTCTAGTGATCTAAAGGTTGCTGGTTCGATCCCAGGCTCCTCCTGCTAGCATGCTGTAGTGTCCTTGAGCAAGACAATTAACCCCTAATTGCTCCTGATGGCTGCGTCCGTCGGTGTTTGAACAATTGTAAGTCGCTTTGGATAAAAGCGTCTGATAAATGACTAAATGTAAATGTAAATGTAATTAACTCATGATGGTGACACTGAACACGAATTGAGGCATTTGTTTCATGTATTTCCTGTGCTTGTGTATATTGCTGTGGAAAGAAAATGAAACCCAAAGAATATACAAGTGCAGTACCTGTTCATATGGTGTGAGAACAGGATCTCTTCCAGAGACAATATCTCTGAGCGCTTGGACCGACTGCAGGAGAACCTTTTCCTTCACCCTCACATCTTTCTGAAGGTCCTGGAGCACGGTCAAACCACTCTACAAAGAAATATGAAGTTCTTAATTTGATTCACACTAATTTGATTACCATTATATTTTAACTGGAAGAAACTGCATGACATGAGTGAAAATTAGTGTGTGACTGGTTTGGTAAGTTAATCAACTGTAAAATCGTTCTCACCTAAAGAGTGAGATTATCCGAAGAATGATAACATCATCATGCTAATGCTGCCACCCCGGATAATGTGTGATTTCTACCTGTAGTCTGGATTCTAAAGCTTGAAGAGTGAGCAGATAGTTCTCCTGAGCGGGATGAGACGTCTTTACTTCTGCCTTCCCCTGGCGGCCCTATGAAAGGAAACAAGATCTAAGTCCGACATTTAAACATTTTATCCATAGAAGAAGCACATCCCATCGACCAGCCCATGTCTTACTGAGTACATGGTGCCACAGAGGTCAGTGAGGACGAAATTATCCAAAGGGTGTCCTGTTCCTTCTTCGTCTTCAAACACCAGCAGAAGCTGCTCGGTTCCACAGCACAAGAAGTCGTCCACGTGCACAGAACTCACACCTGACCAGCAGGAGGCCACCTGGGGGAAAAAAAAAAACAGTCAAAAGAAAGACAGCCAAGTCAGACCAATAGGCTGAACAGTGCAAGAGTAAACTTTAAAAATATAGATCCCACATACCTGTAACGTCTCCTTCCATATGGCGCAGACATGGCCCTGATCAAAGTAGATGATAAATAGACAGCCATTCCTTCCCGTGTTGACCATCTGAATATCTTCAGGGCCATCAAAGGGGAGCTGGCACACCTCTTTCGGAATCCCATTCTCAAAATAAACTAGCTGCTTCTTACAAGTTGCTGCCACCAACGCCGATTCGAACACGTCATTCACTTTCTCGACCGAGAGCACAAAGACGCACCGGATGACAGAACTGTAGGCGTGGGGTAGAAACAAAGCACCGTCCAACGTGCGACCATTCTCGAGGAAATAAGCCAGGATTTGGCTACTGTGCGTGGTGGTGGGGCGCCGTTCCGTGCATGCCGTGGGGTTATGCGGTTTGAGAAGGACCACATCTCCTGTGCAGGAGGGGAGCAGTCCAATGACAGCGTGGGGGGTCACGGCTATTTCTCTAACTGTGACTTCACCGTCCCGCAGAGACACATGGTACACGGACCCTGCGTGGCTGCCAAGCACCGATGGGCCGCGTAGAATGGACACGTGCTCCCTGATCTGGCACGGCAGTTCAAAGTCCATGCAGGCCTCCAGGCTGTCGCAGTGGCTCAGGGTGAGGAGCCTGTACTGGAAACGACCCGCGTCCTCACCCAGTGCCAGCAACACACACGGCGTATCGACTCGTTCGTGGCCACTGAAGACACACTGACACTTCACAATGTCCACGTTTGATGACCTCCCCCTGTCAACGACAGCCCGGCCGTCCCTCTCCTGTTTGAAAGCACCGCCCTCTGGCTTGAATGAGAGACTACTGAAGGACACCTCGGAGGAATATCTGTTCCTTCCCCTGGCTGAAACATGTTGGAATACGACTATTTTTCCACAGAGGGATAGCCGGTGGGGTTTGGGTTCCTGGGTTTCCGAGTGAATCTCCATTAGGCACAGCAGCATCTGCAGGAGTACACGTCTCACACGCAGGATATTAGCATTTAATAACAGAACGCGACACGGCTTACTTGTAGTTAAACACGCGGGAATTGATGTGTACCGTAACTACTTTGAGATAAAACATGTTTTAATTACCTTTCGATAACATGTCTCTAATGTATCAAACTATTTTCTTAAAGAGTGACCCCATAGTTAACGTGTCCTTCCTCAACTTTTCATCCCGTTCAATTCCCGTTCAACTCACGAACGATCCGCTCGTCGCGAACGAGTCGGGAGTCTCCCCGACTGTGCGCGGATCTCCGACTTAGAAACCCAAAATAATTACTGGGGACTAAAGCCCGAGGAATCCAATTACCCGCGTGGGAATTCCGCTTCTCGACTCCCGCCTCGCGTTCGGCGCTCACCGGCGCTCACCGCGCCCGCCGCAGCGTTGACGCCGACCGAACCACGCGTCGGCAGAGTCGAGCGGCTCCTTTTCGCCGAGCGAGTCGCCGCGGAGCGAAGCCGAAGGAAGGCGTCGAAGCTGTCGTTCGGTCCGGCGCGGGCAAACGAAGTCGAAACACTTCCGCTTTCGTTGGCGCACTCGTGCATTGTGGGTAAAAGGCTTCGGAAAACATTCCGTTCTCCGGGACGGACAAAAATGGCCAACGTATAAAAAAAACAAAAACGTAAAAATGTACAACGTATTTAAAAGAGGGAACGGTGGCAATATACAATAAGGATCGAAATCAAACTGCAAAATATAAATGTGGTAATCTGCAATGAAGCGAAATAAATTAACTAAACGTAAAAAGTGCGACATTCAATAAACCTATACAATAACAACGAACGACAATGTCCAGTGAACCTAAAAAGGAACTGACATCGAATAAATGGCAATAGACAATAAACAATAAACAATAAACAATGTCTCCAAAAAACAACCAAAACGTGGGGTGGGCCAGCCCTTTGAAGTATGAAATCCGTAGGGACGGGACTTCACGTGACTCGATCACTCGCTCCGGTTCCAGCACCGTCGCCAACCGAATCAACTGTATCGGCAGCCATCAATCTCTAAACAAGAGGTGTGGCCAGAGGAAGCAACATGGCAACGGGCGGACGGCGGCTCCGCCAGTCGCACTGATTCCTCCTTTAGTTCAGTATCTTTTTTTTTTACTGAGCCATGCTAGCTGGCTAGCCAGAGAGCCGCCGAACAGGAGGACGGAGATTGAACATGGCCGAAGTTAGCCAGCCCGACTCGGAGCAGGTAACGGAACCACCTGCTCGCCTTTCCCCCCCCCCACCTTGTGTTGTGGAAACGTTCCCGTTTACCGAATGTACACGTCTCTCCTTGTGACCGCAGATTGAGAAGAAGATTGAAATTACGAGGCAGAGATTCCGTGAGGAACTCTTCCAAGGTAACCGCTGTCACGGAAAGTGCCGAGCGACGACCTGGCTCTGTTTTTCCACTTTCGGTTTGGACAAAAAGGATCATGAACGCGCAACTTGTTGTCACGGCGTTGACCTGGTTGACGGGCTGAGACCTGCCCGCAAGCTTGCATGTTTACCGACTTACAGACTATGGACCGTAATCTGTTTATTCGGCCAAGTACAATGTCATCTAAGAGGAATTTGTCTTCGTAATAGTTGGTGCATTGCAGCAGAGACAATCAGCATTAAAAAAAAAAAAAAAAAGCTTTAGAGACTAAAACAAGGAAAAACTAAATTCACAGAATACTAAGTGTGATTGTGTCTACAAGATGAATTAAAAGGGCTACACGCACTAACCCCGTTTGATAAGATGTTGTCCCTATGACCCCAAATCTGAGAATATGTTTATTAAGCAATACACAATGTTAGATATGATTGAGGCAAACTTCCGTACCTGTCTGTACTACAGCTGAGGAAGATAACAGTGAAAACATGATCAAAACAGTTTGTTCTTGTACGTTCTCTTATGGTGAAGTTTAGCTATTCATTGTTTTGCTTGGGACCCCCTGGGGCCTCTCGACAACCGCTGGTCGAGAACAACCCCCTCGCGATTTCCAAGGTGTCGTTTTTGAAGTTGAGAAAAAGTTAACACCTTTTTTGTTTCTGCTGTGGGGACGTTGTGTTTGCTTAGCTTTAAATGCAAAGTTAACTGTTTAAACAGACAAAAAGTAACGTGTCTAACCTGTGGTCGTGTATCGTCTCTTCTCTCTCTGATTCGGCAGATTCCCCAGACAAATACGACTCCAGGGATGTGGAAAGACTCCAGAGAGATGATTACCTGGTGGAGGGGTACCTGACATGGAGGCATTTTGTTGTGGACGATGCCTTGAAAATGATCGACGAAAGTTTTCAATGGAGAAAAGAGCTTGGTGTAAATGGTATGGAAATATATTGGGGTCTTTGTAATGGATAAGTGAATTGTACTATATACTGTATTTATATATATATTTCAGATGTTTGGCCGTGTCAGCCTGCCATACAGAGTAGGGCTTGCCTTTGTGCTCCTCTGGGATGGATCCAAACAGAGTCCTTTTGTTCGCGGCGCTGCAGTATCTCCATCCACTCACCGGGAACAATCACCTCTGTTTGCTGAAGAATCGCCTCATAGAATTTGTTTTCACTTGAGCAATTACCGGCCTTTACGGCAGCAAATTACATTTACTTCTGCGGTGTTTTAGTCCAATTGGACGCGCACGTCACTCTTATATTTTTGAGTGTGCAAAATTGGTTGAATTTGAGAACTTGCGAGTCCTGTGTGTTCAGCGGGGTTTGATACAATATGCCTTAACACAAGTGCGGGTCTGCTTGACTGTGTTTATCAGATCTAACTGAAAGCAGCATTCCCAAATGGATGTTCGAGACCGGCGCTGTCTACCTCCACGGCTATGATAAAGAAGGCAGCAAGCTGTGTACGTACATGTCTTGTTTCGCTCCTCCTTTGTTTTCAGTTTTTCTGTCAACCACATTTCTAGAAAAATATGTAATACTAAACATGTTTTATAATGTGATACAAAACTCCTATTGCGTTTACTGGTGTCTCGTTTATTCATGGCTAATTCCCACGGTATATCAATAATCTGGGGCTTAGCTTTGTATTCTGTATTGTGCTTTTTCAGTTTGGTTCAAAGTAAAGCTTCACGTCAAAGACACAAAAACCACTGTCGACAAGAAGAAGTATGTCGCTTTCTGGCTGGAGCACTATGCAAAAAAAGAACCCGGGATGCCGCTCACTGTGGTGTTTGACATGGCAGAATCTGGCCTCGGCAATATCGTAAGTCAATAAAGCTCTTTAAAAAAGGTTTTCCCAAAAAAAAAAATAAAGTATATGTTTTTAAATTACATTCATATATGGATGTACCATTCCAATTTACTATTTAATATTATATTCAGGGTTTTTTTCCCAGACCTATTTTTAAAGATTTTAAGTGAGACTTCATTATTTTTTTTTTTTCTGTAATTATGTCATTTCTATTAAACCGACCATGCCATACCATTTCTACTTATTTATTTATTTATTTTTTAAGAACAGGTACTTGCTATGAGTTTTGTTGAGACCCTGCGGAGCATCATAATATTTCTTGCTGTTTAAGCCGTGGTCTATGGAGGGACTGATACTCTTCTATGGTTTAACACTTTGGAGATTAAAGTGACCTTTAAATCCGGTTGGTCAATCCCAGTCGACGGCCTAATCCATACGCTGACTGCCTGAGATGCTGGCTCCCTGTCAGCGAGCGTATTTCATGGGGTAAACTCTCTCCTGTGCAAATGTCTCAATTAAACACATATGCAGGAACACGGCAGCCGAAATAAGTATCTGCGAAACCCAAATATGGAATTAGTGGATTTGATGGGGGGGGGACACCTTATTGAAGTTGGCTAAAGCACAGTGTGAGCAGGAGCAGTGCTAGCTGGCGTGATCTCATTAAGTTTAAGAGTGAGCGAGCTGCATAGCAATGAGACTCTGTCGGTAATGGAGCCTCGCCAGGCTGAGGAGGCTGCTTCCATTGATAGATCTGCAGCTTGTTTGATGGCAATAATTAACGCATTAAGATAAAGCACGTGTTTTTGTCACATTCACGTGAAAAAGGGATTTCAAGGAGAGCAAGAAGAATTTTCCTAACTATGCTTTTAGACGGGATTTACAGAATGTTAGGATTTGTTGCAGACGATTGGACGGCATTACCTTGCGTTCTGGAGGGAAAATTTGATTTGCGTGCTTAAATTGGGTTCCCCCCTGCATTTGCACATAGGGGGAAAGCTATTTCATTTTAAATGCTATGGATTTTTAAAGAACCGCTCTCAAGGCACGACGGTGATTGGAAGTGGCAAACACCAACATTATGTCGTTATCTTCAGAAGAATGACCATCAGTGACAATAGGAGCTCAGCTAAATGACATCATCAGCCAGCTTCTCAGAAAAACGTCAAAGGAAGTTGGCGGTGGAGCTCTATTCATATCAGTTTCCTGCAAAGTGGAGATCTAGCAGGGACTAATAGATTTGACTGAGCTCACAGCTTCCCCTTATTATGGTCCATTTAACACGAGTTAAAATGGCAAATCCACATACAGGTTCTTAAATCTTCTGTATTAAATTAAATATAAAAGTTTTTACATTTAAAAAAAAAAAAAAAAAAAAGTAACAAGTTATATTTTCATGTTGTTTTTACTTTGTGTTTCAGGACATGGACTTTGTGAAGTATGTCATTCATTGCTTTAAAGTTTATTACCCAAAGTTTTTATGTAAGTAACAACAACACGGCTTGTCACAATAACTGCTTTTGTTGGACGATTTTGTATTGTTTCAGAGATAATTACAATAAACAACATTATTGTCTTTTTAAGGCCATTTTTTTTGCAGCTGATATAATGATAATATAATGTAACTTCTACCACAATACATTTGATCAAAGACAACCCCAAAACCCCTATTTCAGTTGAATGCTGGTGTATTTGGCCATATAACCACGTAGTAGAGTTTGATCTTGGTGTAAATCTCAACACTTAAAATGAAGTTGGTGTGTGTGTGTGTGTGTGTGTGTGTGTGTGTGTGTGTGTGTGTGTGTGTGTGTGTGTGTGTGTGTGTGTGTGTGTGTGTGTGTGTGTGTGTGTGTGTGTGTGTGTGTGTGTGTGTGTGTGTGTGTTTTTACTACCCTATAATAAATGTATCCTTCTCCCCAGGTGGTCTGGATAAATTATGTACAACAATCTGTCCTGAAACATGTCAAATCTTATATATTTTTTTCCAGCCAAAATGATCATTGTGGATATGCCTTGGATCATGAATGGTGAGACCTGGAGTTGACATTTTTGTTTTCACAATATTCAACCTATTTCTGCTGATAACACACTGACCTGAATGATGATGATGATGATGATGATGTGCTTCCAGCTGCGTGGAAGATCGTGAAGACCTGGTTGGGCCCTGAAGCCATCAGCAAGCTCAAGTTCGCTTCCAGAACCGAGGTCCAGACGTTCATTGGACCTGAATATCTGCCCGCTCATATGGGCGGAACTGTAAGTAGTTTTCTGCTGATTTTATTTTATTTTATTGGGTAGAAGTGATGCATGACTTCATCATTATCTCGTTGGTCAATTGGTCAATTCACAGGTCAAGCCTCTAATTTTTTTTAATGAACATAATTATGACATTATCCTCGGTAAGGAACGTGCTGTGAATGTTTTTTGATTTAAAATTCCAGGACACCTTTAAGTACAGCTATCCTCCCCTCCCCGATGACGACTTCCTGACGCCGGTCTTGGAGAATGGACCAATCGGCAGCGAGGACGATGCAGAGAGTAAAGAGGGCGAGTCGGAGGGGAAGGAAACGCTCGAGTCCAGTTTTAACTCTGAAGATTCTAAAAAGCCCAAAAAGGTACAAAATCCTCCTTTTTTTTTTATTTAAAATTTTGAAGTTATATATCAAAACATCTTCTTTTTTTTTTTATTATTTTAAGTGTGGGAATATAAAATGAAGCTGTAAAATCAGTGGTTATCATTCCATGTTTATTATTTCAGTTCACTTACGCTGAAGGTAAGTTTCGCCCGTGCGCCCGGCTCGTCCAGCTTCCCTCGCGAGCGGAAGCGAGCGCTGTGTGTTTGTGCGTGGCGGGGTCCCCCGATGATCCTGCTTTTGAGATCAAATTGCTAAATTCGAGCAATAAATAGTGATCTCACGAGGACGAGCGGCGGTGGCGGCGTCCTCAGCCTCGCCATCAGTTATCCTGGGTTGTTATGGGACACGTTGCTCATTAACTCTGTGATGCGATGAGCTGAGACCGATGGCGTCTCGATTAACTCGGCATGGCACTATCAGAATCTGCGTGATTCCCCCCTCCCACGTGGGCCGGCTGTTCTAATGAACGTAAACCATAAACGTTTGTTACTTGTCAAGTTATATTGTTGTTAGGGGGTTTCTCTTAATTTATATGTATTGCGCTATTCCGGCAGATAGTGGTGTGTAATTGGGCCCCTCCGTTGAGACGACAGTCGATTAAGCGGCAATAATGCCTCGATCTGGCAGCCGTTAAGCCCCGTCTCATTGTCCGCGTCAAGGTGACTCCCAATGTCTTGGAGCTGCTGTTTAAATCCTCCCAACAATAACCGCACGTCATCCCCAACCTCGCTCTGTTTCGTGGTCGTAGTCGGATTTCGGCTTCTGCTTTTGTAACCCCCCCCCCCGAATACATCAATGAGTTCCTCTACGACAATTGACTAACGGCTCTCTCTGTGACCTTGTTCGAGGCCGGCGGCTCTTCTGCGCTCGGCGGGTGAATCCGCCCTGTTTACGCCACCCCTGTGGCGCTTTTAGCTTTAACACGTTGTGCCGCTGACGCCCCCTCCGGTGCCATGTTGCCCAGCCGCAGTGTGGCCGGGGTCAGGGCGCTGGCATATGCCACGCCGCCCCCTCACTCCCGAGCCTCATAATCTATTTAGCTGCTTTTCTGGCCTGCGGCATGCGAACCAAGCGTGCGTTGGAATAGATAGTGGGTATTAAAGGAGTCATTATACGATATGCCAGAGTGGGAACATTTAGGCGCACGTCTATGGGACAAGGACTAACTTGTTACACTTAGATTCGTCAGTATTTCATCTGTCTTGAATCTGTAGCTTTTTTAGTTGCTATGCTTTTATGTTTTTATTGCTTTTCAGTCTTTTTTCAAATTTAAATTTTTCAATTGACCTTATTAATGATCGTCAGAAATAAGAATTCCCCCCGCGTAAGAACTGCACACTATTTCAGTTACGCAGCGCTTTGCTTCCCAAAACCGCTGAATCGCCCAGTCACGGGAGACTCCTCGTGTTCGCTGGAGACCTGGCAGCGCCGCGTCGCCCACTGCCGCTCCCACGAGCCTCTTAAGCCCCGGCAAACAAACATCACTGCTTCGGTTGAAAATGAATACTGTATTAGTCATGCACTGCAGATTTAGATGTAAAAAAAAAAAAAAAAAACACGGAAAAAAGGGATATGCTAATCAGTCTCGCGTAAGGCCAGACATAATCCACAGGCCTCACTCAGAATGGCCTGCTGCTCATGAGGACACAAGGGTGGATTTACCTTGAACTTATTTATGGCAATGGTAGATCAACCTGCTTTGAGAGGAGGTAGGCTTTTGGAGTTTTTCCTCTGTCTTTTCTCGCTCTGCAGGTAGTGTTCTGACTTCCTGAACGCCAGGACTGTTGAATGTCTGAATGGTCCAGACTTTCAGTAGAGAACTGTCAGAGAATTGTCAGTAGAGCGTTTTTTTTTTTGCATTGCATTTCTGACAATTCCCTAAATCGGTGATCGTCAACCTTTCATATCAGCCGACCTTGATTTGAAACACATAAGGCAACTGACTCTACTCGATAAGATCTTTGTCTCTGAGACCCAAATCTGAGGAGATTTTTGTTATTGGATATGATTTAGTCGAAATCTTCAAACCTGTCTGTATTATATTTACACAGATAACAGTGAAGCTAGGATTGAAACAGTACATTGTTGTGCATTTTTTCATGATACTAACATCCTGTAAATGAAATAGTGGGGAAGTTTTGCTGGGGCCCCCTCCGGGACCTCTTGAACAAACCCCTGGGGGAGGGGGGGGGGGTGTGTTCCCGCGACCCCATGTTGAGAACCACGCCTCTAAATTGAATAGCCTTTCCTTTTCGTGGTGGGACTGCTTCTCCGCAGTCTGAACGCGCTCCTCGGCCAAACTGTTTTTCTACTTCTCTCCCACCGTCTGAACACGGAACTGGCCTGCCCTGCCTGAATAACCCATATCAAACCGCAACAAACGACTGGGCTGCTTCTGCTGTGTTTCTAAGTGGTTCCTCTCTCTCTGTTTTGAAACAAGGGCTGGTGGTGGTGAGACAGTGTAGCATCGCTCCCACACATGGATCTCGGTCCAGGAGGTTTCCCCACCATGGAAGGACGGGCGTACTCCCCCCTGTCTGTCGTGTTATTTTGGGAGTACGCCTGCCTCACCATCTCACTAGTCCTTTTTTTGCCACCATGGATTTGGTCGCCTCTCTCGAGCACCCCCCCCCCCCCCGGCGACGCACTTAAAAATTTGAACCCACGAAAATGTGTTGCACATGTTCTTCATCGGCAGATGATCGGCAAATCTGCGTCATCCAGTAACGTTTCAAAATTTGCAGCCGAGGAGAATGCCTCCCGGCAAATAAGGAGCGCGGATATTTGTGCAAAGTTTTATCAGTGGTGAAGTCATGCAATGATTGTTACATTTCTAAAATACCATTTCCTCTTACGTACTGTTATATTACAGTAGCAGAAGTTCATACTGAGCACTAAAACTGAATATTGTTCCTTGTTTTAACTTGGCCTTGGCCTTTTTCCTTGTTTTATTTCTTCTACTTAAACTGCCAAAAAGGCAAATTGCTCTGGAAGCTACCTCTGTGCCTCGACCACGCCCACGTCCCTAAAACTGTATCCGTGAACACTACTCAACCTCACATCAGGTTGTTTTTTTTGGGTTTTTTTTGTCACAATCTGGATCATCAAACACTCCGCACCATTACAACTTTGAAGATTTCATAAAACATTGCATTTCATTTCTTAAACAAGCTGTGTAAGCTTTTTTCTCTCTTGAATTACAGTGTTGTGCATTTCATTTCAATATAGTGGTTATGTTGTTTAAAAATTGATTTTTTTTTTTTTTTTTTTTAACAGTTGATTTGTTCCCTAGATTAATTTTGA
This sequence comes from Zeus faber, assembly GCF_960531495.2. Classification (NCBI taxonomy): domain Eukaryota; kingdom Metazoa; phylum Chordata; class Actinopteri; order Zeiformes; family Zeidae; genus Zeus; species Zeus faber. The sequence goes on along the minus strand of NC_137210.1, from coordinate 15,085,994 downwards.
TTGTTAATCTATGCTGGATTAAAAAAAAAAAAATCATATTGTTGATTTTCTTTTATCCTTAAGTTTATTTGGTTTTCACGAACAAATTCACTTTAAAACATTTCCATTGCTTTTTAATTCTATTTTAGTGTGACTCCTGTTCCTTCCATTTCCATCATTACTTGAGTGTGTTAAGACTTCATTTGTTTGTATTCAACGAATAAAGATAGACATTTCAGAAGCAGCAAAGCACTTTTCGATGTCTTTATTGCGGTGGCAACAGCCATTTGGAATTGACAAAGTGCATATCGCAGTGGAAGAACCGCCTCCCATGTAAGTGGCTTTTCATCACACACGGGGCCCACTCTTCCTCTTACCCCCCCCCCCTTTTCCTTCCTTCCTGCTGTGCTTCTTCTCCTGTTTCGCTCAACGAATGACCCCAAAAACACACCGTCAAAGCCAATGATGCTAACCATTGGCCAGCATTTCTCCAATTGACCTTTTGTGCAATATTTTCAAATCCTGTGTGTGTGTGTGTGTGTGTGTGTGTGTGTGTGTGTGTGTGTGTGTGTGTGTGTGTGTGTGTGTGTGTGTGTGTGTGTGTGTGTGTGTGTGTGTGTGTGTGTGTGTGTGTGTGTGTGTGTGTGTGGAGAAATGAAAGTGCTTATGCAAGTAACGTATCCTGACCTTGGCCCTAGTTTCTTTTTTTTTTTGCCAGAAAATCAACTTGTTGAACATCATGTGGCTGTGGGTTACTTTGGTTCTGTGGTTCTCGGGGAGATACGCCATTTATCTCCCTTGGCCTCCGTTTGAGACTGCAAGGAAAACGGGTCAGGACGGGATTTCAAGGGGTTGTATAATAAGTGAAAAGGGATTAACCTTTCGCCCTTTACGAGTTGACATGATGGTATTTCGATAACGCACAACTTCTCACCTTATTTCACGCAGGCCACTTATTAATCATTCCGAACGACTGTCGCCGCCTTCGTCGGCTGATACCCTTCTCTTTACGGAGGTCGAGGGCCAAGCGCGGCATTTCCAGGGAAAGTGCCAGATAACGTCACGCGGCACGAGTTATCATAAGTCCTCTGACCTCCTTTTAATTAAACGCCTCTTGTTGTTTTTTTTTTTTTCAGGTGAACTTTCTGGAGGAGAGTCTGAAAGGAGAGGACAACGACAGAGGAGAAGCGGCCAGTCGCACCAGAGGCGTCAGGAAGCCACTCACGACATTCAAAGGCTCCCTGCTGCACGTCAGGTACCGTTAACTCCTTCACCGCCACCGGAAGCTGTTTGTGCTCAACAAGGTGTGGGCGATTGACTCATTTACGTACGGGCCGGAGCAATTTATCGCGATGTGTTTGAAGCTTTGCCGGTGTCCTCGGTCAGTTGTTCTTTTGTTGTCACTATTTATAAAAATAAATGTTTTTGTGCGTGCCTTGAAAATCAATGAAAGCCACTGATCAGTGGCCACGTAATCGCCAATAAGAGAGTGTTTTTCACTTTCTCCCCTCCGGAATTATAGTCCAATCAAATAGGTCAGAATCGGAAGCCTTTCCACCGATTTCTCTATCAGATCGGTCTCGAGCTGATTTTTGGTTATCACTGCTCTAGTTGGCCGCGTTTGAGGTAGATACGCAGCTCGCCCCGTTTATATTGGGACGCTATCATACCTCACCGCTCGTTTTCACAAATTATGTCAGAGTTCTGCCTTTTTTTTTATTTTTTATTTTTATATTTTTTCCTGCATAGCAGAGTCTTTGATCTGAGGTTCTTGACAGCCCGGGGGCTATGTATTAGAGTGATAAACAGATTTATTTTAGCCTTAACTGCAATTACGGTTCCGAGCTGCGTTCGCCCCTGATTCAGGACCAGGGGTGCTTGAGAAAAGGAGGGCGGGATGGGAGGATGGCGGCTTTGATCTTCAGCGTGCGAGTGTGTGTTGTCAAAGGTTTCTGGAGCCCAGAGAGTCATTCTGAACTCGAGGGAACTCCAGTTTCCACAGCCGCACACAAGTGGACATGAAAAGGAAGTTGTTTAGAAAAAAAAAAAAAAAACCTACACAAAATGTATCCGAGTTGCATCAACGAGAGGCTTTGCGAATAATACGCCGCCATTCTAACCCTGCGGGCGGTTTGAAGTGAAGCTCGTTGGCAGAGCAGCGGTCCACTTTGTGACGAGTGTTTACTGAGGCTGAATTCATTAAATTACAGGCTAGTTAGATTTTAGTGAGATGTTTGGGGAATTGGTAGTTTGAGGGAGGGATTGGGCCAAGTGGAGCGAAGCACCTCAAGGCTGGCTTTTTTTTTTTTTGTTTTTTTTTGTTTTGATTCTGTATTTGCTTCTGCTCCAGATTCTCGACAGCTTTAACACACAATCCCAGCTGTTTTCTGCCCAAACCTGGTAATAATGGGATGTACACCACTCAGCCACAACATTAAAACCATCACCAATAACCACTAATATTGTGTGGCTCCCCCTCGTGCCGCCAAAACAACAAGACCTCTGAAGGTGTCCTGTGGTATCTGGCACCAAGACGTTAGCAGCAGATCCTTTAAGTCCTAGAAGTTGTGAGGTGGGGCCCCCATGGATCGGGATTGTTGTTCCAGCACATCCCACAGATGTTTGATTGGATCGGACCCTAACCCCGGCCATCCACATGATGTAGAAGAAAATGTGATTCATCAGACCAGGCACCACCACCTTCCATCGCTCCATGGTCCAGTCCTGAGACTCACATGCTCATTGTAGGAGCTTTCGTTGGTGGACAGGGGTCAGCATGGACACTCTGACCGCTCTGCGGCTACGCAGCCCCCTAGCAGCAAGCTGTGATGCACTGTGTGTTCTGACACCTTTCTATCAAAGCAGCATTAACTTTTTCATCAATTTATGCTACAGTAGCTCTTCTGTGGGATCGGACCAGATGGGCTAGACTTCGCTCCCCACGTTCATCAATGAGCCCATGGCCCTGTTTCCAGTTCACCGTTTGTCCTCCCTTGGACCACTTTTGGTAGATACTAACCACTGCATACCGGGAACACCCCACAAGACCTGTCGCTTTGGTTACGATGGTTACAATGGTTACAACAATGGTTACAATGATGAGCAATGTTTTTCACTTCACCTGTCAGTGTTTTTAATGTTGTGGCGGATCAGTGTATATTCTCATGTTCCACCGTCAAAAGGGTTCAGATACGCAGACCTGCCAACCTGCACACATTTTGTGTACCGACCACTCAACTCTTGGTATACAGAGGCACGAAACGGCAGCTGAAACTGCACAAAAATACAAAACATGAGATAACGTCATGTAACGTAGTTGCGTAGTTGACGCTCAAAAAAGAGACAGTAAACATGTTCAGTACCTTTACGATATGATGCATTTTAATGGTTATATCCTAATGATATATCTTAATAATTTTATTTTTTTATATATATACACACATCCCTAGTAGCTCGCATAAGATGTGATGAGCCTCGTTACGAGACGGCTACGGTGTGAATAACTGATAGTCATTTAGCTGCAGGAACTCAAACACCACAGAGACTCCCTGTTACACTACTGCGGTGCTCAAAATATTTTCCCAAGCTTGGCAGGTCTGGCTACGGTTTGCCTGGGCTTCCTCAGCAGGCCGACGGCTCTGCTGGGTGGGAACTTAACACAGCGCTTGAAGAAAAGGGAGTGAGGAGCCATGTTTCTTTGGGAAAACGCGTCAACAAAAGCGTTGGCCACTGGCAAACGCCTTTGATCGTGACTAGTCCAGTGTTTTGATTCGCGTGCTCAGATGCACTACTTGTTATTTCTCGGGCGGCAAAATGCTTCTTCTCGCGGTTGTGTTTCTTGAGGCGGTGTTGGAGGAAAAGGCAGATGGTTTGGTTGATGCAAAGTCAAAAACTCTACCGTTCCCTGGACGGTGTTACCGCACAGGCTGCGAGGCCTTCATCTCGGCGCACGGCGGCTTAACTGCCAGATCAATATTGCTAAGATACACGAACGGAGAGAGAACAACAAAGCGTCGCCGCACGGCAAATTGATGCGGCCGTCTGCGTCCTGCGGGTGCGCCGGCACCTCTCGGCGGCCAAATAACCACCGGGAGTGAAGTGAAAGGAATTATTTTACCGGGACTTCAACCCACCGAGGCGGTTCTCATTCGGATAAATACATTCTTTAAATGTGGATTTCTCCCCGCAGCCCCTCGGAAGAGCTCAGCTTCAGCTCCAAAGAGACGGAGAGGAAATGCCTCATTATCCTCAGCAATGTGACCAAAAACCAAGTGGCCTTCAAGGTGAGCGCACGCACGGGCGCACATTTGCACGTGTCTTTGTGTCGTCGCCCCCCCCCCCCACCCCCCCGACATATTCACGCGAGCCGCCTCCGGTGTCCCCACAGGTACGAACCACAGCACCTGAGAAGTACCGCGTGAAGCCCAGCAGCAGCTGCTGTGAGCCCGGTGCTTCGGTGGACATCGTGGTGTCCCTACACGGAGGTAGGCGGCGCTCTATCTCCGCTCGGTACCAGATGTCCCCCCCCAGAACCGGCCCGGGCAGGCGCCGGGAATAATCAAACCGACCGGTCTATTACCTTTCCCAAAGTGCTGACACGGGGCCGCTCCATTTTCCTGACATACATATTTCAGGAGTGATAAAATAATCATCTCCCCCAAACAGTCCTTTCAGAGATAACAACTCTTGAGTGGAATAAAGGACCTTCTTGAGATGTTGTTTTTCTTGGAACCTCCTCCCGATTGGCTGAGGCTGTGGTGAGCACAAAGAGGGGTTTTAGACACTCCAACCTGATCACATTGCCGTGGACAGTTTTTCCTTTTGTTTTTTTTTGCCTTTCGGCCTCGAAATATCAGCTGTTGTCGATGACGTGCACCACATGACTCGTGTGAAACGTAATTCCCCATTAGACGAGCACTCGTATGTTGGTTTTTTGTTGTTTTTTTTTTTTTTTTTCAGTCTTTTCCCAGAAGTGTACTAAGCTTTCCTCTCTTTCATTTCTGGGAGTTGATGACGGTTGCAACTTAAATTCCGCTTAGAGAGAGAGAGAGAGAGTGAGTTATGGGATACTCCATGGAATCCCCCTCCCCCAGGGATCAATTAAGCCCTATTTTCATCTTATCTCAAAGTTTTGTTTTGAACTCATCCTGGGTGTGTGTGCATGCAGGTTATGCCGCCTCGCTGCAGGACCGCTTCCTGGTCATGGCCGCGGAGATGGACAACAACGGGTCACAGGACCTGGCACAGTTCTGGAAGGAAGTGTCCAAAACCAAGATCGTGGAACACAGGTATTATTAACAACCCGGTATTCGGCATCACCAAGCTATAAGCAAGGGGGAAAAAAAAAAAAGTATATTTGGGTATGGCGGCCCTGACCTGGAGCCAGCTCATTTACTTAATTTGTCATGGTCACAGCTTTCCTCGCTGGAGTTGTGAGCCTGCGCTCGGAGGCTGCTAATCGGCCTGACGCCTTCTCCTCATGAGACTCTTCTTTCCCGTAGATTACGCTGTCACGTCCTGGAGAACGCTAAGCCAACGCTGAGCCCTCCGGGAGAAAGCCCCGTGGAGCCCGGGACCAATGGGCACCAGGATATCAACACCACGGTGAGATCTGATTGGACGGGGGCCGGGAGCCAGCAGCAGAGAGTCTGCTGGGCGGGGGCTGGGGGCATCTAAAGTGTTAAAATTGCGAGATTTGTTTTCTGAATAGGAATTATAATGAACTCCCCTTGGTCATTTCTACAAATGTTATGGCAAAGAAATGTTGCCTTTTTTGGCAGGCTTTTGTGTGTTTGGCATTGTGCATGTTAATTAATTCCCTGAACCAGACAATGGATAAGGACCTCATTCCTGGTGTAGTCTAATGTGTTGGTAAAATTAACACGAATCAAATTGTATTTTCCTCAACCGGCTGATGACGCATCTAATTGGATATTTTGTTGTTAAAGGACCATTGCGGCGATCAAATTGATGCACATTTTGCATTAGCCTCGACCATTTTCCTGGTGATGGCTCGCATTTTTAACACAAAGGCGGACGTGTTGTTGCTTTAACGTTGCATTACAGTACCCTTGACAAAAATATGCGTTGCCATAGTTGTGAGCGGGACCGGGTCGCCATTTTGAAGTAGGTTTCTCACCATAGTTTTTCCGATTTTCAAAAACCCAAAACAATATTAGAGACCCTGTTATGGTCCTTTTGAATGGTTGGGTGTTTTTAATCCAAGGCCTTCAGCTTGGAGAGGTCTTAGGTCGTGTCGGGCGTATCTCAACCCCAAATCGTTCCAAATTCTCCCCCCCCCCCAGCTGATGCGAGTGATGGCCTACAACGCCCGGCTGGAGCAGAAACTGGACGCGTGTCTGTGGGTCCAGAAGGTCCTGATCGGGCTGGTGCTGGTCCTGATGGCCCTCAGCCTCCTGTGTCTGTACCTACTGACCCAGCGGTCGTCCTGACCTCCCAGCCCCCAGCCCCAGACCCTCCCCCCCCCCCCATATCCCGACGGAGGGACGGCAGATGGATGGGCGTCCAGCTAGTCCCCGCCGAACCACCCGAGAGACCAGTGCGAGCTCAGCAGTGGAAGCGGAGCGAACACTTCCGTAGCCCCCCCACGGGCTGTTGTCATGGAGAGGAGCGTGGACGGCAGCGCTGAAATGTATTTGTGGCATTGTGGAGTCGCCGCAGAGAGATTTGTACACGTATCTTTTCAGACACTTGAAATTCCCAGTAGCAGAGACTCACTTTCTTTCTTTTTTTTTAAACCCTTAAATCAGTAAACATATTTTTAATGTCTGTTGGGGGAATTACAGAGGAGAGCCTATTTATAGCAAAAAAAACAAAAACGTAAGATGTAGAAAAAAATATATATTTATTTTGTTTTCCGATCATAATGTACATTTATTTCTTTTCAAAAATAAAAACAGGTTCTTTTGTTCTTCATTAGTTTGTTTTTATTTTAAAGGTGTTTACTCGCAGATTAAAAAAAAAGGTAAGAATATTGTGTCAAGCAGGGCTGGGGATCTCCTTATAATATCTATATCGTGATATGAGACTAGATAACGTCGGGGATTTTGGTTATCCTGATACTGCAGTATTGTTAATGTTGTCTTTGAGGGGGCCTAACAGTCAAATAATTCACATTTCTGGCACTTCATAGACTGCTCTAGCTGTCTAGCCTCCACCTGCTTGGTCATAATATCCACTTACTCACACCAATTGTCATCCCCAAAATATTGTGAAAAAATTGGTGAAAAAAATATAGTGATGATTTTGTCAACATCGTCCAGCCTAAGAGTCGGGGGAAAGATGCACCAAAATCTATTTGAAGAGGTAGGACTCAAAGCAAATTGAAAGTTACAGAAGGACACGCACACAGATTTTCTTTATTTGTTAACACTGATGTTCTGCATCTCTTCAGCGCGAGCCTCGTCGGTGCAGGGGTGTGTGTCTCAATTGGAAAGATGGCGGCGCGTGCGGCCTCCCCAAACCCGCCCTCCCATATTGCGCCGGAGCCGCAGACGATCGGCGCGCGCAATCTCACTCTTATTTGGTTTAATTACTCGGGACACTGGCAAACTAAAAATACCAAAAGCAATTACTGGTGAGCGCGCGGACACGGCAGCACTGAGTCTCGGCGCTCGGTGGGAAGGCTGGATATCTATAACAAGATCCAGCTCGGAGCAATCAGCCTCGCCCCGCGCTGCACGCTTTGCTTATTAGATACATGCACTTAGAGGCGTCGGGCTTACCCTGCGGTGGGTGGTTCTTATGGGGAATACACGCACGGGCGGGGGAATCCCGAACTGACCTTTGCGTTAACTTTGAAAAAGCTTTATTTTCCAGCCATTACCCCCATCCTTTACCCCTTCCTTTTGTGGAAGTCACCACTCGTGTTTTCCGCTCCTTTCGCACACGCGATCACGGCAAACCTCAACGGGTTTCCGCGGCTGTTTTTAGAAACGTCCGCCGGATCATTTATTGAGGCCGGGCAGCGCTGGATGTCAAAGTTGCACAAAGCGTTGTACTTTAGGCGGCTGTAAAGGACGGCACTTGTAGCTATTTGTGTGGTAAGTGCACATACATCCGCCGGTGAACAGGGGTAAATGGAGCGCCTGGCTCTCCAGAGAATTGACGTGAAAGCTTTGCTCACACACACACACACACACACACACACACACACACACACACACACACACACAGGTGGGTTTCGCTCGGGAGTGAATCCGGAACACAACGGAACCCGGGAAGTCGCTGAAGAACTGGAGCTTTATGTAAGATAAGACACTGTGACAGGAGTGAGGGGTGAGGACCCCTCCGCTGGGCTGCGCGGTCCTGATCACCCCGGTGGGGGTTGTTTTGCAGTAATCACCGGCTGGGTGCACGTTATCCGGCTTATTACACGGTAACTTACTAAATTGAAGATTAAACTGAGACCGGATATTGATCCTAAATTATTTTATCACTATAGTAACCTACTTTAAGAGCCTCCGCTTAGATGAAAGAAATGTATCTCTACGTATGACAACCCCGTGGTGTAAATAATGTCAAATTGGACACATCTCACCTTCAGGTCTTACATTGTGGTTTCTACGCAGCGTCGCAGGGTGACGCCACGAGCCAGTGTTGGCAGGTGGAGCACACAGGGGGCGTGCAACCGGGCGGAGGAGTGGTTGCCCATGACAACGGTCAATATCAGCAGATCAGCGGTCATTATTTAGAACTAACTGACGGCTGATTGCCGCCATCGACCAGTCGGAATCGAGTATCCCACAGAGCCAGGAAATAACACTTAGTGTCCCCCAAACCCACGTGGAGGGGGGACACTCGGGGGGGGGGGGGGTTAATAAGTAACACTGAAAACATACAGTAAATACTGTCGGAGTGAGATATCACAAAGTGTCCACCTGCCCATCGGTCCCCCCTCCGTGCGGGACGGACTCTCCCTCCTCCACCTTCTCCACACCTCTAATTACAGCGCCCTGACGGATCCTTCCGCGCCACCTCGCAAGTCAAACAACTCTTCCGCCCTATCGATTTTACATTAAACGCCAGTAAATCGAAACCCCAGGGCTCCCGGTGCGTGGCCGGGCCCCCCCCGGGCACCGACGGCGTATTTGGGAAAGGCCCCGTGATTGACCTCGAGAGGCATATCGGGGGACGGGAATCGATAGGGAGTTAATGAGTATTGCAGGGCGACGAGGAGTTGAACAGCCGCCGTGGGGAGTGGGTCTCGATCGGGGCCGTCGGCCCTTTTTTCAGAGAAGCCCGGCTGTGAGTCAGACCGGGCACACTTAGAGGAAGAGAAAGCGAAACATGGACAGGTGTTCCGCAGGGAGTCACAAGGGAGTTTTTTGTTTTGTTTTTTTTCAAGTCAAATCTGCTTTCTGTGTCTGGCATCGAAAAAAAAAAAAAGAAAAGGAAAAAAAAAAGAATGATGCCATCAAAGGGACTGTGATCCGGGGAGAGTTCCGTGTCCCGAGAACACTTGAGTTTTTTTTCCTCTCAATTCTCTACTGGGTTGTTAGAATAAAGAAAGAGGAACCGGACAAAAAAATCTGACGAGGCTTTGAATAAATATTTCTTCCTAAAGGCCCCGGAGCTACTGAAGTTCTTTATTAAATATTGCACCATCCGCAAGGTTCGGCTTCTAAGACGGGGTCGAAACCTTGACGCATGGAAAACCACTGGGAACAGCCTCTCCGAATGGCTTTTATTAAAGGGTGGTTCAAGGGAAAAGGCAACAAAACAGATTTTTGCAAAAAATGCATTCATTCAAATGAATTCCGTGCTACTGTTCCATCATGTAGGCCTATGATTTCTTTATTTTATTTTTTTGTGTTTGTTTTTTCAGGAAATTTCAAACTTAAATAATCTAGGCATTGGACATGTAATTTACGATTTAACGGCTACTCTTCTACTGTTCACATTTTTTAATAAAAATCTAATCTGATATGGAATTAATCATCACAAAATGACTACAGATGACGGGCAAGGACGTGGAAGAATAATGAAGAAATACATTTTCCGTCACTGATCCACACGTACAATGTACAAGTCGAAACAACGCTGCGACTCGATGAAAAATGGACATTTGGACGCCGATCTGGGAATGTAGGAGTTGAACCCCTGCACATTTTCAATGGGTGGGACAGCGGAGGATCCAATCGGCAGAGAACAAACAGAGCCACTGGACGGCTGCCTGTCCAAACGGTGCTAAGCACACAGGCCTGCACGTATCTGATAACCACCATCACTCAGATACGAGAGGACCAGGGCTTCGGCGCTGCTCTTCCATTTGGAATATTTGTTCGCGTTAATCCCTTGCAACCCATTCACGTATTTTGGGTCCTTCAACATATACAGTATGTCCACATAAGCAGGGAAAGTAGGATAAAATATCGGTCTCTGGAAATGTTCTCCCTGGGACCCCCTAGAACTCCTTGGAGGACCCCTGGCGGTCCCCGGACCCCAGGTTGAGAGCCACAGAAAGGAAATAAATCGCCAATCCACAAAAACAACTTTATCGATGGATATTTCCACTGTGGGGAGGGGGGTGATTTTCATCTGCTCGGAACATGTTGGTGCAAGGGGAAAAGACAGTATATTATTGTTTTCGTGCATTTCAGATTTCAGCAGACGAGCTGCTCTTCATGATATACTTTTATGTTTTGTGTTGTAAAATGCGAAAAACAAAACTAAACCAGATAAACAACAACGTTGTAATATTCTCCAAGTCGCTTGCTTCCTTAATACATGACGTGAATAAAGACCATTCCATTACAGATTTCATTCAACGGAGATAAGAAAAAGACAAAAAAAAAAAACAATCCCCACAAGAACCAGAAATCACATCAGCCCTTTCATGTGGTGCAAGTGCGCCCCCTACATGCGACGGGGTGAATCGCATCCAATCTGAAATTCAATGGCAGAGCCGCGGCCATGGACGCGCTGCAGAGCGACCTTTCAACGAAGGGGATGGCTCTCCGGGCCTGCGCAGTAGAGTAGAAAGTCTTTTAATTCTATGGGTATGTGAAGGCTGTGAACGCCACCCAGTCTTTCCTTCCCCAAAACCTTCCTGATGTTTATCCGGCACAATTGCATTAGACTCGTGGCCCCTGGGCAGACATCAAATGGGGGGTGGGGGGGACCCATGATGAAGAGGGAGAGAGAGACGCTTTAGTGTTACATGCTGCTTGTTGATCGCCCCCTCCCCCCCCTATTTCCCAGCAGCACTTTTAGAGAATACCTCTGGTTTCTCCCAGAAGCCTTTGCGTCGGGCTGCCGGCGGGCGCGAGGTCGAGCGGCCTTTGGCCCTCGGAGTTCCTGACGGAGCGGTCGGCCCCGTGCTCCATCAGGACGGACACCAGCTCGGGGCTGGAGAGACGGGCGGCCATGTGCAGCGGGGAGTCTCCGGCCATGGCCATATTCACACTGGCACCTGAGGGAGAGCGCCGAAACACTTCAATTCCACACCTGACGCGATGGAGCGCTTGACTGAAAGCCCGATTACAGGGCTCGCGTCATTTCAATTTCGTTTTTTTTTTTTTTCTGCTCCTGTTGTGCTCTTCTGACGCGCTGGAAAGAATGTGGAATCTCTCTAATGTGTCGTTTTGCTGTGTTTTTCCTCTCATAAAAAGAAATCCCACTGTGAAAAAGGCCAAATTTGGTTCCAGATTTGTCCCCAGGGGGAACACGGAATTGGGTTTTCAACCGAACATACATTTCAGCGATTATTGGAATAAAGAGAAGAATGATTACAACAAATAACTTTTAAATAATATTGCATCTTTTTTTTATTTTGGGCAAAAAAATCGAATGAATTGACCTGTTGAGTAGACTTTGTGGAATTAAATATAATCAGTGAATCACCTAGATGTGCCACATAAGAATCTAATGACATTTCAAACACAATCCCACCTCATGTGTTGGTGTGTCAGTGTTATTTAACATAATGTTTTACATATTTAAAATATTTAACATGTGTCACAAGTGTGGCAAATATATTATAATTTGGGATGATCCTGCACTATTGCTTTGAATAACAATCCCTTAAAATTAAATGATGAATGACCTAATAACAAAACACCAGACTATTGGTATGAATATAAATAACCTCTGATAAGGGGCTGTCTCATCCACAACCATAATAGGAGTAATATAATCCTAATCAGTTCTGTTCTATAAATAATATATACAGTATAACACATTACACAGTATAACAGATACTGTCTAATAATTTCTGTAGGGGACTCCATGTGAGCAGCATTCAGGCAGATAAATGTGAACCACAAGCAGCCACTCTGATTCTCTTCTCCCCAAGAGATGAATAATTGATGTGCATTTATTGTCTTTTTGCATTTTTCTTGCATTGCCTCCTATCTGCACAGTATCAATATTGATATGTGATGAAATATCCAACCGCAAAAATCAATTTCTAGGTTATATTTATCATTAGGTTTATTGTACATTGGCAAATGTATATTGTTCATTTTTAGGTTTATTTTTCATCTCTGTTGTTCATTTTTAGGTTTGTCGTATGTTATTGTGTCGAAAAGCAAAACCAGACAATGAAATAAAAGAGGATTCCCACCGAGCTGAAGCAGTCTCGTGGCGGTGTTCACACGCCGGTTGGCGACGGCGGCGTGCAGCGGAGAACCTGATTGGTCGACCTTCTGATCCACATCTGCACCGTGCCGGACCAGAGCCTCCACACACTCGGGGTGACCTGCAGGGAAATGGCAACATGGCAGTAAAGCTAAGAATTTGCTGTTAAATTGGCAAGATACAATAAAACTAAAAATAAAATGAACAAGAAGATAGAATAAACAAACAGACAGACAGACAGACAGACAGACAGACAGACAGACAGACAGACAGACAGACAGACAGACAGACAGACAGACAGACAGACAGATAGATAGACAGATAGATAGATAGATAGATAGATAGATAGATAGATAGATAGATAGATAGATAGATGGATAGAGAGGTACATTCTTTAATAAATAATAATAAGCAGATAATCGCAACATTGAAGATTTGGTGAGCTGTACTTTGGCAGGTCTGCTCTGAAAGCAGCTTTGTGATCAGATCGTCAGAAATAACTCTTTTACGTCAAGTAATTCAATTTATCTTTTATTTCATGTATTAACTTAACAGAGTTAACTTCCATAAATACACTTGGTTAAACTGCAGAATTGTTTTACTACTTTTATTGCTGTATTTTATTTTTTATTTTTTATTTGAATTAGGAACTTTGCAGAGCCTGTTTTTGTCAATGTGCTCAATTCAGCATAATTAAATATTAACGCGCAATGTTGTTTCAGAGTTTTCTGAGCACAGTCCCTTCCTGGTTTAAGGATTAATCTGCACTGTGTTCCTCAGACGAATGTGATCTCTGACCTCCGGCCGCAGCCCGGTGGAGGGGGGAGCCCTTGGGGCCGAGGCTCCGCCCCAGTGGATCGGCCCCGTGCTGGAGCAGCAGCGACACGCAGGCACTGTGGCCCCGGGCGGAGGCCTCCGACAGGGCGGTCCCACCGTCCACCGTTGCAGAGTTTACCTGAGGAAAAAAAAAACACATTACCCAGGTGAAAACGTTCATATTTTTTGCACACAGAAAGTATATATTTTGTATATAAAGTGTTTTAAAAGTATATTTCTACCCAGTTGTACTTTTTTTGTCAGTATATTTTTCTGGAACATCTTATTTACTTTTATGTACTAACTTAAAGTACAGCTTTCGTCAAGTAGTCATTAATATGCAGTAAGTGTAGTGTAAGTACAGTTTTAAAAGTATATTCTAACATTTACCTTCCTTGAGATGTGGGCTTGAAGTGTTATTTTGATCGTCAAAAGCATGTACATGAAAAATATATTTGTAATATATTTAAGCATGTCAGTACAGCTTCTAACACATGAAGTACAACTTACGTGGCTTCCTGTAAACAAAACATGAACATATTAATTGCAAGTACATATAAACTATACTAAATGTATTAAGTACACTTTCAGATAATACAATTAGGTATTTCCTTTTTTTAACTTGTCAAATGGCTGTATACAATTGTATAAAGTAAGCACATACTACCAATGGACCCATACTAACCAATGGGCGACTAATAATATACTGTAATTCGGATAAACATTAATCCCCATGTTTTATGTCTGTCGTCTGTAAGGATCGGGTTTGATCTAGACTTTTTTGTCTCTGTTCAAATAATTATTCCGAGCAGAAATCATACAGTACACTTTATTAACCGCGTGACTCCGTGCCCATTGTGGTACAGCGGCTTGCACACTGCGGGCATTGTTGTCTGAATATCTGCTGCTTTGTTAATGCGACGCTCCCGTGCAGGCATGCGCGGCCGCTGCCGTGCCAGCGTGTGGGAGTGTGGGTTCATAAGTGTGTGGGAGTGGGGGTGTGTGCTCGTCTGTCTGGTTTGTTTTTGTGTGTCCGTTGTGTGTGTGTGTGTGTGTGTGTGTGTGTGTGTGTGTGTGTGTGTAAATCTCTTAACTAAGTCCCACAATCATTTATGCGGTCGCGTCAGAAATAGACTTTCAAAGGAAATGGGATGCGTGCAAAAGAACACAGAGTCTCAGGCGACATTCCGGCAGTGAATTTGGGTTTCTGCTACTGACGTTGGCCCCGCTCTCCATCAGGAGCCGGGCGCAGGCCACATGGCCTTGGACGCACGCCCCGTGCAGCGGGGAGACCCGGTCCAGGGTGGCCAGGTTCACACAGGCTCCCTGCAAACACCACACCAAGCACCCGAGTGGGAAAAGAAAAAAACGGAAAAATAAATAAATAAACGTTTGATCTCTTCCGCACCTTCACCCTTCATTCACACTGCCATGCATCACCTGAGAGATGAGCGTCCGCAGGCCGAGGAGACGCCCGTTGAACGCCGCGTCGTGGACCGGGGACCAGTCTGACTCCACGTCTGTGTAAAGATATCCCGCGTTCAAAGTTTGGAGACGCGTCATGAATCACAAAGGGGGGCTTAAAAAGTGCGGCGGTTTAGCGAAAGCCTCCGACGTGCGGGCTCCTGTCGTCTGCCCCCGCCTCAACTCAAGGTCAAGGTGACGGTAATCTTCATAATCCCAGAGCGGCAATTTGTCGCACAGCCAGCACTTAATACAACCATCACATCAATCAACACAAACAATTGACACACAAAAAAAACAAAACATAGGATTACATAATGTAATTCTAAAGGCCAACAGCGGCAGGGACTCACCGCTCATCAGAGGGTTGGAGAAGAAAACAGCCGAGCCGCTTTGACGGCCGTCGCCCGGCGGATCGCCGGGGTTTCCGGCAGACATCGGTAACCGAAGAGTTCTAGAAAACGGCTGACCTGCTTGTCTCACCTCAGCCTTTTGAACCCCTGGCCTCCTCCAGCCTCGGCAGCTCCGGCATAGTCATTTCCCGTTCAGACTTCCAGAGGCTTTCCACGCAGGAAGCAGGCCGCCCGAGGGCATGGGCGGGCTCCTCCACCAACCAGTACGCTGGAAAGGAGACGGAGGCCGGTTCGGCAGGTCTGTAATTCAACACTGTTTTCACAGACATACTCCACCCAGCCCCCGCAGGGAAAACACACCGGCACGAAGTTGGTCGCTGGTTGGTCTTTTTTGGTTTGTTGTGGAAGACAGTACACATGCAGTTTAATGAAGCACATGTAAGGGCTGCGTCAGCTTGTTTACATGGAGGCATCAAGAGAAAAAGTAGATTGGGTGTAATAAAGAAATCGTAATCACCCCCCCCCCCAAATATTTTTTTATGTTTGGTCCAAATTAAATGTATGAAATTCTCAGAAGAGCTATTGCCATTGCTATGACCTATTCCATGGATTGCTTTAGAAATTTAAACGAGGGACATAAAATCCACAACGCCTGACCGTACTTATTATAGTTACAGTCAACAAACTTATACGAAAGATATAATTGATCAACCAATAATATACAAACGTTGGTAGTAGCACCTTTGACTTACCACAATAATTCTCAACCTTTTTTCCTATCGCCATCTCCCGAGACCAGAGAATATCTCTATTGTATTGTATATGTATTGGTTGAGTTCAAATCTCCAGACCTCTCCGCGCTAAACTGGGAGATAAGAGTAAAGACGATGATACAAACAGTCATTATTGTGCGTTATCTATTGGTCTCCAGTGTCTTGTATATAAGATAAGATAAGACAAACCTTTATTAGTCGCACAACGGGAAAATATAGGATATATTGAATAATAGTGAAGTTGAATTATGAATCATTTTGGCGGGGGACCCCTGGGGTGGGCCCCCGGACCCCACGGTGGGAGCCACTGCCACGTTAATTCAATGTCAACAGGATTTCCTGCCTGCGTGCTCGCACCGTGACGCACCGGCAGGTGGCAGCAGCAGGAAGCCGAGCCACAGAACGGGAGGCCGGCGTTTGAATCCTCGTCCTCACGGAGCTGATAACGTGCGACTGAGGTCAAACCCCCCCCCCCCCCCCCCCCCCCCGCACCTGACCCGGTGCCCGGGTGTGAGGGAAGGTGCACGACCGATGAATGAGCGCTCTGTGCTGCAGCAATGAAAACACTCGAGGTTTCATTTCTCCAAATAAACGTTGCGGTTCGCCCACTTTCTCGGATCCCAGATCTCAGCCAAAGCACCTTACCCTGATCCCCCCCCCCCCCCCCCCCCCCCGAAAGGTCAAACATACAGGTTCTGCTCGACTGTAAGAGGATCAGGGAGCCTTGATCGAAAACGTTCAATTTAATTCTCCATTCGCGACGGAGGGCTCCCGCAGTAGACTGGACGGAAAAACAATCGCCTACTATTCAAAGAGAAACACGCGTTGACCGCGGGGTCAAAGCCATTTTAGGCCACGTGGCGGATTGGTCACGATGTGACTTGGTTCTGCTCTGGGCAAAGAAAGTTGGAATCAAGAAATTGCGTGTTTCGTTGAATGGATTTCGTTATTTACATAGACATCATGTATAAAATGTATAGTAACTGAATGTACGGTAGATGATAACCGAATGGGAATGTTGTTCTTTTTTTGTTGTCTTTTTAAAACCTTTATCCCCCCCCCCAACCCCAAATCACCCCGCCGACCGGATTGGACCGCTCTGCGCGACCACAATCCGGCCCGCGCGCCTTTACGTTTTTGACACCCGTGAGTTTATTCCGAAAGCCTCGAATCAGTCCCAGCGCTCGGATAAACGACGTATGTGATCAATGAAACGAGACCGCACGCCCCTCCTCGCGTCAGAAGGCACGGCCCTTGAGTCTGGCGCTTCGCTTGCATAGCTGAGCCATGACTGGAGGGATTAAATGGAAGCACATGATGAATCAACCCGTGATCCCGGCTCGATCCAGGCCATAGCTCCCTCTCCTCTCCTCCCTTTCGCCCCCTTTTTTTCCCCCCCCCCCCAGTCGCCCGCTCCGTCTCCCGGCGATGGCTTCTCCCCGGCTGGAGACCTTCTGCTGTCCCAACCGGGACGCGGCCACGGACCTGGTGGTCTCCTTCCAGCCGGTTCTCTTCGGGGCTCTGAGCCTGTGCAGCGCGGGGCTCAGCCTGTTCCTCACCGCCCTGCAGATCCTGCCCAAGCGCAAGGGCTACAGGCGGCTGGGGCAGTACCCGCTGCCCAAACCCGCCTCTTCGACACGGATCCTCTTCATCGTCAGCCTGTGCGACATCCTGGGCTGCACAGGTAACGGGCGCGCACGGGGCGGCCGACCGCGCTCCTCTCCGCGGGGCTTAGTCATGCGAGACTCGCGAACGACTCGTCCCCGGCGCACGGCCCTTTGAAACGAGTCGGGCGTCGGGAGTCACTCCCGCAGAACAAAAGAAGTGGGCGAGTGAGTGAGTCTTTTTTTTGCCCACAAACTGAAAATAGCACTGATGGCTAAATTAATATGGGTAAAACAAACAAAAAAAAGGCCAGGCCGTTTGATATAATCCGTATTAAATGTGGGTATATGTAGACTTACCGTTCAATTTAGACAGAACTACATTGTTTCTGTGGTTCACTTCCACGAGAATTGGGCTAAAATACCTTCAGGGATCAGCACTTTGCGTTCTTCCACCGAAATAAATCGTTTTGGCAGAGTTACACCATAGTTCCGTGATTCCCTCTGCTTCTGACCCTCGTTTATCGTTCACCGTGCGTCACACACCTGCCGCATCAAATGAATGAAGAGTGAACGACTCTATTTACCGAGTGACTCGCCAAGAACCGCATCACAAAAAAAACAAAAAACGGGTCGAAGCTTCCATCACTGGTGTGCATGTGCATGCACGCAACATGGAATGGAATGGAATGGTTGTTGCAAATGGGAACTTTTTAGTGTATTGTCTGCTGAAGTGAATCGAAAAGCGTGCATTCATTCATTCGTTCATTCATTCATCCATCCATCCATTCACATTCAAAGAACAATTGTTGATCGTATAATGTGCATGAATAGATGAGGTGGAGCAGCATTCGGATCTTGTCTTCATTTACAAGCGGTCCCCTGGATAAAATGGGCGTAGCGTGGTCATAAAAGAAACAGAGTCAACTTTATAAACGGTAATAAAAAAAAAAAAAAAAGGCTCACCTATAAAAATGCTGAAAAAACAAACACAATGAAAAACAAGTTAAAGCAAACAAATTTAAACCCGAAAGGACATAAAACAACAATAAAACTTAATAGAAAAAAAGGCTAACCTATAAAAGTGGGTTTTCAAGAGCTGCTAAAAACAATGAACAGATTCGGCTGAAGCCATGCACCGAGGGAGTCCACCACCTTAAAGGTGAACTTCGGGAAATCAATATCCCTCATCAGACATTTAGGCCTCCCCGGAAACAGAGTGCTAGTCATTGTGCTTATTAATCATTTTGCATTTTGCAGCTGGAAAAAAATGGCAAATTAGTTAACGAGGTAATTTAATATACTTGCATTATTGATGGATTGATTCACCACCGAAACGCAAAGCACAAAACTCATTAATCCAATAACCGTTCCTGGGATTGTATCTGAACTCCGGAGCAGCATGTGGCCGGCAGACCAGCATCAGATGGAGGTTTTTCGTTGTTGTTTTCCGAGCCCCGGTGCGGTGCCGCTGCATGGTACTCTGAGATAGGAAGTGGAAAGACGGCCATAAAACAAAGTTGGAGACCTTTTCCATATTTCCATTACCTCTGACCACGCCATTAAAAGGACTCCGTTACCGAATCCAATTAACGGCACATAATAACACCGCACCAGCAAGAGCTTTGTGACGTGCTAATCGGAGCCAGACCTTTTTTCTTTTTAAAGGACCCACCGCCCGGGTTCCATGTTTGCATTCTTGGCAACTCTCTGTTGTGGCTGCGTTTGAGTGTGAGTGGGAGTTGTGAATCATCTCTTTTGTGTTTTGTTTGCTTTTTTTTTTTTTTTTGGGACCATGGCTTCATTTTGCGGTTCGTGCCTCCAGGTATCATCCTGAGGTCGTCCATCTGGCTCGGCCTGCCCACCATCATCGACAGCATCTCGGTGACCAACAGCAGCGACGTGTGGCCGGAGGTCTTCTGTGTGGGGAGTGCGGTATGTGCGCCGCTGAAATGAAAGTGAAATGAATCATGAATAGTAAAAAGTGAGGCCTGTATTCTTGATGGACAGTGGCTTAGGAAACTTGACGCGATATGAATTCCGTTGACCCGCCGACGCCTAGCGCATGGCAGATGTTTGAATTCCAGAGGGGAGGCTCATGATCGAAAAATCGGTGAATTCCACCATAATGGGCTGCATTTGAAGACGGGCATGGGCTCCCCGAGCATCAGGCGTTTCTTGATACCGTGTGAACATCTGCGTGTTCCTAGAGGACTTGGAGCATTTTCCGAGCAGGGATTTATTTATTTGTCTTCCGAAACCAGAGCAGAAGCCACACTAAGTAGGTGATATAATACGGCGGATCAAGGCCTTAAATTATAGGGCTTGCTATTCAAACATCATCATCGTCGTTCACTGAAGCGAGGTTGTCCAAATACGAGTCTTGTTCGTGTGCCCCCTGGCAGATGTGGATCCAGCTGTTCTTCAGCGCGTCCTTCTGGTGGACCTTCTGCTACGCCGTCGACGTCTTCCTGGTGGTGAAAACGTCCGCCGGGATCAGGTGCCCTCAACCTCACCTTGCCTTGAGCAGCGGTCTGTTGCTACTCCGCCGCAGTTTTTATAAAACCCCCATTACAAATTATAGCCCTGGAACAAATGTTGTGGATTGTGCGGCTTGAGCCAGCATAATAATCCGCTCCTGGGAGTAAAAAAAGAGAACACAAGTTTCCCCTTTTGCCACGTTTGATGGAGAATCCCCTCCCCAATATGGAACGGCTAGGCGGATCAATTTGCCGCTCTTTGTCTTGGAACGGGTTCCGTAGTTGGCACTCCTCTTCCCCAAAGTGCGGCGGAGTGAGTCTGATCAGCTTGTGACCCGGTGCTGGATCTCATGACCGCTTTTCCTTCTCCACCAGCACCATTATCCTCTACCACATGATCACATGGGGTCTGGCTGTGCTGCTGTGCATAGAAGGGGTGGCCATGCTCTACTACCCCTCCATCTCCAAGTAAGACATAATTGCATTATTGTCCGCCGGGGGTTTTGACGGGGAAATGCCGCCCGTCAATATTCACATGATATCCGTTGGCGGGGGGGGCGGGTTTGTTCCCTCCAACAATGTCCTCCACAGTTGCGAGAGCGGCTTGCAGCACGCGATACCTCACTACGTCACCACCTACGCCCCCATGCTGCTGGTCCTGGTGGCCAACCCCGTGTTCTTCATCCGCACCACCTCCGCAGGTCGGCCCTCCACGCGCTTCCACCCCAAAACGTCACTTCACACGTTGAATACGGACGAGATCAATAACCGCACGCGTCTTTTTGTTTGTTTGTTTTCTTGTTGTCTAGTCACATCTTTGCTGAAAGGGCGGCAAGGAATCTACACGGAAAACGAAAGGCGCCTGGCCACGGAGATCAAAATTCGCTTCTTTAAGATAATGCTGGTGTTCTTTATTTGGTAGGTGGACTCTTTAAATATACGGGAGAAATAGGCTGCACCATGTTCTGCTGCACAACCCCATGTGTCATATACAGCCGATTACGTTTGATTCCCGCTGAAAGTCCAGGTCTACGTTGATGAGTCGGATCATTTGAACGCCTCGTTCTCGCAAAATGCAAGCAGCATGTGGAAGAGACCCTTCCGAATATAAGACATGAACAAACGCTGTTTTTTTTGAAGTAGGGATGGATGGAGGCCGGGATCAGATGTAAGGAATCTGTATGTGAGAAGAGTCCCAATACTAACATCCATTACCCAAATCAAAAGATAAATGAAAGAAAAGCAACTCCATTTGCATTTTTTCCTTCCATATGGGAGCATGCGAGAGGCCTCCAGTTGAGAAATATGGGTTTGATTTGTGTCTGATACGTAAAGTTTACGATTCATCATCAGTGTCCGTAGTGAAAAACTAGTTTCAGTCCGTCCTAATTTTTGAGTTCTCCGTTGTATTTCACGCAATTACATCGAAGCTCTTCACCGAACGCACTTTATCATTGAATATATTAAAAAAAAAAAAAAAAAAGACATGTCAAAGCGTGATGAGGAATCCCCTCCGTGCATGTTTCAGTTGGGTGCCCAACATCATCAACGAGTGCCTCCTGTTCTTCCTGGAGGTCCAGCCGGACATTAACGACGGCGGCCTGAGAAATGTGCGGAATGCCGCCCTGATCACGTGGTTCATCATGGTGAGCCACGGCACACACGCACGCACAGGTATTTATAGCGGCCTTGCACTCCGAGCCCGGGTCTCACCTCTCCAGTTCTCCTCCCAGGGAATTCTGAACCCCATGCAGGGCTTCCTCAACACGCTGGCGTTCCACGGCTGGACCGGCTTCGATGTGGACCTGAGCCTGCAGCGCAGGAGGGAGCTGGCCTGGGACTCCATGTCCACCTCGGTGCCCACCACGGGGTGCTACAACCCCGTGGTGGGCACCACGCTGCTGTACCAGAGCCACGTGCAGGAGGGCAAGAAGAGCATGACGGGCAGCGGGCAGCACGCCCCCGATGCCATCAGTGTCCTGTCAGAAGGTAACGGGGCCGCCAAGGGCCTTCACGCTAGCAGCTCCCCAGTGTACCAGGGCTGGTAGGGGTCAACAGCGCCGCCCACAGCAGGGCTGGGGAACTGTAAGAAATCTCTGTACTGGAAGCACAGGGATCAAATTGGTATCGACCTTCTCGTCTGAATTTGGGTACGATAGTGAAAAAGTGAACCACCCCTCAAAAAACACACTGGAGTATCCCTTTAATCTGGCCCTAAACTGCAAAAAGGTTCCCCACCTCTGAGTGAGCAATAGCGGCCACTGAGGCCACATCCGAATTGCTTCATCTTAAAACTGGGGATGCACCGATTTATCAGCCAAACATCGGGATTGGCCGACATTCGCCTTGTTGACCGCCATCGGCCTACCGGCAAATAAGATCCCATTCACTAATGGCAGCGATGGATGTTTATCCAATGTTTCCCGCAAATAGACTTTTCTTGGCCACCCGTTTATATTAACGGCCACCAAAGTATATTTGGCGACCCATTTCACCATTTTATATCTGTCCGAGAAAACAACGCCACCCGTGATCAATTCTCTGCAGCGCTCCATGCAGGAAGTGACGCTGCGTTCATGGGATCTTGGAAAACTGTGGATGATGCTGCGTTCAGGGGAACTCAGGAAAAACATCAGTATCGGCGTGGGTTACCAGCCAAATTGTTATTTTAAACATCGGTATCGGCCCAGAATGTCACAATCGGTGCATCCCTACTTTAAACAAAGTATGTTTTTTGTGAGACGAGACCATTTTGATGTGATGCCATCCAACAGGGAATGTGTGTAATACAACAGGGAAAAATAATGTGGTAAAATAATTTGGCTGAGATTATCGGTAAAACATGGACGAGATTGACCCCCAAAAATTTTGTCATCATTTTAGTCAAATTGTACTCAAATGGATGCAGTGATTTGAGCTTCAAAGCCACTTTGTGTTGAGCAACAACGATGTTCTTAGAGCTGCTCAAGGATGAAGAACGTGGATGTTCTGTGTAAAGATATTTATACTCAGAGAAGAGCTGAGGGCAAAATGTTAAATGTATTTTGGGATGAGTTTGTTAGTTTTTTTTCTAACACTTTCTACTTTGTAATAGCCATTTGTTCCTGTGCACTATTAAAGAACTGTGCAAAAAAACAAAAAAAATAGTATGTTTTATTTTGACGTCCTAAAAATATAAAGTTCTGAGTCATTAATCTTAATCTTTTTTTTTTTTACAAACTCAAATAGAATTTTTTTTGTTAAAGACGTAAACCTACATTATTTTCACCAAATCCCTCCTGAAAAGAAACAATCAACATCGCTGGCACTCCCAAAATACATTTGTCTGACGGATGTTTTCCTGATAAGGAAAAAAAAATGTGAAAAAGGAAAAGAAATTAGGCGCAATTCTTCGGCTTTAAATAAATAACCCGCCCGCCTTATTTTGTCTTGCTAGGTTCAGAGTCTAGTACAATCGAAATCCACATTTCCAGTGAACTGCGCGACTTTGAGGACGTAGACGCTGACGGAGAATCCTTGGAGAACTCTGTGAGGCGCTAGCTGGTTCTATCCACCTCCGCCCCGTCACCCCGTCAGCAGGATCCTGTGTTAGACCTGCTCCCAGCTGCTGCAAATAGTGGTCATAGTGGGCAAAAATAGGGCTGTTTAGGGTCAACTATTTCAGTTCTGTACTATTTTTTTACTCGAATAGTCTTGATTTCATATTAGTCATAATAATGGGACCTTTTTCTCCTTGATTCCAAGCCTTGCACAACTGCTCCGTCCCACGTACAGTACATGGATCGCCAGTCGTTCAATAGAACAAACCGTATTCTTATCGTTCCTTGACTCAGAAGGTTCAACTTTAAAACATGGCTTCTTTTTTTTAATAGGTATTTTTCAAAGAGTTGATAAAGAATGCAAAGCACTTATTTTGTGGTTAAAAGCACTGAGCACATGAGATTGACAGTGAACTCCGTCAAGGCTTTTCGTCTTTCGGAGAGAAGCATTTGTTCTGAACAATTTGTCTTGCCACCTCGTATGTTTTATTCCTCTTGTATTTTATACGATATTAAATACCAATTGTATTTCTAAGAGGTGTTGTCGGTGGCGGTATTCTTTGATGTGTCGTTTTTAGAAAATTGACAAGTGATGTGCTTGGTACCAGTGGCAACCTCGACGACCAGTTAGTTCCCACTCTGTGTAATAATAAATGCAATTAGAAGTGATCAAAACAACACAACACAACACAACACACACACACACACACACACACACACACACACACACACACACACACACACACACACACACACACACACACACACACACACACACACACACACACACACACACACACACACCCTCGCTTTCTGATATCAAAATAGAGTGATTTATTTGAGACATCGAGTGACTTCATTGTTTTTGTCTTGGAAACTAGTGACCAAACCCTGAATACGGGGCAGGAAGAGAGACGGTCGCGGCGCCAGCTGCACGCCGGGGCGGCCGACCGCTGCCCGACTCTCAGTCTGACACAGACAATAACGGCTCCGAGCAAACAGACAAGCCAAGCAAACCTACGGTGAGCCGCACCGCATTGACATCCCACTATGACGCAAATTGAAGACAGAACGGATAAAAAGCCTTCCTCCCACCATCACCTCCTTCAAAAGCCCAAAACATTTTGCCGACCCGCCCGGGCCCCGCCCCGGCCCGCCCGCCCCCTCCCCACCGGAAAAAGTGCACTTCACATCGACGGAAAGAGAAAAGGGAGCAGGGAGAAATGAGGCATTTCAAAGTGATGGCATGTCCGTCTCGGAAAAGAGGCCGTTGGATATTTTTTTTTTTTTTTTTTTTTTGTCTTTTCCACATCAGACCCCGATGAACAGAGACAGACATACTGCATACTATTAAAGCTCCGCCCACATTACAGGCATTTCAAATGATAAAAGTCCAAATCTGACCGATCGAGAGACGGCAGGACTTCTGAGCTTCGACCGTTTCCCGTCCGCCTCCCTCCCCCTCGGACTCACAGGACAAACTTTCGACATATTTGTATAGTATTGGGAGAAAATATATATCGTACATTTTCACGAAAGGAATCTGGCCGCGACGAGCACTTCTATTTAAAGGAGGATCGGCAACGCAAACCGCTGCGAGAGCTCCAACCGTGACGGAGCCTGGATGGCTTTGAAGCGTACTGTATACAAAACATATATACACAGTATATAGTCTGTGGTCATCTAATTTACATATCTCTACATTCAACACATTTACATCCGAATGGGACAGCAATTCTCTTCGAAAAATTTGGCCGCCACGGCCGCGCGTCTCCAGCGCCGCGTGAACCCCGGCGTGCCACCTTATGAGAACAGATCTGTGTCTTTTTTCCTTTTCTTTTCAATTTGACCTTAACAAACATGAGCTGAGGATGTGGCCTCTTAGCGGCACGTTATATTTCGACTATTAAAGTCAAGTTGTGAAAATATATGTGTGTGTATATATATATATATATATATATATATATATATATATACACACACATATATATACACACACACACACACACACACAGATATATATGCAAGAAGTACTCTTGAGACAAACTATTCTCCGCTGAGGAGCAGTCAGTTTCCCAGTTAACAAAGGATGCCAGTGCATCACTAATAATGTTACTTTCATCACATCTCCGCTCTGTAACTGAAGACATGAACATGTGCACAGTAGAATTATACTGTATATAAAAAAAACAACAAAAAAAAAAAACAAAAAAAAAATAAAAATAAAAATAAAAATCTTTCTTTCTGAATTTGCAGCTAAAACACAGTCAAGTATATACGCCTCATTCACAAACTGTTTTTTTTTTCCTTGAGACGCGAACCCTCACATCTGCGCTTCTCCCTCCCGGTGGCAGCGCCCGTCACCAGGGGGCGCCACAGCACTTCCTCAATGGAGACCCTCTTCAAAACGGCCGCGCGTCGGTCCAGCAGGCGGCCGTCGAGCTCTCAAATAGGAGTGTGTAAAAAACAATAAAACACACAACATCCACGAGGAGCCTCTTGTCCTCGGTTTCCATTCGGAGGCTCCGGCGGTCGAGTGGATCCCCCCCCCCCGCCCCCGCCACGGCCGCCGTTCACTTCTCCTTCACGGTTCTTTCGGAGCGTTCGGAATGTTCCCCGTGCTAAGAGGACGGCGCAGCTCGCTGCACAAACCAGGATTCAACCTTTCGCCGTCTCCACCAAGGATGTTATTTCCGAAGATCAAGGACACATACCTAGCGAGTGTGAGGGACAACAAAACATTATTTAGCAAGTGGAATTTTTGAGGCAGATTTTGTCGTTATGGATGTTCAATAGCGGAATAGAGAAAGGGTGAGAAATTGAAATGGCCGCATCTTACCGAACCGTCTGACGCACTCGCCCCGACTTTATCACCAGTGCTGTTCCAACACACTTCGAAGATACCACCGGTCCCTCTGTAGCTGTGCACCAAGGACCCAGTCTGTAAATTAAATAAATGCTTTTAAATGTGAGTCAAAGTCATTTAAACCCAGCGGAAAAGTTATATTAGGTCAGTGATTCTCAACATTTTCCCCCTCACTTTCAAACTCATTAGGCCACGTATTTGATAAGAATTTTCTCTCTAGGACCCCGATCCGGGAAGATTAAAATTGTTAGATATGATTTTGTCCAAATCTCCTGTCTGCACTAAAGTTCGGGAGATAACAGTCAAACTACGGTGAAAAGACACTACTGTGCATTCTCTAATGGTGAAGTTTAACTCGTTATTATTTTGCCGGCGACCCCCTGGAACCTCAGGAAGGACCTTTGGGGGGGCCTATGGGCCAGATATTGAGAACCACTGCATCAGAGGACGGCTACCATGGTGTTCCAGATGTGGACGCATTTGTCGAAGGAGCCGCTGGCGAGGTGCTTGCCGTCGGGGCTGAAGGCCACGCTGTAGACGGGCTCCTGGTGCTTGGTCAGCGTGTGGATGCAGACGCCACGCTCCACGTCCCACAGGCGGACCGTCGAGTCGAAGGAGGCACTGTGGGTGTGGGTGTGGGTGTGGGTGTGGGTGGGCAGGTTAGATTCAAGCTGGCCACATTTTTTAATTCATCCACACGCATCACATGGAGCAGAATGACAATCACAATGTGATCCACTTTGTGAGAAAATAAATAAAATAAATAAATTCTCTCTCTCGATCTATATATATATATATAATAGATCAAAAATACATAAAAAAAAGAAAACAAGAAACAAAAAAATTAAAAACAAAGCTCCTTGAAATATAGAAATCTGTGTCCAGGCCTTAAAAAATAAAAATCTAAAAGGGCTGCATTAATGTCAAAATCCTGCACACGGTGTACCTTGTGTACGATGTTGTGCGCTGCAAACGAGGGATAAAAAGAAATCAACTGCAACACAAACGACAGTAATAAACAGTTTGAGTAAAGTAATAACTAATAAACTAATAAATAAACTAATAAAGCAGTTCGGAAAAAAAACCCACATTTTTTCTTTCCCCCACTTTGAACATCTGTCCCCATAAAGCTGAGATACTGTTGAAAGGCAGGTGATAATGAAAAAAGGAGCCGACTCCCATTAACACGTCTTCATCACGGAGATATTAATAGACGAGACTGATCTTCCCAGTCTGCCCTTGGCAACAATTAAAGAAACAATAAATATCTAACGAGGCTGGAGCGGAGTTGTTTGCCTATGATTATTAGACGCCGTGCAGATAACTGCCTGTCTTACGTCCTAAGTGGAATAAACACACTGGCGGGCAGGCGGCCGTGAGCCATTGACGCCTATAAGCAAAGGGTAGAACGTCGTTCCCTTTGAAAGTCAATACGGCATGAATGGATGCTTGGGTATTAAAAAAAACAAAACAGGTATTAATGGGTTTTTCCGTTTAAAGACAATCAGGAATTTGGGATAGACCTCCATGACCTTCCCACCTGGCGAGCATGATATTGGAGTTGGGGCTGCCGGTGCCGGGACCGGTGGGACTCCACTTGATGGTGTAGATCTCTTTACTGTGAGCCTGGAGGTCGTGGACGCAGGAGTCCTGCTTCATGCTCCAAATCTGGACGAGGAGGCGAACAAGGACAGCCAATATGAACAGACAGTTTCGGCGTGGGGCGCCGCGGCCCGCGCTCCGGTCCGGCCCCGTACCTTTAGGGTCATGTCGTCCGAGCAGGAGGCGAGGAGCATCCCTGACGGGTCCCACTTTATAGCGTTGACTTCATTCTGCAAAACAATTGATTTTTCGGGGTCAAATTGGAGACCTTTTAGAGTAACCCCCGGTGGAACTTGATGCGGAACGTTTTGAGTGTTCCCGCTTTTTACCGTGTGTCCCTGGAAGGTCTTCAGGGGACGGTCGCTGCCCAGTCGACAGACGTGGATGCACATGTCCGTGCTGCAGGAGGCGAAGGTGGTGTTGTTCTGCCAGTCGACATCCAGCGCCGGGGCTGGTGGGGAAGGTGCAAGGGGCGCGGACGTTAGCTGGGTTGGGGTGCGGCGAACATTTCCGAGTGAGCGCGAGGCGCTCTCGCGGTTCAGAGAATCTGCTCAAACCCTTACCTGAGTGGAAAGGAAACTGCTGCTTGGCTTCTCCCGTGTGGGCGTCCCAAATGATTGTCGTCTGGATGGAAAAAAAAAAGCTTGACATTAGTACAGGCAGTGAATTCCATATAATAGGTTCCTACACAAAACGTTTATCAGCGGTTTTCACGCCAGTTTAAAGTACGATGGATGTGCTTTGGAAGCCACTTCTCAAATACCTTATCTACGCCGGCACTGAGAATAGAGTTCCCCTTCTTGTTCCACTTCAGTGCAAATATGGGCCCTTTGTGCTGCCCCAAGGTGCTCGCCAAGTTTCCTAGTGGATTGAGCGCCGGATCCGTTTTCGTTAGAGGATACGTTTCATACGTGCTTCAACAATGACAGTCACAGGGTACAGTCACGACTCGGGGGGACGGACCCCAATATTACACTGTGGAAAAATCAAGACGCACCGTCCTTTGTCCATATCCTCGCAAAGCCATCGTAGGAACCCGTGGCCAGAAGAGTCCCCTCGCTCTGTTACAACGGAAAAGATGGGTTACTCAGCCACACCTGGCGGAACAGTTTTTGTAACCGCACGGGTTCGAGGGAGGAGTAGGGACACATGTGGCTAGACAGTCGGAAAAACCTACATTCCAGTCCAGTGAGGTGACGTCTTTGTTGCTGGGGACGTCCTGGCCGCCCTCGCGGATGCAGTGGCGCAGGACCAGCTGGGTGGAGTTGGAGTTGCTGTTCTCGTTCAGGTTCCAGATCCTCGCTGTGGAGTCCCCCGAGCTGGAAAGGGGAGGAAACAAAACCGAGATTAAAAAAAAACAAAAAATAAAACTCAGCTCTCGGGATCCGTCGCCAATCGGTGTCAGGTGTCCGAAAACCAGGACATTCTGAGCCTCGGCTGTTTTCTTCCCAGGTGCGGGGAAGCGGGCCCGATCGGGGGATTCCGCCCTTGACCCGGCCGACTCACCCTGAGGCGAGCAGGTCGCTGACGGGGTTCCAGGCGCAGATGAAGACCTCCGACTCGTGGCCTCGCAGCACGGTGGCCTTGCTGGCCGGGATCTCCACGTCCACGTCCATCTGCATGGGCTCGCTGTGGTGATCTGGCGGGGGGAGGGAGGAGGCGCGGCGATGGCTTTCAAAACACATTTCAAAACGGCAAAGAAACCAAAAAACCCACAGGATAGCTGGACCCCCCCCCCCCCCCATACCCCACCCATATTGTTTCGATGCAGAACTTTTTTGAACCGGATGCCTAAATCGAAAACAGCCTCGCACCACGCAAACTATTTCCACCCCGCTCGCACCTTTGGATCCAGCTGCTCGATTATCGGCCGACACCTTCCACGTGGAACGAGTTTATTTCCTCCGCGGTCTCAGCGCCGCGCCTGTTCTCCACCTCTCGGGTTTCACCCGCTGACAATAAGAAGCTGCTAATGGTCGCACATTGTGAGGAGACTACGGGGGGAGCAGGAGCAATCACAGATCTCTGACGCATTCGTGATACACCAAATATATCTGTTAGCAGTGGCTTGAATGGTCAGGCGATGCGCTTCCTCTGCCGTGTATCTTATGATGTTTGTGTGGCAAACGTTCAAAGTAGAATTTAAACACATGTCCCTATTTGTACGTTGGATACATTTTTGTATCTATTTTTCTTGTTTATTTTTGGGTTAACCTTTTTTGTGCCAATTTTTTTTCCTCTACATTTTGAGTAAATGTTTGTGGTCTGGGTGCTAATCTTTAGGTTAATTGCATATTGCCATGGCAAAAAAAAGTTCATGCAAGACCAACCCCCACCGCAAAAATGATCCTAAGAAGTCAATCTGTTTTACCGCCAGAAGAGATACCGTGGAATTCTCTCCAGGTGGGCTATACATTGTAAACTCACTATTTAATACGACTTGTTTCTATCCTGTGCGTCCTCCTCTAATCAAACGGCTCCTCCCAAACCACCATCGCAACACAGACCGAATCCCCGAAAACTCACTCATGTCGTGCGTTCCGTTCTCCTCCCCGTTGACGGGGGCGTCGCCGTTCTTGGGTGCGCTGGGCTGGTTTCCGGAGGCGGAGGCGGCCATGGAGCAGGCGGCGTGCTGCTGGGCCAGCTTTTCGCGAAACGCCTGCTGCCGCGTCTGCACCACGTCCGGCATCACGGCGTCGATGAGAGACAGCGACTCGATCGGACGCCCGTCGAACACCGTGCCGTCCTGCGATTGAGACGTCCATCCATTAACCAAATTTTATTGTGACACGTAACCGTGGAACACGCGGTTCCTATTGGTCAATAGCGGTGATCGGCTATCTTTTATTCAGTGAGTAGCCGTGTTATAATGAGGTTAATGTGCACCCAGTGGAGTGGCTCCTTATTTTAAATTAACCCCCGACAGGGGTCACTCCACAGGGGGGTTATCTGCGATAATGACCGGGTTTGCCGGACATCATCTCTTACTCATACCGAATACTTGAGAAATAGCACAATTACACATATCTCTGGTTTCACTGAAGTGAGAACTCCACTGCTTTTGCTCGTTGCATCGTTCGATAAGTTAATATAAGTAAGAACGAGTTCATGGCGAGAGCTGGATGTGGCCATGGCCAGGGAAAATCCATACGACAAATATTTGCAGCTGTGCGGGAAAAGTTATTCATTTTCAGCCTCGAAAACTCAGTCATTTAAGACAACACTTTACTGATCCCCAGCGGGGAAATTGGGAAACGTCGGGGGGAAAACTCAGGAACCATCGCCATTCCAGGCGGCAATTTCAGTCGCCGGCAGAAGTTAGGGAGCCCGTGTTTTGCTCAAGGACAGACTGACGGGTTTGTGGGTCGTTTCGGCGGCTATGACCGTGGCCCTCCCCCGGGCCCTCACCTCGTTGATGCTGATTTCGGCCTCCACATACTGCAGCCCTTTCTGCAGGATGGAGATGAGCGCTGCAGGGGGCACCAGAGTTCCGTTGATGTTGGACTGGCTGATGTGGCTCTCGATGCCAAAGGTGAACGCTGAGTGGGAGAAACCTTCAAAACAAGATCCCATTCAAAATCCATTAAACTGCGACGAGACCGACAGTGGAGACGCGTCATCGCGGCGATGCCGATTATCTCCCGATCGCGGTGAAAGGCCATGCGCGACAATATCGATATCGATTCATGAGCCGGCGCGGCGACTGCCGACTGATCTGACCGCCGCTTATGGGACGGGTAATTCAAAAGAGCGGCGTAAAGGACGGGATCGCCGTAAGTCATCGAGCTCATCTGGGAAAAGAGATCCGCCCGTCCGTCCCTTTGGACACTCGACGACGGGTGTTTCGGAATCGGGCCCCGAGCCCAGAGGGGTCGCGCGTGCGTCCAAGCGGAGAGAACCGAGCGAGCGCCGCAACTCCATTCCGACGAGTTCTGTGAAATCCCCGGGCGGAGGAGGCGAGGTCAGCCCGCGGTCAGAAGGGAATCTTTTGTTTTATTCCGCCTCTGTCATTTTGGCTTTGCACGGGGTAGAATCTAACATGAGACGAGCGGCTTCCACTGATAACATGGAGGGAGGACGATAACCTTTATTTTTGCGCACAATGGAGAAAACATACCGGCATGAATCACCATACGAGTGAATAATAAGTATTTAGAATAAACAGTATTTTGGGTAGCGCCCGTATGGACCGAGGACCCCGTTTGGGTGAGGCATACCTGACTCTTGGAGATATCTGTAGACCAAGAAGTTCACTTCATCACTGGTTATACTCATCTTAGTCCACCTGGAAGGGGGGTGGGGTTTTAGGAAGGCTTGGCTCACCCTGGAAAGTAAAAAGGCAAGACAGCGAGGGGATTTAGAGAGGAAAAATCATTTTAATATTCAACAAAATAGCATGCGAGGTCGGCCGGGTGTCCCCAAACGTGCTCAAATTTGGTTGCAAACGGGGCCGATTCAGTGGGGTGGAAAAGCGGCCACCCTATATATTCCACTTATCCATGTAGAGCAGACGAAACATCCGCACAACCACCATTATGGCCCTAGAGACGCCATTTTACTGGGGGGGCCCTTGTGTATTGTGTCCGCTCGAGGATGCTGCGTTTCATTTGAACTGGGTAGTCGGAATTTTCCGACTCCGAAAGTCGGAAGAACCCCACCAACCCGGATCTCATTACCCAAGATGGATGCTACGCCGGGCAGTGAAAGCTGTAGTGACGGCTGTGATGTTAATATTTATATAATAATAATAATAATAATAATCAATTGAAGTCTTTTTGGACGTGAACATGTATATGTTCGGGGACCCCCAGAGGAGCGCTCCACTCCCATGCTTGTTCTGTAGTTGTCTGTATTCCGAAGGAGCAAGCACAACAGAGGAGCCGCGGCCATCCTGGTTTTCCGACTTGTTGTGCTGGAACGCGGTCGACTCGGCTGTGACCAGCTTTCCGAGGGAAGTGGAACGCAGCCTTAGTAACAATTCATAAAAAAGGGTCACTCTTGCTAAAAACCTTTGGAGCGAGACAAAGCTCAAACATGTTAAATTTTCAGTCATGTCTCATCTCCCCATCCTTGATGATTTATACGGTATAATCAATAAGGGAATCCCTAGAGTTAGATCAACCAACTTGAAAGTAGCATCGGATTCCATAAAATACTAATAAGCATCTTTTATAAATGAAAAATATAGACAGCCTTATCTCATTTTGGCCAATTGTCTTATGTTCCAATAAATATTTATGTAACCGCTCCACACGGCACCAATCCATGTGGTGATGGTGTAATTACACATTGATTGAATCACTTTAAGAGCGCGCGCACGCACGCACGCACGCACGCACGCACGCACGCACGCACGCACGCACGCACGCACGCACACACACACACAGAGCTCAGTCTTATCCGGCGTCACAAGGTCCGTCGCTGCCACCGCGTCCATGGCCGGATCGCTTCACCCCTGCGCTGTCTCTGCCTCCATTCAGCTCCAACCCGGCCGAGAGACTGAAAGGCGCTTTCAACGACGCGACAGGGACACGGAACCCCATAAACAGTCTGCATTGAGCAGGACGGTGCAGAAAGGAGCACAAGGCTAATCACACATGTCAGCCTGCCTAACTTGTGAGGGTTTTTTGTTTTTTTTTCATGGTGATATTACAGATCTTTCTGCTTGGTATTTGTTAGAATTGATAGAACTGGTAACACTACATGTGCTAAACAGTTAATCTGTCCAAAAACCTGTTAGCACTGTGGCTACATTCGCTTGATTACATAAGTAGAGTTGTCAGGAAAAGACGCATCGTCGGACAGAAAAATGAAGAAAAATATGAAGATAATAATTTGAGAGCAGCTATAAACTCTCCAAACAACGTGACCATAAGCGGGAAAACTTGATGGTAATATTCAATTATATACACACAGTCACCGAACACTTTATAAGGAACACTATACTAATACTGGGTAGGGCCTCCCTTTGCTCTCAAAACAGCCTCAATTCTTCTTGGCATGGATTCCACAAGATGTTGGAAACATTCCTTTGAGATTGTGCTTCATGTTGACATGATTGCGTCACGTAATTCCTGCAGATTTGTCAGCTGCACATTCACGCTGCGAACCTCCCGTTCTATCACATCCCGAAGGTGCTATTTCCTGGGAAGGCCACTGAAGAACATTAAACTATCATGTTTCGTGAAACCAGTCTGAGACGACTTTTGCTTTGTGACATGGTGCATTATCATGCTGTAAGAAGCCATTAGAAGATGGTTAATTGTGGCCATGAAGGGATGCACATGGTCAGCAACAATACTGGTATAGGCTGTGGCATTCAAGTGATGATTACTTGATATTAAGGTCCAAAGTGTGCCAAGAAAACATTATTACACCACCAGCCTGAACTGTTGAGACAAGGCAGGTTGGGTCCATGGATTCATGCTGTCGGCGCCAAATTCTGACCTCTTCCATCTCTGTGCCTCAGCAGAAATCGAGATTTGTCAGACAGTTCTGGTGAGCCTGTGCCCACTGCAGCCTCAGCTTTAAGTTCTTGGCTCACAGAAGTGGAACCTGACGTGGTCTTCTGCTGTTGTAGTCCATTCGCCTCAAGGTTCTACGTGTTGTGCATTCTGAGGTGTTTTTCTGCTCAGCACAATTGTACAGAGTGGTCATCTGAGTTCCCGTAGCCTTTCTGTCATCTTCAACCAGTCTGGCCATTCCCCGTTGGCCTCTCTCATCAACAAGGCTTGTCCGTCCGCAGAACTGCCGCTGACTGGATGCTTTGCCTTTCGCGAGATTCTGACTCAACTCCAGAGACTGTTGTGCATGAAAATCCCAGGATTTTCACTGCAGTTATAGAAATACTCAAACCAGCCCGTCTGTCACCAACAAACCAACAAACGCCACGGTCGAAAACACTCAGATCGCATTTTTTTCCCCCCATTCTGATGGATGATGTGAACATTAGCTGAAGCTGCCGACCTGTATCTGCATGATTTGATGCATTACACTGCTGCCACATGTTTGGCTGATTAGATAATTGCATGAATAATTAGGCGTACATGTGTTCCTAATAAAGTGCTCATGTATCACCTGTGAGGTATAAAATATTTCTGTCCAGACTAGACGGAAAAATTGGGAACTGCGCGCTCTTGTTAACCTCCCTCCCAACAATTTCAGGGCCCGCTCAAGTTCCCCTCTGGTAGCATAGCAACAAGCTGGATCCAGCGCAAAATAGGCAGAGAATTGTGTTGTCCCAATTACCAGTGGGCATACTGCCAGAGGGGTTACTTAACATGAATTATTCACTCCTTCACCTTGGGATATTCTTCCAGGTGGACTTCTGGCGTTATTGGACAACGGCAGATATGCTCGGGGGGGGTCGAGAAAGGAACAGCCTTTGCAATCATGTGGATCCAGAAGCACTTTCCAAATACAAGCGATTATGCCGCGTGTGATAGTAAACATCCCAAACAATACAGCTATGAAAATAGGGGGGTTGGGGCTCGATATCCTATCTCAGCAATGTATTCGTTTGTCCATCGGTCAGCAATACAAGCAGGCAGGGAATTGGAAAGAAATAACTCTAAAAGACAATAGTCCTCCCCTGTGCTCTGCTAATGCAGTCGGTCTGCCTTGGATAGTGCGTCCTCCACGGCCCGCTACGGTTGCCAGACTTCGTCTTCTCGGCTAATTAAATAACCTGAGGGACTTTGGAAGGGCTATCGGCACCAAAGCCGAGAGCCACGGATCCCGCGGCCGACAGCGAACAACTGGAAACATAATTAAGAGGCTGTCTGGCAGGGGGGCTCCCAGCAGAGAAGGGCAGCGCCGGTAATCCCTGTATCAGATGGGCCTGTGGACTGTGGTGCCACCATCCATTACACCGCTCCCTGGGCACCTTGGCTTCCCTTGACAAAAAAATAAAAAAATAAAAAAATACTCTGCTGCTTTCAGGGAATCAGACAAAATGCTTACCTCCGCTCTAGCTCTGAGCCTTAGCCACTCAGAAGTGATAAGTGGAGTGTGAAGACATGATCTAATTCAAATTCAAAGAGCCATAGCACCGGCAAATGGAAGGTATTGATATTTGTATGCCTGCTGCTGCTGCTGCTACTACTACGGACATTCTTGTTGAAAACCGGTGTCAGCATAGGACAAACTAATTTGAGTAGGACAAACAGCATAGGACAAACAAAGTTGAGCACACAAGGACTAATTCTGAGCTGTCAGACTTTTTTTTTTTAAATACGAACAATTCAAGCGCTTCACTCAACCCACGGGGTCAAATTACGAAGACCTGAATGTCAATGAAAACACTTACTTGATCATTTCAGATACTGTCCGTACCTCCTTTAATATATCATATAACATACTCCCTTAATATAACATCACATTAACCGCACTACTGCCTACAGACTTTCCATACAATTATTTACCATGTCTTTATACCATGTGCAGGGGCTTCCATGGACCAAGAGGTGAAAATGGTACTGACTAGGGGAGAAAGATGGACACCCCGCTAGGGAATGATGAGTATCCCTCCTGTGACCCCCCGGGCTCATTAGGGTCATCTTCTGCATGCTTCCTGCACCGTTACAACAATTACTTCCCAGTATAAACCCAACCACGAGCTGTCCAGCCTGTCTATTGGTGCAATCTTGGTACTGCAGTGGAACATGACCTCAGGCTATTGTCAAGAAAGACAGAAAGCCATTTCTATTGATTATAAAATAGACACAAGATGTGTGTTATGCAATTGTATGTGTGTGTTTTCAGGGGTTGCAAAATTCTCCATGATCATCATCATCCTGAAGTTGAGAGCAATTGCATTCCATTGAGGGTTGCTTTTGATTAACACATCTCCTCAGTCCTATAAATGCTCTGTTATAGTCGCCGCGAGCCGTGCGGCTCATGGAGCGCCCACTACCAGAGAGCACGAGCATATATAGTTGCGCGTTGCCGTGGTGATATTCTCCTGAAAGACAGGGTGCGCTGTGCACAAACCACCAGGGGAACCTGAAAGAACTGCTGTAAACATTACAAAGTCCTGAGGGAAGGATCTGAATAACTAGACAAAAATGGCAAAATAAAAATAGAAAGTGTTAAATGTATGTATATTTATTGTAGTCTGTGCAGCATTAAGTTGTGGGCTTATGCAAATTATAAGTGTAAACATCTCGAAGAAGTCCCAAGGTATTTCAATAGTCCAAATGTTTGTACAGAGACGGCGCTATCTCCTTCCATGAATTCAACGGCATCTGGTTGTTTTTGTGGTCACGCATGGATGGATGGTGCAGATTGTACCTGCGGACCTCTTTGGTCAACCTCCGTTCGGACGCGTCCATCTTGAATTACCTGAAGTGCACAGTGCGGGGTTCCAAAAATTGGGAGCTGCACGCCCTCACGCAAAATCACTGCGCGTGTCATTTTTGCGCACGCAAATCTATGCCGACTATGAACCGGGCTTCGATAGTATCGGAATATTCAGCAGCAGAGCGCACGGGCAAGGCTCATTCACTCGCGTGCACAGAGAGGACGCATGCGCGCAACAGCGAGGAAGCAGATGGAGGATTTGGACGTGGTGGCGTGGATAGTCCGGTGACTTAAGTTGCGACTCCAGGTTATTACTTGCATTACTTAAAATAATATAAGAAAATGTTTTTTTTCAATAATTGTTATGCAGAGCTGTCAACCAGTTCCCAAGTGACACCTTGTATTTCTCACGCTGGGAATCCCAAAATAAGTAAAGAAAAATCGAATTTAAAAAAATTATTCTACGCATTTATTTCCTCACTCGCGCTTGTTTGGCCCCCTTCACGGGAGATCCTTTCCGCACGCATGTTACGTGAACGCCCACACACGACTTCCTAGCTGGAGTGGCATAAGGCGAGCCATTCACCATGATCCGGCATAGAGGTTCACTGTTTCTCCAAAGAAAATAAGAACAGAGTGTTTAATTGAAGACTTATTGTAATTGAATGAAACCAAAGAAACGCCGTGCCCACCCTCCCCTCCCCCCCACACACAACGGCGATAAACCGCGTTTCACGATATTTTAGGCGGGACCGCATCGCAATATAACATTTTGGATGTCGCCCAAGCCTGCAAACAGTACATTTATGTTAATTTAATTTTTTCCTCCCAACGCCAATGAAGGGAGTTCTCAGCTGAAAGAGGATCCGGGTACCCTACTAAAGAAAGTTTGAGAACCACTGCTCCAAGGGGTTTTGAGGAAATAAGATCTACCTATTAAGGATGAAGAGGAGACATTGATGGGAACTCTTTTTGAAAACCCCCGAGTGCATTAGTATAATGTTAAAATTTCTGATTTCCTTTAAAGTTTGGATTTTTATGTAGATATGTGCAGTTCTTTCACCACTGGATACCAGTCATGAGGTATTCCCGGCTAAAAGCAGGTTCTATTAAAAGAGCTCTCACTGTTATGGAAATGATATTTGAAAGAATTAATGCATTGTAGGTGTGACGGGCTGGATTCATCCCATTAAGTTATTCCGTATGCTATTGGCACAGAGCAGAAGGATTTTCTAATCTCGATTTGTTCCGTGGGATGTGTTTATTAAGACAGTGGATCGCCGTGGCGAGGACCGCTTTTTGTCTTCTTATATGCCCAAGATTTGTACGCTGATATAAACTCGAGGCTGACACGAACAAACTCAAGGACACAGGGTTGATCCTCCAGAAGTGGAAATCTACCTAGAAACTGCCTCATCGTAACAGTACGAACGGAACAAAAGAAAACAAGTCGCACTCGACCGTGCCAGGTTACAAGGTCCTCGTCGTGGCGTTTTAAATGTTGAGCCGCCCATCACCGGTTCATATGCAGAATAATGATAATGGGAAAACATACTGTACACTACTGTTATCCAAGACGACACGCTCCACTGTAGTGGGAGCGCGATGTCATCGACCCCGTGAAACGACAACAATATATTTTAAAACACAGACGTTCGACGCAAAGAAAAGAAACCTTTTATTTCCAACAAACGGCTGTCCGTGTGGGTTGTGAAAAAATATATAAAAATGACGCAGAAAAACAGGACACCACATTCGAAAAAAAAGATGGGGGAGGTGGGGGGGGCGGCAAAGGCACATTTAATACTCGCATGCCCGAGACCCCATTTTCTCCTGGACAGTCACCTCCTGACAGATGTGCAAACAAGACCTGGAAACAGCAGCCATTTTCTCTTGAACT
>NC_137210.1:15014107-15046518 GCF_960531495.2 Zeus faber | reverse complement strand
GATAAGCTCAGCACCAGAGTCCGTGCTGCATGCCAGCGTGGGTTTCAGGGCCCCCCCTGGATGGAGGATAAGGTTTGGGGGGTTGGGGGTTTGGGGGGGGGGGGGGTCGGGTGGGTGGGCGGTGCTTCATTTCTAGGAATAACAAGATAGCGGAATTCTCGTGGCGCTTGCCTTAACGTATGAAAGT
This sequence comes from Zeus faber, assembly GCF_960531495.2. Taxonomy (NCBI): domain Eukaryota; kingdom Metazoa; phylum Chordata; class Actinopteri; order Zeiformes; family Zeidae; genus Zeus; species Zeus faber. The sequence goes on along the minus strand of NC_137210.1, from coordinate 15,046,331 downwards.
CAGAATGACACAATAAGGAATTCGGCTCCACACATGCTCCCCTGGACCCACGCCCAGCAGCAGTGAGTGTAATGAAAAAGGGATGAACGGGCTAGAAATCTGCCAATAAACCATAAACCTGCAGGGATTGGCCTGAAGTGGCAGATAACACTGATAACAGGCCACATGGAGTGCACTGTGACAAATTGAAGAAGTCCGCTCGTCATCCACCTCTCTATCAATCTATCTATCTATCTATCTATCTGTATATCTATCTATCTGTATATCTATCTATCTATCTATCTGTATATTTGGAGGAAAATGAGCCTGATTTGTCAGTGCTTCCAGATCATGGTCTATTCATAAAAGAAAAAAAAAAAAAAAAAATTACCCCTCACACAAAATAAAAGGCCCTGAAAACACATACATTAAAAAAAAAAAAAAAATCCTCAAACGACTCCTTCCAGTCAAAGCCCATTAACCCCACGTGGCATTCCCGCCCCCGCCTAGTGTCGTTGCCCCTCTTTTAGGGGATGCGCGGTAGGAGCCCTTCCTGCCAAAGAGTCTGGTCTGACCTCCTAACAAAGAACAGGTTCAATCTGCCTCCCTTCCCCCCCAGCCCAGGAAGCTGACGAGGGTCACATGACCTTTCTAGACAGCGCCAGCGAGGGATGGTAATATGTAACTGTGGGGGAAGGGTGCGCCAGTCACACCAGCCTTAGTGCGCTGTTATTAGACTTGAGACGCATGGCGGGGGAGGTGGGGAGGTGGGGAGGTGGTGGTGGAGGTGGTGGTGGTGCAGACTGCGCCTGTGGCAGGGGAATATCCTGGCAGTCCGGGAGGCCCCATTGTGCGCATGGCGCTCCCGTCCCCGAAACACTCCCGTTTTTGTTTACACTGTTTAGACAATGATAGCCATAGTATGCAAGGCGTCAGCATCCATTTATTATCGGGCGTGCGCGCGCGCGCGCGTGCGTTTTGTGTACATGCCCAAGCCAGAAAGAGCACTTTGTGTCCCCCAGTAATACTGTACAACCCCCTCCTCCCCCCCTCCCTCTCTCCCTGCGCTCTCCCCATCCCCCCTCTTCTGCAACTGCACTGGGTGAGAGACACGGAAGGGTTTCCATGGTGCACTGTTATGTCACACAGACCTATTTTCCAGACAAAACACCGGCAGAACGCAGGAGAAACAGATCTATTTCAGCTGCAAAATATATATATATATATATATATATATAAAAAAAACAACACAAAGAAACTCCAGTTTTCAAAGCGAATCACACCCATTTTTTTAAGGCACGGGGATTGTCCAAAAATACGCGAAATGAACGTGAAATTTAGGTTTTTTCCGCGTTTCGTATGTTTTGGATATTTATGTTTTGTTACGCGACGTGTCGTGCGTCCACATCGAGGTGCGATCGGGGATAGGAACCCACATTCCTCTCCCTGCTACAAAGTGAAATTCCTTAAACGGAGCAGTGAGGGACGGGGGAGGGGGGTGGGGATCTGGGGGTTGGGGGGGGGGGGGGGGGCGGTGTATAAGGCGGGAAAAAGCAGACAGATGTCAGAGATTCAGGGGTCGGGGACAGAGGTCAAGGGTTGGTGACCTGCAGATAGAGGAGCCCTCCCCCTTTCCTACTCCTCCCTCCATCCCTCCCCCGCTCACCCACGGCATGCAAGCAGTACAGTGCTATTTAATGACTTTACAATTCTCACTGCAGTGGTGCTTGTGGCTCTCGGCTAATAAAAATATAAACGTATTCATTTTTTACATCTCCATTATAATATATACATATGTAGTTTCAAATGTATAGTCTTGTGAACATACCCGTCTTGTTCTCACTGGAAACCGAGTCGGGCTCGAACCATAACAAAGTATGAAATTGCCCATTACTATATAACAGGTGTAAAGAAAAAAATGGAAAACACGTTTCACGGCATCGGGGAAGCGTGGCTGTTTCCAGGAAGTGTGCTCCAAAGCGTTCAGTGTTGATTACTTAAATGGTCGACTGCAGCTGAAATGTCAGGACTGAGTTTCCATGGCGACGCAGAGTTGTTAGGAGCATTCATAAAGACGTCGCCGAGGGCTCTCACCGCGTTATCTTTTTTTCCTCTTTTTTTTTTTTTTCACTGGCTTTCTACTATAAATATCAGCTATTACGGTTTGCCACCAGTGTCTAACCATAGGAGTTAAACGGTTTGACTCTTTTATTTTTGTTAAACCGTATTACATTGTTATCGCCGTTATGTTATTTACATTTCTTACTGTGCCACCCTGGTTTGGATGCCGGATTTGAAGTTATTTGTCAGGGCCAGGGATTAAATCAGCCTTTGAATTACAATTTGTTACCCGCAACCAACAATCACATGATCAGTCGTCCTGTCTCAGGAAATCAATCAATCATTTATTTATTTTTGTAAATATATTTCTGGGACATATTTTACTTTAATTACACATTGCAGTGAAGAGAGACAATACATATAATAAATATAAAATTATATATAATTTTTTAAAATTAAATAATGAAATACTATAATGCACAAAGCGACAGTAAAATGCTGTATATTGGAGATATAAGGTGAATTTAGAGCATTTAAGAGCCACATACTGTACATTTTGTGCTCTGGGGGTCTTACAAGGCCTGTGATCTCCAAGTGACATTGCATTGTTGTACTGTACTGGCTGCGTGGGGGATGGGCAGCCTGTGCACTGGATCCATGGACTCGGACTGGAGCTTTGTTGCGCCAGTATAATGCTGCGTAATGGGCTTCCACCTAAACCCGATTTTAATACCGCACCGTAACACGATGACCTCTCCTATGACCTCCGGGATCCCCGAACAATAACATTGTTTAATCGGCCGTGTTATTTATTTGCTGTTGTTTCCGGCGGAAATACTTCAGGGTGATGCGTGCAGCAGATACCGCGGAGCAGAGATGAGTGCCGGTGCCAGAAGAATGGAGAGGGTTGCGTAAAGGAAATGAAAGTACAAGCTGTGCCAGCGATGTGCTCTCAAAACAAGCTCTTCACTCCGAGGTGTCAAGCGCCCCGTTCTCTGACGGATAGGATGAGCAGGACAAATAAACGGATTATCCTGCGCTTAAATTTGCTCAGCAAATCAGGTTATGAAACATAACAAATCCCTATTGCGAAATTTGTAGGTGTGTCTGTGTGTGTGTGAGAGAGACGGAGAGAGAGCGAGAGAGCGAGGGTGTGCGTGTGTATGTGTGTGAGAGAGCGAGAGAGTGTGTGGGTGTGTCCGTGTGTGCGTGTCAGAGAGAGCGAGAGCGAGGGTGTGTGTGTGTGTGTGTGTGTGTGTGAAAACGAGAGAGCGTGTGCGTGTGTGTGTGTGTGTGTGAAAACGAGAGAGCGTGTGCGTGTGTGTGTGTGTGTGTGTGTGTGCCAGGCAGAGAGAGGAGAGGAAAAAAAGATTATTACAGTATTATTATATTTCAAAACATTTCCTCTTTTCCATCGTATCTGATATATGTTTGCCTCACGCAGAACAGAATCTGCCTGGTACATGGTATATTCTCCATTGTTGTTATTACTGCTGGATCACCTCCTGGAAAACTGTGTGTGTGTGTGTGTGTGTGTGTGTGGGGGGGGGGCTCTGCAAAGGGACACAGCGCGCCTCGAAACGGGCGCGCGGCAACATTGCCACCTGGTGGTGAAAAGGTGAATCACACGAGAATGACCTGAACGGACGACTGCGTGGGTTACCCTAGTTTCTCGGCACCAGCAGAGGAACACTCCAGTGTCTCTTTATTTCCGTGGTGTTAAAAAAAAACAAAACCCAAAACACCCGGGAAGCCAGTAAAAGACAAAACAAAACCAATGTCGCCAACGTTGGCAGCAGCCACTAGCGCATACACCGGCATCAATGGATATTACAAATGGAACATGAGAAATATACTTTTGACAAGGAGTGAATTAATAATGTTCAGCTTGATAATGATTAACAACAGCACCAATCTAGTACTTTTTCAAAAACAAGTTGTTTTACATCCAACGAGACAACTATAAGAAAAAAAAATTATTAACTATATAAGGCCTTATATACTGCCATGGCCATGTTAAATAACATACACACCATTTCTGTAAAATAACATTAAACTTCAGTCAGCTTTGTTAGTGTCATTTAGGAAACTTACACTATAAATATGTGTATTCAATCCATTTCCAGTGCTGTGAAATAATAACATGTGGATCCTTGGGAGTAGGATCTTATCACATGTAAGATGTAAGATCTTTGACTTAGTAAAGTGGTGTTATGTGTTCTTCTGAAACAATACTACAATACTATATCAGTATTCATTCTACTCGTTTCCATTCTCTTTCCGTTTTTGCAACCTGTTGATAATACATTTGCTAAACAACAGGACCGCCATTCAAAAAGGGTTCCGTCATATCTGCCCTGATGCGAAATATCTCTGTTTTAAAGAATGATTGCGTACACAGACTAGTAGATTGACACGTCGTTATTTTGGTTAAAAAAATGTTCAAAGATAGGATTCTGCCACGACGATACTTTCCTCAGACTCCAGCTCATGCGGAACTTAAGGCGCGATGGTGGAAGCTTCGCTTTGAATCATAAATGCATAAAGTAAAGCGATGTTATTCCTCCTCCAGGGATCAGAACAAAGCCGCCTGTTCCCCCTGATCCCGCTGGCCTCTTGTTCCAGGTGAGAACAATGAGCCCACCTCCAGCCCGCGGGATCAAAGATGGCAGAGTGTTTGATTGCCGTGTTCCCTTTTTTTTCTCAACGGCTGCAAACCGATGCTGGTGTGTTATGCTTTCAGATGCCGTTTGGCAGATTGTGTTACAGAAACCCACATTTCTGCCTCCGATTCCAGAGGGTTGGTAGCTGCAGAGCAGCTCTATTAAACAACTGCTCTATTTCAAGTTCTACCTCATAGCACATGCCACTTTCCCACTTTTCTTTAAAGTTTTTTTTTCTTTGTATGTTTTTCTTTGTATGTATGTTGTTGTTTTTTGTTTTGTTTTTTTTTGTGATCATTTTTATAGTTTTGAGTAATTGTTTTCTAACATTCCTTATTGTTGTAGGCACGGCGAATCGTTGAAAAAAAATTCCTTGTCTGTGTGAGCGTACTCAGTCACTAAAGCCTGATTCTCAACCAACTCTCTCGACTGTCGAGATAACCGTTGACCTTAAACAGTAACAAGGCAAACCCTTTCTGTATTGTTGTACAAATACACATACTTTTCAATTTCGTGCCAGTTGACGTGCACAGCGATCTTCTAACCCACACGCCCCCACACCAAATGGAAACGTATCGTGATATGGGTGTCGAAACAGTGACACGGGTGGAAGCTGAAGTCACGTCTCCCCCGCGCTGCCTTGATAAAAACACAAGCGCTCCGCGGCCACTTCACGGCCACTTCGCGGCCACGGTTGACTGTGTTGCAGAGAGTTGCTTCCTAGTCGGTGAAGTAGGGCGCGGAGGAGATGCGTGTCCCACAGGCCGCAGGAGATATTAGGACCGCACACAGGCAGCGTGTTTCCTCCACCACACGCCATAAAACCCCCCACCACACATGGCTGTAATAAGCCAACAAATTAAGCCATTACACCCTTTTTTTAAGGTACACAGACATCCGCGTTTAAATGTTTTAAGAGGATCTGGGGATCTCTCACACCCCAATTTGCATTGTGCGTCTGAGACCACCAGGGAAATGAGTGATATCCTACGAGGCCATCCTACGATTATCTGCCGTCCAGGGAAACGTGTCCAGCGCTGTGTGGGTCGACAGTATTTGACTCATTATGTGACTCATTCTGACCAAGTAGACTGTTGTGCATTTATGTGTTCTGTCGGATTTCAAAAATAAACATTTTGAGGAGGTGTTTTCCGTCACCGGCACAAGCAGTGTCTTTGTGTTTTTCCAGCATGGTCTAACATGGGCATATATTTCATTAGAGAAGTAACCACTGAGCTATTTGGCTGGATCCGTTATTGGCCCAAGGCAAGATGGCTGCTTGAGCCAAATCTAATGATTGTGTGTAAGTCTCTGTTTGTGTCGTTGTATGTATCCTGTTTAAGAGCAGCACCTATAAACATTCATTATGCTCCTGCAGTAACGGTGCTCGGGGAAGTTCTCCATAAGCCCAGAAAAGCAGTGTCTTGTAAAGCCTCTGGGGAACTTTCAAATTAAACCCTTTTTTTTCTCCCAATAAATGGAGGGGATTTCATCCTTTTCCTACATGTCATATTTTCTCCACACCTCCGGCTATGTAACCACGCCAAAAGCAGGGAGACCGTCCTGAGGAATTCGGTTTAGGATGGTTTTTAATTGTTTTCTGTGTAGAATGTTTTTTCCGAGCTACTGTTAAACCGAGAGGCTTCGACGTGAGGAAAGGGCTTCCCTGGGTTGCTGGCAAGCCTCATAGCAGCCATACTGCATGTGAGGGCTCGGCACACACAGTCTGCTTCGCTTTTCTAATGACTGGTATCAGCAGTAGATGGCAGTAGGTGTAGTGCTGCTGCTGCATTTACAACCAGCTACTCTGTAGGTGATGGTTTGAAGTCTATTAGACCAGGAGTTTCCGAATGTATTTTTATGACGAGGCCCCCTTGGTAGACTGGGGTTCCACCCCAGATGTACATAACCTCATCTGCCTATAATAAACTGGCAAATGATTAAACATTTCACTTGAACCTTGTCAACAACAAAAATGAAAATCGAACAACAAAATAACTCGCCATCTTTTGTGAGGTTGAACATAAATATGTTGTGAAAAGATATACATTTACAAAAATACAAAGAAAACCCCCCCAAACAATAAAAAATAAAAAAAACAATAATTTAACAATGCATTTCCTGCAATGACCCATAGGGGGCCGCGCACCGCACCAGCCCCTTAGATCCATGCTCGAGTCATAGCCTCAGATAAAAGTACTTTTCATTTTAGTTTGACGTAATTATAATTTATAAATATATATTTTTTTTTTTCCCCCGAATAATCGACTGAATTCGGCATAGCAACACATACCCAACCTCTCCTGATGCCTGCTCATTTAGGTATAAATTAAAGTAGGAGTCGCTCTAGAAGTTGGTAACGGTAACTGCAGACCCACTGTGCCCGTCGCGTTAGAAACCGGAAACGGGCATACGTATACACAATGCGATATACAACAATTAAATTAAAAAATTGAATACATCAGTATATCAATGACTCATTCAATATGTAACAGTGCGTCGCAACATTCATAGACATTAAATAGATGCATGTTAAATTACCTTGATCAACTGCATGACCTGCACACGCCGCGCCGGAGTCTACCTGCTTACAGACGCCCACCGCCGCCTGTCAATCGCGGCCGGTGCGACCAATCGGAGGGCGCGCCTGCTCCCGGCCCCGCCCCCCGTGTATAATTGAAGTTTGTGTAGTTTCTGCTGCGGACGAGTCCACATTCAAGCAGTGCACCGCGATCTGTGGCAGGATAATAATAATAATAATAAAAAATTAAAAACAAACAAACAAAAAAAAAAACCCCAAAAAAACAACGCGCGGCCGTTCGGACCATGTTTTCCAGGAGTTTCAACGCGGGTGCGACCCTGTGCGTGTGGATTATAGCGGTAACGGGCCCGGGCAGCGTGGGTGCGAGGAAGCAGGACGACTCGTTCTTCACCGGCAGCGTCTACCGGGCGAGATGCGCGTCCAGATGCCTGAGCCTGCACATCACCCGCATCTCCGCGTTCTTCAAGCACTCCCAGGTAGAAAAACTTCCGAGGGAACGCTTCTCCCTCATCCTTAAAGAGAAGGGAGACAGGGATGAGCTTTTGCGGACTCTTGAAATAGCGATAGACGTTGCCTGTGCTTATCATATTTTTGTTCGAGTCCCTTCTTAAAAAAAAAAATAAAAATAACAACCTCTCTTACTCCACAGCATGAACACAGCGCATCTCTATTTATGATCATATCATCATGTCTGCACAATAATATTTTTTAATAATGTGTTTTTTTCTGGCAACCTCGTATAGATGTTGCCTTTTGCTTCCAAATCTTCAATATACATCTGAACTATACCTCACAATTTATATATATATATATATATATATATATATATATATATATATATATATATATATATATATATATATATAATTTGTGTAGTCAAAGATATTAGTTAGTCAATGCAGTTTTTATTAATTTCTGTTGATTAATGTAGATTAAAGTAAGTAAGCCACTATTCACTGTTCACCCACTGTCATTTGTCACAAAGCACCTATTTGGATTTTGATTAAAATGCACTGGATCATGCAAGCAGTGCCCTGCCTCAGAATTTTTGTGGCATTAGCGCGGACGCATTTCATGGTGATATTTGCAGAGCACGGCGTGTGGCACTTCACGTTCTGAAGTTGCTGTGAGGGGGATTGGCTTTGTGCTTTGGCGGATTTGGTATGTGGCGTTAGAAGTTGTTTACCGCCCTGCGTTAGACCCCAGAGAAGAGACCGATCCTTCAACGCGCTGCTCCTTTTCATCTGCTATCTATCCTGCTGCCCGTCTCATTAGCCGCTTCATTTGCATTTGGAAAGCTTTTTTTTATTTTTTATTATTATTCTTCAGAGAACAATTAGATGCAATAAAAAAAAAAAAACCCCAAAACGAATTGTCAGGATGCATGTGACGCAATTTGAAAGTCTAATTCGCATGTATGGATGAAAAGAGCTGCATTGTATGCCTCCCTTCTTGGTTAAGAGGGTTTATGAATCTAGCCTTTCCAGGGTCTGTCTGTCCTGGTTGGGTGGGTCGTCCTGGTTGGGTGAGTCGTCCTGGTTAGGTGGGTCGTCCTGGTTAGGTGGGTCGTCCTGGTTGGGTGAGTCGTCCTGGTTGGGTGAGTCGTCCTGGTTGGGTGAGTCGTCCTGGTTGAGTGAGTCGTCCTGGTTAGATGGGTCGTCCTGGTTAGGTGGGTCGTCCTGGTTAGGTGGGTCGTCCTGGTTGGGTGAGTCGTCCTGGTTGGGTGAGTCGTCCTGGTTGAGTGAGTCGTCCTGGTTAGGTGGGTCGTCCTGGTTGGGTGAGTCGTCCTGGTTGGGTGAGTCGTCCTGGTTGGGTGGGTCGTCCTGGTCGGGTAAGTTGAGGCGTGGAATCAACCATCAGCCCCACACTGTGAAGTGGGGAGTCAAAGGAGATTGAAATGCAATTGAATTGATGAAGTCCCGCCTCTAATGGAGAGCTAATAGTCTAGATAATTGAATGCGGAGCCCCGAGTGTTTGAGGCTGACCTCAGGTGTTTGAGGAAAAAATGGGAAGGAAGCGATTGTTTGACTAAAGGAGGAGTCAGGGTGGGTGTGGGGGTGGAGGGGGTGCAAGGGGAGCTGTGGGGGCTCCGAGGGTCTTAGAATAGAATGCAATTGTTGATAGTCTGCAAGGGCTGTCCAGGGCACTGTGTTCCAAACGGGCCTTTCATGTGGAAATGGGGGTCTGGTCAGCTGCAAAAACACACGCCCCCCCCCCCCCCCCCCCCCCACCCCTCTCTCTTTGCTCCTCCTCCATCCCCCATGGCCTCCTGGCCCCAACCCCCTCTGGGCCCCCTGAACCTGCCACCAAATGCCAACACCACACCTCCGTAGGCTGGGGGAGGACGCACGCGGAGCCGCCGATGCCGCTCCATCGAGGGTCACCTTCCCGCCAGACGCCGGCTTTCACTCCAGCCCAGTGCGCCGGGCTCCGATGTTGTGTTGCCACAGCAGCGGTGCACGCCGGGTCACCGGGACCCACAGGTGGATCCGCTTCCTCCGCCGGGCTCCTGTTACAGCCACGGGGGCCAGTAGGCAGCTCAGCGCTCCACTAGTCCAATAAGTGAGACAGCAGAGCTCTTAATTCAGCCTGGGAAGCGTTCATCCTCGGGGGTCATTCAATACTCGATAAGGAAGCCGCGGCACACACATCGTTTCCTTTTCCGATGAAAAATGAACCGTTTTTCGCAGTCTTTCCAACGCTATTGTCGATGTGCCTTTTGATATAGTGCAAGGTAATTTATATGAATGGCTACTTTTATTCGAGCCATTTTTTTTGTCTTAACGCATTTCGCAGCAGGAATTTCGAAGCAAATAAAACATCCTATTGGACTTTTTAAAAAGCCTCCCTTTTTAAAAGCTTTCCCATGCTCTCTGAATTCCGGAATAAAATGAAGAGCGCGTTTGCACTAGAAGCTGCTACGAACATTCACGATTCTGTCCTTCGTAAATGGCTTAATCTTGACTACAAATCACAGTTTATTTTATATATAATTGTCACCAATTATGAGTAAGTGGAAACAGATCGTGAAGTTACAGAGTTGTGGAAAAACTCGTGAGCAGTCATTGTTGTCAGATTTACGGCGTCTTCGGGTTCATTAAAGCAATAGAGTTTCCAAATGCAGATGCATTTATTGACATTTCCCTCCACTCGAGGGGGAACATGTCACCCCGGTACAATAGACAGAGAGGAAACTCCCAGCCGTAAATTCAACACCTTGGACACTTTTCAAATATTAAGAGTGGACCGGGGGCTGTGTTCGCTAATGCATTCTGAAAGCATTGCTCTCTTAGTGGATTATTTATGTGAGGACCAAACCGAAACCAAAAACAAGGTGTGCCCGCCCGGTCTTGTTATTACATTCAAAAGCCGTAAAAGTGTGACCCTGCTAAATTCGCTCATTCATATCTAATGTGCTGTCCAGTGAAGTTTTTAAGTGTGGCGCGCGTGTGATTTGTGTTTCGGGAGAGGGGTGGAAGAAAAACATCGGCGGGAGTAGTTTTTCCATGCCCCCCCCCTTGTTTCCCGCGCCCTTGATACGAAATAACTTGCGGGGGGAATCAAACCGCGGCCGGCCGCTCGTCCCGTGTGTGGGGTTTTTCATCGGCGGAGACAGCGGATGAATAGGAGGTCTATGCGGCGCGCCCTCACCTTCCTGTAAATGCTTTTTAATTATGACGTAACTCCCTGTGAAGCCCGGCCACCGCGGGCTGCTACGCCCTGAGCTGCCTCCTCTGACAAACGGCCCCTAATTCCCATCCAGAGACAACTTTACGCCCTTGTTTTAATATCGATAAAACACCCTGTTAAACGTTTCGGATGTGAACGGCGCACATTAGCTCACCCGCGTCGTCCCTATCAAATAATTCATACTAGGTAAATAATTGATGAAAAGAATGATCATAGCCCCCGCGCCGCTCTATAGTCGACCTTAAATCTCGAGACCTTCTTCATTCTGGTGAGTGATACGCGCGCCTGAAGGTTAGTTATTTTGGTGTAAGCCGGGGCAACCTCTCGGGTGTTTTACGAGGACACACAGGGAGACGCCGTCTCCGCTCTGTTTTTGATCTGGACTCGCCACTCGGCTGGAAATGTACAAGGAGGCCGCCGGCCCGACTCCCCTTCGATAACACTACTGTACGCGATAAAGTCGGGTCTTTGAAAGCCGCCTATGCGCTTCACTTCAAATCAAAGCGGTCCAGGGGGGGGGGGGGGATCACAAAAGATTTCCGTGTCTCAAAAGCGGGAGCGCCGCGTTCAAAGGTGTCTTTTCCGTCCGGCTTCCCCCTCAGATGTCTAGACGCCGCGACACGCCCGTGGGCCACCTGCTCCGCCCTTCTCAGCTGACTCGAGCCGCGACCAATCTCCGGGATGAACCCCCCTAAAACCCTCTTTATACAATCGGGCGGCGTCGCTTCGCTTCCAAAAAAAAGAAAAAAAAAAAAAAGCCGGCGGCGGCTCACCTTTAGACGCCCGCACTGCGCCCGGCTTTGTCTGGGTTTTTTTTTTTTGTTTTTTTTTTTTTCGCTCTTCGAATGGAGCCCGAGTCACAACAAGAGGAGATCTGGAAGGCATTCATCCAGCGGAGTCCTTGACAGTCGTCGGGGCTGCATAATGTTCAGAATGTTGTGGAATGCCCCTGGTGAGTCACAGGGATGAAGTCCTGACCTATAATTATTCCCCCATTGGTCCCTGACATGGTGGGGTCAGAGCCGGACAGCTGGGGCAACATCCCCACTGAGCCGCTCTGCTACGGCGATGCTGTCAGGCGGCAAAATTAGCTCCTCTTCGGATCCGGCCCCCGTCGCCGCTGACGGACGGCCGAGACGGGGTGTCGGAACCGCGGCCGGTGATTTAGCGCGCGGTCAAGAGTTGTGACAATCAGAATAAATTACCCCAGCCGATCGGCCCGCCGGAATGAACGTCATTTTACAGACCGGGCGTCTGGCGAGTCAGGGCTGGGATTACCGTCATTAATATTATTTTGCACTTCAGTGCGTCAGGAATGAAATGGATGAGGTGTTGCACTTAAAAAAAAAAAAACACACAAAAAAAAAAAAAACTATTCAAATCACGTAACAGGAATGCGATATTTCATTGAAAATTCATCGATCGTGAGCCAGCGAGGAGCATAAATTATGTTGGGATCAATATTCGGCTCCGAAAAAAAATAAAAATGCGCTCCATCACGGACATTCTGAAGGGTGCTGATGCAGGCGAGACCCCTCCAAGTTGAAGCCAATTATACACGTTTCATGTCACTCCCAATCACAACAAATTTTTTATGGTGTTTTGATTTGTAAGCTCTCAGCCTTCATCTATTTTACATCATTATCTGCACCTTTTTGGTGGAGGAAATTCTTCGCCCTCGACATGGCCATACAACCACTGCTTCCTTTGAAGCCGTTTGACCGTTATCCTTGACACCCAGCGCACGGCACTAACTGGTACTGGATGGCAAATTAAACCCTTTAATGATAAGTTTTCTCCGACGGTCTCATGGGAAATTTCCTCTGGATTACATTGTTGGGAGAAAGGCTTTGAACTTGACATTGAACCTAAGCAGACTTTTTGAACGCAGACCCCTGAAGTTTTGCTTTGTGCCCCACCCCCCCACCCCCACCATCGCCTTATTAAAGAAGCGCCGAGAACAACTGAGAACCGAGCTCCCCATCGAGTCCACCGTGGCCCGTAATCGACGCGCCGAGTCAAATGTATTTATTTATTTGAGCTTCAGAATGATCTTTTCCAAACACTACTGTAATCATTGCATTCGGCGTAGAATTTATTTTTGCAGGAGAAAAAAACAGTGTAATTCAATGCTCTATTGGAATTCAGGAAATGCCCACTTGTAAAAATCCTTAACCCCCCCCCAACTCCCCGGTGAATGCTTCTGCATATTTACTCATAGAGGAGGCATTACAAACACTCAGCCGCCATTAGGGCCGAATGTTTGCATTGCTGGAACCCCAGAAGGTGGCACTTCCACCGCAATTAGGGGAAATTGGTGCTATCTGCAGTCCACACAGGAGTGCTGACATCAGTTCCTGCCGCGTCGACCCGGGGGATGTCTGCTGGGAGATCAAACGGAGCGTCGGAAGGAGCTCGGGTCACCACGCTCGGCTGGAACCGGCCGGGGGTCCGTGGGGTCTTCTTTGGCCCTGACCCCCCCCCCCCCCAGCCCTGATTATGTTACACATGCTCAGCATTCAAAGCCGGCTCCATGAAATGCGTGTGTTGTTTCTATTATTAAAGCCATTATCCAGCACAATGGCCTCCTGCCATTAGGAGTCTTTTAGGTGGTAATTAGCTGCATTTTGTTACGGGGCCATGGCTGAGGTGGCTGGCAGCAAACACAGGCGTCTTTATTGGGACAAAAATTGCAATTTTAGAAAAGACATACACGATTATAATGCAGAGTGATGGGGTGCAAACTGGAAAAAATGCAACGCTGAGGTAAATGACCTCTCAAGGTCACCAGAGGTCACATACAAATTGCCTCCATGTTCTGAAACAAAACCTTGGGGTATGTAGATCATTTGCTGAAACGTTCACGATGCTTTAGTCATAAGCTGCGCAAGTGGTTTGTTTCGTTTATCTGCCCGCTATGGAGGAGAGGAGTCGATGATTGTTATCTGCTTTGGCGACTGAGCCCCAAAATAATAACTTGGGCCACCTCTTCTCTCTTCCAGAATAACGGATCCTTGGTGTGGTGTCAGAATCACAAGCAATGCTCCAAGGTAAGTCTTACCTATTGTTTTTTTTTAAGGACTAATATCCATGTCATATTTGTTGTGTTGTTTTTATAGGGTGGTAATTATAGGTATAGCGCCATAAAAAGTGTTTTTTGAGCTATTTCATGTTTTTCCGTCACACCGCCTGCTGCAGTGCATTGAATCCCAGCCTGACACTTTCATCAAAATGAGTTATAAAAAGTGACACTAACATCTTTGTCTGATTGACACAATGCTTGTTAATTGGCAAAAAACTATGTATGAATGAATATCCAATTAAGCATACCCACCCACCACTTAATAAAAACATTTCTTCACACTCATTCTCCCCCTTGATGACTGAGGGCCTTTGTACTCAGCGTATCTATGCAGGACATCCTTCAAACCTTTGTTTGAGTGGTTGCTATGTTCACTTCATTAGTGGACTCCGTTCTTGTTGTAAACTTGAAGCCAAAGGTTGGTGAGAATTGGCTTTGTTTAATAGTGGTTGCCATGGTGAATGGGAGACACTCAATTGCTAACTACACAAAAAAAAAAAAAAAGCTCTTGGAATTGTCTGGATTTGGCTTTTACTTTTACACACCGCCTACGACAAGACAGAAACTGATGATTTTATCCTTTATTCAGAAGTATTTTCTTTTTTTTTCTTTTCTTTTCCTTCTTCCCTCTCGCACTGTGAAAGCCTCCCGCGGGACGTGTTTGTGTGTCGTGCCCCATACCTAAGAAGGTTTGATACAAAGCCGGCGTTGACAGCTCCTCTGAAAAGATGGCGCTGACATGTTCTCTCGGCTTTTTTCCGAGGCTGTTGACAAGGCCCCTCGGAGACGCGCTGCGCCGACCGGAGACGGAGCGCCGGGGAGTTGAAACGGGCGGGACGACACCCTGCCTCCGTCCTCCTCCTGCTCCTCCTCCTCCTCGGAGGACGCTTCTCTCGGGGGCTCGAGCGGGCTCTCATCTCCTCGCCCGCAGAGCGTCCGGCCGGGTTCCCGGCGCGGCCCCGCCTACCACGGACAGAAAAATGGGAGAAGATGTAAACAATACTTTGCAGATGTTTGCACTTTTCCTTTTTCACGGCAGTGTGTGTGTGTTTGCTTTCCCTCCGCATTATAAAAGGCCCCCGATCCGAACAGCGCACAGGAAGTGTGTAATTGCCAAGTTGATGACAAACTGGATCTAATCCATGTCTGTGTACTATGCTCACATACAGAATATTGCTTTTTCATTTGGCACGCCGCACGGTTCTACAAACAAACAGTTGCTTGAGTAAATATTAGTGTTTCTCACAGTGTCACAGTTTTATTAAAGGCTGTAATATAAATCACCGAGCTCCAAACAACCACAGACTGTGGCGCGTCCACAGGGGCGTCACTGCACACTCTGAGTAATCAGACCATTAGAGATGATGATTAGCTGGAAATAGACGTAACATGTCCAGTCGATGTCATATTCATTTTTCTTGGCTTTAATGTTGGCCTCATTCGGGGACATAGAAGATGTGATATTTGAAGGGCTTAATACGTCTGAATAACTTTTTTTTTTCAATTTCAGCCGTGCGGCAGAGTTGTCGTGTTTTTTATTTTATTATTATAATTTTTTTCCTCTTTTGCGAGCTGCAGTATTATGGGTCACTTTTCTCATCCAGCCCATATGCATACGTACGAACTGTAGTTCTCTTTCAGTTATGTTTGCCTTGAGCCTCATTCCAATCAGCCGCTTAAACTATTCACCATAAACCATTCAGTAAGATCATTTTTAATGGGATTTCTCATGGTGAATGCATATCTTCAACTGAATGCATTAGGATAATTTATGGACCTCTGGGCAAAGCGCGCTAAATCTACTCCAGAGTTCCTAAATTATTTTCTATACTTAAAGGAAAGTGTTTTGTAGGTCACGTATGATCTGCTTGATATGGCGTTTTGAAGTGAAAACACCAGCTCCTTAAGAAGGCGACGCGCCTTTTGTTTTCAGTATAATGCAGTGAAACGTGTTTCTCTCCTTTCCACGGTGATGGCCAACATCGGCTCTTGGCACGAGTCGGTCCCAAGTCATTCATCAGAGTTTTATGTTTGAAAAAGCTTTTGCTGGCTGAAGGTCCGAGCGCGCCATACTGTTTTCATAATCTTACCAGCTAACGCGGCCGTAAAGTGCAGAAATGTTTCGGGATTCTTTAACAGACTCCTTGTTTTCCCTCCACTAACAAGCATGTCATTTTGCACTTCTTTACCGAGTTTTTAGGCCGGTAATTTATTGGACGATTATTTTGATGTAAAGCACTAAAAAGTAATAATGCGTTGAAGTTAAAGTGCTGGGCTACTCTGCCGTTCCATGTAGTGACGAGAGGTCTCACAAGATTTAAATTTCCTGTTTTATGGCCCACCAAAAAAAAAAACAACATATTTTGGTTGAGCTGTTCGGGATCAAGTCTCTCATGTAGGTCAGGGCAGGGATGCTTAAGTTTAATTTTGGACGGATGTCAATGTTTTAAGAACACACATTGCCACACTCCGCGTCCACGTCATTGACTCCAGTGTGTTCTTTGGGGGGCTGCGTGGACGTCCAAACATTGGGCTATTGTGGCAAGCGGTGACCATTGTACCAAACATGCCCGGGCTTTACAGTGCTTCTCAGTCAATGGCTCTACAGCCGCTGATCGGCCTCTTCACTTCATGAACAGCGCAGTCAAACAGAGAGACAAAGGATCACCGGGAGTGCGGTCGGGCAGACCCCGTTAAGCAGCCACGGAGAGATCTCCGCCTGTGAACATAATGTGTGTCCGGGGCGCTTAATTATTTAGACAAAGATGCTGTGACCCGCCCCCCCCTCCCCGTCCATCTGTCTGCGTTTGAGGAAATCAAAGCCTCCCTGTTTCCATTCGAGATGGGAAAGTCATTCCAGCGATGCGATACGCAGTGTCCAGAGCCGGCCCTCGTCCCCTGGTGTCTCTATTGTCATGGTAATTAACCCGCTTGCCCTCTCTCCTGAGTCCAGCCCGGAGAGCTGGGGGAGTCATTATCATGCCGTAGCACATGCCCCGGCAGCAGAGCCGCCCCGGCCGCCCACCAGTGAGGCGGCCGCTGCCGCCGCCTCTTGAGAGTTAGTATGTGCTGCTCCGGAGTTTCTGAAGCCGTGCCGCATCTTCCCCTCTGCTCCTTCCGCTTGACGAAAATAGGAAAGTGGAACGTGGAGCCTGTGTGTGGACATGATGGAGTTTGCGGAGGCAAGCCAAGATGCTTTCCGCCATGCATCGCGTGGTGGATATTAACAGGGTAGCTTTCCCCCAAGGGTGTGATCCAGACTCGCAATCAAATGTTAGGATTGACTCGAGGCAGCCCGTTCTCCAAATAAGCAATGCACTTCATTGCTCAAGCCCCTCTCAGCCTTTGAGGGCTGGAGAAGAAAGGACTCGCACATTATGCGTGGACAACTTGGCCCGTGGAGACTAGCTGGAACATTCCCTTTTGGACATAATTTCTCAAGAAGAAAAGCATAATATATTCCGGCGAACAGAGCGAAAAAAAAAAAAAAAAAAAAAAGAATTCTTCAATGTTTCTGGTTAAGCGCACAGGCGGATCATGCCGGACGAGAGGGAATGAATCAGAGAGCAGTGATCTCCAAGCTGAAAAGAATTCAACCGCAAATCCCTGTTATAAGCTCCTTTCGTCGTGGACCGGTATCTGGCGACCTCTTAGAACCGCGCTGCACTTCGGTCACCAGAAGTTTGCCAAAGGAAAAAGCCCTTGAAAGGAACCCTGTCTCCAGACTGTTTAATGACAATAATAGGACTCGCACATTTCCCAGGTGCATCTTTACATATCACTCTTTTGCTGAGCACCAATCGCACCCCGGGCCGCACATTACCGGGAAGAAGAATGACGAGTGTTTATTCCATTGGATTACACGTGTCTCGGTCTTCACATTTAGGACGCTTAGGAACGTTTTCCTTGAATAACAATCGTTGGAATGCTACCGTGTCTCATTCAAAAGTGTCTTTTCAAAGCCGGCTGTCGACCCTCCTCCCAACCCCCACATTTTCTCACGCCAAAATCAAATGGTCCAACTTACCACAACACTAGTGTTCTTTTTTTTCCCCGGGTCAATCAGTCCAATAAAATTAAATTGGTAGCACTGGCTCGGTTCCTAACATGCGTGCATTTTTATTGAAGCGTGACAAAACAGCCCGTGTGTTAGGAAAATAGTCACATTCCGTCAAAATGTGCTGAGGCAATCTACTAAGCCCTTTTGTGCGACCGACCTTTCTTTGGCGGTGGGCAGTATATTTTAAGGTGCGGTGAAAAGGTCTGATAAAGTAGTTGCCGGTTGCAAGGTTTATGAGGGGGGCACGGCTGGCATTGTTGCGCGCCTGGAAAAACTTCAAAGCGCCTTTTGGTCAGTGCTGAGGCCAGACGTCCGTCCCCAACACCCTGCTCGGCCCTTACGGACGGCAGGCCACACCGACACCGCCGACCGACACCTCGGATCGTGCCGGAGTGGAAATCGCTGTCAGGCAGTGGAACTGTAAAAGTAGGTTGTAAATTGTGAGTGGAGAGCGACAGCTCAAGCCCTTTTGACACGCCGCATTTGTTTTTTCCAAATGAGTACAATTGTCTCTCCACAATGGGGTAGTGATTGCTTTAGAAGTATTTCTAGTGTTGGCCGAGCAGTCTACCAAGAGTACACCGCTATTATCTCACTGAAAAATGGGCTTTTGCATTTATCTGTTAAGGGTTTGAAGCAACATGTGTGAATGCATGTGGGTGGCGGAGGAGTGTGAAGCAGGGCCGGTCAGTCCCAGCAGGAAGGGCCTGATCTGGACATGGCTGTTAAGTTTCATTGGCTAAGGCGGGGGTTGCTTCATTGGCTGCTATCTGTGTAGCTCATTATTCACATGGTGGGTGGCAAAGAGTGAAAACCCCCCACAGCAAGACCAAAGACGAGCGCAGGAGAGGAGCCTGAAAAGCCATTTAACCAAACTAGCCGCTTAGACTTCCTCCGGCGGGGGCAACGGAGATCTGAATATATATATATATATATATATATATATATATATATATATATATATATATATATATATATATATATATATATATATATATATATATATGGGTGGCACTGACACCTACAGAAAATGCTTCATGGAGCAAATATGTGTTTGATATGCAATAAGGGCAATATCGGTGTAATATCGATAATGAGATATGAGACGGGATTTGGCGTGTTGTCATTTAAATTTGGTCGTGGTTCTATCTGTTGGTCAGCTTGATGCTTTTCAGATGTTCGGCCGCTCTTATTTCGGTTCTGGGCCGCTCTGTTCTAATAAGTATTTCTCATACGTTGGGTTGTGTTTTTCATTACAACTCTGGTGGCTAAACGTTCCATCAACCAGTGTTTTATTTATTTATTTATTTATTTATTTTTTTTTCATTGATTCCGCAAAATCCCTAGTCCCTCCGCACAGCCCTCATTTATCTTTGGGCTTTCACAGCCCGATTTCACACCGCTCCTTGTCAGATGGGGTTTAATTCTCCTGAAGGATTATTGTAATCAAAGCCCTCGTACAATCCGTCTCCTGGCAGTAATGACCAGTGACACGCAGAGACAATCTCCGGCTTGTGTGTTTACTCTCATCCCGGCGCTCCAGTGGTCGAGTGGCTTGTCATGCGCGGCTTACGGCTTAAGTCCTGTGATGATACTGTCATCCTCGTCTGCTCCTCCATCAGCACGGGATAAATAATTCGGGGCGTTTATTTTCCTTTTGTCATTCTGTTTCATTTCACCGGGCTGTTTATTTATTTATTTTGCTTTTGCTCACGCCGAGGAGAGAGGGGTGGAAGACGGCGCTCTCGCCAAATTAAAAGTTTTGCGATTTTCTTCCCGCCCGCATCGAGGCCGGATCGCGTTTCGTTCGTCTTCCGCGATCGAGCGTTCGAGCAGAACGCGCGGCGGGCTCTCCGTAACACTCTGCTTTCCTAACCTTCGACCCGGAGGTCAGTGTTTCAGCAGAGTCCTTTCCAAGCCAGTGCTGCTCTTTGCAATGGGGGGGGGAAGGAAAAAAAAAAAAAAAAAAAAAAACCACGAAAAAACAACAACATAGTCATCTGGTCTTAAGCCGTTTAACCGCAGATCCAAAGCCCCGACCTCTTCTTATGGGCCAATCTTAAAGCCCACATTTGTACTCAAATTTAAGTGAAATACAAAGCAAATGGCGGGTTAACTAAAAAAAAAAAGGTATGTTCGTCATTATTAGTTAGGGAGGAGGTGATGGGGTTCAAACGCAGTGAAAGGACCACCAGTGGAAGGGGTCTTCTTGTTGGCGTGTGTGTGTGTGTGTGTGTGTATGGGGGCGGTGGGTGTGAGTAAGATTAGTGGATCAGAAGTGTTTTTCAAACTCGCATAAACAAGAGGAGATAGTGATGGAATGCGACCGCGGCCCCGGGATTAGGACGGCTTTCCCTCCCTCCCGGAGGCCCCGTCGCGCCCGACGCGTTGTTGACCTACATTGTGACAGAACGTCCAGGTTTCCAAATCATCACCACCCAGCGCCCACCACCACCCCCCGGCGAGGAGGGATTGAGACGGCCGGAGTGGTCGCAGCGGCAACAACAGCATCGCGCGGGAGGGGGGGGGGGAATAAATAAATAAAAGCGGCAGAAAAACATTTTGCTTGTTTACCCGTCGTCTCCCCGGTCCCCAGCGGACGACGCGGCCCCGGCAGGAGCGCGTGTCTAAAATGCGAGATGATGATCCGAGCTCTGCGTCGTCTGTTCTAGGAAGTTGAACTGAGGGGCCTTCGCTGCTGGGAAAAAGCGCGTTATCGTAAGATCCCGTTTTTCAACTGTCTGTCATTGTGTCAGCGGGCGCGGGAGGGGAGCGGGGCCCGTGTCATCGTATGGGAGTCGGAGGAGACGTGGAGCAGAGTGACACGACGGCGATGGGGACAGGCTTTCCCAGGCCGTGTCGCAGCCGCTGACTCCTTTTTTTTTATTTTTTTTTATTTTTATCGCCGATCTGACCCCACAAGATGGATACATCCTGTTGAGTCTAATTGTCACCAAATGTAAACCGAGCCCCCGGGGGGGGGGGGGGGTGGAGGTGATAACTGAGGCTCTCCTTACAGCCACTGTAGTTTTGGGTCCTGTCGCCGTGAAGAAGAAGAGAGAGGGGGGGGGGACCTGTATAGAAGCGGGAGCCCGGGTGCGAGGGCGCGGGGCGTGGATGGCGAGGGGTGCGGGCGTCTGGGTGAAAACTTCAGAGTCATTAAGTATTAAATGAGCACACCATGGCATTCCACGGCAGACAAAGGCCAATTCTGGCTAAGCTGTGTGGGGTGTTTTTTTTGTTTTTTTTTTGCTCATAAATAAGGCAGGCACCTCTGGTTGTGGGGGTGAATGTATAATTCATGGACTGGCCCGTTCCGCTCCTCCCCTTCCCCTTCTCCCTTTCTGTCGAACTATTCCTCCTCGGCTCTTTGTTGTCGGCGCCCTCGGCTGTGTTTGAATCAATAATTAAAGTGATACTCGCGGCGCGTCTGTGACACCGCCCGCTGTAGGTAACTCCCCCCCCTAAATCGAGGGGCAAAAATGGAAAGTTTTCAAGCGTATTCGTTTCCCTCTCGTCCCATCGGAGCTGGGACGGAGAACTGTTTTAGTTGGTTCTAAATGTTCGCCTTACGACTTTCGCAACATGCCTCCGGCCCGGGGCTGTAAATACTGAGGGTTTTGGAACGACATTTCTTTACTTATGATTCTGAAAATTTACGAATCCTGCGTCCCAGTTAGCCTAAATTCATTAGTTCTGGACCTTTTATTACATTGTTCAATACGGCCAGGAGTAAATTTTGGTTTGAAAACTTGATCCTGACAGAAAAAGAAAAAGAAAAAAAAAAAAAAAAAAAAAAAAAGGGTATGAACCGTAAAAGGACTTAAATTATCCATCCCGCGGGGGATGCTGGTGATGTATTGCGAGCAGACGGCTTGTCCTCCCTCCGCCTTACGACAGGGATAAAGATACAGATATATAGAGAGAGGAATTGGCACAATAACTTCTTTTGTGTTTCCTGTTACGCCCTTGGAGACCTTGCACGGGGAATTGCGTCGTATAAAATCTGCTTCACCTCAGCACAAAGCTCCGCTACCTGTTTGGAATAAAGGACACGGGGAGAAAAAAACGCCGCTCGGCGTCCATGAATCAGGACACTGAAATCTACCAGAATGGCTCATAAGCAAGCTCCTAAATGAATTACTTTTAAATACTGATAAATGCATGTATTATATGGAGAATTATATCTATTTATCTATCTGCTCTGTTCCGCTTGGTCCATTTTGTTGGTTGGTCGGTAAATGAGGATCTGCCGTCCTGTTCATGGCAGGAATATTCTCAACACGTATTGAGGAGCAATGTCCTTGACACCATAAACACAGAAAAAAGTGTTGTTTTGTGTGTGTGTGTGTGTGTGTGTGTGTGTGTGTGTGTGTGTGTGTGTGTGTGTGTGTGTGTGTGTGTGTGTGTGTGTGTGTGTGTGTGTGTGTGTGTGTGTGTGTGTGTGTGTGTGTGTGTGCGCGCACCAGAGTTGCGGACTCGTATCTCAAGTCAGAGGGGCTGTTAATCTGTCCATTTGATCTACCTGATCCACTACACTGTCACCTCCCCACACACACACACACCTGTGCTGGTTTACGGCGGAACAGAGGGACCAAATCTGATCTCTCACAGACGTTAAAACTGTCCAGGGTCACATCGGGTTGAGGAAATTGGACGTCTAGACTTTATAACATAACTTTCTCTCTGATTTACTCCGTGCACTTGTTTTACAATCCAATCCAAGAAAATTAAAGCCATTTTGGAAAGGGTTGATAGCATATGATTTTATACTTATTCAGATCACAGCTCCAGTGCTTGATGAATATGTTTCATCTTCGGATAAGCCGGATTCAGCCTGTTAGGGCTGTCCCACTGGCAACACCAACAGAGAATTCTCTTTTTTTACTTTGTAATATTAGGCACGCCACGCAATTCATTTTTTTCCCCCTTTTAAACGTTTCTAAGGACATGGTTGAAATAAGAAGGCTTGACTTGAATATGAATTTTGATGGAAATGAGCTGACTTTGAATTCTCTAATGCAGTTTAAAGAAGGTCCAGCGTCCGTGAATGAGGGAGAACGATGGGGAGACGGGAAAACCATCAAGACTAATGGTCCTCGTTGCGGCCTCTCTCTCAGAGAGAGAGAGAGAGAGAGAGAGAGAGAGAGAGAGAGAGAGAGAGAGAGAGAGAGAGAGAGAGAGAGAGAGAGAGAGAGAGAGAGAGAGAGAGAGAGAGAGAGAGAGAGAGAGAGAGAGAGAGAGAGAGAGAGAGAGAGAGAGAGAGAGAGAGATTCTGCTCGGAGCGAGTCGATTGCAAGGAGGTCTGCCCTGTGACCGGCTCCCGAAGGGGTCGATAGATATGAACAGCCAAGTCCAAAGGTGCCAGGGCAGCAGAAAACCCCCATAACTCACGGAGATAGGAGGCGAGATATGCTGCGAGTGTGATCAGCAATAGCCATTCCCCTCGTGCTGTACGACTCTCCCAGTGAAGCGGGGCGCCACGGCTGCCTCCCCCAGGTGCACCGAGTATCTCCCGGCACCGATCACGTTCAACCTCAGCCCCCAGGTTAATTCCCCCATCTATTAAATGGGTCGCTCGAGTGACGCCGCACCATGGGACGTGGAAGTCCGGGCGACCCCCGGAGCGGGAATTATTAGATGCGGAAAGATTGGATGTTAATTTTTTCGCGAGCGGGGTAGAAGCTAGAGGAAGACCACATCCGTCACAGTTGTCAGTCCTAGCTTAAAACTCGTCTCTTTCTATGGTTATACAAATAAGCCGAGGCGGTACGGGGAAACGTCTTCATTAGAATGAATTATGCTCCGTCTTTTATTCTGTCCGCTGTGTTTTGTTGAGCCTGCGGCGGTGTCGACTGGTAGCGGTTCATGCTTCATTAACTGTGGCAAGTACATCAGTGACATTTCATGCGTACTTTTTTTTTTTTTTTTTTTTTTTTTTTTTTTCAATCCCAGATTCTCCCTTTGGGGAAGCAAACACTCGGTGGATAGATACCCGCAACCCGCCAGAGAAAGTTCTGCGATGCACGGCCCGTCGTCCCGCTACGCCTCCCCTGCCCCCTTTCCCGCCCCTCCCTGTCTGCCCCCCGGTGCCCTCCCCCCACGGCCTGCCCCAGACGTGACAAAGTGAAGACGGGCTGTGGCAATGGCTGCCATTCAAGCCCGACTCTCCCATTGGCTCGGCCGAACGCCTTTCAGGCGTCCCCCTCCAGGAGAACAACTGCTGCGTTTTATTACAGCGTGAAATAGGGAGTGAAAGACCCCTACGGACGGCGCTACTTAACCATGCAGAAGATGTCATTTCTTTGGAGTGGAACATAAGGAGACAAAGAAGAAATGAACAACACAAAAGTGTGTTTTTGACGTTGAAAACAAACTGGCCCGGGCCCAAGGAGATGACGGCGCCGCGGTTCGAATGTTCGCTAAAACACTTTTCCCATTGCAAAAACCTGCGCAGGCCTAACGCCTCATAAAAAGATTACATGCATCCTCCTCGCTGTTCGGTCACACGGAAGGGCCCCTGCATCGCCCGCCTGAAAGATTTGGTTGGGGGGGAAAAAAAGAACTTGGGCTGCCACCCAAAGTAAACAGATGTACTTGGGTCCTGTCCAATTATGTTCATCACCATGTTGTGTTTACCCCGGTGACATCCCCCGGTCAAGGCCACGCTTTGGACCGAGGATTCACGGCGGCTGAGACGGTTCGGCACCAAAAAAAACCAAGTAAATAGGAATCGGGCTTTGTAATTAGATACAGCCTCTCTATTTGCTTTGGCAAGACATCTGTCGTCAGAACCTCCTCTTCGCCGCTTAAATGTCAGGCGGTGGGTGTGGCCGCGGAGAAACGCTGATGGATTGTCGGTTTCCAGCGCACCTGCAGGAGGGATCTCGCACACCGACTCAAATACTTACCTGCACCGCGTGTTATTTATGACGTCTCCAATGCAGAAAATGTCTTGCTTAGTATTGTGGGGAAATGCCTTTCAGGGACCACTACTTTTTCAATGTTTCTGCTCCTCCTAATGCAGTCTGCTCATTTTCTTACATACACGCTGACACCAAAGAGTTAATAAAACTGGGTTACATACCGAAGCACTCAGCCAACATTGTCATCTGTGTTGCAAACCCTTAAGGACGCCGCGTACTGTCTTAATTCATGCCTCTTGGCACGCAAAGTCGAGCATCTCAAGGTAACCGTGATTCCTTTTTTTTTTTTTTTTCTTCTTCTTCTTTTTCTCTCTCTTTTTTTTTTTTTTTTGGGGTCTCATTATTGTGGAAGACCAGAAAAAGGAGTCTTCCTTACAAGAAAGGCCGATGGAATGCATTCATTCCACGCACACGAGATCTTTCAATAGGAAAAATGGGCTTGATCCCCCAGGCTTACGTGGGTATGTTTAGTGATTTGTTGCAGGGATTTGGGGGGGCTTTAGCGTGCGCGTCTCCCGGCAGAATTTCCTGTAGACACTGGTGGTGCGCGAGTCACTGCCTCAACACCTCATTGTTCCAGCGCGGCGGCTTGTGGGAGGGCGAAGGCGCTGAGGGACGCCGCTACTGCCCATCTCCCGTCTCGAGCCACGGGCCGAGAAGACTCGATCGGGACCAGAGGCCGGTGATATGGAGGGGGGTAGCGATATTATTCACGGCAGAAGACAATAAACTGCAGACTGCAAACTGGGCCGTAAGGAACCCTGTGGACTTTACCGTTTTCACACATATGTCATCCCCAGCCTCCTTACAGAGTTACAGTGGTTTTACCTGATACACTCTGTAGAACTCACAGTAGTTTCTTTTGGAACGCTCGGCCTCCATAACTCAGTGCTTTTCCTCCGAGGTGTCCAATGTACACTCTGGCGCTTAAGTTTATGTCACTGCGGAGATCTATATCCCTATGAAGTAATTAAGAAAATATCCCCCTTCCAGCAGCCCTGCCACCCGTTCTCGGCAGCAATCTTTCACGGGTTGAGTAGAGAGCCAGTAGGTGCGGAGCCGACTTAAGAGGCTGACAAAAGTGCCGAATTGACAGCTGGCGGGTGAGCGCCGGGTTCTGATTGCAGGACGTTCCTCCGCAAGCCAGCTTTACGCTTCATCATGTGCTTGTCCTGCACACTCCATAAAAAAAAACAAATAAACTTTTCCCTGGCACCGGCATCATAACGACGCAGCCAGCTAATGAGCTGATTAAAGGCTCATAAATACAGATTCGGCTTCCTCACTGAGATGTGTAATTTCTTGCATCAACATTGGGTTCTGGTGCGTGTCCTCATTCAAACACTTAGAGATGGGCGCGCACTGCAGTGTACCTTACGTAACAACACATATTGTTTTGATATTCGGCTGTGGGAAGCTGGTTGAACATGGCATTGAGGCTTGGCTTGCGGCTGAAGGTTCACCTCAGAAACATCGCTCCTCTTATTACCCCTCTCACGGTACCCCTCCGTATCTCCCGTATCGCCCTCCGCCGCCACCAGCTGACCCCCGCAGACAAACACATTAGACTTTCCCAGATGAGGAATGCGGTGCAGCCTGTTGAAAGTTAACCGCCGCGCCCGCCGTGCCTCAGCACCGAATGCTGGTGCGGAGGTCTAAATTGAATGGAGTTGAATGAGTGACTTTGGCAGGTCTCTGGTCGGTGTGGTTTGGGCCGCTCCCAGGGCAGCACAGAAGCAGCCCGGCGGTGGTTTGATTGTGGGAGCTCGCCTCCTCTCCTCTCGCACCATCACTCGCAGCGGCCAGCAGCGGGAGCGCATAAGCCCCTCAGCTTTGCGGCCCCATCCAAACACATTCCCATCACCGTAGTGGCATCTGCCTGATTCCATTGGACATGCATGAACTTTCTGTATATTACATTAGGCTTTATTGAATTTGATTTGTCGGGGGTGAGTTGTTGTATTTACAGTGAGAGGAATGTAACCAAATTGGGAGTATTTTCATTTTCAATTTGATCATTTATTGGGTTCGGCTAAATGACTGTGAGCTACACTCGAGGCAAGGCTCGACTTTCATCCTGTGCCCAGTCCAAACATCGAGCAAATAAGTTCCACGTGTCTCAAAAAAGGGAATCCCAAGAACATTTAACTGGGTATATCATTTATTAAAGCACTCTCTGCTCGGCGTGATACAGCGAGGGGGGTGTCTACCGACCGGTGCCAAGTGCCAGGCCGTATCAGGCCCAGACATGAGAAGCAGCAGCGGGAGTAACGAAGGGAGGATGGCTGGGTGGGTTTTTTGAGATGGGGGGTAAGTACCGCAGAGGCACTGAAGCGGGAATCCGTCAAGGCACCCGGCGGCTGACAAAACCTTTAGGATCAGTCGATTTTAGGGAGTCAAGCCCGTGTTGTACTCTCCTTCATTGTAATTTGTGAAAATAAACAACCCCCCCTTTTTGGCCCGGGCCCGCCTTTGTTGAGGTTTATGTTCTTTGAAGGTATGCGGGACATCTGCAACAAAGAGGTGTGACTGCTTATTGCGGAGCGCGGGCAGGGGAAGCCACTGAGTGAGGTGCCTGACGGGCAGAGCAGAGCCCGAGCCCGGAGAAGCTCCGGCTCTCTCTCTCTCTCTCTCTCTCTCTCTTCTCTCTCTCTCTCTCTCTCTCTCTCTCTCTCTCTCTCTCTCTCTCTCTCTCTCGCTCTCTTTGATGTGGCTTGCTTCTTTGAAGAACTGACACCCTTCTCCTTTTCACAGTGCCTGGAGCCCTGCAAGGAATCCTGGGACCTGAAGGAAAATCAGTGCCAGGATTTATGCGAGGTATGTCACCACCGGCAGTACCCACAATGTTGCCTCAGACTCGAGTGTTTGCGCAACACAAACTTAATGGAAAAATTCAATAAGAAGTGAAGTTTTGAGAGGAGTGTGATTTTTCTTTTTTCTTTTTTTTCCTCTCCTCTTCTCCACAGTAATGGAACTCTCTATGAGGCTGAATCATAGCTGTTTAATTTACTCGCCGCTCCAATTTGTCATGAAATGTAAACAGAGCGATCCCTTGTTAGCTCACGGCCCGTCGACTCGAGGCAGCGAGAAAGTTTTAAAGGTGATCTGACTTAGATTTCTTCTTCTTCTTCTTCTTCTTCTTCTCTCCCCCTCTCTCCTTTCATCCCTCCTCTCGCCCCACAGCCGCTCTTCCCCAAGAAGCACTACGAGTGCCTGACAAGCTGTGAGTTTCTCAAATCGGTGGAGGGGGTGAAGCAGGGCGACTGTCCAGCGCCGGAGAAGGCCAGCGGCTTCGCGGCGGCCTGCGTTGAGAGCTGTGAGGAGGATGGAGAGTGTTCGGCCGTCAAGAAGTGCTGCCCCAACGGCTGCGGCCACACCTGCCAGATGCCCAAGAACCTCTACAAAGGTAAAAAAAAAAGCAAAAAAAATATAAAAACGGCCGACCTCCACCCGGGTTAATTCCAACAAAACAGTGGCGACACCCCAAATTCTATTTCTACCCCCTTTCTTTTTTCTTTTTTTTATGAGTGTATCGAAAACTGTCCAAACTCCAAGTCTTAATTTGATGCGTAATGGAAATTTTATTTTACAATACAATTTAATTTGGAATACAATGTGTTAGTATTTACCCCTTCTGCGAATTGTTAAGTCCTTGTTATGGATCCAACTCGATAAAATAAACGGAGAGCTCCGCCGGATTTAGTTGTAATAACAGCGATTCTCTGACCCAACGCTTTGTATGTGTTCCATTTTTTATTTTTTTATTTTTTTATTCGCGCGCTCCTCTCCCCTTCTCCGATTCACCCCCGGCTGTCGAGTCACGCCGAACGAGCTGGAGGGTTTCCGCGGGCACAGATGTACCCGGGAACCTTAACTCTTGTAAAACTGTTTTTAATAGCGGAGCCCAAGGCGGCGTGATCCTCTGAGGCCGCGGAGCCATTGTATGAGAGAACCGGCAGCCTCTGCGTTGGGGGGCGCAGGCTCCACCGTATATAATATCAACAAGCCTTCGCCGGCAGCCTTGGGCCATAACAAAGCCGAGGAGACGTGGAAGCGAGCTGGATGGAAGATGAGTCTCTATTCAGCTCTGAGCTGCCGCAGCGGCTTTGAAGTGCGCCATGTGCATGTATGCATTTCCGCCCCGCCTGTTTACCGCTTTTTTTATTTTTTTCTTAATGTTATGTTAGCGTGTGAGAGGCCTGCGGTCCCTGAGTTTGAGCCATGGCATCTGCACCTTTGCCCAAAAAGACATAAACGGAGAGGGGGGGTGGGATGAGCCGTGGATACGATTGTTTGAAGACGAGCCGCGCTTTTTGGGTGGAAGATAAAAGCGAGGCGCGGCCTTGAGGAGTTTAATACGAGGATCTAGTCGATGAAAACCATTCACCTTACTGCGAGGGACCTTCAGATCCCAAAGTAAAACCAGAGCGAGTCTGAACCGAGTCATGGCGGATCACCATTGGTACCAGATTTGCACATAATTCTACTTAGCAGCCTGCTCTGAGTCCTGATAGAAATGTTGCTTTTGTCATCAGTGTTAAAGGTCTAATTAGGGGCTCGTGGTTTGGAGAGCGTAATTGCTTCTATGTGTGTGCACATGTGTGTGTTCGGTCCTCAGGATGATGATCCCTAATGCTGGAAGCCATTAGCCAACAGGAGTGGGGCGAAATGGAGCGTTTCCCCTGCTGAGATCACTCTCAGATGTGTGTCTGAATGAGTGTGTGTGTGTCTCCAAACTTGTGTGTGTGTGTGTGTGTGTGTGTGTGTGTGTGTGTGTGTGTGTGTGTGTGTGTGTGTCTCCAAACCCATGTGTGTGTGTGTGTGTTATGTGTGTAAGTGTCTATGTGGTTTAGGTCCCCAGCGTTTGTGTTTGTCGGGCGTCGGAACAGGCAGATAACAAACCAGTGAACTTCATTCTGTGTTGTGGCCTTTGAACAGACAGACAGACGGAGGAACCCTGCCGGGCTTTTGTTCCACGTGCACCAAAGCCCTCCTCCTCCTCCTCCTCCTCCTCGTCCTTCTTCTTCTTCTTGTTCTTCATCTCTTTTTTTTTTTGTTTTTTGTTTTGCATCAATAGACCGCGCCGATATCGCTGCAACCATCCGCTGTTCCGCGGCTCCATAGCCGTGCCTCTGACGCTCGCACGGTGCGCTGCGAGCTTATCGAAGATGCTGTTGCAGATTTGTGCAAAATTAATGAGACGCTCTTCGGTCTTGCGAGCACAAATTATCCACTTTTTGATCAGCTCTCCACTGGCTTCACAAAGAGCGAATACAGGGCTTTTTTTTTTTTTTTTTTTTTTTTTTTTTAATGAACTGTTCGGGTCTGTTTTTGAACTCGTCCAATAAGGCTTTTCTCCTGATTTTATTTAGTTTATCCTTTACATCTGTCGCTCCCTTTAACTGCCTCTCTCTCTCTCCCTCTCGCTCACCCTCTCACGCTCACTCTGGCTCACTCTCTTATTTACTATTTGCACATGTGTTTATTACTTACGTTCATCTCCGTGCCTCAGAAGGCACAAGTGTGTGTGTGTGTGTGTGTGTGTGTGTGTGTGTGTGTGTGTGTGTGTGTGTGTGTGTGTGTGTGTGTGTGTGTGTGTGTGTGTGTGTGTGTGTGTGTGTGTGTGTGTGTGTGTGTGTGTGTGTGTGTGTGTGTGTGATGGATCCCGTCTTGCTCAGTGATCAAACACTCTGCGTAGCCTTCCTCCATACTGCGCCATGGAGACGGCGGGAGGGGGATCGGGGGGGGGGTACCAAGTGTGTGAGATATGCGTACGGCGGGATGAAACAAACCCACTGACACTCGCTGTTGGAGTCTGTGTCAACCTGTGTATATATATATATATAAACACAATATATATACTTTAGATATTTTTCAGACGATCATATGGTGCGTTTTTTTGTTTTTTGTTTTTTTTCTCCCCGCTCGCGTCCTACCAGTATCGGGAAACTCGAGCGTTCTCCTCAACCCCTGTAATTAGAGCGGTGATTATGAGAGTATGTGCGTGAGTATTGAGAATTAGAGTGTAATTGTTGGAATGAACGAGACATGAATGGACGCGGCGCTCTTGATCGCGGTTCAACAGGAGTTACATCATATTTGGGAAAATGAGGAAGAGAGTGTGTGGCCATTGAAGAAAAAAAAAAAAAAAGAAAAAGCCGAATGCTCTATGATTCTTGGATGAAGCCAGACCCAGTTGTTATCTTTGGGAATGAGCGGGCTGAGAGAGGAGCTTATCCTCCTACACAGCACGGATAAGAGAAATGATATATTTATTTGTGTGTGTTTATGTGTGTGTGTGTGTGTGTGTGTGTGTGTAGGGGTGTTATGATGTGTATGTGTGTTCTGTTCAGGAATGCTGCGTGTGCTTGTGTGACGTTGTGGGAAGATGAGCGTGGGGCAGTGGGAGAACAGGAATGTTGTCTATCATACACATTTGTGCATGCCCACACACTTTCACACACACACACACACACACACACACACACACACACACAAAGACACATGCTCTGTGGAGCTGTGAAACCGCAGTACAATGCCCCCCAGCTGCTGCTGTCATCTAGGGGGGCCAAAACAGAACAGTGACTCCATATGCGTGTGGCGACAGGGGGGCCCTTCCAACGCCCTATGAGCATCAATCAATCGCTTTTACAGGACCTGAATACAAAGACGATCAAGTTAAAAATAGATTGTACGGCCTGCATAAAAAAAAATACACCCTGGGTCCGACCATGTAGAGCCCGTGTTCGCGCTGGTGAGAAGCTCCACATCCACAGAGATCCCGATGTAACGGCCCAAAGTGCCAGATGATTTATTGACAAGCATGGGATGTTGTCAACCTTTGCGATGTGCTTCCAAACTTGCTTTTTCAATTTCCATCTCATTATCACTGTAGCCGCCGCTCAATCAACAGCTCAATGTGTCTCAACTGTAATAAATCCAAAAGGGAAAGTCAATCTGTCCTGGCCGCACATCCAGTCTCGTCCTGCACCGAATAAATCTATAATTTATAGCACATGGTTAAAGATGGGATTTGAATGAGCGTTATGGAATGTCCGCTGTGCTGTATACAGTACACCTGTGTGTGTGTGTGTGTGTGTGTGTGTGTGTGTGTGTGTGTGTGTGTGTGTGTGTGTGTGTGTGTGTGTGTGTGTGTGTGTGTGTGTGTGTGTGTGTGTGTGTGTGTGTGTGTGTGTGTGTGTGTGTGTGGAAGAGAGGGAC
>NC_137210.1:14946607-15011607 GCF_960531495.2 Zeus faber | reverse complement strand
CCAGCGGTGTAGCACCGCTGCAGATGGCATTTGTTAGAGCTACGGCTGATTATCGTGCGGTTTTCCGAGGATTACAGGTTTTATGAATGCAATATTGTGCCTTGATTTCATCTGATCCCGATCAGATGCATTTGTTTTACACGCGGGGGCCGAGACATGTGCCCAACAGTTTTCCTGCGTCGAGATGAAAAACCCACTCCGAGTGCGCTCTGACGCTGCCGTGCGAGACATGGTATTTTTTTTTTGGGGGGGGGGGTGGTTCGTTAGGGGGCTGTCGTTGTTTTTCGTCAGCCCTCACTTTTTGAGACCAGTCACTCTGGATTTCTTCGACGTGCCTAGATTGCAGTGAATTATTTGCTCATCGAACACCGGCGCCGTCCTGAAGGGCTCACCCTCCTCTGCGAAACGTCAACACGCGCAAGAAAAGCACCGGCGGTGCGGCGTTGTGGGTGCGCTGACCTTTCCTGTCACTCCCCTAGCTGCACGTGCGCTCCCCTGGGGGTGCTGACGGCTGCTTCGACGCCGCCAGATGCCAGGTGGGAGATAGGATTCGGCTGCGGGGCTGGAAAAGCGAAACCCCAATCAGCCCCAATCGGCGTTGGAACGTTGATAGATTGATGGGAGCCGTCATGGCTTTGATGAGCTCCCGGTCCATCATGCCGTTGTTATTTACACAGCGCGGCCGTATCATCTGATTGCAATTTCCGACCAACGCACTTTGTTGGGGGCAATTTACCAGAACCCTTGGCTTATTTTTCTTGCAAAACTAACATTAGGGGCGGAACGGTCGCCGGTCGTGTGTTCGGACCCGACAAAAATGTCTTTCAGGTTGTTTTTTTTTTGGCGGGGGGGGGGCTCGCTGGGTTTGTGGCGTGGATCATTTTCTCATTACGGGGCGATTCCCTCCACTCTGGCATCTGGCGCTGGCTCTCCACAGACACCAGGCTGACATCAGCACTGTACGAGGCAGCCCGCAGCAGCCTGGGTCACAGCCCATCTGGATGGGTTCAGAACCAGCCTTGATTTACACACACACACGCACACACCACACACACCACACACACACACACACACACACACACACACACACACTAATAACTGGAGTGCCTTTGAGAGGTGGAATGTGATTGTGGAGCCAAAGTGAGCAGCATGTGTTTGTTAACCCCTGACCTGCGGTCTCCGTCCTGCCAAGCGGCGTCATGGACATGACATGACACCTGTCATAACATCTTCTGACAGATTGTCAATGGTGGGCTAATTACTGCACACGGCGTCTCACCGGACGCCCCCCACGCCCCTCTTCCAAGTAGTGAAAGGTGTCTTGGCCTGTAAACACGGTCGTCGTCAAATGATAATTTTGGCCAAAACAGCCAAGGCCGAGTACTTGCTGTACATCCAAGAGTTCCCGATCCAAAGACGTGATTCTAAACGGTGCTGCGCCATGTGTCCAGATCCCTCGGCCCCGCCCCGCCCGGCCAGCCTGCACGTCGCCAGCGTGTCCCCGGGCGACGAGGGCCTGGTGACCGCCCGGATCAACTGGACGGTGCCGGAGGAGCCCGACATTCCCATCCATCACTACAAAGTGTTCTGGAGCTGGACCGTGCCCGGCAAGTCCCTGGTGCCGTCAAAGAAGAAGAGGAGAAAGACCACCAACGGGGTAATCTCCTCTCGCCGTGCCTGTCACAACGATTCTCTCACTCTCTCTCAAGGTCTCTCTCTCCCTCTCTCTCGCTCCTTCCCTCTATCTAGGCCTCCTGGGCCTCGTCCCAAGCCCATCTCGCCATCCCTTCCTCAGGCCTCCACACACTTGATTGTAAATAACAACCGCAGGCTCCCAATGTGGGGGGGGAGTGGGGGGGCAGAGACGCAGTCGCAGTGGCATTTGATTACGTAAATTTGCAAGGTCGTCAATCACACTCGCGGATCGACGCGGCGCTTTGTTTCCTCAAACTGATGGAAATAGGTTTTAAATGCGGCTTTCAAATCGCCGCTGGAAACATAGCATGTTGTTGAAAGCCTGTCTTGAAAGAAATTAATCACAATTTCGATGCTATGTGGCTTTTTTTTTTTTTCTCAATAATATTCTTATTTGATTAGATTTGATTTTTGTAAGCCTCCGTGGGGGGTGGGGGTGTAAGTGATCTGTTTGGGAGAAATATTAGAAATACCACCCCCGTCCAAACTAATCTAGTAGTCATTTTCAAAGAAGAACTCGTAGATTGGAAGCATTCATATTCTGATTCGCTCTAATTTGATCGTGTCACGCCACTTGTCCCCGAATGGATGAATAAGGAGAGATCCAAGGATTACGTAAACAGATTTTTAATTAATTCGTAATCTGTTTATACAGATCAGTCTGCCTCCATATTCCTGGAGTTATCATGCAAAGTAGGTTACTCCCAAACTGCCTGCGTGTTGCTTACAACGGTTATGGAATATACATAAATAACGTCTAGGAGAGACTGTAGAGGACAGCTCAGGTACGTGTGAGTTGAGGTATGAACAGAAGGTTACAAAGGCATCATGTATCAGAAATAAAAACACAACCTATATGCTTATTATGAGCTGAATGAGATGCAATGATAAGGGGTGTGTATTCATTTGACAGGTAAGAGATTATTTCTACCAATTGAAGCATGCAATCAGGTTGATTTACAAATGATCTATTGTCTTTTACATGTATCTGCTTTTTATTGTCTACGGTTATATAATTTTTTTTTTTTTTTTAAGTTCCTTTCTGTAAGCTTTAATTAAATGGGCTGGTAGTTCAGAAGTGAACGATGAACATGAAAAATAATAACCCTGTCAGAGCAGAGATTTTCTAACCTGGATAATCTAGAAATGATTCTCAATTATTTGAGAATGTAATGAAGATGCCCAATACGATTAGTTTTTACATCTTATTTTTTTGTTTCTTCTGTCTGGTGTTTCATCGGCAGAACCACCATAACATACTGTGGATATATCCCTTGGTGTTGCGAACAATACAAAGAACAATAATACAAAAATCCTGGAGGTTAAAAAGGAAATAGACCTCTTGCAGTTAACATGTCTAGTTAAAGGAGTTATTTATATGTGTCGACCACAAATTAGAGGGTTTATTTGTTAGTTTCTTGATTTCTCCCCTAAAACTGCAATGAGTTCTGGATAAATCTTTCGAATGGAATATTTATTTCCCATATGTCCGTTATACATCCCTTGGTACATTTTGCTGGTTGGGAGTATCTGGCAACTTCCCAAAAATATTTTTTTATATGCAGTAGCATGTCACGTCTGGCAAAGCCAGGTTTATTTGTGCAGGTACTTACTGTCTCAACGTGCTTTACAGACCCACATTTACAGTGCAGCGAGATCAGATGGTGAAGGAAAAAACCCCCAAAGGACCCCAAAGCAGAAGAGAAAAGAAAGGATCCTTGAGGAAGGGATTCCAAAGATCTAGAATGTTTAGGCATCAGTGTAATGAAAAGTATTATAATCAATAACATTAAGCGAAGGAAGGGGACGTTAAGAGCGTGAGTGACAGCGTAACACGCAGGCTAAGTTAGGAGCTGATGTTCGATGCCGCTCGCGTGTCAGGACTATTTCATATAAGACTCAGAAGGCGGAGAGATATATCGTCCTGACAGTAACTCCACGCTCCCTTCCATAGAGTCCTCTCCGGAATTAGTTTTTGGAATGAATAGCAGATGTGGCGGAGAGGAGATAGAGGTGGGAGACACGGGATACCCTATTGACACATGTACTACTGGTTTCCACTTTGGCATCTCTGGGCTTTGAAGACGGCCCGCTGGTCGAGGAATGTCAAAACAGGCCGAGTCAATAACTTAGAACTCATCAGGCCCACGCTGGCGGCGGAATGCTGCGAGTCGAGCGCGCGCTGAGCAAGCCCCGGGAGGCTCTGATAACACGTCTACCTCACAAAGCCCCGAAGGCTATCTCCTCACCGGGATGCCTTCCCCAGCCCCGCCACATGTGTTCCCAATAAGCCGGCTTTCCCACAGACCCGGGGCCGGGGCCGACTTAGTGTTATGACTGGAGAGCTGACGGGAACTTTGACTGGAGGTGACGGGGCGGTGTCTCCCCGCACGGTGCACACCTAAGCCTCGTCGGTAAAAACGTCTTTGTTGTTGTCTTAGGCTCTGGGCTGGGTGGACCTGGAGGGGCTGCAGACAAACAGCAGCTACACCGTGGAGCTTCAAGCCGTCGCCTACTGGGGACAGGTGCGCATGAAGAGCCCTAAAGCCTCCCTCCACTTCTCCACCGCCCAGAATAACGACTCAGGTAAACACGGGGCTTTTACGGCTTCCTGATAATGCGTTCGAAGCCGCGGCGTTAAAAGTAACACACATCAAACACGACACATTAATTGGGTGGATGCTTTTATCTAAAGTGCCTCACGGTTCCATAAATCACGACAGTTTTAGCCTCGGAAAGGCCCCGGTCACTAACCCCCTCCCTTAAGCCTCACCGTGGAACTGTAATTCAACTCGCTAGTGGAAAACTCTGGTATTTTTTACCATAACATAAACCTTATTTTTAGATCTTTGGGAGACAACCAAGTGATTGGCATCAGGACTTATTATTGAAATTGATCCGGTATTGGGATAACTGCAGAGATTGGAGAAAATCTATCTAGACTAACTTTATACGTTCTTGAGGCAAATTTGTTCAGCATGAGAAATGACGCCTGAGCTGCTTTCACACATGCACCGCAACCCTGAAATTATCGGAACATTACCCGGAGGAGCTGTATGTGTGAACGCAAATGTCCGAATCATTTGGACCGGACATTACGTGGACTTTACCCAGCCTGCACCCCTGTACAAAGTCTGTGTAATCTCCGATTGAGCGGCATGTGTGAACAGAGCAGGTAGTTGTCCGGAGCATTCACAGCGAGTGAGTGGGCGTGTCACGTGTCGATGACGTCTCTATCACGCGCCAGTGAGCCTTTCTGCGTATCTTTGCTGGTGGTGCGTAGCTGCTTCGTACTCCTTTCTGCTTTCTATTCCTTTCCACTCTTTTGTTTATATTACGTCCAAATACATGGTGTATCAACGCCAAACAAGATAAGTCGATAGCATCTTCATCTCTGGTGTGCGAAAACTCCGCAGCGTCATTGTGTCATGTCCTGGTTCCTGAACTCTCTACCCAGGCTCCACCCCTCCTCTAAACCAAACGTTTCCAGTCGGTGTAAATGCGTCTGACACGGACAATCTCCACTTGTGTGCTACACCTGATTATCCAGATATTGTACCGAGTGCATGTGTG
Organism: Zeus faber; assembly: GCF_960531495.2. Taxonomy (NCBI): domain Eukaryota; kingdom Metazoa; phylum Chordata; class Actinopteri; order Zeiformes; family Zeidae; genus Zeus; species Zeus faber. The sequence goes on along the minus strand of NC_137210.1, from coordinate 15,006,339 downwards.
AAAGCAGCTCTACATACCAAGTTTGGTTTTCAAGGTTGGCTTATTATAGCGCCCCAATGGTCAAAATGTTACCAGGCTTTTTGAACCCTGGTCGGGGCTAACTGTCATCGTGCCAAATTTGAAAAAGATTTGCCAGTCTAGGCCTGAGATATAGCCATTTAGCTGGCCGTGTAATAATGATAATGATAATAATAATAATAATAATAATAATAATAATAATAATAATAATAATAATAATAATGTGCATTTTTTTTGTTACTGTGTTGGGGAGATTGGAGGCCTTCCGTCAATGTTCTGCCCTGTATGCAGCAGCAAACACATCTCCCTCCTCTTCCAGTCAAATCGGTGCTCAGGCCCAGGAAGGACGAGATGTCTCCGGTGGGTCCCACGCTGCCCAAGCGCCCCTCTGGCCCTCTGGAAGTAGGAACACCCTTCTACCAGGACGGCCAGCTCCAGGTCCGAGTCTACTGGAAGAACAGAGGAGGTACAGACTGCTCTGCACCGCTGTGACGCTGGGTTCTGTGGAGTGGAGATGTGGGAGTAGTTATTGGTTATAAAAGTATTTCCCCCATCGAAGTTTTCATTTTTATTAATAACCACAAAAATAACTTGCCGCAGATTGACAGCAGAGCTCCCCCAGATGACTACACTATAGCATGATGTAATGCTCTCGAAAAATACTGCGTTTTTCTGTCAGGTTAGTGTCTGAAAGTGCACTGAAATACTACAGTCAGCCTCATCAGCCTTTTGTTATGGAGACGCAGGAGCCAGAACCGCAACACCAAAAGAATTCCTGCAAGTATCGTGTTGTTTGGTCTGGCTAGTAACACTCAGTGCTCATACCACAACCAAGCGTTCCAGAGTGACACTGCCAGACGCTCCGTCCTCCTAAAGTGTGGAGCTCAGACTCTAACGTTACCAGTGAAGGCAGTGACATTTTGAGCTTTGGGAGCTAATGATCCTGACGCAACGCTGGAATTAACTGATATCCCGAAATTGTCATGCGCACAATCTTTATATTCTTTAATATTTTCTCTTTTAAATTTTTCAAGGAGATCATGCTTTTTGAATTCAACGGCGCTGTTGATTCATCCAGGAGACTTTCATGCCCATTGATGGTTTTGGAAATGCCCAGACGTGCCTCCACGTGGTATTGTCTGTTGGAAGAAAATGAATGAGGTTTTTAGTTCGGAAAGCGAGACCGCCAGCGCACTACCACCCAACCTTCCACTCTATTAGATTATAACTTCCACTCTATTAGATTATAACTAACTCACCTTTATGGGGTTACACACAGGATTGCAGAGCCAGCCAAAAGTGAGGGCACCCCACCCCCCCACCCCCTGATCTTAACTGCAGTGGTCCCTGTTCTTGGCGCTTGTGGCAGCCTTTGACGCCTCAATGACAGATATGGGAGTCTCCACTTGTGGTTATGTGGAAATATCTCCCAGAGACTCATTCAAATGAGTGATTGCACTTGTGTCGGGGTTTTTTTCTGTGTGAAGGACTTGAATGAAGGCAAACTTTCTAACAAATAAAAACTAAACTATTCCAAGTCTGCTTTTGGGTTTTGTGATTAGCGGGCGGGAGACAATGCTCAGTCACCACGGCTCAATTTATGAGCGTTAAAATAACTTTTTTTTTTTATGCGAAAGATTAGTGTGAGGGCGGGGGGGGGGATGAGAATTACTGTGTGGCAGTTGCCCACTAGTTGCTCTTACTCATTCAGTTATGCGTTAAGAAGTTATTCTAGAAACCGTTCTCATTTGTGGTACCCAGTATCGGTTCGTCTAGATTGAATAAACGGAACAACGTGTCTTTGTGTAAGTGGGGGGGAAACGCGAGCGCTGGCCGCCTGGATGTGAACCTGCACCGCGGACCATTAGAGCGGAGCCACTGTTTAGTAAAGAACAATAAACACGGTGGAGCCAGCGCCGTGTGATGGGATTTATTGACAGCTGTGTTTAATAGATCGTCGCCCTCACATTAGCATCGAAACAGTCCATTTTGTTTTACGAGCCGCTTACGTCAGCGGCCCTTTCGCCGATGGAGACCCAAGGGGGCTAAAGCCTCTCGGAACGCCTGTCCGGGCAGCATCCATCCCCCCAGCCGCCCCCTCTCCCTCCATTAATACCAGAGTGGAAATATGGAAACCTTGAAAGGCGTGCTCTTAGGGTAGCCTGTCAGGTCCCATTGGCTGGTCTATGTTATGTTACTAATATATGTCATCGCCCAAGCCAAACTCCACATCACAGAGTCAAGAATGCGGGGATTGGCGAAAGGAGAGGCCTGGTGCCGGAGCTGGAGAGAATCCACTGCTGAATCACAGAGGGGGTACAGAAGGAGAGGGACTTGTTCGTGGCGCGAGGGAACTCGGTGATTGTGCTGTGTGTAGCGATGAAAGGTTCAACTTTTTTCTGAGATTCTTTTCCCGACGAGTCACTCAGTAGAAAGAACCGCGCGGTTTTTTTTTTGGTTTTTTTTTTGGTTTTTTTCTTCTTCTTCGCTTTCTTTACTTTCCGTTGGTTTGATTGAGTTGGTGTGAATGTACGGACTCTCAGAAGAGTCGGTTCGGCTCCGTTGGACACGGAATTTTGTCTCTTTTGGACGACATTTGATTCTGTCGAAATGATTGATTTCGGCAGACGACCGCAAAGTTTGGGCTCGTTTGCTCTTTCCGGGGTTCTAGTCTGAGGCCTGGTTGCCTGGCTGCGATTCCCGTGCGAACAAACGACGCCTTTTGCGTCACGACTCGCGAGCCGCGCACACGATTTGTTCGCCATAAACGAGCCGTTGCAAATCTTGCGTCGGTAATTACAAGCGGGTCAAGCGTGGCCTCGGAACCCCGATGCCACGCGGGGCAGTTAACCCTGATCCGGGTCCGTTTGCTGTGACTCGTTGGGAGAGCCAGCTTCCAGTGTCCCTCACCGGGGCTGACGGACGGCCCCTGTCTTTGGGTCTTATCACCGGTGTTGTGCTGCTGTGACCGTACTGGCAGAGGCACGGCCACTGAGCCTCTAGTTGATGTGAAGTGCAATCAGTGTCTCGCTCTCCCATTACAGTCAATCAGCGTAGTGCTCAGAGTTGAGCAGGTCGGCTCCGGGAACCAACTATCTGGACTGTCTCCAGCGTAGACAATAAAGCCAGCCTCACCGTACACCGACGTAGATAATACATCGCGCTCTGCCCCAACACGCCGACGTTGGACAGCCATCCCGAGGCGGAGGCAGCACTTCTAAGGCACGCTCCCGGTTGTGATTTATCGAACCGTTCTCTTACCTGATTTTCATATCCCCCTTCTTTTTTTGTTTTAAATACTACTTCCCGTCTCTTGTCCAGCTACACTTATATTGTTTATTTTTTCTCAATGTCCCGCTTGCCTGTAATTCCTCTCTTCTGTTTCCAAAGAGCTCAGGGGGGCTCCGGGTGCCAGATCTGTGTCTAAGCCTTCAAAGGACCCCTTTTATCTCCCACCGCAAACCCGGGCCCCCGCCGAGGGGCTAACACAGCATAACTCAATTATTAATCGGGGAAGAATTTTCATATCCAAGCGACACAGTTGAATAAATAACAAGTCCAATAAAATGAGTGAGGGGGGCGATGGCAGGATAAGCACCGCTGATCAGACACCATGGCCGTGCGAGGCAGGGACGAACGGGACGCGTCCGGGGGCCCGGCGGGGACCGGGCTGTTGCTCCTCGGCCGAGGTTGTGAAGCGCAAACAGGCTTCACGACGGCTGAAATGTTTGGTGCGAAGTAAACAAACGGACAAAACTTGAGGCGAAAGGACGATCACATTTTGTATCTGGGCAAAAAATTGGATCGAGGAGAAGTTCAGACGGAAGGAAATACAGACGCCTACTATTCAGACAAGTCATCTGAATGATCGCTTAATGTAGATTAAGGTTAATTTAATCGTTCTAACCCTACTTCTAGCCACCCTGATTTGGGAGATTATCGCTCCAGCCAACCACAGATTTTATGCAGCGATTAACGATTTACGTGTCATTTGAGTGACGTTCCCTCCCTCCTGCGTGTTCCAGACCCGACTTTAAGTCGCTACCACGTCCAGTGGGTTCCGGAGTTCTGCAGCCACAACGAGACCCGGGGCCCGGAGAAGTCCGTCACGCAGGTGAGTTTCCAGAAAAGCCCCCACTTCTGAGATCCAACAACAACAACAACAGCGGCTTGAAAGTCTGCCACCACCGCGTTATGCAAAGCACTTGCCCGGGCTTTTGTCTAAATTTTAAGCTGCAAAGAAAACAGCTCGGCTCGTGAGCCCGGGACCCTGTTGCATTGGTTCTGTGTTGGACATTTCACTGGCTGTTGTTTTGAATATTCTGACTCAGTTGTGTGGTCAGGCATGTGGTGTGTTGGCCAATAAAAGCCATTACCTAAAACAATGTTTCCGGGAACGGGGGAGACTTCGCTTCCAACAGCCCCAGCCGCTCTGCTGCCGGTGTGGGGGGCTTCTCCCAGAGAGTGTTGGGGACGAGGTGGGGGGATGGGAGGGTCCAGGGGATCGGGGATGGGGGCGTCCTGGTTGGACTCAGGCTGATGTAGGATGGCAGAGGCATGGCAATCAATGCATTCTTTTGGGACCAACACTCCGGTTGCTAGGAAATATACCTCCTTTTACTATAGATCACTGGGAAGTGTTCCAGCCCGCTGTTCGCCGTGGGCCCCCGTGTGCGTCCTTCACTTTTAATCAGAGCCATTTCGTATCAGAGAGAATATCCACACACCCTCACCCCAGGGACAGTCTATTAATGTAGAACTGGTTTTATTACAAATGCGAGCGCCGAATCCACCACTCAGCTGGATATTTTTTTTTGTTTCCTAAAAAAAAGAGATGAGAAAGATCAATACTCGGTTTAAGCCTGAAATGAGTGTAAAGTATTAAACCTGCTGCGCAGAATTTATGAATGTGGATTTACACGCCGCTCTCGGTTGAGATCACATACAACTCCGCGTTGGCTCCCATCTCTTTTTTTTTTGTCTTTTCATGTGTGTTTGTGCGACATTTGGAAGCCATATAAAAGAAATCATCATTTGTATTGCAGTTTGAAAGCAACAATGGCGTCTTAACCCCGACCATGCGATCGTTCAAAGTGGCCCCGTAATGTGGAGCATGTTCCTCGGGGCCCCGGAGGAGGCCATGCGATCCTCCACGGCTCTGTGTATTTAATTATCTCCGAAAGCGCCACGGGACCTGACCTGGACGACATGTCAGAGTCGTCAGGGCTGAATAATGTGTTTCTTGGCTCAGGAGAACTACATCAACCTCCCCGGCCTGCTGTTCTCCTGCAAGTACAAAGTCACCGTTCACATGCTCAAGCCCAAGAGACGCTCCAAGGACGAGAGCACCACCTTCCTCACGCCGTCCTGCGCCACCATCCGCAGCAAGACTCACAAGCACATCCCCTGCCCGGGGGAGGGAGGTGAGTCTCTACTCTGACTAGACTTCATAGTTTGTGTTATAGTGTGCTGTTTGCTATGGATGTTGGGCGACAGGAGGGCCTGGAGGTTGGTGATTCCAGAAGTTATTGTGAAGTGAAGTTATTCCAACTTCCAACCAAGTATCGTCGTACATTTCGAATTATCCTCAAGCGAAATATTTTTCTAGTAACTGGCTGGCTGATCATGATGCCACGCACAGGGCGTGAAAATAACCTAAATTTACATAAAAAAGACATTCAAAAAATGTTCAGACCATTGAGAGTTGATAACAACACTGCAAAGAAACTTCCGATACGTGTTGCCCTCACAATGCATTGCGGGATGCGCAGCGCAGTGTGCAGTGTTTGTATACTATGATATTTTCCCCGATGTAGTTTGTCATCCTTGTACTTTTCACAAACTATTTGATGCATAATATGGTTTCTGAACATTACGGTTGTGTTGATTTCCGTTTTTTCTGGTCCGGTGTACGAGCTTAAACCATTTGACTTCATGCAAACCCACTGAACCGGTATTTGTCATTATGAGACATTCTGGCAAATTATAAAGCAGCCTACATCAGCAACCTGCGCTGACGGCGTCACAGAGCTTGTATTGCATGAGTCACATGCAATATGACAATGTTATTAACATAAAATTACGTTTGTTTTAGGGATGCTAATTCAGAAATGTTTTTTCTGACCGATTGCCGACTCTCGTTCACCAATCATTAACCGTTATCAGACAAGATTAAAATGTAGAATGGATGAATGTCTGTGAGTCACAGACATTCGTATGGCGGCGGAAAATAGTTACTCACCCCCAAATCAGTCCAAAACATATTCCGTGTTTGTTTCCTCACACACGGAGTTCGCTTGTAGCAACAGAGCAACGGGTCTGCATCGTGTCCGTTTTATTTTAGTCCCAAAAGCTAAAAGAGACGAGGAAATGTCACTTGGGGACCTGCATTGTTTAATCCCTTCGAATGGAACCGTGTTGTTGGGAACTTCCACACGGAGTGATTTCCCTTCACAGAGACAACGTGAGGCAGGTCTCTGTGGACTACAGGCAGTAGACAGACAGCCGCCTTATAAATTTTAGGATAAAGTAATAACATGCCACAAGCGTATCGCCTCTCATGGTGATCTCCACGTCACACCTCTGTCATACGCATCCTCCTCCAGCCATGTGCAGACAGGGCTCCTACATTACCCACAGTGACAGGGCCTGTCACTGTGACAAAAACACATAAAACAAAAACACATAAAAATACAACGGACCTGACAGTTATTTTAAATTGCCATGTTTAATATATATTTATAAAATGATTTCAGTCTTTTTTTTTTTATTATTATTATTTATTTCAAGAGATGTTTTTGTTGAGTTTAGAACGAAACTCCGGCGGGCGGGGAAGTGCGGGCGTCGGGCCGCGCAGACACAGACAGACAAACACTGAGAAGGCTTCCTGCCCCGAATCGGACCAATCGGCGCCGCTTGGGCGCTAATTCGGCCGATCCGGGGCAGCTGGGCCTGGCCGCGGGAAGGAAGCCGCGCTGCCGTCTGCAGCCGTGGCTGAACTATGCGCATTGGTCCGCCACATCTGGAGTGTTTGGCTTCATATCAAACTGCCATTCCTTTTGTCTCCCGCAGCTTCAGGACTTCCCAAGGTGTTGGCCAAGCCCGAGAACCTGACGGCGTCCTTCTCCTTCAATGACGGGAACATAACCGGCAACTTCCTGTGGCGCGTGTCCAGGGTGGCTCCCCACCAGCGGATCACGGGCTTCCAGGTCACCTGGGCGGAGGTCACCACGGAGAGTCGACAAAACAGCCTCCCCAACAGCATCATCTCCCAGTCCCAGATCCTGCCGCCGGTAAATCAAACTTAAATTCACTCAAATTGCATCCCGGTCTCCTCTTCCTATGCTGTAATTGTGAAGTGGACGCGTCCGGGCGTAACTGGAGCCGAGAGGCTACGTCAGACATATTTATATTGACAAGGCTTCATTGTGCCAGAGAAGAATTGCAACCATCAGCGCTTTGTGTCTGAGCTGAGGGTATTTTGTTAAGGATGCTGCTCCGGTCATTTTAGCGAGTCCTGTGATGGGTGGCTGTGTTCAGGCGGAGGCGGGGATGGGGGGGGGGGGGGGGTCGGCGGGTGGGGGCGGGGCGCCCCGTGTGGAAGTTCTCCTCCTCCACCTTTTCATCTACCTTCCCTCCCTTTTGTCTTTCATCCTCTGCGAGACTGCGAAAAAACCCCGCTATTCTCCATAATCTGCTCTATCAACAACACTTTCCGCCTGTCTGCACCTCCCAGCCTGCCAAGCTCATCTATAAATAAAACCACCCACCGCACACTTTTATCGGGGCTGGCGGCGGGAATAACAGGGAGAAAGAGGGGGGTCTCATGAAAACATGTTTTTGTCTGTGGTTCCCTGCAAAGTAGATACGAAGGTGATACTTCCCAGGCTTATTCGGGAGCCCGTTCGCATTCGGATCCGGAACCCGTGTTCCTTGCTCCCCCGGGTGATTCTATCTCCGCTGTTCCCTGCTTCCAAAACCCGACAGGATCACAACCTGCTGGTGGTGTCCAACCTGCGGCCCGCCACCTACTACAGACTGGAGGTGCAGGTCATCACGACTGGGGGGGAGGGCCCTGCTACCGTCAAGACTTTCCAGACCCCCACCGTCTTACCGGCCCTCCAACACCGTAAGCGCCAACTTCTAGTATTTAGAACCTCTGAAGGTCCACATACAGTGTTATAGTGGTTAAAGTGTCGTTTTTAAAAACATCCCATATTTTCTACTTTTATTGAGCTAATTCTTTATAAGTATGTGTGTTATGCATGAGAATCTACGAACTGTCCTCTTAACATTTCCCTGATCTTGTGTGTGTGTGTGTGTGTGTGTGTGTGTGTGTGTGTGTGTGTGTGTGTGTGTGTGTGTGTGTGTGTGTGTGTGTGTGTGTGTGTGTGTGTGTGTGTGTGTGTGTGTGTGTGTGTGTGTGTGTGTGTGTGTGTGTGTGTGTGCACGTGCGCTGCAGGACCCAGACTCAGGCCGCACCACTCCCATCACCAGAAGCCGTCGGTAGAAAGACACTGAATGTCCAGAACATTTCATCGCCCAGTCGGGAGCAGAAGCGGCGGCTCGTGGGGTTTTCCCGTCGCACCAGGGAAGGAACGCAGTGTGGAACCAAACGCCGCCGGAGCACATCAGGAACCAGACCAGACCCGGACCAGGAACCGACCCCCGCATCTCATCAGTAACAAACGCGGCCGCGCCTTCTCTCCGGCCCCGGCACAAAATATCCCAATTCCTTTTCAAACCCCCCAACTCTGGTCTGTATAATCAAATATATACTGAAGTCTCATTTTCTGCTATTTTTCCTTCGGTAGACGCATAGTACGCTAATTTATCAATCCATTTTGTTTGCTTGTTTTTCATCCCATTTGAGCAGAAATTCCAGATATTTAACCATATCCAAACATCGATTCGAGGGATTCAATTTGGCTTTAAGGAGTGAACCCGGTTGATTAACAACATGGTGTTATTTCACGCTTATTTGGTTGACGTTTTTTTTTGTTTTTTTTTCAACATTCACAGATGATTGAAGACACTTGAACAATGCCATATAATTTGGGAAAGAAAGGAAAAAAAAAAAAAAAAAAAACATTTATTCAGAAAGACATGTAGAAATTAATCTATTTATTTTGTTTTACGGATTAAAAACAGGCGCTTAGACTTGATACTTTCTGATAAATAATATAACGAGTCGTCGTAGCCTAACCCAAAATATTTCTTATCGTACACTGCATGTAGAAGTCCATTTCATTTTGAACTGTAAATGAATTACTTGCTTCAAATTGAACGCTCGTAATGGTTTTGCATGGCAAACTTTAGCGTTCTGTTGGCATGAAATAGTGTCTGTGTTACCTCTTATGAATATGTTAGCAATATTTCATTAACGGATTAACAAAGAAAAATATATGGGGAATAATATGTAATGTTTATTAATGAAAATATAACTTGTGTGGAAATGCTGAATTGTATATGTTCTTGGCTGTAGAAATATTTGTCGTGAAAACAGTCAGTGAATGTCTATATTTATTTATGTGTATTACAAAGTTTGATTTGGATGTGTGTGTGAATGTGTATGTTTTGTTTTTTTCCTTGTTTTTGTTTTTTTGCGTGTCTAGAGTATTTTGAACCGACAAACATCTTGTAAAGACATTTTGTAAAAATGGAATTGTAAATACAGTCTTATGTTACATGTTATTTTTCCATGGTAGAAACTGTACAAACTGCTAAGTAATAAAATAATCCTTCACCTATTCCGTTGGCTGTTTGTGTAAATGAAGCCCCGGCTCGAAGCCGTCAATAGGCACGCTTCTCCTCCCCGCGTCACTATTTGGCAGAAGCGCCTGCTTGTTTTGGCCGCGGATCCCATAATGCGGTGCTTTTTCGAACACAACACGGCCACTGATGGGGCGCGGGGGCCTGAGACACGGAACTCCACGAACCCAAATAAACAGCTCATCTCACTTTACCGCCGGGGTTGGGTTTACTGTGGCGGCCCTTAACGCAACACTCGCGCCATTTTGGGGGGGAAAAAAAAAACAACAAGAAAAACCTTTTAAGGGCTTTTACTGTGCGGCAGCCTCTCACCCATATGTAAAACGTGCAAAATGTTTATGAGAAAATACAGCGTCGTTGGCATCCAGAGAGTTTATTTGCTGGATTTACATTTCGCTGTTTATTTTTATGTGTATCTGGGTTGATATCCTATCGGCTTGGCGGCACGCTGGGCGCTATATGAATTTGAAACCGGTCTCGCGTGTCGATCCCCATGAAACTAAACACTTAAATGAGGAATCCGAGCGACTTTATTTCAATATCCACCTGCAAAACTCCCGTGCGGACTTGTCATTTCTGGGGAGAGCGAAGCGTAACCTCTCGGCCGCGAGTTATTTATCTGTATTCAATGTGCTCCTTCGCTGGCTTTACTGGGTGGTCGGGTCTGGTGCGCATTGGAAATCCATACCTGCAGGGGATTTGGAACTTCTAAAAGACGCTGGCTTCGCTGAGGCCGAGCTCTGATTTTGTAACGGCGCACTCCTCCCTCCTCAGAACTCAATCCCGGGGCCGCCGTGCCCGTGAAGAGCGGGTAAGACAAATAGTTTCCCAAAAAACTCCCAAGCGTTCTGCCTACGAGGGGTAACGCCGCTGCCAAAGACTCATTTTCCTATTCGGCTGCGAGAGAATCCGTTACCGCCTGCCCGTGTGGTGTCGCCCATCTGAACCCACTGTAGGGCACTTGATATGCAATGGTACACCTTTATTTGTGTGCCGGCGGGCGTTTTTTGCATGACTGTTTATGTGTTTGTGTGTGTGTGTGTGTGTGTGTGTGTGTGCGTGCGTGCGTGTCTGTGTTTATGCGTCTGCCGGTGTATCGCCGCCTTCCTCTGCGCAAAAAGGTTTCCCCCCGGAACGGAGGTATTCCGCTGCCGTGCGGCTACAGTTATTCCCCAATTTCAGAAACGGTCAAGACCCATCCGCTACTTTCCACCGCAAGGAAGTAATTATTCTGAGCCCTGCTTTTCACACACTCAACCCCTTCAGTCAGTCAGTGCTTTGCGACTCACTTCTCAGGGATGTTGTTTATGTACAGTTCTATTATGTCACAGGAGATTAGTTCCTCTCAGTCTGTGCACGCTAATCCCCTTCTCTTTTCCAGGAGCCGGGCCAGTGTTTAGCCGGGGCTCCTTTCTGTGCGCGCCAGCCCCAGCCCCTCACTCCCATTCAGCCTGTCACCGTCCCCTCACTGCACATACCAAACACCGTGGCCCTCGAGTGTGAAAACGTGGAAACAAAGGGCCTCCAGCCTCCTTTTGAGAAAGTCTCGGAGGACGTTGGGGAGGGGCGGGGGCGGGGGTGGAGGGGGCAAAACCTCAACAATTTGGTTAAAAAAAAAAAAAAAAAAAAAAAGGAAAAGCAGTCATCAGGACAGAAATGTCTGTGATGGTGCGAGCTGAGGAAGTGGGGAGCGCTCCGGCCCCATTGTGAAAGTCCAGGGATATCGCTTTTCAAATTTGAGGAGATATTATCGAAAACAATATTATTCACTTTGGCTCTTTGGTGGAATCCCACTCAGTTAAACACTTCCCCTCCTGCCAAACTGGTGATATTTGGCCTTTTTTTTTCTTTTTTTCTTTTTAGAATAGTGAATAGTACAGTCTTTTCATCGGGGAATATCATCGATGGCGTGCTCCTCCTGCGCATTTCCTCTGACCCACCACCGTGCGTTCTGCATATTAACAGTGCAATGAGCCGTGCTTCACAATTTATCAAAATCCTGGAAGCCATCTTTTGAGGGCCAACCTAGGAGGGTTGAAAGAACAACGGTAACATTAACCCTCTGAAGAAGAGTGGAAATATCCATTTTTCTGATAGGTACAATCCCCTGTTTAACTTTGATGTAAGAAGTAAAATAATCGACTTTTCTCTTCAGGTGACTGAGATAGAAGTGCATGCCCCCCTCCCCCCATGTGAGTTTGGGGGTCAGCGAAAAATCTCCAGGCGGACCCTCGCTCTAGATCACTACCACATGGAGCCCGTCCATTTGCGCTGGCACCCCTTTTAGATATGATGATATGGAATATATTGTCTGCGAGATTGATGAAAAAAGGCGGCGGTGCCCCGGCCTCCATTAGGAGAAGCAATGCTGCTCTAATGCCGCGCCGTGGTGAGAACTCTGACCTGGCCCTGGGCTGCTGCATGTTTCTGGTTAGGCTCTGGTGCGGGGGACCGGGCCCACGACACATGAAAGGGCCGCGTCTGTCAGGCCGCGAGGATGTTCAGTCGAAAGTCTAATGAAGAACAGAACACGTGCGCTGACCTGAGAAACACGCACGCCATGCACGTTATGCAGCGGAGGAGAGCGGTATTGTTGCCCGGGAAGGTGCTCCAGGGGAAAAGTGCCTTATTGTCGATGAGGTTAAAAGGGGCGAAAGTAAAACTCCTGTAGTTCTTGCAACTAAGCCAAATTTCTCAATCATTGGGAGTCAACCTGAGTGATTGGCATCATGGGAAAAAGCAGTGCAGTATGCTGTAATAACACCAATAAGTTAGACTAACCCATCCATTATTAGCCGTGCCCATACTATTGAATATATATTATTTTATTCATCATGTATATATATATATATTCATATTTATATTTATACCCAGTCAATATTTGCACCCCTATTGCCATTTAGCCCTTTTTACAGCCTTTTTTGTTTGTAATTTATCTCTACCAGGTGAAAAGAGCACCAACGTATATTCCATATTTATTGTATTTCTTATTTTTTTAAACTGTTGGGCATTCCTTTTCTATGCTACTTGTCTGTCTGCACTACAACGCACCAACTACCGGTATGACCATGACAAATTCTCCGCATGTGAAATGTACTTGGCCCAACAAACATCAATTGACCCAATATTGAGAGGTGAGATTCAGCTGACTGCCGCCCAATGGGGCAATCGCTACGACCACGTTCCTCAGCGGCACAATCACTTTTTAAATTTTTTGAATTTTTTCAAGTTTTCCTTTAAGCGTGGATCAGACTTAGGCGTACATCTTGAAAAAGCACATGCTCTGGGAATAAACCTCTTCTGCCTTTCATTTGCGTTTCCCTCTCCGTGGCTCCGCGCTGCACATGGTCCATTAGAGTCAGTGCTGGCAGAGCGTTTCTTTTCCGTCTATTTAGGGCTGAACTGGAAGATTCACCGCCTCAAATTATCTGTTGCTGAGTCTGGATAACGCCGTAATAGAAGGACCTGGCTATCGAGAAAAAAAAAAAAAAGGTTCGAGGGTCCTCCCCATCTCCGCCATCCCTCCACCTACGGAGCGTTTTCCAGGCACTCCGTTAGAAGGTGGCGGGCGCTTTGCAGGGGGTGGGGGCTCAGGTCAAAGGTAAAGACGAGGTCCACCGAGAACCCCAGTTTGTGTTTGTGTTTACTAAGAGAGCATCCCCCGAAGAGCCACCCCCTCCCAGATCCCCTCTCTCCTAACCAAACATCCTTTCTCCGCGGGCCGGACGAAGTGAAGAGATCATGCCTGGAAGTGGCATCCATCCTGGTAATAGCTTCTCATAATCCCTCTGATTAGCGCTAATCCCCTTAATGTCGCTTCCTGAGAGTAAACAAATATTGACCCGGGTGACCTGTAGTCACGATTGACACGATGACATTAGGAAGGTCTTCTGCTGCCGCAGAGCCCCCGATCCGCTGCCGCAGACTCCACAGAAGGGATGTGGTCCAATGTTACGGTGACTCGAAGACGACGCCGTTCGCTATTTGAGGTGAATTCCTCCGCCGGCTACCCTCTTCAAACGACCCGGGTGATTACCGACGTTTCCAAACCTTCCTCCTCGCGGCACCCAGGGGGGCGACTTCCCCTTCCGGCGTCGTTCGGGTTTTCGCCGTTAAAGTTCTCCCGCGGAGGGGGCGGGGGGGGGGGGGTTGGACAGCGGCCAAGCCCTCGGAGGCGAGGTTCACAGGTCAGCGGGCGCCGGGGAGGACGGGCCCCGGGGTCCCGCAGCGGGGAGGGTCAGGAGCCCCGGGGCCGCGGAGACAAGGAGAAGGGGTCAGCGGGGTCGAGTTCAGAGGGAAATCCACGCGGGAGGACGTCGGAGGAGCCGAGGGTGAACAGAAACGTCCTTCACTCCCCTCCAGCTGAAGGCGCGTCGCTCGCCCGGGTGTTGACCGGGGGGGGGGTCTGAAAGGTGTTAATTACATTAGGCCGCGTCGGCCCGACGACAGCTGCTTATTTAAAGGTTTGGATCATTTTCGGGATAATTTGGCCCGTAAAAGATGTTTTTTCGCCACCTCGGGTTGCAGTTTGTTTTGTTAATTAGCGTTTTCTGTGTCGGAAAAAGGGCGGAGGAAAATGTGGTGTGAAGATTGTTTGCAGGTTTTGAAGAAGTGGCATTTTCGGTCTTTTTTTTTTTTTTTTTTTTCCCTGGCCGGAATTTGGCTAACATGCTGTGTCAGATTCCATTCAAGAACATTCAGTCAACGATTCTGATTATTTGATACTGGTGAAGTCCAATTGGCTGCTAGACAGGCGACTTAGTTTCACATTACATCTTGTTTACACCTGATAATAAATACCTATTTGTTTCCCTGAGCCTTTTGTGCATCCCATTAAATCTGATTTCTTGTAACGGCCGATCCAAAAACCGGGAGCCGAGAGGGAGAGCCCTGAAATCGATGAAACTATAAAAAGAACAAATTAAATGTCAAAACGAAAATTCAATTACAAAATCCATTGGAAACAAAAAAGGCCCGGGTTCGCGAGCAGAGTCCAAATGATTGACTCCGCTAATAAAACAGCATCGGGGCAATATGATGTATTTCATATCGTAGCGAGACGCTGATTCTAAACACATCACGGGCAAAGCAAACACTGGGCTCTGACAAAACCACATTGTTTATAAAATATATTTCATCTTGCCCCTGTGTGTGTGTGTGTGTGTGTGTGCGCGCGCGCGTGTACGTGCGCGCATGTTTCTTTGTGTGTGGGTGTGTGTGTGTCCGTGTGTCTGTGCTCCAAGGCTAAGAGCTCATTTCCACCCTGATGATCACAGGCACCATTGATTGTTATGCTGACGAGCGGCCGGGTTCTGCCCGTGGCACACACAGAGAATCTGGACATGTTTAACGCACTAAGCACTACACTTTTATGTTGTTTCTTTTTTTTTTTTCCTTTCTTTCTTTCTGTCTGTCTTTCTTTCTTTCTTTTTTTTTTTTTTTTTACACTGGTATGAAGTTGAATTCTGATGTTCGGGGCAGCTGGCTCTCATTAAGAAAACATGATGTCAAACAGAGGGCCGCGGCTGGTGAAAGTCAAATCCTGACTCCCTCACCCCTCTGGTCGATCCTCCAGAAAGCCGTGGGGTTCTTCTGGTGCCAGCCAGAGACACCGTGAGGCGTTGAGACTCCAGAGCGGTTTTGATACCGCCGAGGAACGTTCCAACGAAAACATTCGCTGGAATGTGGACGAAGAAAAAAAAAAAAAAAAAAAAAAAAAAACAACGTGAGCGATCGTATGAGAAATGATATGCAATACTTCTGGGTAAGTCTGGTTATTTCGCTCGGTGTGTTCGGGGGAGGAATTAAAAAAAAAAAAAAAAAAGAAGCCGCGACTTTCATGACTTGAATTTATGACATCGGCGGCGGTGGAGCTGCGTTTTGCTGCGTCTCAGGATCGCGCTCGGAACCGGAGGCCGGGGGCCATGTTTGTCTCCGGCGGCGGAGAGGGGCCGGAGGGCGACGCGGCATCCGCCATAACTCACGGCGCGGGGCGGTGTTTTGGACGACTCCGCCGCTCTCGCGGCCATGCGCTCCTCCACATGTGCGCCCCGGCTGTTTCTCCCCCGGAGCAACATAAATAATTTGACTAATGCGAACGTTAAAAAACGATATTCATACCGGGGACGTATTGTGTTATCGCAAAACGATGCAACATTAAACAGCTTTTCAAAAAAGGTGCGGGCCGTCGACTGGGAGGAGGAGGAGGAAGAGGAGGACGAGGAGGAAGGAGGTTGTTAGCGGCGGCGTCGCCATAAATCCCGGTTTGGACGCACCGTTGCGTTTATGCCTTTTTGGAGCTTTTACATCGCAGCATAAACAGTTCCGTTTGCGTTGAGGTGCCGAGCGCGGCCCCAGATTTAGGCCCGCGCGGGGACAGGCCCGGTGCGGCGGAGCGGCCCGTAAACACTTTTACGGCGCTCCAGCCGAGCCGAACATATGGGATACGTGTTAGAGGCCGGGGTGCGCGGCGGCGGCGGCGGCGGCAGGGAGGGAAACCATCTTTCCTCTGACCGCTCTGCGGCGAGAGGCAGTCTGATCCCCCCCGGGTGATTGACACGATCGCACGCTTCACCTGCGGCGGGTGGCGCGTTCACATCGACCTGGACAAAACCGCTCCGATCCCCCGTAGCATCGTGTGCAGGAACCCGCTGGACGACCCGCTGAAAGAACCCCCCCCCCCCAAATCCTAAAAGCCCAATCAGAGCGACTGCGTCGGCCGCGTCGACGAGACCGTTTGAGTCGCCCCCGTGTCCCGCGAAACCCCTGAGTCATTTGGCTCCGCCGCGGCTTCGATAACCGCAGGTTTTGTGGGCGGTTATTTTCGGTGCCGCTGAAAAAAAGGCACCAACAGATAGAGTCACGACTCAGATGTGCTAAGCAAACAAACCTCTTTTTTTTTTTTTCTCTCTCTCCCCCATTTTCCTTACACGCAGCGTTCTTCTCGGATTGCCGGTGCTGTGTTTGGACAGCGTCCCCGTTCCCACATGTGTGACTGTATAATTTGACGCCGTTGCCAAGGTCCCCCCCTCCCCTCCCCTCCCCCGTCTAAGCTCCGCTCATCTCCGCGCTCATCGAAAACTTCATGTTCAGATTCCTTCAAAGCGGCGCGTCGACGACAATGAAATATCGAGCGGCTTAAACCACCCGATTGGAAACAGCTCCGCCGACGTGCAAACCGAGGCGCTGGGCGGACTTTCGTCGCTCCGTTTTTTTTGTTTTTTTTTTTTCGTCCGACGAAAAAAATAAAATAAAAAATAATCGAGAAACCTGTTTGAAATATCAGAGTCATTTCATTAAAACGGATTGACAGTCCGGTGAGTTCCTGTCGATGCGGCGGTTTCGGGAGAGGAGTGTTTTTGATTCCTCCCGGGGAGAATCCTTCACCTCCGCGGCGGCGGCGGCGGCGGCTCCTTCTTTTTTTTTTTTTAAATATTCCAACACCGCCTTTCATCTGCTCCTCCGAGCGGGGGGGGGGGGGCGGGCGGCCCTAATGCGCCGCAGATCCTCCCTGGCTCTGGCGATATTTAACCATCATCGCTTTAGCGGTTTTCTCGGAACGGACAACCAATCAATCACAGTGGTACTCACAAGCGAACTAACTACTACGTTGCCTCCAATTAGGGTCAAGCGGCCTTTCTGCCGCGCGGCCCGTACCGACGAACGGTTCGCTCGCGTCCGCAGAGACGCCGACCCAGGCTCGCAGACGCGCGCGCGGTGCCTCGATCGCTCTCGGAGGTCGAGCGACCACAGACCTCGGCGACTCAGATCCAGCGACGAATGAGCCAAAGCGAACCGATAGGTGCATGGGACGACGGGTTTCTTTTCGACGCGCGCACGCACGCACACATTGTTGACTTAATTAATTTGTCTGAATCAGAAAACGGGAAGCGGTAGTATGTTAAAAGATAATACCCAAGCAAAACAATTTGTTAACCAACCGCCCCAGCGGTCACCGTGAAATCCTCCCGTGGGAGACGTCTGCGTCTCTCCGCGCGATCTGTCTTTCATAGACGACCCAGCGCCGCCTGCCAAGAATAGCACTCCGGCTGACGTGTCTGGCTCTTGTTAGCGGTAGATAGGTTCAATTTTTTTTTTTCTTTCTTTCTTTCTCAAGCTGCGTGTTGTGTACTGTTGCGGCCGGTGCGTGTGTGTGTGTGTGTGTGTGTGTGTGCGCGATTCCTCAGCGACGGCGATGCGTGGGACCCCGAAATGACACACCTCCAATCTACTGATGCTCTGCCAGCGTGCGTCATCCCCTCCGCTCCCCGAAGAATGTCTTTGAACGGTGTCACAGGCAATCGTCTTCATTGCGTGTCACTCCTTCTCAGAAAGCTGGTCGCTCGTCTCGTCCGACTTCCAGCCGAGTGTTTACAATTGAGCATTTCTTTTAATATGTTGTTTTAATATTTGCAGTCTGCTGTGTCTGTTTTTCCTGACTTGTGTCTCACACACGCGCGCGCGCGCATGCATGCGATTCTAAAATAAAAGCCTCGTCTGGAATTTATCACGGACGGCATCTTCTTATTTATTTATTTATTTATTTTTTTCTTCCCCCCAGATCGATGGGGTCTTTGTGTTTTAACCAATTAGATACAGACTATGTGCAGTGATTAAATTGAGTTACATTTCCATGCTGACTTCATCTGGAATAATATTCTCCCACAAAGAATGTGCCCTCCTTTTTGCCCCCCCCCCCTACCCCTCACTGTTTTCTTTCCCACTTTGAATAGACAGAAATCTGCGGATCTCCCCCAAGTCCCTAGTCACCCAATGTGTGTTTGCCACCCGGTTCAGAGAGACCAACTCTTTTAATTGAGCCATTGTCTCGCATGGTGGGAATATTTACGGGCCGTGCCATGGGCGGTGTGTTCTCGTGGCGAGTCACTGTTGGTCCAACATCTCAGATCCTTCAGCCCATAATTGAATAGATTTGTGGGGTTGATTGATGTTTCGAGGAGGTTCCCTCCCTCCTTTAAATATTCATGATCCTGTGGCCTGCAGTGGTGAAACGAGAAGCCGGAGCAAACCTGTGGACAACAATGGCAGGGGCTGCTTCTAATTACTGTAAGACCATTCGTGGAGCAACCATCCTCAATCCACAACCACCTCTTCCTCCTCGTCGCTGGTGGACTCCACCTAATGGCGGGCGCTCGGACCCAGATAGAGGGGAAAAAGGGAGGAGCGGCTCCTCTTCACTCCGTCAAAATGGGAGGTCACAGCAGAAGCGGCGGGAGGTCGAAAGTGTGCGAGAGTTCGCAGAAGTCATGTCCAGCTTCGTTTGGCGGCCTCATTTCGGGGGGAGAGGCGAACGTGATCCCGCCGCCACTCGAAGCGCTTCACTCCTGTTACCGGCGTCGCCCCTGGCCCCGCGTCGCCGCCGCTCAGCCACTTCGCTGGCACTTCAGTCCCGGCAAATCCCACTTGAAATCCGTCCGTCAAACTCGGATTGTCACTCATGACACCGCTCTGAAATTGCCAACACACCGAGGAAGAACCTTCTCGTCAGAGGAATCCTGCGGCGGTCTGGATCGATCCGTTTCGACTGCGACGCCCAGCACCGTCGTCCTCCTGGTGGATGAATGACCATACATGCATACCACGTCGAAACAGAAACGACGGAGGAGCATCCAAACCCCAATATCCGGAAAAAAATAATGATTGTGAGGATATGGGACGTTAGAGGTGGTGAGAGGTGCCAACCCGGGCGGGAATACCGTTTTTTGGGGGTTTTTTTATTGACAGCGACCAGAGCAAGAAGCAAGCCTCATCAACTCCCGCCGCAAAATCGGGGGATGGTATTTTAATTGCTGGCGGGAATCGATTGAACTGTCAACTAAAATAAAAAATTGGGAGTAAATTAAGACCGAGCTGCGAGGTGAGGTTTGCATGAAACGGCGTCGAAATGAACCAGAAGGGGAAAAAAAACAAAACCCAAAGCTTCCATTTTTTTTTTTTTTTCCCATCTGAATTACGTGCATCAGTGGATCCCCAGCAGCACCTTTGAAGTGAGAACTGAAATGGAGTCAAGCAAAACACCCCCAGGGGCCTATTTGGTTTTTGGGGGAAAATAAACATTTGCCAAGTCTGGTCTTGCGCAACCAAATACTGTACACAGAGGTCTGGGAAAACTGCCAGTAATATTTCTACGACATAATTAAAATGATAGGTATTGGGAGACGAGCCGGTCTGAAGGTGGTGATGATTGCTCGCTGACTAATTTAGTCTGGGATCGCGAGCGAGCACAAGCACCGCGACATGCCCAGTAAAATATACACGTTTCGATTTTTTTAGTGGAGGCAAGTGATAGCTTAAATACTTATACTTCACATTATGCCATTTCGGTCAACTGTTATGAGCTTCACTCTGTCTCCCCCTCGTTTTTTATGGAGGGAAAATCAAAAATTAAACCAATTTTGAGAAGTCTGGGGTAGGTCTCAAGCTGTGTTTCTAATTGTGGGCCGCTGGGGAAAAGCTGTTTGGAAGTAGTGTATCTATAAAAGGAAATGTCATCAATCATATCACATGATTGATAATATAAAGTCTATAGTATAAATATACTTTAAAGTGAAACACAGTGTCGTTTGACTTGGAAATAAATCGTCAAACCCCTTATCTGCGCCTTATCAACAACAAATTTGCCCTTTGGGTCCGTTTCAGGAAAGCCTCCCCAGAACGGGGAGATAAAAATCTTTCTTTTTGACTGAAGACACATTTTTATCTTTTTTTTTTTTTTTTCCCCCCAAACTCCCACACTTCAACCGCTCGCAGTGTCCCGGCAACGCTTGCTGATTTATTGCATCTTCAGATTCACAATCTGGGGACAAATTGGTCCCCTCAAAAATGCACGAACATCGCTGTGAACCCCCCCCCCCCCCTCCGCTGCTATTAGATGGAAATCAAATCCTGATGTTGCAGCACGAGGGGAATGCGGGCACGGTCATGTCAGTGCGGATTTAGGCAGATGCCATGTTTTATGACCTGCAATACTGTTACTAATTTGGGGACATTTGATATGGTGGATTTCATTAGAGGAGGCACAAATGGAGTGGCCCGCAGTGCAGTTTCTCTGGAGGTGACAAAGACGCACCGCGCTCTGAATGGCCGGGATAAGCATCTTCTCCAACTGGAGGAACAAAAGCATTGTGAGGCAAAGCAGGCGGCCATGCCAAAACACTCTTAAAGAGGCATGAACTGGCAAGTCCCCGATCTCCACATCTTGAGGAATAATCACTCCCTTCTGGACGTGTTTATGAGGGCAGGGGGGCCTTGGCTGTGATGCCTGAACGACACGGTGGGGAGGAGGCGGCGCATCCGAGCGTCCTCGGCTCAGAATGACCGGGGCCTCGCTGCAGCGCCGGGCCTGATGTGACGTGGGGCTGTCATCGTTAAAAAAAGAAAATCATTTTGGGCTCATAACAAATGTTTTGTGGAGATGCTTTTGTTTTTTACTGCCCTAGTCGGAAAATATGTTATTTGAAGGATCGGTTCGTTATTTTTCAACCCATCCTTTATTCAAATGGCGGTTCCCATCATTTATAGCCCCTCTGCTGCAGCCTCTCACTGTGCTTGAATGCAGTCCACTGTGTATTTTTCTTTGCATTTTTATCATCATAAGAGTCATATCATATTTTATTAAAAATGATTTTGCCGTAAATCAAGAGTCTGATGTGGGCTATACAGTTGGCTGCCAGCAGGATGCAGCGCAACTTCCTGTTTCTAGTCTCCTACGTTAGCACGGATGTAGCCCAAACATCTGATTTGCGGAAGTTCAAAGGAGTCTGAACCCTGAAAAACCTGATGAAATGCAGCGTTTGCGACCATTAAAAAGCATACAACAAATAAAGACTTATATTCGGAATTTCTCATTTTTGAAAAGGAGACTGACAATTTTTATTTATTTTTTTACTTTAAGGCCTGGCTTGAATAATGGCCAACCTATGCTTTGAGTCAGTTTCTTCACTTTCTTGTTTTTATTTGGAAAACGTCAAATTCACATTATTTTAGAATCATGGACATTGCATGGACAATGATGCGCACAAGTGTACAATCAAATACAGCAGCAGAGAACAGTACTATCATTTTGTATGCACACTTTTAAAATTTTTACAATTATTTGTGGGTAAAACAATCTGCTTATAAAAGAACAGGGGGAGCTTTCAGGGGGAGGTAAAGTAATAAATTACTTTTAAATGTTCATGCATTCTTTTCACAGGTTTAATGCTTTCACACAGTTTAATGTACTCACTCCATTCTTTTCTGGATTCTGAGAGAGGAAGACAGTTTCTCCATTATCTTACCCCACATTTTCAAGGTAATTACTTCTCCCCTTGAAGAAGAGGAGAGGAAAAAACGTCCATTCAACGTTTCAATTCTTAACGTAGAATAAGGCATTTTTCCTCATGGATTTCTGACGGAATCATAACCGACAGGGTAGCATTAAAAGTAATTTATCCCAGCATAATTCTCTGGTGCCAGCTTAGCAGTAAAACTTTTTGTCCCTCGGAGCAGAAATATTGTTTTGTCCGGAGACATAAAGAGGAAAGCTGGAGCCAACACCTCGGCGATCGGGGCACCATCCTGTGAAAAGCTCTCTTTCCTGATTCAGGCCAAGGCCAGAGCCAAGGAGACGGCTTCCATTCAGAGCAGCCTTGGGCGCATGCTTTCATTAAATAAAGCAGCGGGAAGTCATAGGATCTTTTTTTAAATTTTATATATATATATATATATATATATACATATATATATATATATATATATATAAAGGGCGAAAACAACCATCTATTGGGTTTCCATTTGAATCCGTAGAAGCCGATTCAAAGGAATTACTTACATATCACAAGACAAAAAACAAAAAAAATGTTCCGTTGGTTTGGCGCATGTCATTCGAGCGGTAGACTGTTTGTTTACAAGTTACCGCAGGATTAGGACAGGATGCGTTTATTCCCGACTTGAGGTTCAGATACTTCCATGTCAGAGGCAGGGTACACGGACGCGGGGTCCACCCGTCCTCCGACGGCCCTCTTTCGAGGCCGGCGGAGATGGTGAGAGCGCACGGACGTGGAGGGGATTTGCGATTCCCTTTTATGATTTCGGCGGCATTGTTTATGTCTGAGCTTTCGGGATCCTCTGAGGAGTTCTGGGGGAGGCCAGGCATGTGTTTGTTTGTCAGAAGGCCATTTATAATAGATCCATATTTCAAAACAACGTGAGTAGCATCAAAGTGTTTATCGGAATTATTACAGTCTAGTCAGAACAACCCCCCTTTTGATTATGTTACAATCGGAGAATGTGCATTGAAATGCACCGGGGAAAAAAACAACACTTAGAAGACCAGGATCAAGGATTTGGTGAAATGTAATCTGTTTAGAGGACGGAGTTTACGGATTTTTCTTGATGGATCTACTAGGTCGTCCGAGCGGCGACGGTCCACTTTCGTTTTTTTTTTGTTGTTTTTTTTTTTCTCTCGAGCCGCCACACGCGCTGCGTTTAGTTCCTGATTCCTTTTCTTCTGATTCGCGTTCGCGTCGGGGAGTGCTCGCGCGAGAAGCCGGACGGATGAAAGCGGCTCCGCGATCCCGCTCCCCGGGAAGGGCAAGGTGGGTTTATGTGTCTCTTCAAGCTCGTTAAAAGCCAAAGGAGAATGTCAAGGAAAGGAACACATGTGGATATATCATTCCCGCCGGACCAAACTGGAGTTTAAGAGGCGAATGTGCTCAAACGGCCTCTGCCAAAGAAATTCACGAAGGCTATTGCATTCGATATATTTTATTAAATATGAGAAATATTTCGCAACGGACTTTGCCAATGATCTGGGATGCTTTAAAAGATTTCCTGGAACAGAACTCGGAAGTGCAATAAAAAACACTCCTGTTATT
Source organism: Zeus faber (assembly GCF_960531495.2). NCBI lineage: Eukaryota > Metazoa > Chordata > Actinopteri > Zeiformes > Zeidae > Zeus > Zeus faber. The sequence continues at coordinate 14,982,673 of NC_137210.1, read as the reverse complement.
GTTAACGTTAAGCGCCGTGGATAATATCCTAATATCCAATCGGCCATTGATTTGGTAGCACCGTTGCAAAAAATCGAATCAAGAATAAACTTTGTAAAAGAGACTGTTTACATTTTTTTATTATTATTAGTCCATAACAAATGAATGATGATGTCGTATACAAAAAAGTTTGAAAGCGAGTCTGAAGTCAAGGAAAACGAGCCGAGAGTCCGCGGTCGGAGGCCGTGTGATGGAATGCAGGTTATGGGCTATTTGTGTTTAGATTCGCCGTTATTTGTGGTTCATGTCTAGAACAGTTCCTGTGCTGACATTTACAAGGGCCGTGATGAATGTGGACGGTTGTAGCAGGTTTTGTCATTTAACGGTGAAGCCACTCATTACGGTGAAGGGCATGTTGGCAGCCGGACGCCGACCTGCGCTAACATCTTCCAGTTCCCTCCAGCAACAGCAACCGAAACACCACCGCGACGCGGCTCAAATTAGTTTTCCTAATATATCAGCCCAACCTTTGACCACATCGAGTACAGCCGGCAACACTACAATCACGAAAACCCAGAGCTTTGATAGGGAAATAAGAAATGTCATCGACCCCTGAGCTTCCCATCGCGCCGGGCGGCTCCAATTGTGCAAATGACGCTGATGGTAATCGCTCGCAATGTGAGGGTGCTGAGTCATGTTATGTCTTATTTGAATTTAATTTGGAGCTAGAGGTGTTATCGCAAACAGGCCAAGAATGGATAAAACGCTGTTCGCGAGTGTCTCTGGAACCAATTTCCCGTAATGTCGGAGCCTCGGCGGGGAGGTGTGGATGGGGAGGCGAGCGCCATCGCCGTCATGGAGAGTCCCTCTCTCTCCCTCTCTCTCTCTCTCTCTCTCTCTCTCGCTCTCTCTCTCTCTCTCTCGCTCTCTCTCTCTCTCTCTCGCTCTCTCTCTCTCTCTCTCTCTCTCTCTCTCTCTCTCTCTCTCTTTCCGCCAACTGTCCGCTCGGCATGCCTCCTCGAGCGGGAAGCGCTTTAACCTTGAGGGCAAGGCACTGCCGAACATGTGCAAGCAATTTGTATGGAATACATAAAGGGATGATTTTATGACAGTCAGAGCAGCTGCTCCAGGCTTTGCTGTTGGCTTCCAAGATGCATCTTTGTAGAAAGGGGGAGAGAGCGGCGAGATTCTAAATGGCACCGGGGCCTCGGGGGGGAGTCAAAACATAACTCCACAAATCGCGTTGTGACGCAACACAAAACCCTTCTACACCAGTGATTCACAATCTGGGGTGCGAGACCCCCACAGGGGGCCCCCGGAGACCGCTGGTGCGGGCGGGGGGGGTTCGGGAGGCTTTGGATGATTTGAGGCATAGTTTTCCTAATAGTCAAATATTGACTCATTGAGTGTTAGTTCATTGTAACAAAATCTATGAAGATGTGTTTTCATGTATAATGACCGCCAACGTTGAATTGTGTGTATCGTGTGAACAATTACTCAATTGAGAATGCCCATGCAGATATGTGAAAAATATGCCTTAAATGTCTGATCACCATTCAACATCAATCCTAAAACGGTGCCTGTGTGATGGTTTGAAGGTTACTTTAAAATTCACAGCCTCATATTGAAGAAAGGGAAATATTTGAAATGTCTTACATTGTGAGTAATGGATCGTAAAGCTTTGCTTCCATAGCAAAGTGTTTTTTGTTTTCTTTTTTTTTGGGGGGGGGGGGGGGGGGGTGGATCGGTCTATTATTCACAGTCTTACAGCTGTCTACATATTTTTCATCCCGGTTCAACCTTTCATAGCACCACAATATCTATACCAAATATGAAATTCATAAAAAGATAAACTGTGGGCTGACACCAGATTTCTCATTCGCCTCTTCGTGTCAGACGCGCCTGCCAGTGCAGGTACAGATTAAAGATCTGCTCATTTCCTGTCCCTGAGCCAAAGAGCAGATGGATTCCGCATTAAAAGACATGAGACCCACCGATGGGTGCGCATAAGAAGCTAAAAGGGCAGGATTTAGTGGTCATCCCTTTAGGTAGCTGACAGATTTAGCGTGCCATGATTTCCCTCAGGCCTCCCTGACCCAAAGGCAGTTGGAAAGTGGACTTACAATATGGTCAAATTGCCATTTTGACTTTTAGTTCTGATTAGTTCCGTATTTTGAGGCGGAGCATTTGAAATAATCCTACGGCCTCCGCAGAACAGAAAGTCTCATGCACCTGAAAGCTGAGGTTGCAGTGCTCATTAACGTGCTTCACGACAACGTGACTGAGCCTTATTGCCGTCATTTGTAATACTTAACGACAGTAAACCTGTCACTGGGAAATTGCTTCAGAGAAATTTGCATTGGGTGCATATGTATGGAGGATCTCTGTGTTTCGCCCGTTGTTAATATTAATGAAGGTATGGGAGAGAGATTATCTAATTCCGCGCAGGAAAAATAAAAAAATCGTTACAGGGGCTGAGATCACAACATATTGTCAGACATCTGTTCGACCGGACTTATATGAGACGGTTGAAATTGGCCGGGGCGGCGGAGCCAAGCAGAGCTGTGAACTAAATCTAGCACCGCACAGTGACTCGTGGCATATTGTCATCCAAGAATACCACATAAAACCAAATAGTTCTTATATAGCACTGCTGTCCCCTTGGTTTTAGGTTGGGGTTTCGAAGCTTGTAAAGTGGATACCAAAGCCCCTTTAAGAGAGTCTGCGGCCTTGGGGGTTAAGGTAACAGCTAATTGTTGCGCCGGTGTCCTACGGATATTCACCGTGAGCTCATGAATTGAGCATGTGACTTATGTGTCCGGCCACATCCCCTCCATCTCCTCGTGCGGCCGGCAGGGCTGTGATTTATAGCTGGACAGTGGCCTGAAGAGGTGTTGGATTCAATGAAATACAAGGGAAGGACATCTGGAAAGCCTATTAGCGCTCTCTTCGCAGCTCGGGCCGATTTGATAGCGCGAGCGTGGAACCGAGATGGGAAGAGCGCTCCGACACCAGGCGCTGTGTGGTTTCTTTCCCATCGAACGGCAACGTGCGAAACCAAGGTTACTCACATATTAAGCAGATCTGTTCTAACGGTCCTACTTAGAGCGCCAGGTGAGCTAACAAGGCCCCGTAAATGTGCCTTCTCGGTGCAGCCTAATGTGTCCCAGATGTACAGAGCACTTCAGTCGCGTTGGCGTCCTTGGTTTGGGGCGGCGGGGGGAAAATCTCCGGCGGGATCGTTGGGTTCTATCTACCTCCACGTCTAAGGGCGTTGCAGCGCGACACCGCCAGTGTTGAGCAAAGTCGATCTAATCAGGGGATAATTGGTAAAGAAAGAGCGTCGACGGCGTCTCCGCGCCGCGGTCCGGAGGGAGGCGCGTTGAAATACAACCCCCCGTCACCATTCATCCTCAAACCCCACCGCCCGACGCAACAATGACTCGCGCGCGGTCTGCTTTTCATTTGGGTGAATTACCTGTGGGAGACCAGCAGACGTCTCCTGAGTGGCTCCGTGTGTGTTCCCCATCACCCCCCCCCCCCCCCAGAGCCGTCTCATTAACGCGGCACCTAGTGAGGACCTCCTCCGTCCAGCCCGAGACGACGGCGAGGGGCTGCCGGGTGCCCGGCCATGATGACTCAGGCCCTTCGCCGTCCGACCGCTTCCGCTGGTCCAGGCTCCACTCCCTGTCTGAACTGTCTGCTGCCTGGACCCTAGCAAGTGGATTGTAATGGAGGAGGCACTTGAGAGAGAGAGAGAGTGTGTGTGTGTGTGTGTGTGTGTGTGTGTGTGTGTGTGTGTGTGTGTGTGTGTGTGTGTGTGTGTGTGTGTGTGTGTGTGTGTGTGTGTGTGTGTGTGTGTGTGTGTGTGTGTTTGTGTGTGTGTGTGTGTGTGGGTGTGTGTGCAGTACGAGGAGGGAGATAAAGTGCCAGGGAGGCTGAGTGGTCTTTTATGAGGAGGGCAAGCAGTCATGAGCGTTTCACAGGAGATACCGACCTTAAGAGGATAAGACGTTACATCCAGTCGGGATTCTTTGTTTGTTTTTATCTTTCTCTCCATACATCTTCCAAAGTTAGACTAATTGTAAGGCCTAGCCGAGCGGGAGATGATTATCGTCTCTCTTCTCCTTTTGTGGAATCAGATATTACGTCGAAGCATGACTGACTGCGGGGGAAAAGGTTAATCGCTGAACCAACAGTAGGGTGGCTACTTCCTATGGCCCGCTTATAAGTCCAGGCGTCATCTCACCAGGGTGTGTCTTGTGTCATTTGTATTTCATTAAAGCAAGCTGTGTGACATCATTGATTTCTCCGTAAAAAAATAGGACTTTTCCATGATGCCAGCTCATCGGGTGGGTGGGTCGGGGCGGGGGCGGGGGTGGGGGTGTGGGTGGGGGTGGCGGTGGTGGACGTCTCACCCATCAGGCTCTGTCAGGAGCTGTCAGAGGCTGTCAGAGGACAGGATCCAGACCCTGGACCAGGAGGGGCCGGGCCGGCCAGCTGTCACCTCTCTGACACTGGCTGAGACCATCCATCTGGCTGAGAGAGGCCCACCACGGGTGGAAAGAAACTCGCCAGACCCCGCTCTCGGCTCACACACACACAGACACACACACACACACACACACACACACACACACACACACACACACACACACACACACACACACACACACACACCGACGCAAGAATGCAGACGGCCAGGCACGTCTGCATGATGCACACACAGAGACACAAACGCGCAATGTGATGCATGCATGCACACAGAGGCATCACGATAAGGAGACATTTTGACTAATCACCTGCTGCGTCGGCGGCCCCTGTCCACATAAATCACACCGTCACTGGGAGACACCGGGGGACACCGATGTGGCAGGCGACCGCCGAGCGCAGCCAACGCAAACAAACAAACAAATTAATGTCAAGCGCTCAACTCACACAAACATACAAAGCTGTTTGCAGGTGCTCACTTGCTTCGCAAAAGCTCCGCGACTTTGAACACCGGCCGGCAAGAGCCTTTGGCGGCGATGGCAAAGCCCCTCCAAGTTTAGACACGCCGCTCATCCACGCCAGCCTCCACGGGGGTATTTTTACTCCCGCGATACCGACGCGGCTGAAACGACCTCAAAGTGCAACGGCCGAGCACCCCGGCACTTTCTGGCGGAGCGGGGAAGATCGATGTGCGCCGTGCGACATATGGAGAACATTTGGAGACACTCAGACTTGGAGAAATCCAGAGTCCCACCAGAGCGCCCGCAGATGGTTTGCGGTGTATCTTTGCCTCGTGGGTGTGATGATGGCTGGAGTTATAGAGTAGAGTTACCCATCTGCAATTACCAGAGAACTCTCTGAATGAAGGCTGTGAATAACGAGCGAGGTGGTAATTGCTCCTGCACAGGTCGGTTGACTGAAAGACACAGTAAGTATACGGTTTGGTTGATAAATTGGACGTTGTCGATGCCGAGCTCACTCTTAAGTGCTATAAAATAAAATGAGATAGTATGTTTGTGTCGTACGCCGATGAGCGTCTTTTGGTCGGTTTGACTTTGTAGTGCTTAGCCACAGTTTCCCTCCTCTTTAAGCGGTTCATCCGTTGTTTCACAGTGTCTCTCTCCCTCTCCCGTGCTCATTCTGAATCTGAAGTTATACTCCCAAAGTGGTTTTAATTTTGAAACCTGGCAGGCGTCGGCATACCAGTCTGGAAATCTTTATTTAGTAATTGCTGTGAACAATGTCCCTTGTTGTCGGTGGAGGAGTCTACGGGGGGCCCTGGCGACTGTGGCTGCGAGCCATGCCATCTTATTGGCATGAAGACACAGCACCCGTAAATACACCACAATTACCTAGAGAGGTGGTGCCAAGGCATTTTTTCCAGCTATTATCAGTAAAGGCAGCCTGTAAGTGTGAGAGAGGGAGAGAGAGAGAGAGAGAGAGAGGGCGAGGCAAATATGATGTTTTTCACAGTTGTGGACAAAGACAGTTATTGTTATGCTGTTTGTACTCAGGAAATGGTGCCAAACGATATTCCAGTCCCTTTAAAAATGTGTCCGTTCATCTCCTCGGAGTGAAGAGGTGAAGATGAAAGCGGCTTGGGTGTCAGCGGGGACGATGCCGGACGCCGGGGCTCAAATATATAAAGACGGGCAGAGGTTTTTTCTTATTTTGGGTTTTTTTTTTTTTTTTCGAGAGGCGGAGAGACGGAGATCGACGATAGCGTGATCTGATGTCATAGCCGGGTGAGCCGTTCCGCTCGGTGGTCTCACCGTCGACCCACTCAGGATTTTCGAAGAAAGTGAACTTTTTGTTTGTATTGGCTCTAATCTCCCCATCAGGCAGCACGGAGGAGGCGGCATGATGCGTCTGTTTTCCATTTTGCCACATGAGAATTGTGTCAGGTTCCGCAAGTGCACGCCGCAAGTTTCTCTCGGCGTGGCACGTTGACAGGCAGCTTGTTCGAATAAAGAACTGACAAAAGCTCTAAACCCGGCGACGGGGGCTATTGAGAAACGTATTTACAGAAATACGCGTGCATGACAACAGAAAACAAAAACAGAGAGATTTCCTCTGTTGTTTTCTCTGAGGTCGCCTCGCCGGGGCGCTGAGAGGATACATTTTCGATTGTCGAGCAGGGGAGCGCATATTCTTTCCACTCCGGAGTTAATTACGAATGATTACAGCCCGGGTTGAACATGTGAGCAAATTAAAGACATAAGCCGTTGTGACAGCGTCGCCGTAACCCTTCCCCTCCGCGCGCGGGGAGGCGGGAGTTCGCCGGCGACTCGGTGCGGAGCTTATCTGCGGCCAACGCTATCATCCGAGGGGCCGCCGCCGCGCCTCAAGCGGCGGAGTGTTAAAGCAGACGCGTAGTGGCACTGATTGCATGGGAATATGTCAATGGGAGATAGGGATCTGGGATGAGTTCATTGTTCCTTTGTGCCCCTCGCAGGCCCTCGCTCACTCCGAACGACAGTGATTTCCCCAAAGGACGAGCGACAAGGAAAAACAAGCCGGGAAGGCGTCGGACGACGGCGCGGTGACTTTTCTTTTTCCTCTTCTTTAAATCCCAGAGACGTATTCGCCTTAATCCGCCCCCTCCTCCTTTTGCGCGGCGGACAATTGGGGCGATTCAGGACGGGGGTTCCGGTGTCACCGCCGGCGCAAACTAATTACAAAAGAAGGACGTGAGAGATAAAAAAATTTTTTTTAAAAGGCCTCTCTCTCTCTCTCTCTCTCTCTCTCTCTCTCTCTCTCTCTCTCTCTCTCTCTCTCTCTCTCTCTCTCTCTCTCTCTCTCTCTCTCTCCCAACGAGTGCCCGTCGGAATACATGCAAATACTTCCTCCCTTTTTTCAAAGTCCGTCCCGGCCGCGGTGGGACGTGTTAACCGAGGGTTTCGGTTTAAAGCGCCCTAGAAGGCAGCCGCGCCCCACACCCGGGGGACTCAATCAGGCAGAACCTTTTGTTCAGTGCGGAGGTCCGATAAAGCCGCACGAACCGACTTAAGCTTCACGACCCGAGCGGAGTTTCCCCGGCGCCAGGACGTGGACGCGCAGCTCCTTCGACCATCTCTGACTTCATCGTCGCCTGCAAGACGGCGGCAATACCGATGTTTAAATTCCTAAAGAGGATGACTAAGGTCGAGAGTTTCAGAGTCTCACGGTATTAAAAGTCAAATGATGTCCATTATTCTGAACGGGAGAGCTCCGGTTCCTGTTGTGGCATTCAGCGGTGTTTGAACTTGGGTCCTACTTCCTCTCTCTATGTTTGACGCTGCCCTCGAAATCCAAAATGTCTACGCCGGCGGCTCTCCTGGAATGTTACACGGTGACCCAGCGTCAGTGGCAAAACGGAACCCGAGAGATCGGGCGGGATCCAAATAGTCGTAAACCCCAGTGGCCTGGAAGGCAAACCCTGCTGAGTGCGGCAGGAAAACAAAAAATAAAAAAATAAAAAAATAAAAACAAGGCAAACAATAACCTCTCAGTCACTCCCGGAGCGCTCCCCCTATAAAAACTACAGTCTAGAGACAAATCAGCTCTTAACGGAGGTCCTTGACAATAATGCGAAAGGAGACCCATTCATTATTCCATTATGTTGTCTCGGCCGCACTTAACAATTTATCCACGTAATTACACCGCGCACCAAGGTTGCACCGTCACAATAAAGCGCGACAAAGAAAAGCCACGTCCGAGCAACACTTTTTTATTAGGATAATTGATTCATCCCGACGCGGGCCCGGATCCGGGCGCTCCCTCGGATCCCCCCCCCCCACCTCCTCCTCGGTGGAGCGGTGCCAGGGCCCCGTCCTCACGCCGCATAAAAATAAATGAGAAGCTATGGAGGCCAGACCTGGAAAGCCAGAGGATATTGTTCGATCCCACGTCAGCCCTCCAGGAGGCAATTTAAACAAGCCAGCATGCTAATCAACCTGGTGGAAAGGGCTGCGCTGGAGGGTGGCCCATTCTAGACTCTCTAGTCTCCCTCCTCTACCACCCCTCCACCCCCGCCGCCTCCACCTCCCTCTCTCTCCCTCCATCTCTCTCTCTCTCCAGCAGCATTGAGGGCCAATACGGACCTAAACAACACGATGGAGAAAAACTGTAATTGGTCCTCTCTGTTTGAGGGAACACTGCGCCCCAGAGAGACATAACCCTGTCATGTGGAAAAGGAGCTATTTTTACACGAATGGATATTATCGCGTAGCAAACAACGCGTTCTGCCACGGCGTTATCGATTTTTGAAATAAACAAACAAACAAGCAAGCAAGCAAACAAATAAATAAATAAAAAATCCTGCAGCCGGCCAAAGCCTGCGCCCGCCCCCCTCGGCGGTCATATCGGGGGCTTGGATATTGGCGCTACCAGGGCCAGGATGTGAGCTCCCCTGCTGACATCATCGCATCAACAATGTTTCGGTGGAGCCTGGTTGACCCTGGCTGATGAGACCCCCACCCCCTCACACACACACACACACACACACACACACACACGCGCACACACAGGCACACACACACACACACACACACACAATAATTCAATATTCTAATATCCCCTTGGTATTTGTTGCAACCAGGGAAATGCGATACTGTTCATTCTCTACGTGTGCAGTGAACCCACAGGTCAGCCGGTAGCAGATCACAGGCCTCCCTGCGACTCGGAGGTTAAACTAATCACGCGTGACTTTTACCGCGAGGCCCCGAGCAAGCCCTGCCCGGGGAGCCACGGCGCGCGCCAGCCGGCCCGTGAACCTGCTCCTCGCAGGCGCGAGGGACCTCTCCCGCCCCCTCGCCTCGGACGGTCCGGCCGTAAACGTGAATTATTCAGACCCTCCCGAAAACCACCCAGGTGAGCCACGCCGGGCGAGGTCCCCCCTCGCCCCGCATTTTAGCTTCCTTCCTTCAGCTACGTTACTACGGATACCCTTTCGTGATACATTGCGAACGAGGGGCCTAAATGTGAACGCATGCGTGTGTATTCAACGTTCGAACGTTATCCTCCGGTTTGTCGAGCTACGTGTCACAGCTGGCTACGGGGATGCCTGTCAGCGCTGAACGGGCCTTCACTGTCTCCCCAAAAGATTCTGAGTGTCTTTCGGGATCTCTCTCTCTCTCTCTCTCTCTCTCGTGCGTTTCAACAGTTTATCTGAATGAAAATAAAACAACCCCATCAACCCATGCTGTATGGGGAAGGCTAATAAACACTGCCCCCTACTGGCTTAACAAAAATCTTTACGGCTCTTTAATAATAACGCAGATGAAGTATTATTGATTAAAATGTTTATTATATTTCTATATAAAATCGAATAATATACATGTAAATATACAATATAAGGGGGGGAAAAAAGGCGCGAGGGGAAAAAAAAACCCCTCAGGGCCCCAAGAATGAGGCCTTGAGAACATGTCATGTTATCATAATCACAATACACATATTTCAGCGGAAACAAAATACCTTCTCTCAACATACAGTGAAGTCATTCACATGGTCTTTGACGTCATACAATCTACTGTTCCCCTACAGGTCGTTAACGGCTGCAACCAAGCATTTTAGATGCACTGGATGAATTCGAGGAATACATAGTTCACATTCATCGTCGACATAAGAGCATTCTGTCATGTGATGTTAAATGCAGTGTGTAACTTCATTTACTACAAGGTTAACGTGGACAGATATTAGTGCAATATGAGATTTGTTTTTCTGACTAGTTCATAAAACCTTCCCATTGGAGCCACCAAACTGAATTAGGTTAGATTGATGAAGCAAATGCTGACAAACACTGCCCCCTGTCAATACACATAGAGTATTACAGTTGAATACCATAAATAACTACATTAGCTCAGTGTCTCCCAACCTTTTCACTTTGCACTTTTTTATTTGTTTAATATTATTATTTTTTTTTTTCAATTGTGTATATTTGATGACGAGCAGGTGGGTCGTGCAGTGGTGACTCAATGTGTCCAGAGCGTCCACACGTATTCTGGACTGAGAACAAACACTCCTCCAGTAAAAACAGTAAAAACTTCACAAATCCATAGAACTGTGCTTATCATTATGGCCTCGGTAGTGATCAAGTCGTTCGTTGAGAACAAATGCTGGACTCCTCAACTGAAAATAATTGATGACTCATTTAAAAACCAAGGAAAAAAAAAAAAAAAAAAAAAAAAAAAAAGCATTTGCCATAATTCATACTTAATGTGACTTATCTACACTTTGCATTCCACCAAAATAATTCATTCTGACAAGAATTATGATGGAATGAATAAATCCATTCATGGATTCATCTAAAAAGGGTCGAACCTTTCATCACCGCTTATAGTTCTCAGATTCAGTGCGAAACACAAGCTTGCGCCGATGAACACGGAGCTGCTATTCTGCCGGAGCCCAGGTGCCTTAGTGCAGACCTGCAGCTTTGATCTTGCAACACAAGCACCCGTTTCCTTTTTTTTTTTTTTCGGATTTGAAAAAACGGTCGAGGCGCGCCCAGCCCGAGCCTCCGGATAAAAAAAACAAAACGAAGTCACGTCCGTTTCAAAAGAAGGCAGGTGCATATGAAAGACCCCGCGCAGCGGTTTCATTATCTGGTGAACTTTGGACGACTGCCACTCGATGCTCGTCATAAAATACACCAATACTGACATTGATAAGATCAAGGATTTTGGCACGGAGCACAAGCGAGCGAGGAAGTTGTGCAATTGGGTAAACTTGACTGAAGGTGAAATTTCACAAGGCGGAGGATTAAAAAAAGAAAAAAAAATTTTTTAAAAAGAGTTCTCAGCCGTGCTTTCTAAAATGTTAGCTGGCGTCTGAAAAGCTGTTTTTCTGCTTGTTTGTCCAAGCTTTGGAACGGCTTCATTCTGGCAGAAGAGAGCACGTCCCCTTTTCTTCTCCCATCGAAAAAGAATTACAAAGGATATAAAAATAAAAATCAATAAATATTTTAAAAAATGAAATCAAAAATGCTTGAATAGCAGGTGGAAAAATGACCCCGGGATTCAAATCTATGCGGAGTCTACGAGGACGCCGGCCCGCCGCAAGAAATCATCCCGTTCGGCCTCAGTCCTTTCTCCTCCATCCCTTCTCCCACTGTGTTCAGCCTCTCCGTCTCCACCTCCATCCTCAGACGGGGGCACGGGTGCCGTTGCCTCCTTGTCCTCCTTCCGATCGGCGGGCAGGCCCTGCTCCTCCTCTTCCCCTGAATCCTTCTCTTCCCGCTCGGCTTCATGGCTGCGATCGGGTTCCGCCGTGTCCTTCTCCTCCTCGCGCGTCGCGTCTGTTCCTTCATCGTCCCCGCCAGCCTCCTCCTCCTCCTCCCGCTCCTCTTCCTCCTACCGTTCCTCCTTCCCCTCCTCCTCTCGCGCCTTCTCCTCCTCCCGTTCCTCCTCCTCCCATTCCTCCCCCTCCAGTTCCTCCTCCTCACGCTCCCCTTCCTCCTCATGCTCCTCTTCCTCCTCCTGCTCCTCTTCCATCTCCCGCTCCTCCTCTTCCTCCTCCCGTTCCTCCTCCTCCCGCTCCCCCTCCTCCTCCTGCTCCTCCTCCTGCTCCTCTTCCTCCTCCCGTTCCTCCTCCTCCCATTCCTCCTCCTCCAGTTCCTCCTCCTCCCGCTCCTCTTCCTCCTCCCGTTCCTCCTCCTCCCATTCCTCCTCCTCCCGTGCCTCCTCCTCCCGTTCCTCCTCCTCCTCCCGCTCCTCCTCCTCCTCCTCCTCCCGCTCCTCTTCCCCCTCCCGCTCCTCTTCCTCCTCCCGCTCCTCCTCCTCCTCCTTCTCCTCCTCCTGCTCCTCTTCCTCCTCCCGTTCCTCCTCCTCCCATTCCTCCTCCTCCAGTTCCTCCTCCTCCCGCTCCTCTTCCTCCTCCCGTTCCTCCTCCTCCCATTCCTCCTCCTCCCGTGCCTCCTCCTCCCGTTCCTCCTCCTCCTCCTCCTCCCGCTCCTCCTCCTCCTCCTCCTCCCGCTCCTCTTCCTCCTCCCGCTCCTCCTCCTCCTCCTCCACACACTTCTCTTGTAGCACCACGTGGCCGCGTGACATCTCCGTGGCGCCTCCTTCCTTATCGTCTGACAAGGCCGTCTCTGGCTCTACCTCGATGTCGACACCGTGTCCGGTCCTGCCCCAGGCCCCCGTACCGGGGCCCTCCTCCCCATCGGCGCGGAGGCCTGCCTGCGGACGCCGTGGAGAGTCAGGCCTGTGCGAGTCAGCTTTAGGGTTGGGCCGCGACTCCCCCTCGCCGGGCTTCTCCGAGCCGCTCAAAGTGACCGGTCCATCCCGAGTGACGGCTACGTCCGCCTCCCGCCGCTTTCCCGAAACGGGCTCCGCGGCGTCCGCCCCGCTGTTGGGTTCCTCCGGCGACGCTCGTGGATCTCGTTCGGTTTCGGCGGGTTGTGAGCCGGGCCCTTCCTTCTCCTCCTTCTCCTCCGACTCGCCGATCGAAACCGGTTCGTTTAACGCTCCGAAGCCTCCCGAGTCAGTTTGCAGGGGTTTTGTTTCTTCAGGCTCCGAACCGGAAAGGGCGGAGTCTCTGTCCTCTTGGTGGCCGCTGGCGGTCGTGTCCTCGCTGGGACGCCGCTGGGACAGCGGGACAAGCCGCTGGGAGCTGGGGAGCGTGGCGGCGTTGTGGAGCAGAGCCTGTCGCTCCATCTCCTCCTCCATGACGTTCTCCGGACCTAAATACACAATAACAGTTATTATTACACGGCGGTATGGAATACTCCATTCTGATTGGTCAATCATAATGACCATCAATCAGCAACAACTGACCAACATTCAGCGGTCAGTTATTTTTGAATGATGACCGCTAATCTGTTAATAATGACCGTTGCCAGGGGCAACAACTTCTCCCCCTGGATTGACATCTCTCACTTCCCGCTGCCCACATGCTCAGTGGTAAGTAACACTAGCTGGTGGCGCCATCTGGTGGCACTACAGAAAACTAAAATGGAAGGTTTCAACCCCCATTTAGCATGTCTCATATCACAATTCATTTTACAAATAGACATAGACGGAAGCTCTCAAACTAGGCAAACTGGTTATAGAATAATTTCAAATATCATATTATTTCAATATTCCGTGTCAACGTATTAATTTATTTAGTAAGTACCCATGTTCAGATCGATAGAAGTCCTGATCACCCTGCACGTTATCCCTTAAATAACTTCCGCCTATGCTCTTGAAAAGGCGTGCTGCAGCAGGCACGGAGGCATCCACTGGGATTTCATCCATGACATGTGACACTTCTGACAAAGCTTTTGTGTCTGAGTGTGTCAAGCCTGTTTTTTCTAACTTTATATATATATTTTTTAGAAATAATCCAGTTGTCTCTGGGGAGTTGCTGTCTCTCCCTCCGCTGGGATTTTTTGTTTTTAGTTTTTGAGCCTTTTTCGCCAAGTGCTGTCACATGACTCTATTAATTCATTTATGACATCTCTGTATGTACCCACTTCAAACACCCTGTTTTCTGTATAATAACTAAGAAATAAACGAAAGGTATTCAATTTAGAAAACAATGGGTCAATGTGGGGTGGACAACGAATTTTTTTCATATTGTTTTCCAACACCCATCCAACTTCCATTCAGTTGTTCTACTGTATTGTGAAACATTGACTCATTTCCTGCAAATAAATCCCATATTTAGATAGCATGGAATTATGACTTGCAGAGCAAATGTGTGTGCAGCCGAGGTGAATAATCCTCAGTTAAACTATAATACCTTCCTACTGCACATTGTGAAATATTTACTTTAAGGTGCATATCAGTGTGAGAACAATGTGCACCTGAATTTGGCTGAGGATGACCTCAGCACACGATGAACTATATTGGAACATTAATTTTTTACATTAATCTTTATTATTACATTTTTTTTTATTCATTGTCCAAATGTTTAATCATGGGTTTTGACATGAGGCAATATTCAGTACAAACAAAATCCCTCGTTCTTTTGGAAGAAACGAACAAGAAGAAGAGACGACAATGTGAACATTAAAACCTTTAGGTGTAACATATTGAAGTTGTCGTACCTTCCAATGAGTGTTTTTCTACATCAAGTAGCTCTCCTTGTACCGCACGGGCTGGAGACAGAGGTAGTAGAAGAACAAGTAGAAAAATAAAGACGTGCATTAAAAATAAACAGGATCAGGTCTTATAGCAGGCGAGGCTCAATTATTGGAATATTATTGTATTTTGCTAAATAGAAATCTTTCCAGTCCAATAATTATTTTTTGCTTTTTGCTTTCATTATGGATTTATTGTGGTCTAGCCATGATTTATATGGCAGAAAATCATCCCGTTAACATTTCAATTGGATGTGTACATACATAATAATACATTACATTCAAATTAAATCATAAACAGGCCACTGGTCAATACTACATATGGTGCTGAGACATGGATTCTTTGTTGTTTCACGGTACCTTTCTTTCTCCTGTAGCACAAGAAAGCTACAGCAAATAGCAGCAGCAAGGAGACGATGGCACAGATGATGAGCGCAGTAAATACACTTTTATCTGCAAAGACAAACAGAATCTCATGAAACGATGCAACGTTTGATTAACGCATCTGCTTGAATCAGAGCTGATTTCTTACTACACTACTATTACAACTACATTATTACAACTTCTATGACTACCACCACATTCCTACAATTACTACGATTACCACTACATTACAAGAACTAATACTACATAACTATGACTACTACTTCTACTACTAATAATAATAATACTGGTATTATTACTACTACTACTACTACTATGACTGCTAGTACTACTACTACATTACTACTTTTACAACTATCACTACAGTACATTACTATTACTACTACTACTACTGCTAGCACTACTACTACAAATTTACTACTATTACAACTACATTACTATCACTACCACTACTACTGTACTACTACAACTACCATGACTGCTAGTACTACTACCAAATTACTCCAATTAGAACTACATTACTATTACTACTACTACTACTACTACTACTACTACTACTACTACTACTACTACTACTACTCCAACATCACGAGCACAAATACTACCATGACTACAACTACCACTACTACATTATTATGACCACTACTATTACTACACTACTACATCTACAAGTACTACTTTTAATAGAGTAGATCTGGGTTGGCTTTCCTGATTAAATGGTACTGACTTCCTGTTCACTGTAGACTCACTGGCTCCTGCAGACCTGTCAGCTCAATGGGTGATCCCTATTTCATGTTGCTTTTCAAGGTTTACTCCATTTTCTCTAGGATTTTGGGAGTTTTTCTTGTGTGTCTGGGGGCTCATGGTTAGAGGGTTGCTTTCACAGTATCCCTCGAATGTGCTCTAAAAGGGCTACACAGATAAAATCCTTCCGAGGGTGTCTCACCTGGATAGCAATCCTTTGCGGCGAACTCGGCCGTCTTCTCGCTCACAGGGTTTCTGACCGTGCACGTGTACACGGCGTCGTCGTGTTTTCCCGCCACGGGCACCAATATATGGGAGCCGCCGTGCACGGCCCCTGCCGCCTTCCATTCAAACCTCAGCAAAGACGGGGGGCCGCTGCGCTCGGCCGTGCACGCCAGACTCGCACAGATCTCAGACGCGGTCGAGCCGCCGGTGTCGTTCAGCACGCAGGATATGGCGGGCGACGCCACTTCATCTACAGATACATGGGGGACAAATCAGAGCACCTGATATCTACATATGTTCAAATGAGGTGGGAGAGATTAGTTCCAGTAGGGTAAACTGGGACTTTACTTTGCGATTTTTCCTCTGGGGATGAGTGAAGAATCGATTTATCTATCTATGAAAAAGAAGGAATGACGCATTTACGCACAAGAAACATACAGGGAAGTGTCAGGACAAATACAGGTTTGACTTTTCTATCTTATCTTTCGTTTTGAATGGTCGAAGGGTGTGGCCCTCTGGCTTAAACCTGCTCAGCAGCTCGGCTGATAGGAGCCTCCCTGCTGCCAAACCATAATAGCCCAAACATGTCAAATCACAGCCTGTGTGTAACAAATTTGTTCATGGTGGTATCACTTGTAACTGGTATTCACAGTACAAGTCGTTTTTATTTCATATGCATGCAAACATGCACAATTTCCTATGTATTTGTAAGAATGTGAATTGATGAAACAGAGGTTGACTGTTTATTTTTTAGTTTATTTTTATTGTTTCTTGTTATTCTTGAGATTTATTTAGATTTTACTTAAGGTTTGTAGTTGCCTGTTTTCTTATTTATGGTTTATTTTATTTATTTATGAATTATAATAATAATAATAATAATAATAATATTTTATTATTATTATTATTATTATTATTATTATTATTATTATTATTATTATTATCATCAGTTATTATCCAATCATGACAACAGAAGCCAATATACAAGATGTCCTTATAAGATGCCCTTACCGATGACCTCCATTGTGTGGTGTGAATAGTACAATTTATTGTTGATGGACACTTCCAGTTCGTAGGGTCCGCTGTCCTCCCCTCGCAGGCGGTTGACAGTGAGCGCGGCGGTGTGCCAGTCCAGCACCACCCGGCCGCTGAAGGAGCCGTACACCTTCTCCTCACTGCCGTCGAACTCCAGCAGCCTGCTGCCGCTGTGCTTCCACAGGATCCGCTCGGGGGTTCCGGGGATGGACGGGGTCAAGGTGGTCACCGAGCCCTGGCCCCCGTACTGTGGCGCTTGGCCCGACGCTGGGGATGCACGACCGAAATATGTGCGGTTTGTCAAGTGAAGGAAAGCTTATTTACAGAGCCCCTGATCACAGTTCAATCTCAAAGGTGGGGTCAGAAATCAAACTTTCACACAGAAATCAGCAGCATCCCCAAGTCTTGTCAGTACGTTGTTGTTAATCAAAGATAAAATAAGATCAAATTAAATGATCCCACAACCTCGGATGACCCCAATCTGAAGGATTAAAGGATTAAAAAGTACATCAAAACATTATCGATATATATATATATATTGTCGTTACTGTAATTTCGAAACTGATAATCTTAAATACCCTTGAAAATTAATCGAATCTACTTAAATACAAGGTATATTCCATGTACTCATACTTACTTATATTTGGGGTTTTTTTTTTTTTTTACATCTAAACGTCTATCCTAGATATATCCATATTTTCAGCCTTTTATTTATCCTTCTCATCCTCTTTCATGCGACTGAATCTGAATCTGAATCCAAATTTCCAGACCCGCTTGTGCTACAGTGAGGGGGACAGTGAACATTGTACCAAAACAGTCAACATTGTACCTTGTAAATGAAATAATCATTTTGCTGGGGACCCCCTGGAACCTGTCGATAGGACCCCTGGCTGGTCCGCGGACCGCGTGTTGAGAAACCCCACAGCAATGTCGTTAACTACTAAAACTCATTCAAGTAGAGATCAGGCGCCGCTGCTGCCTCTTAACTACACCCAAATGCAAGCGGGAATGAAAAAGCAAGCCCAACGACAGCAGAAAATCACCTGGACAGAGGGTTAACAGCGGCAGAAGGCAGAAGCCCAGGACACTGGCGCCGGCGTGGACAGCCATGCGGCGGAATGACAAACCACATAAACACACTTCTCTCCTGGGAGCAGCTGGTGCTTCGCTCTGCTGCAGGTTCCCTTCCCCTTTCCGCGGGGACCGACGCAAGGCAGCACGTTTTCCTGGTCTCGTTCTGACGGAAGCAGGTGACTGTGCGCGGTGTGCGCATGGTGTCGGGTTACAGGTGGAGCTTTCCCACGACGGCGCAGTGTCACAGCAGCCTATGGAGAGCTGCCCAGCGGCTAAACGTTAACACCCAGCGAACCAACCAGACGGTGTTTTGCCCTGTGGGCTGCGCGGGCTGCAGTGCGGGGCCCCGGTCACCGGGGGGGCGACGGGCACAAGAGAATTTCGATCTACGCGACTCACAAAAAGTTAGGGATATTCGGCGTTCAGGTGAAATTTCAGGGCGAACCTAAAATGCACTATTACCTTTACAGGTGAACTTAATTTGACCTTCTCTAAACTTTTGAATGCACATGTCCAACTGTTCAATGTTTCAGTACTTTTTGCACAACTTGCTGTTCTCCAACAAGGAGCTGAACGGCAAAATTCACAACAGGTGTTTGATCCATGAATCGACCAATACATTTCCTGGTTCAGTTAGAATTGGTATCTAAACAGTCCTCTTCATCATGCAGTTCACATTTTGACATCATGAGACCAAGACGACACCTAACAATTGATCAACAGTACCTCGCCGTTGTGAGGCTTAAGACAGGATGTTCTCAGAGAGAAGTGGCCACTGAGCTTAGAGTGTCACAGAGTGTCATCAGCAGCTACAGCAACAGAGATACAGAGACTGGAAGAGTCACAGAAAGGCATAGAAGTGGACGTCCTTTGGCCACATCCCACACTGATGAGCGCTTCATTGTGAACAGTGCCCTGTGGAACCGGATGATGAATGCCACTCAACTCCAGGCACATTTAAGGGAGGTGAGAGGCACCCAAGTGTCACGTCAGACCATTCAAAACCGTTTCCATCAGCATGGTCTGGGTGTTAGACGACCTGCAAGGGTACCTGACCACACCACCAGGCACAGGCATCATCGTCTTGCATGGGTCAGGGAGCATTTACGCTGGACGAGGCACCGGTGGCCTCAGTGCTGTTCTCTGATGAAAGTCGATTCACATTGAGCAGAAATGATGGCCGCCAATGATGTTGGAGACGTCAGGGAGAGCGCTATGCATCAGCAAGTGTTGTCACCAGACGAGCCTTTGGTGGTGGTGGTGTTACAGTGTGGGCAGGTGTGTCTAGTCAATACAGACCTGCCCTACACTTTGTGAATGGTACAGTGACAAGCCGATACTACCTGAATAACATCATTAATCCAGTCATTGTGCCCCTGCCTGAACAACACAGGCCTAATTTCATCTTCATGGACGACAATGCTCCAGCTCATCGAGGTGGCATCATTAGGGAACGGCTGCTGGAGACTGGGGTACCTCAAATGGAGTGGCCTGCACTTTCTCCAGACCTGAATCCCAGAGAAAACCTGTGGGATCAGCTGAGTGGCTGTGTAGAGGCTCCTAACTCTGTACCCCAGAACCTCAATGACCTGAGGGCCGCCCTTCAAGAAGAGTGGGGTGCCAGGCCTCAGCAGACAATAAGTCGACTTGTGAACAGCATGAGACGTCGTTGTCAGGCTATAATTGATGCTCAAGGGCACATGACAAGTTATTGAGACATTGACATTTTTTGCTGTGGTAAACCCACCACTGTTGTTGGCTTTTGTTTCAATAAATTGTTTGAGATGAGGAAATCACCATTGCATGCTTCTACTTAAATGCCCTACTTTCATGATATAATACCACTGTAGCGTGAACTTTTTACATTTTCCATAAATTTCACCCAAAAGCCAAATATCCCTAACTTAATGGGACATGGGCACATAATGGGAACATGACTTAGGGTCCAATGTTCCCAGAGTCGTATGTTCCCAAGGTCCTATGTTCCCAGGGTCCTATGGTCCCAAGTTCCTATGTTCCCTTTGTCCTAAGTTCCAAAGGTCCTATGTTCCCAGGGTCCAATGTTTACAGGGTCCTATATTCCCAAGGTCCTATGTTCCCTTGGTCCTATGTTCCCAGGTGCCTATGTTCTCTTGGTCCTATGTTCCCAAGGTCTTATGTTCCCAGGGTCCTATATTCCCAAGGTCCTTGTTCTCAGTGTCCTGTGATCCCATGGTCCTATGTTCTCAGGCCCTGTGTGACCAGGATCCTATATTCCCACGGTCCTAAATTCCCAGGGTCCTATGTTGCAAAGGTCCTGTGTTCCCAGGGTCCTATGTTCCCAAGTTCCTATGTTCCCTGGGTCCTAAGTTCCAAGGCCCTATTTTCCCAGGGTCCTATGTTCCCTTGGTCCTATGTTCCCAGGGTCCTATATTCCCAAGGTTCTATGTTCCCAGGGTCCTATGTTCCCAAGGTCCAATGTTTCCAGGGTCCTATGTTCCCAGGTTCTACGTTCCCAAGTTCCTATGTTCCCTGGGTCCTAATTACGAAGGTCCTATGTTCCCAGGGTCCTATGTTCCCAGGGTCCTATATTCCCAAGACTTATGTTCCCTTGATCCTATGTTCCCAGGGTCCTATATTCCCAGGTTCTACGTTCCCAAGTTCCTATGTTCCCTGGGTCCTAATTACGAAGGTCCTATGTTCCCAATGTCCTATGTTCCCAGGGTCCAATGTTCCCAGGGTCCTATTTTTCCAGGGTCCTATGTTCCCAGGGTCCTATGTTCCTTTTTTCATAAGTTCAAACATACAGTGGAACCCTGGGAACTTAGGACCCTGGGAACATAGGACCCTGGTATATAAATACGCCCCAAATTTGAAGTGATTGTTCAGATGATTGTTTTGTTTGCTTGTTTGTTTGTTGCAAATCCGTGGAGTTATATTAAAACAATGACGTTTGGTTTTATTGCTAAATTCCTTGCTACCGCTATTTTCATTGCTTTCACGACCCCTACCTGCAGAACTGTGTGACCCTGAAATGACAGCTTTTGAAGATTTGAGAAAATAGCTGCTTTTTTGAGGAGTGCAACACACCAAAGAAAGACAAATGTTCTTTTTCCAGATTACCTAAAAATAAAAACATTGGGTTGAGATGTGCCTGGGTTTACTTTACAGAAACTAGCAGCTAGACTTGCACCATTTTCAGCAACTCCTGTCAAAATATTTGTTTTTAGGTACAGTGAACTGCATCAATTACATGGACAACTTATTGTGATGAGCTACCGTCTTCTCATCTTTGTGTATAAAATTGTTTTAGTTATCTAGAACAAGCACAGGAAAAATAGCGTCACGAAATTCAGCAGGTCACCCATTTGGATGTAACACTGGTATAACAACACTGTGGCACAGCAATGACAACAACGCCAGCAAACAGGAATTTTAGCAATAAAACCATTAATTTTCTTTTAAATAACTCCAAGCTTGGCCTGAATTGTGGATCGAGTTTTTGCACTGAACACGGATTGTGGATTTGTCCCCCATCACTTGCATTGAACTCTTGATGGAGGAACGGAGCGTCCAGTTTGGAGGAAACACTAGAACTTGCCTACATACCACACGAGGGGTGAGCAGATCCATTCCTTTAAAGGGGGCCTATTATGAAGAACTCACTTTTTCAGTGCTTGTGTATGTCCCCGTGGGTCTCTGATGGGCCTACTAACACACAAACTGTGAAAGGAGACAACCCAGTCAGTTTATTGTGAGTAGATTTGTGTCTCAGGACTACATCACATTGAGACTCAGTAGAATTAGAACCGCCCTCCATCGGAGTAACTCCTCGCACACCTGGAGTGCCGCCGGACCCACTGGCAGTGAAGCTCAGAGCTAAGCATGGGAAGTGTTCCGTTGGCTGCGGAGACCAGCACAAATCTTTTTAAAGAAAGAGGAATTAATACCAACTGTCCGTGATAAAACTGCAGGCGAGGGGAAATGTAAATATTTAAAAAATAATTATAAAACAAACAAACAAAAAAAACAACAACTGTGCGTTTCCCCAAACAAAACCAACACAAATAGTGTGTTTTTATTGTAGATGTATGTATTTTATTTTATTTCATTTTCTTTTCTTTTATTATATTTTATTTTCTGTCGTTTACATGGAACTTAAAATCCCCGCGGCAGTGGGCGGGTGCGACGTCCGTGTCTCCCACCAGCTTGGAGCACGGCAACCAAAGTCGAAAAACGAACTTGTAAATGAGGCCTTGTAGATCTCATATGAGTGAAGATTCAGAAACCGGATTGCTTATTTCTTATTTTTTCTATCTATCTTCTCTTTAACCCATCTGTCTTTTCTCATTATTTCAAATGTCAAATCCACCTGCCTCATATATATAAAGTAATCTTGATAATTATTCCATATTTATTCCCGATTCTTTGCACTCTGCAACATTGCACTATTGCCTTCCTGCTACAACTAAATTGCTGTTGTTTTTATAAGTATATATATATATATATATATATATACTTATTTTATACTTTAACATCTGTATATAGTAGTTAAATGTTTATGTATTAGCTTGTTGTCTTTGTTTCAGCTGTATGTCTAGTCCATGTTTGTACATTGAGAGAAGAAAGAATCGGAGTCAAATTCCTTGTATGTATGCAAATATACTTGGCGAAATAAAGATGATTCTGATTCTGATTCTGTTGCTGATGTCACCCAGTGCTGGCACCAGGTGATAGTCTGTGTATGTGTGTGTAGGACTTCATGAGCGTCACGCTGCCGTGGTGTGAGACTCCCAGAGGCAAGACGCACTCCTCTGTCAGATCTCCCGTGGCCGAGTCCCAGCACATCACCGTGGAGATGACTTGGTTCTTATCGTCCCGACCGCCGGTGATGAAGAGTTTGTTGTTGCAGGCCGCGATGGCGCAGCTCGCCCGGTCGCCCAGACGGGTGACGAAGGCCCACGAGTCTGAGAACGGGGAGTAGCAGTACATGGCGTGCATGGCGCCCCCTGGGGAGCGACAAATGACGACATGAATCCGACATCATTTTGGACGGGCTGAGCTCTCACAGCGTTTGAACGAATTTCAGACCACTCACCGATGACATAAATGCGGTCCTTGAACGTGACGGCGTTGGTGCATTTGGCTTCGATCGGGATGGGGGCTCGAAGGTCCCAGCTTTCCATCCCGGGTTCCCAGCACTGGAGTTTATCGGTGGCCAGCTTTCCATCGGGCCCGCCCCCGATGACAAAAATCCACCGGTCGAAGCTCGCCGCCGCAAAAGAGCTCACGCCCTGATGAAGAGGCGCCTCCTGCAAAAGACCGAACAGAAATAATCAACGGTTTATAATAATGAATTTGAAAAAAATCCGATGGTGAGGCAGAGACCTCTTCCTTTCTCACTTGTGTCCAGCAGTTGTGAAAGGGATCATAGGCCTCCACGCTGGCGAGCCTCTGAACCCCGTCAAATCCGCCGAGGGCGTAAACTTTCCCTCCGTGGAGGGCCATCTTGTGTCTCCATCGTCCGGTTGTCAGAGGCTCGATCCTGGCCCATCTGTCCAGTGCTCCGTTATACCTCCAAACTTCATGCTGGGTCTCTTTACCGCCTAGAAACATTAAAGGCAAGAGAGGCA
Organism: Zeus faber; assembly: GCF_960531495.2. Taxonomy (NCBI): domain Eukaryota; kingdom Metazoa; phylum Chordata; class Actinopteri; order Zeiformes; family Zeidae; genus Zeus; species Zeus faber. Next base: position 14,959,093 of record NC_137210.1, on the reverse strand, counting down.
ACTGTCACCAAGCCCCTGACTAACTTTTGTCCAAATGAGTCACATACGTCTTGGTATCTTGACTCCAGGCAGTCAGTAAAGTACTCCATCTATTACTACAGTATGTCTCTAACTGCTCCCTGGACGCCGCTATATGGCAGCTCACTGCTCCTAGATACGTTACTTACTAAGAGCGTAAAATGCAGAGAAATGCATTTCATTGCCTCAGTACTTGTACTCTGTGCAATGATGATTAGTTTAATCTAATACACTCTAATACACTAATGTACATTATGTGGATAAAGGGAGTGAGAGAAACGGCGTAGAGTCACCAGATCTTAACATCAACATCTGATGACAAAACGGACAAACATCTGGGCTTCGGTGTTATTTGTTTCCATAGTTGGGGAAACATCCAAAACCACAGATGCGAACCACAGAAAGTTGATCAGCCTTATTTCAGTTGGTTCCGCTTGGTATGTAAAAAACATTTCCTCTGAGTAAGTGAGAGATAAAAATAAAAAACATTTTGCGGTTCGCTGCTACAACATTGCTGGCGTCATTTTCGCGAGAAATTCGAGAAAAAACTAAATAATAACCAGAAGTGCTCTGTTAGAACTTTGGTTTCCGCTCTGAGAGGAAGTGCTCAGTCATTCTTATCTGACAAGCAAAAAGTGGGGGGCTCTCACCAGATATGTAGACTTCATTGCGAAAAGTGATGCAGGCGAACTCCACCCATTTCCTGTTCTTGGACTCATCCTCCTGCTCGGCCATCGGCAGCTTGGCGACCTCCAGGCGGCTGCGTCTGAGCGGGTCCAGACAGGTCACCGTGGAGATAAAGCTCTCATCTTTAGTGCAGCCGCCGATGATCATGAACACCTCCGACAGGAAGTGCTGCAGCCGCGGCTTGGTTCTCTCCGAGACCACCTACAATAACAAAGGCGCACAAACACCAGCAACGTTCGAGAGAAAGCCGGTGAAGACACACATGCAAAAGGGGGAAGTTGCAGAACCAGAGCGGTTGTGTTCAACTGTGGACTCTTGTCCTTTGTTTGTGAAATTAAGTCTTACGATGCTGGTGTTGTGGAGTAGATATCTTAGGGATATTTTAGATGTCACAGACATGCAAAGACATTGCCTGGGGGCAGAGCTGGACAATTACAGGTTCGGAAATGAAATATCCTGCCATGTTGTTGCTCCGCGCCATGCACTAAGCAAGCTGATTTTACTCGCTAGTTGGACTTCTGGGTTAAGCTTAATTAGCCAATCGAGATGGTTGGCTTGAAGGGCTGGAAATGTCTTTTACTTTCTGATGCAGGGGCAGGGGCCAAAACAAAACAAAACAGAAGAGCAAGAATGGAAGCGTATGTTTCAGTCCTACAGTACCTCCCGGCCCGACAGGTGATAGAGCCGGGTCTCCTGGACCAGATGGAAAGCATCGCCGCACTGGCGAATCAGCTCGTCCGTCTCGACCCTTTCCACAAAGTACGCCGGGTCCAGGAGCGGCAGCCGCACGTGGGACAGCAGCCTCGCGAGCAGCGGGCGCCGCTCGGCGTCCCGCGCCCTCACCCAGGACATCAGCGCCTCGAAGACGCACCGCTCGCACGTCACATTCAGGTCGTCCCTCTGCAGGGCGCTCTCGAGGGCCTCCGCCGGCACCTCCTGGAAGTCCTCCTGCTCGATGACCTTGGAGAACTCGGAGACCAGGAAGTCCTGAGCCCTCGCCCTCAGGGCCGGCAGCGCGTGGCTGTCGGCCAGGCACAGGACCCCGACGCAGCTCTCCGCCTGGAGGGACTTGGTGAGAAAACCGACGCAGGCCTCCACCACACGCAGGAACTGGAAGGAGGAAGGAGGCGATAACAACATGCTGTCCGAAAATGAGGTATACAACCACAACGTAGCAATAACACTGCGCGCGCGCACGCACACACACACACACGCACACACACATACACACACAGACACACACCAGAACTCCCCTATCTTGTTTTGCTGTCCAGATGTGAAGTCAATTTTAGCTTGTGAGTTAAATCCATCTGAAGCGTAAACAACTGTGCGAGTTTCACTTCCACGTCTAAACCTGGACAAGAAAAGCTAATTTCCTAAGGAGATGTTCATTATGTTACATGAATAACATAAGAGTGCCAGTTTTCGATGAGATAATCAGGACAGTTATAATATTTAGAAAGGGTTGCTATGCCTGCCTCTAAGGATTCCTTTAATCAATGTGGCCGAAAGAAACCCCCTTGATGCCTCATTTAAATAAAATACAAATATAACTACTTGTTTCCAATGGGAGGGTGCTGGCATTTAACATCCGTTCATCATTTATCATTTAACACTGGTAAATCCCCGAACTATGCTGGAGGAAAGTAGGACAACGTCTTAATCGACTGCACAGACGAGCGAACGACGGCCCCTCGCTGAAAGATCTGAGTTGTTATTTGAGCTGACCTGGAACTGACAAGCCGCCTCCAGGATCCTCTGGACGTTGGCGTGAGTGATGAGAGCCTGGCTGGTGTAGGTGTAGTCCAGCAGAGAGCGCATGGTCTCACCGTGCAGGCCCTTGATGTCCACAAACTCCTCGTGGGTTTCTCTCAGGCCACTGCAAAACATTGCCCTGCATGAGTACATTTGAAGGAAAGTCACGACAAGTTCAGTCAGTACCCACATCGCAATACAGACAAGTAACATCTTTTACAGTGGCTTTCAGAGCCACCACGGGTTCTTCAAGATGTTCCAGTGGGCCCTCCAACGAGATAGATCGTTCATTCGGTATTATGTCATTTATAAGATATCAGCAATGTTAGAGAATGTGCAATAATGACTGTTTTGATCCTAGTTTCAGTATGTTCTCTGTAACTATAACATAGACAGGTGCGGACGTTTGGACTAAATCAGTCCTGACAATCAAAATCTTCTCAGACAAAATCGTATCACACGGGCTCCGTGCCCCAATGTGTATCAGAAACCGCAGGTCTCTGATGTGGAAAAAGGTTGAGAATCACTCGTCTACTGGAATAATGCCAAGTATTGCATCGTATCCCTGAGTTTGTGCCTGAGGGAGTGCGTCGTATTTCCTTGCGTTTGTACCTGAAGTAATGGCTGGCGGCTGCCAGGACGGCCCGGTGGCAAGGGAACCTCTGCCCCTGGACGCACAGCGTCACGTCGGTCAGCTCTCCGCTCAACCGCAGGGTCTCCATGCCCCTCTGGAGCTCCGCAGGGAGACCTCCATCCTCCCAGCAGAGCTCGCCCGCCCCTCCGACGTCGCCCTTGCCCTCCTTCGGGCTCGGGTCATCTCCGATCCCATTCGGGGACAAGCTCGTCCTCTCCAGCAGGTCGCTCATCTCATCACAGCGGGGGGGTGAAACCGCCAGCAGTGCCACCGGCAGAATGAGAGCCTGACAAGTGGAGAGGCTGGCTTGGTTTTTCACGCCCCTCCGCACGCTTCCTGTTCTGTTGCTCATGATCGGTGCATTGGGGTTTTGTAACACAGCTGAAGCCAAGTTGTTTTCCCCGACACTTCCTTTTCTAAAGTCATGTAAAGCCTCAACGTCAGCTGACAGGCCGACAGGACTACCTTACTCGTCTTAGATGTTTGTTGTTTTTTATATACTGAAGATAATCAAAGATACAACACACAGCTACATGGATGTTGAAAAAAGAAATCTCTGTCCAACATAAGTCAGAAGTATTGATAATGTAATTCATTTGAAGCATTTTGAGCTTATGGTGTGTGTGTGTGAGCCTGTGTGTGTGTGTGTGTGTGTGTGTGTGTGTGTGTGTGTGTGTGTGTGTGTGTGTGTGTGTGTGTGTGTGTGTGTGTGTGTGTGTGTGTGTGTGTGTGTTGTGTGTGTGTGTGTGTGGGGGGGGTAGTAATCAAAGCAAAAAGGTAATTTTCAAATAATTTCCTTATATTTGCCAGTTGCCAGTGCCAATGCCAACCTACAGTATGTCTTGTCCAGGTAACCTTGAAGTCACCAAAAGCTATTTGAAGCAGTCTCAAAATTGGCCCTTAAATTATTTTCATTTTTTCCAAAGAGCATGTTCTGGTTTCAGCAATGTCGCCCTCGTTCCCCCACTAAGTGGCACTACTGTATCAACTTTGACAGCACATACAATCATAACTGTCAACTTCCAATTGATGAAACACTTATAAAATATATCAAATATCAAAATAGATAGATAGATAGATAGATAGATAGATAGATAGATAGATAGATAGATAGACAGACAGACAGACAGACAGACAGACAGATAGACAGATAGATAGATAGATAGATAGATAGATAGATAGATAGATAGATAGATAGACAGATAGATAGATAGATAGATAGACAGATAGATAGATAGATAGATAGATAGATAGATAGATAGATAGATAGATAGATAGACAGATAGATAGATAGATAGATAGATAGATAGATAGATAGATAGATAGATAGATAGATAGATAGATAGATAGACAGATAGATAGATAGATAGATAGATAGATAGATAGATAGATAGATAGATAGATAGATAGATAGATAGATGGATATTTGATTTACTTAACCAGATTGGGGTCATCCGGGTGTGGGATTATCTTATTTTATTGTGTTTTGGGTTAGGGTTGTATGTATATATGCTGTATATGAGGGTTATATGTAGGTTATACATTACACCTCCACGTCAGAGCTTTTCTATGGCAAAGCAAGACAACGATGTCGACAGGGAAAACCACATTTAAACTTCCCCTCTGTGTGTCTCCAAATCGCAAAGCCGCTCTGTAAAGCAATCACTCTCAGCGCAGTCTTTACCAGAGCAGAATGAGGAGCTTCCTGCCAATAGTTTTAAGGCTGGGTGTTCTGTTCCCAATTGGACTCGTCATCCTCCACTGTGGTAAGAGTAGACATTTGACAGATTGCATAATGTGAATACGTCTGTAGCATTTGGATTCAAAAGCCGCGATAAATGGGTTAGACTATGTCGATATGAAAATGCATAGATCTCATGCATATTTAAAAATGTATTTAGTTATTGATTTTTATTGTTGTTGTTGTTGTTGTTGTTGTTGTTGTTGTTTTTTGTGAGTAACAAAATCAAAGCATCAATGTGACCTTGTAATCTGAGAAACTGTTAAGTGGCGTCAAAGACGGTCTTAAATCTCCAAAAGCTACTTAGCCCTAATTCTAAAGAATGCTCTGTCTCCATTAAAAGGAAAGTTTTTTGTATGATTGTCAGAATTAATTAGAAAATAATCCAATGATGAAACATTATGAAATTCTCGCAAATGGGAGATGAACCATTCCAGCATTCATCCAAGACAACAATTCATTTGCCTTTGACATACTATATACAACATCTGACAGCTTCATATTAAATTATTTTTCGTCAATTGCAATACAGCAACAATGATTATGGTTTCCCTCTCCAATAAAACAACAATTCCGCGAGCAGATAGTTTAAAGATATTAAATATATCTAAATATAAATATCATATCGTGAAACACAGAAAGAAGAAGTGAAACTAAAGGGGCTGCTATTTGTAAATAGGGCTTATTATTATTATAACTATAACTGTTATAAAAAACCTGACTGGCACTTAAGAGCAGCCAACAGATAATTCAAAAGGCTGAAAATTCAAATAATGTATAATAATAATAATAATAATAATAATAATAATAATAATAATCATCATAATAAATATAGCTGCAGGTTGCAATGCACAGGTCCAAGTTAGTCGCGTTAGTCACAAATTAGTTTTCCTGTGAGACGCAGCATTACTTCCTACAAACACGAGTTACAATTTTCTGAGTTCCCATGGAACGCAGCATCGGCTCCCTCTCTCGACCCGGTGCAGATCCTGCGCCGGGTCGAGACCGCGCACCTCGCCGCCCCCTTGCGAAAGCCACACCCTGATCGTATATAATAAATTGGATGGTGATGTCACAAAGGGCCACGCTCCACCACCCCAGCCGGCTCCAACACCGCAGCCCGCCCCGCTCCGCCAACATTCGGCCACTTCTGGTAGACTGGCAACGGTTCTTTATTAGTTTCTGCTCCACATATAGATCGATGTGGATCAAACTGGGACCACAAAATGTCTGAACTGCGAATCCAACGACACTTCATTCATGTCGGTGGGTTCGGGAGTTGCTGTGCGTCAGACACTTTCAGAAGGAAAAATGCCAAGGAGAAAAAATTATATTAAATATCTGAATAAAAACAATAGGGTCCAGCCCACACAATTCTGACAAATAATGATGAATTATGGATAAATACATATACATAACTATAACGAACAAAGTTACAATGCTAACAAGCAAAAACCCAACATAAATACATACAGAGACACATATTTCATTCTTGTACGTTAAATTCACAAATAAAAGTAGAAAGTTTACAGAGCATTGCATATATGGCTGCATTTACAATGTATGTATTGCAAGTGCAGTGAGCAACCATTTAGACTTCCTCCACCTATGATCTCTTCCAATGGTCATACTAGGTTATACTAGATATTTTTTGTATAATTATATGTGTTTAACACATATAATATATAATATATACACACATATATATATATATTGTATATATATATTGTTCAAAAATGGTCTATTTTGTAAATATCCAATGTCCATTATCTGTTGCTTACTAAAGTGTCTACTCTGTGTACACTGTGCAGGCCAGGCCAGGGTGCTCACTGAGATTCAGTCGGGCCCTCTGTATCGTGTGCTCGACCACTCGCTCTCAATCACCTGCAATGTGAGCGGCTTCTTAAACCACGACGCCAGCAAAGTATTTGAATTCAGCATGCACCGCCTCCCTGACAAGGAGATCAACATCATTAGCACCAGTAACCCAGATTTCAGCTTCTCTGGCCACATGAGGCGGGTGGAGGCGAAGGAAATCACGCTGGAGCACATGGGGCCCAATTCAGTCATTTTCACCATCAAGAATCTAAAGGCCACCGACGACGGAAAGTACACGTGCTCTGTGGAAAATATTGACCTCACTTACAATGGGGCCTACTCTGCTCAAACCACAGTGAAAGGTAATCACATTGCTGATTTATCAAATCACAAATTGTATTAAATCACTGCGTAAAAATATTAAATTGACTCTTTAATACTCTTGCCAGTATTTTAACTGAATTTTCAACTTGGAAAAAGAGAAGCCCTCTGTCGTTTTGACCACCTTGCTCCCTTCCTTTTCCGTGGTTTCATAGTAATTGACGACTCCCTCACTGTGTCATCCCCGGACTCTCTCCCCCGGAGCCACACCGAAGGTGACAGCCTCACCCTAACGTGCCAGGTCTCCAGCAACACAGTCCAGCACACCCATCTCTCTGTTGCCTGGTATCTCCACGCGGTTGGGGAAGACAGCGCCGGCCCTATCATCTCACTGGACCAGGACATGACACTACGTCCCGGGGTGGGATTCGAAGGGCGCTACCAAGCTGGACTCATCAGGTTGGATAAAATGGGAGAGGCCACGTACAGACTGAAGATGGACCAACTCAAGGTGTCCGACCAGGGCAGGATCTACTGCCGCGCCCAGGAGTGGATCCAAGATCCTGACCGTACCTGGTACTCGATCACACAGAAGGACACGGAGCCAACCCCGCTGAACGTCAAAGCTGAAGGTTAGAAATATAATTTAATTTGCTTGTGCTTTAGTTCTCTTTCTTCAAGCCTAAGGGTTGTAGTCTTGTTATAGGATGTGGGTTATTGTGCTGATATGGGTCTTACACTACATTGTGTCCTATCCTGTTTCGGGTAGAAGTGTTGCCAGACAGAAGCTATATTGTGGTGACGATCACAGTGCAGAAGACATCACTGCAGGAGGGCCAGGAGCTGTCTATAGCCTGCAACGTAGACGTCCAGAATTTGTCCGAACGATTCTTCTCCGTGGCCTGGCTGCGGGACGGTGTGGAGCTGGCCCGCCTTGGCCCCACAGGAATTCTACGCGTGGGACCGGAGTACAACGATCGTAAGATCGGGGGGGAGCTGAGGGCGACCCGGACCAGCGACAAAGAGAACCAGCTCATCTTGAGGCCTGTTCGAACCCAGGACCAAGGAGAGTACATGTGCAGGGCGTGGCCTCAGGACAGAGGGTCGAAGGGGAAATTCACTGAGGGGACACCCCAGGACTCGAGTACCCAAGCAGTTTCCATCTCAGCCACAGGTGTGTGAGCATCGCTGTCATATATGGAGTTATGGCCACAATAACTATACTTACTGTAGGCTACACTGTATTCTGCATAATACTACCTGTGATGTTTTTTCATTCACAGAGAGTGGGCTCACAGTTGAAATGGAAACTAAAAATGTGGCCGTCAACGAAGGTGGTAAGCTGCAACTCACCTGTAAAGTGAGCGGGGTCAGCGGGCAACTCTCAGTGACCTGGGAATACAAATCTGGATCCATATCAACGGATTCCTTCAGAAATGTCATCGCTCTCAACCGGGAGGGGATCACCGAGTCGGGCCCAGGGTTTGCACAGAGGGATGTCAGGGCATCACGTCCAGCAGACGGTGTCTTCACACTGGAGCTGAATGAGGTCACGCCCTCTGACGCAGGCATCTACCAGTGCACTGTTTCTGAGTGGGCGCGCAAAGCCAATACCAACATCGATAAAACCCACAGTCAGTCACAGTTAAGCACTGTGGCGGTAAATCTTGCAGGTATGAAAAACAGAGAAACATATGTAACGGTGATAGTTCCCATGAGGCATCAACCCCCATGATGCACTGGAACCACACTGTATCTACTGTACTTTGAATGAAATAACATTAGCTATAACCAGTGGTGGAAAAATTACTCGAAAGCCTGATCTACTTTGATAAAAGTCTCTCATTGGAATACTGCTTGAGTAAAAGGTACTTAAGTATTAAAAGTCTAAGTAAAAGCGAATGCTGTGGAGAAAAAAGAAAAGCCAGACTTTTATTCTGGTTGCCAATACAGGTACTCAGGCGTCTCAGCGTCAAGCATCTCATCTCATTACCGTTCTCAGTCTGTCAGTATTCATAACCCTAGCGTAACACTAGCGTTACTAGTGTAATAACACGGGGCCTCGCTTATCGACCGATTCACTTAAAGACCTAGCCCTAGGAACGGAACTCGGTTGTTAAGTGAGGAGTACCTGTATTCACTTATTGTTCGTTATGCATAAGAGGCACTTCAGTACTTTGGTAAGACGCATCTTTCATTCCGACATAAGAAAACATTTGTTGTAAATATGGCCATGGTGTGCGTCTCCATCAGTCGTAGCAGGTGCAGGTGCATGTACAGGTGCATATACAGGTGCATGTACAGGTGCATGTACAGGTGCAGGTGCAGTTGCAGGTGCACGTGCAAGTGCGAGTAACAAAGTTCGTCAGGGGAATTGTTTTGGAGTAAAATTACACTTTTTTGGGGCTCAATGTAGCTAAATGAAAGTAAAAAAACAGAAGTATATTAACTCGAGCAAAGTACAGATACTCCAAAAAATACTTAGTAAGTACAGTAGCAAAGTATTTTTACATTAGGTTATACCATACCAACTATAATCACTGCTGGTCAACATCACATGTCATTTCTCTTAAAGAGTCGTCGCTGAAATTGGACCTTAAGAGTCGCCAAAGTGTGGTAACTGTGGGGGAGGAGGCGGCGCTGAGGTGCCGTGTCCGTGGGTCCGTGGGGTCCGTGCCGATGACGGTGAGGTGGAGCCTGCAGAGCGAGGATTCCTCCTCCCTGGACAACATCCTGACGGTGTCCCACAGTGGGGACATCACGTGGCAGGAAGGCCGGCATCGCTATCAGGTGAAAATAGAGAGCTTCGGGACGGAAGTCCATCATACTCTGCTCATCGTGGGGGCAAGCAAGAGAGAGGCGGGACGCTACCAGTGCGAGGTGTCTGTCTTCCTGGAGAAAAGACACAAGAAGCTGCCGCCATCCAACTTGCTGGCAGTCGTGGTGAAGGACCCGGGTAAGAGCCGGTTCACAAGGCACCAAATCCGCTTGCCCAAGCTGTGTTGTCTGACTGGTGTGTGTGGTACAGATTCTTCTGATGCTCAGCGTTATTTCAATCCGTCTCCCTCTCTCACCTAGAAACCGCGCTCTCTCTCACTTCCGCCCCCACCATCACGGGTGGGGTTAATGCTGACATAAAAATAAAATGCACCGCTAAGGAGAGAACTTCTGCCTCCTCTCGCTTTGCCGTCACCTGGGTTGTCCAGCCGGAAGCAGGGGACAACAAGACCATTCTGAGCATTAGCCATGACGGCGTAGTGACCTTCGAGCCGCAGGTGGAGTCAAGCACTGGGCAGAGAATCAGCGGGATGCAGAAGGAAGGCCGTAGCTTTGAGCTGACTATTCGGCAAGCTCTGGTCAGGGACAGCGGGACGTACATCTGTATGGTGGTAGAGTGGCTGCAGGATCCTGATGGTCAGTGGTTTCAGCTGACACCCGCCCATACAACCACAGAGCTACGAATTATAGAGCCGGGTAAGTTGCTATATTGTTTATTAAGATTCTTGGTGGTAATGATTGAAAATCATCTGACACAATATAATCCCACCCCCCCCCCCCCATAACACATTACTCTTTTACCAGCCAACGACTTGCATTTGGATAAGACAGAACATCAGCTGATTGCTACCGAAGGAGGGGACGTTGAGTTGAACTGTACCCTGACATCCGTTGGGTTTAACCCCTCGTTCGTCTACGCAATTGTTTGGTTCTACACGGGATCAGACCTTTCTGCTCAGAAAGTCCCCCTGGCAGAAGTAGACCACATTGGCCTCATGCGGTGGCCAGAGAGCCAGCCGCTTCAGGGCCTTCAGGGGAGGCTTCATCTTTCCAGACCCACTCGCAGCACCTTCAACCTGCACATCCAGAGGGCCCATGAGGGGGATAGTGGTACTTACCAGTGTCGGGTGGAACAGTACCAGCTCGATCACCGAGGCCACTGGCAGCAGAGAGCCACGGATGAGTCAGGCCTGATCTCTCTCACCGTAAAAGCTATTGGTATGATTGCATCATTCCCATGCTATCGCTTTGAAATTATCGATTGCATTCACATTAGCGCCAATATTTGGTGTGTCGTACGTTAATGCCACATTTTGCCAGCCGTGCACATGAGTTTGTCTGTGTGTCTTTTGGACAGAGAGAAACTTGTCAATTGGGAAAGAAGACATCCAACTTAATTTGACAGCTTCCAATGAATTTGTCATCCCCTGCACTATTACTGCCCAGTCAAGCAAGTCGTCCGCATTCCACATCACCTGGTTTCGGCAACAGAATACAGGGAGTGAACAACACCCCATCTTCACAGTTTACCAAAACTCTACCCTGCAAGACAGGAGTGGGAGGGGAGGGAGACTCAGGTTTGACCACCCCGTTCCCAGCCACTTCCACCTGACGATGCTCAACGCCACTCCGGACGATAGCGGCCTATATTTCTGTCGGGCGGAGGAGTGGATCTTGTCACCATCCCTGAAATGGAAAAAGGTGGCCGTGGAAACGTCGGGCGAGTTCACTGTCAATGTCTATGCAGAAGGTACCTAATACATGACTGCATGATTTCCTGTTCCTGTTGCTGTTGGCTAAATCAATTGGTATTTGAAATGGCAATTTTTTTTTTTAGCTCCAGGAACTGTACCAGTTAATGATGATGGTTCTTGCTTTTTTTTTTTTTTTTCAACAGCTGTGGCCACTGCCTTGGAGTCAGGATGTTCCTTGGGCATCTTTCTGGTTATTTCCTCAGTTGTTATCGTATGCCTAATGGTGGTGGTCTCCATTTTGGTATTTAGGATATATCAAAGCAAATTCTCAGCGGCCAAGAAGCCTGACAGCACTCTCTGGGCAGAGGGAATCCCCCTGGAATCCAAATCTTGCCTAGAGGACTAAATCTCACTTCGGTTCAGAGGAATAATGATTTCTAGGCGGGGTACCGCACCTCAGTGAGGGAACGTGATACAGCGAGGCAGTGCGTACAGAAGTAAGAATATTTACACAAGACAAAACAGTAGAGACGAACAGAAAAGAAAGGACAGAAAAAGAGACAAGAAGACGAGAGGACGAGAGAAAGGGAGCACAAAGGAAAAGAAAATTATATATTTGTGGTAATTCTTTGGCCCGTATCGTTTTGCAGCAGTGTTTCATCATCCACATTGTTATATATATAATTTTTTTTCTGTTTGAAATTGTGACTTGTATCTTTTTACAATGGCTTTGAAAGTACTTCTGAGGCACAGCACACAATCAAGACTTCAAAAGCAAGACTAATGTATGACATCCGGAGGTTACAGTATGGAAGACAGTCATTTTGTGTGTCTACCAAAGTACAATTTCTTCATAACTAAGAATCTGTTGCTCTGTTTTATTCAACAGTAGTTTTAGTTGGTATAGTCAATCGTAGGATCTTGGTTAAACCGTTCACTCAGTCTTGTCAGATCGTCGTTGTATCCACTGCGTCAATACTACTGCGTCAAATCTACTACCTGTTTCCTGTACCTTCCGTCCGAACCTCTGCCTGGTTCCC